>NC_140579.1:965179765-965779765 GCF_964204655.1 Triturus cristatus | reverse complement strand
ATGTAAACTGCACTTTTAGGTTGGTGGGCTCCGGGGGCAGCAGAGTTGCAGACTAGTCTTCCCCCGGGGTCTTACGCGCAGGAGGGCCAGCCTGGGGTCAGGGGGTGGAGTTTGGGGGGTGGGTATAAGAATGCAGGGGAGGAAGGTGACTTCCTCTTCCTACATTCTGGCACCATCGGGAGGGTTAGGCTTAGAAAGGTTAGGATAGGTTTGGGCCAAGTGTGTAGTGTCCAGGGTGTAGGTAGGCGGCGGCTTTGGCAGAGCCACTGGTCGGTGGCGTCTGGTGTCGGCGAGCGAGCAGACGGGGACGAGCGGTGCGTCGCGCGATGGCAGCCGTGTCTGCTGAGCAGGTGAGAGAGGGCCTGCAGTTACTGGGCCGGGCTGGCCGGGAGGATCTCCTCCGGCCCGGCGTATTGGAGGAAGCGTGGGTGGGGCTGTCTCAGGCCCCAACCACAGCCTCTGCTGGAGTGGCTGCGGCAGTGGTGGCTTGTATGGAAGAGCCACCACCGTCTGCGAAGGTTATGCCTGGGAGGGGACAGGGTGGGATGAAAAAGGAGCCTGCGGTGCGTGAAGTCCGGTGCAAAAGCCTGCCTCTGCATTTGGGATCCGGTGAGGAGGAGGCGGGAGGGCTTTCGGGGGGTGTTGTGACGCCTGGAGGACTGCTGGGGCCGCGAGGCTGGCCCAATACTGCTGGGGGGGGTGGGCCCCTACTAGCGACAGTTGGCACAGGAGGCACAGGGAGGCAGGCAGGAGGTGTGGGGGTGGGGGCAGGGGCTGCAGCAGGTGCTGGCATTGGACACAATGTTGAGCTTCCGGGAGAAGAGGGTCATTGGGAGGACCCTCCCATTGACCTCTCCCATAGTTCTCGAGTGAGCAACCCCGCGCGGGGTGGTGCTGTCAAAGGTCTGCCCGGACGGGAGGCACCCAGTCAGAAGTTTAGTGGGGTAGTGCCCTGGTGCCAGGTGCAGGGTGTGGGGGTTAGGGGGTATTGCCCACCCCTCCTCCCACCGTGGGAGGCCATGCCAGTGGAGGAAAAGATCAGGGAGCAGCACCTTCTTGTCCAGGAGACGGAGGCGCGTTGGGCAGAGATGAATGCTGCCAGGGGTGGGGCGGTCTGGGACGAGGTGGCAGTGGGGCCCCCCATGCCAACCTCTGAAGAGGAGAAGTTGGCGGAGCAGGAGGAAAGGGACAGGGAAGACAGGGGCAAGTGGGACTGGGCAGTAAAGGATGGGGGGCCACAGTCCAGGGCAGGGACGGTCAGGACGGCTCTGAGGCCCGATGGTGCCGGGGCCCGCCCAGTTTGGAGCGAGCTGGGGGGCAGGAGAGATCCAAGCCGGTGGAGGTCGGCAGAGTGTGGGGTTGCACGGTGGGGCGCAAGATGGCCTCTGGACGCCGGCTTGAAGCAGCAGGGGGGTCCGCGGCGGCATTCCCTCCGGCGCAGGAGCGGGCAGCGGCATCGGGTGTGGCAGGTGGCAGCAGTATGAGTGCAAAAAAGAGTAAAGGTGTGAAGAGAGCAGTGAGAGAGGTGTTGTGGACGCCTGTTGAAGTGGAGCCTGAAGTGGAACTGGATTATGATACTGAGAGTGATGAGCTGGAAGATGGGGAGGTGAGGGATGACGAAGACAGAACAGTAGGGGCGAAGAGCAACAGCAGGATTGGTGTTTTGCAGGTAGCGAAACCAACGAAGGCCAAGGCGAAAACGGAGACCACCAAGGCGGGCAGTGCTAGAGGAAAGGCGGGAGGGACACAGATGGCTTTGACAGGTGAGGAGGCATGGTGGGTGGCTTGGGATGGGGGACCAAAAGGGGGGCGGAACAAAGCCTGCCGGTCGGTGGGTTTGGGAGATGGGTGTGTGAGGGAGGTGCCGTTGGGGGGGCCAAGGAGAATGGGGAGGGCAAGAAGGTTGCAGTGGCGGGAGTACAGACAGACAAGGCGGACGGGTCAGATGACAAAGGGGGTAAAGGCGAAGACAAACATCCTAAAAAACTTCCATATATGGGACTGGCGCAGCCACTTGGGTCGCATCTGTCGGATAAGACTAGGAATAGAATATGGAAACACGAATATGTGGACATGTTTAAGCTATTGCACAGAGAAATACAGGCGAAGGAGGGCACTAAGGAGGAGGAATGGGAACTTACGAGACAACCCCGGGTCCCGGTGAACATAGAAAGTTGTATTAAAAATAAAGATTTCCCTTTTGTATTGTTCAGAGGCTCCTATAGTGAAATCGCATACAATATACAATGGACCAAAGAAAAGAAATATTTGGAACTATGCTCCTTAATATAGCAACACGAAATCAAAATATATTGTTACTTTATTATTGATATCTGTATCAAAATTATTTACAATATTGTATCCATTAAAAACACTTTACACATCATAATGAGCATTTACATAAAAGACAGACATTGATAATAGTATTTTTTTGCAATAATTCTGTTAGCAGTTATTATCAATAATCATGAGAATTTTACAACACCTCAAAACATGTACAAATAAAAATATTGAATAAAACAAATTAGGTTAAAAACAAATAGACTGTGTCCTCTTGTCGACGCGTTTCGGTGTAATTTATGGTAAACAACACCTTCTTCAGGACCCACACCTTAAGTACAAAAGACTGCTCACTATATCAAATTTGATCAATCTACGAAAAAAGGATACATACAATTAGATTACAAACGTGTGCTCAAGAGAAAATTTTCTTTGGTTCAATATAATTGGTAGCAGCGATCTCACAAAAGGTAGATATACTAAAACTTCCATGTTAAGCATTGGAGTACATTCACTTAAAATAAACTGAAAATATAATAAAAATTGGATTATGTAATAATATGTCTAATATTTCTCAACCCCTTCTCACCGATCAATTATTACAACATTCTGAAGGTGATGGTCTACAGAGCGGATATCTCTTGGAGTATACCACACGATTGATTTCAAAGAAGGGGTATAGGGAATATTCTATATTTCATTGTAATAAGCCCATGATGTGTAAAGTGTTTTTAATGGATACAATATTGTAAATAATTTTGATACAGATATCATTAATAAAATAACAATATATTTTGATTTTGTGTTGCTATATTAAGGAGCATAGTTCCAAATATTCCTTTTCTTTGGTCCATTGTATATTGTATGCGATTTCCCTATAGGAGCCTCTGAACAATACAAAAGGGAAATCTTTATTTTTAATACTATATATACCCGGTCCCTTTTGGTAATACCTGGGAAACTCTCTCTTCTTTTTTTATAAGCGACAGCTCTTGCAGCTGGAGAGTAAGTTTGGGAGTGCTATGGACACTCTTCGTATGTTTGGGTTTTCGGAAGACCAATTTAATAAAATAATAAATGGAACTTCTAAAACAATAAATACAGTAACCCTATCAAAAAATGATGATGAAAAATGGAACAATCTTTGGAATCTTAAGAAGAAAATAATTTGCACTGAACTTCATTCTGATTTTATAATTGAATATTGTAAAAAGGGAATAATTCCAAAAGGACTACAAATTAGAAATGAACCTGGTCTATTTGTTAAAAACGAACGAAAAATTTAAGGAGAATTGGACCCTAATAGCCAATCGTTGTAGTCGCGATTGGATGCTGTTGATAATAGAGACAGCACAAGAAATAATCATAATTGAGAAGGAAGAAATAGAAACCTTAGAAAAACAACTTAAGGAAAGTACAGCTTTGGAAGATGCTAAACATAAATTGGAAGAAATACAGGAAGATATAACAGGATATAGAGAATACCTAATCAGTAAAAAGTCTAATGAGTTGCGAAAGGATATTGCAAAGTTTAATACGGAGATGGTATATCCCTACCGACAAAAAGACTATTATGATCAACCAATACAAACAGGGTATGTACCAAGAAACAATCAATACAATAGGAATAAATATTTTAAGAAAAATGTTACATTTTCTGATACTTCTTACAATAGTTCAGACTCTGAGGGTGAAAGGAGTATTGAAACAAGAACTAGAAATGATCTTATAGAGGAAGCAGCAGGAAGAAGTAGGGACTACCCTGTTTTATTAGGACCACAGCGGAGACATCCCCAAACATTCAGAACAAGAGGGAGGGGTCGCTCTGGAAATCAACAAAGAGAGACAGGCTTGAGGAGACCATACATGCGAACATGCAGCCAGAAGGATTGGGATTAAGTATAGATTCCCTTAAAGCACCTATTATAAATCTTTCAAGTAGGGTACTTACAGTAGATGAAATTGCAACTTTAGAAAAGGGTTTAGGTTTTGCACCTAGTGCTCAAGTGTGTAAATATTCAATGGAGAAAGACATACGTGATTTATTTAGGAAAATTAGAATTAAAAAATTCTTTGAGGGGAAAGAACCAATGCCTTCAAATAACAAATCTGGCATGAAACCTCTCTCTACGTGGACGCCGGCGAGTAATTTGGTAGGACAGGAAGTTGACACATTTGAGAAGGTAGTTACTAAAGGTTTAGAAGTTATGTTTGAACAGAATTGTTGGACATATAAGAATTTAACCAAGAATCAAAGTAGTGCCCTTAAGAGCCTTCAGGCATGTGAATCTATCACGGTCAAACCAGGTGATAAGGGTGGCAGTATAGTTGTTCTTGATACACTTGACTACAATAGGAGAATGCAGGATCTGTTGGATGTTCCATCACACTATAGAAAATCTAATTTAGATGAATGGAACAAATTAAAAGGGAATGTGAATAACCTTTTAAGGCTAGCTAAGGAAGACGGTATAATATGTGAGGATGAGTTTAGTTTTTTACATAATGATCATCCATTGATACCAGCCCTGTATGGGTTACCAAATGTACATAAGAACATCACTGACCCTCCCATGAGACCTATTGTGTCAGGCATTGATTCAATCACAGAACCACTGAGCAAGTATGTTGACCGATTTATTAGACCCTTGGTAAAAGAATTACCATCATATATAAAGGACAAAACAGATATGATCTCAAAGGTAGAAGGACTCAATTTTAACAGAGAACGAGAATGGTTGGTTTGTTTGGACATAGAGTCCCTATATACCAACATACCTCAACAAGATGCAGTAGAAATGATTAGAGAAATGTTCAGTTGAGATGATAAAGATCTATCGCCCTTGGAGGTATTTATTGTGGAATGAACAATATTTTCCTGTTTAAGAGTGACCTTTATTGCCAGATCAAAGGTACCAGCATGGGAGTCACATGTGCTCCCAGTCTGGCATGCCTCTATGTGGGCAAATTGAAGAGCGTCATATCTATAATGAAATCAGTCCTTATTTTGAAAATATAAAACACTGGTCTAGATTTATAGATGACGTGTTTTTCATTTGGCAGGGAGACGAAGTGGATTTGGTATCCTTTTTAGATTGGCTTAACTGTGGTGATGCTAACTTGAAATTTACAGCTAGTAGAAGTCAGGAGTCGGTTGCCTTCCTAGACATTACAATAAAAGTTAAGGACGATATGTTGTCTGTTGAACTTTATACTAAACCATCAGATAGGAACACCCTTTTACATCATACAAGCTATCATCCTAGATGCCAGAAGGAGAGCATTCCTTTTAGTCAATTTTTACACATTAGACGTAATTGTAGTGATAGAAAAAACTTTGAGTTACATGCATTATCCTTGCAACAGAAGCTATCACAACGAGGATATCCTAAAAGGCTGATAAAAGATGCCTATAAGAGAGCTAAGTATTATAACCAAGATAGCCTCTTTGAGATTCATGAAAAGCCTCAAAAAGTAGAACAGGGAATTGTGATGGTTACCAATTTCAACGGGATGAGCAACAAATTGAAAAATTTGATAAATAGGAATTGGTTCCTTCTGAATAAACCAGGAATTAGCCCATTGAGTAAACGTATATTCTCATACAGAAGGAACAAAACTATTCGTAACCACCTAGTAAAAACTTTTAGGGAACTCAAGATGAGTATACAAACAAACATTCTAGATGGGATGAAATTGAAAGGCAATTTTTCATGTAGTACCTGCACACATTGTAGGACGATCATTAAAGAACAAAAAGTGGTACTTAATGGTATTTCACATTGGATAAATGAAATGGTTAATTGCCGAACCAAAAATGTGATATACCTAATAGTTTGCCCCTGTCAGAAGGGGTATATAGGTGAGACAAGTAGAGAAATGCGATTATGTCTTACTGAGCATAGGTCAGCATTAAAAAGTAACAAGAAGAACGCTCCACTGGTAGACCACTGGTTAGAAATGAAGCATAAGGAACATGATCTTAAGTGGTTCATTTAGGAAAAAATGAAAGCATCAATACGAGGAGGTGACATTGATAGACAAAGAAAACAAAGAGAACAATTCTTTATGTCCAAATTTAAAACCTATCACCAGGGTCTCAACAATAGAGAGGAGTGGGAAAGAATAATTAGGTGAAGGCACGGAATATCAGTGTTGAGTCTCCAGTGTCCATAGCAAATTACTATGTGTCTGTTATGCCCCATAATACATAGAAAGTTGCACTGAGCATGGATACTAGAAGCTACAATTAATAATTATTAATTATTATTAACACTTCGATCTCCATCTAAATCTGACACAAGTTTGTTTCTTCCTGTTAATTGAAGAACGTAATAGTTACGCCGTTTTACACGACCTTTTTTGCTCTTATCCTAATTAGGATTGATTAAGTTGTTGTTCAAATATAGTTTTTTGTATTGACTGTCATAGTTCTTTATATTGACTGTCATAGAGCATTTGGATTTAAATTATCAAGTAGACCTCACACAATATCAACAAGAAGATCCATTGAATGCACATTCTGATTTAATAAAGTTTTGAGTGGTTCCGGTAAAGTAGTTGGGTTTAGACTACCAATATGGCCGCATGTGACGTTAACAAGTAGACCCCCGGAAATGACATAGAATTTATACGGGAGACACATGGTGGCGTCGTCTTTGACGAGCCATCGTGAATCCCGGTAGCAGAGACGCTACGCGTCTAATACGGTAAGGAGTCTAGGCAAACGATGCATAGTTCGGCTGTGTATATTGACTCAAATTTTAAGGCCGATATTTTCTTTATATGCCATGAGTATCTCAAAAAACAGGGTTTGTTGCCCAGTCTCTCCTTTTTCTAAGTTAACAAGTTTGTTTTCTAAAAAAACACAGAGCTTTAGAAAGGTTGTTTTGCAAGGAGATCATCCTCCTCTAGTTGAGTATTCACTAGATAGATTGGCAGCAGTCGATCACGTTAAGGTCATTATTCAGGTAGTGTTAGTGAACGATTTTATAAGGCGACGGCTTTAGTTTTAATAAATTACATTGAGGGCATATTTAATTTTGGCAATCAGTAACAGAGCATTTGGATTTAAATCATCAAATAGACCCCACACAATATCAATAAGAAGATCTATTGAATGCTCTTTCTGATTTAATAAAGTTTTGAGCGGTTCTGGTAAAGTAGTTGGGTCTAAACTACCAAAATGGCCGCACGCGATGTTAACACGTAGACCCCCGGAAGTGAGATAGCATTTAAACGGGAGACACACGGCGGCGTCATCCTTGACGAGCCATTGTGAGAGGTGTGGCTCACTGGTTAGAGGCGGCAGACCCGTAAGCAGAGAATCGGCCAGGGACCAGGGTTCAATTCCCGACGCGGCAGGGTCGTGGACCAGGGTCAAAAACGGACTCGATAATTCTCACCTCGGTACCTACTCTAACCAGGAACACACTCGGCAACTCTGGGCATTAAGCTTGCCTCATCTCTACAACGGCCCCCCACAGACGCCGGGGATGCCTGGTTTCACCTTGGAGATACCCAGAAAGAGACCATCTCACAGGGAAAACCAGGACGGGTTCCCCAGCGGTCTTCAGCGCCAGGATACTCCATGGAGTCACAGTGCGCTTTACAAGTACACCTACATTTACATTTACATTCAATCCCGGTAGCAGAGACGCTATGCGTCTAATACGGTAAGGAGTCTAGGCAAACGATGCATAGTTCGGCTGTGTATATTGACTTAAATCTTAAGGCCGATATTTTCTCTTCTTTTCTTTATATATCATGAGTATCTTAGAAAACAGGGTTTGTTGCCTTGTCTCCTTTTTCTAAGCTAACACAGTTGAAAAAAAAAAAAAGATATGGAGCTTTAGAAAGGTTGTTTTGCAAGTAGATTATCCTCCTTTAGTCGAGTATTCACTAGACATATGGGCAGTAGTCGATCACGTTAAGGTCATCATTCAGGTAGTGTTAGTGAACGATTTTATAACGCAACGGTTTTTGTTTTAATGAACCATATAGATGGTATACTTAATCTTGGCAATCAGGAATAGATTTACAGATAGCTGTGTCAAAAGAAGTTTGTGAAAATATAGTGAAAACATTGGGAAATTTTGGCATGTTAGGTCGTACACTGTTAATCAAATAGTGTTTGTTAATACACTCGAATCAATTATCCATTTATGTAGACTTTTTATTCTATTTTAATTTTAGGAACTGACCTCTGCTAGAATTGAATAAAGGCAGTAGTATTATTGATATTATTAAAAGTGAAAATACGCACCGGAAGTTTTCGACATTAAATGAAGGCCAAGAATGATATGAAATATAAATCTGTGCCTGCATGGTGAGTCAATTCACTAAAATTATTACTTAGCAATAGGCTTGAATTATTTTATGTATATTAATCTAAAGCACATATACTCCTTGATTTAATAGGGTTCATTAAATCAATACCCTCTATCAATCTCATTATTGAATCTGTAAAGCACCGACAAGGAAACATAGAGTAAATAACCGTATTACTATGGGTGAGCGAAGTACAAAAAATAGTTGACTAAATAATGGGTCCAGATGTATATTAATTACTATGATTGAATTATTCCATACATTATTTGATTAAATAGGACGGAGGAAATTGATACCCCCTCTCGGTCCCTAAAGGATAAGAATTAAGAAGCTATATCCTCTATGTAAGTACATCAAAGATTATGTAATTGATTTAAGTATTAACTGCATAGGAGTTCCACTAAGTGAAACTTTGACCTTTATATACATAATTGAAAAACACTGGAGAAGAGGGAGAGATACATAATGGGCTTATTACAATGATATTTAGAATATTCCCTATACCCCTTCTTTGAAATCAATTGTGTGGTATACTCCAAGAGATATCCGCTCTGTAGACCATCTCCTTCAGAATGTTGTAATAATTGATCGGTGAGAAGGGGTTGAGAAATATTAGACATATTATTACATAATCCAATTTTAATTATATTTTCAGTTTATTTTAAGTGAATGTACTCCAATGCTTAACATGGAAGTTTTAGTATATCAACCTTTTGTGAGATCGCTGCTACCAATTATATTGAACCAAAGAAAATTTTCTCTTGAGTACACGTTTGTAATCTAATTGTATGTATCCTTTTTTCGTAGATTGATCAAATTTGATATAGTGAGCAGTCTTTTGTACTTAAGGTGTGGGTCCTGAAGAAGGTGTTGTTTACCGTAAATTACACCGAAACGCGTCGACAAGAGGACACAGTCTATTTGTTTTTAACCTAATTTGTTTTATTCAATATTTTTATTTGTACATGTTTTGAGGTGTAAAATTCTCATGATTATTGATAATAATTGCTAACAGAATTATTGCGAAAAAATACTATTATCAATGTCTGTCTTTTATGTAAATGCTCATTATGATGTGTAAAGTGTTTTTAATGGATACAATATTGTAAATAATTTTGATACAGATATCATTAATAAAATAACAATATATTTTGATTTCGTGTTGCTATATTAAGGAGCATAGTTCCAAATATTTATTTTCTTTGGTCCATTGTATAGTGTATGCGATTTCACTATAGGAGACTCTGAACAATACAAAAGGGAAATCTTTATTTTTAATACTATATATACCCGGTCCCTTTTGGTAATACCTGGGAAACTCTCTCTTCTTTTTTTATGAACATAGAAAATTGGACATCTGCCTTTCTCATTTACGCGAGTATTTATTGCGAGAAACATCTGGACAGGGCCATAGCACTACTGAAGTACATGGATATTATTAGGAAAGCCCAGATGCATTTTGGGGGTTTTGCCTGACTGAGTTACGACGAGGAATTCCGGGCTAGGATTAGCGTGAACCCTGATAGCCTTGGGGGGAGGTGGATCAGGAATTATGGATGCAGTGGATGTCTTCCACGCAATCATCAGCGTCTACTCACACCGCTAGCAGATTGCCAGTCACGTACCGGTCCTTTCCACCGCGTCCCGCCCACGGTGGGGTGGGAGGAAATAATGCCAGTCCAGGGAGTGTGGGGCCACCCGCCAAACCAGGTAGCAACACTACAGGAGCGTGTTGGAGTTACAACAGGAGTTATTGTTCCTGTTACCCCTGTAAGTTCAAGCATGAGTGTTCCAAGTGTGGGGGACGACATGCCCTTATCCAATGCTTTACCTTGGCCACGCCTTCAGAGCAGTGGCGGGCCACGAAAGGAAGGGGACAGACTGGGCAGCGGGGCGCCTACACCAGTTAAGTTTGAGGCGATGGGCCCTTGGCTCTTGCGTTACCCCGACAGGGAGGTGGCGTTGAAGATTCAGTGGGGTTTCACAGAGGGTTTTCGGGTGGTGTATCAGGGCCCTAGAGAGAGGAGCTGGGCAGACAACTTGAAATCAGCCAAGGAATTGCCAGGGGTGGTGGCGGCCAAACTACAGAAAGAGGTGGACGAAGGCAGGATAGCGGGCCGGTTTGTCGCCTTGCCTGTGGACGGCTTGATCATTTCCCCACTGGGAGTGGTGCCTAAAAAGGAGAAGGGTGAGTTTTGCATGATACATCACCTCTCGTGGCCCGAAGGGCAGTCTGTGAACGATTTCATCGCTGAAGCAGACTCAAGAGTGCGCTATGCCTCGGTGGATGACGCGGTCCGCCTAGTGCGGGTGTGTGGGGCGGGGGCAGAAATGGCGAAGTGTGCCCATTCACCCTGCGGAATTCTCCCTCCTGGGGATGCAATTTGCAGGTGCCATCTATGTGGACAAGGTGCTGCCCATGGGGTGTGCGATTTCCTGTGCGCTTTTTGAGATGCTCAGCACATTCCTTCAATGGGCTTTTACGCAAAACAGCAGGCATCGGGAAGTCTCTCACTACCTGGATGACTTTCTGTTTTTGGGCAAGGCACTTTCAGAGGACTGTGGCAGGGCACTGTCACGGTTTCAGGAGATGACGCAGCATTTTGGAGTCCCTTTGGCACCTGAGAAAACGGCTGGGCTCAGCTGTAGACTGACATTCTTGGGAATCGAACTGGACTCTGTTCAGTGGATAGCTCGGCTCCCTGACGTGAAGGTGACAGAAATACAAGCGTGTCTGTTGTGGGCAATTGGGGAGAAGAGGATCGCGTTGAGGGTGGTGCAACAACTGTTGGGTTTTCTGAACTTTGCGCGCAGGGTGGTGAGGGCAGGACGGACGTTCTGTAGACGGCTCGGCATGGCCATGTCGGATGCAGTCTTACCGCACCACAGGGTTCGGATCTCCATGGGGGTCTGGGCGGATCTGAGAACGGGGCTGACTTTCTTGACTGATTTCAATGGGGTGTCACTGGATTTTGTGGAGGAAAAAATGGTTTGGCAAGTGCAAATTTACTCCGATGCAGCTGGGGCAGTGGGCTTTGGGGGGCAGCAAGGGAGAAGCATTGTGTTTCTTGAATTTTTTCCCCTGTTGGTAGCGCTGGAGATGTGGGGTTCTGAATTCCGGAATCGGTCGGTACTGACATGACTGTGGTCGAGTTGGTCAACCGGCAGAGAGCAAGGGATTTGAGAGTGCTGCGATTGTTGCGGAGCTTTATGCTTAAATGTCTGAGATTGAATTTGGTGTTTCGAGTAAAGCATGTCCCTGGGGCGAAAAATGACATTGCGCATGCTTTGTCTCATTCGCAGTGACGACGGTTCCGGCGACTGGCACCTGTAGCGGATCAGTATAAGACCAAGCTGCCGGACGGCATGTGGGCCTGGGGGGACTGAGGGTGATAGGCCTGGTGGAGAGGTCTATAGCTGACACCACGAGACGGACCTGCAGATTGGCCTGGGCGGAGTTTGGATCATTTATGGGCTGGTGTGGGGAGATGGCGTCCAGAGACCGCTCAACTATGGAACATGGAGTGTTACAGTTTGTCTTATTGCATGGACAAAGGTCTGTCTTCCACGACGATTGCAGGGAAGTTGGCAGGAGTGTCTTTCTATTGCAGTTTGTTTTTTAGGCTTGATCCCACAAAGGATGTGATCATTGGTAGGGTACTCAAAGGTTGGGCCAGGGAAAGGGGAGGGGGGAGGAAAAGGGTGCTAAGGGAGGCGATTACGTTTGACTTGCTGGTCAGATTTGTTGAGGCGTTCCCTCTATGTTGTTATGACAGTTTTGAAGTTGTGGTTTTTCGTTTATGTATGGTGTGGATGTTTTTTGGGGTGTTCAGGGTGCCTGAGTTGGTGGGTACGAAAAGGGTGGGTGGTAGGAGGTATGAGGAGGTTAGGTTGAATGAGGGTCGCCTGGGGATTTGGTTGCGGCAGTCCAAGACGGATCAGTTGGGACGGGGAATATGGGTTTGGCAGAGCGAGAGTGGTTGTGGGGGAGCGTGTCCGGTGGCTGAATGGCGGAGGTTTTTACAGGCGTCGCGGGCTCCAAGGGGGGAGATCTTCTGTCATGCGTCTGGGGCAAGGGTGACAGCGGCACAACTATTGGCAGTCTTGCGCATGGCATTGCGACGGTTAGGGATGAATCTGGCGGGTTTTGGGACTCATTCTTTCCGTATTGGGGCGGCGACGGCGGCAGCGCGGCTAGGCTGGTCCTGGGATAGAATTCTGCAGATTGGGCGATGGAAATCTAGGTGCTGCGAGCGCTATGTGCGTAAATGAGGGGATTTGGACTGGGGCATGGCCTGAAAGGGGGGGGGAATGGCGTTTCAGGAAGTGTGATACTAATGCTTTTTTCTCGCCGTAGGTTGCGTGGGTGGCCCGGGGACCAAGACGTTCACGTGGATCGTCGGTCACTCGTTTGTGCATTGGGCCTCCAAGTATGCGGAGCAACAGGTGTACTGCCGCAACCTGGGACTCAAAGGAAGCCATCATGAGGTGCATTGGTGGGAAAAAGGGGGGATGCGATGGGGGGCACTATTGCCCTGGCTTGCGAAGATGGTCTCCCAGAAAGAATACCCGGACTTGTTAATTCTGCATTTGGAAGAAAATGATCTAATTCGGCTGGCAGGTTTGGCGCTCTTACAGCTGATGCAAAGGAACTTGGAGATCATGAAACAAAGAATGGCGGGGACCTGCATTGCATGGACAGAATTTGTTCCTTGGAGAGTATGGAAAGGGGCAATTAAACATGAGGCTGTTGAGAAAGCTTGGAGAAAGCTTAACAGAGCGATGAGGGTTTTTTGTGGGGAGAAGGACATTAAAGTGATTGCTCATACAGGACTGCGACTGGAGGAACCGCTACTGTTCAGGGATGACAGTGAGCATCTTTCGAGATTGGGAAACGCATACTATATGATGGGGATGAGGGATGTGGTCAGCAAATTGTGGAATGAGGCTTTCTGGCGTAAGAGGATTGTTTGAGTAGGTGGACGAAAGATGCACAGTATGACCCGGGAGGGGGAAGGTAGCCACCCTAAAGGGGGTTCCCTGGTTGGCCGTACTTGGGAGGGGTGGGGGAGTCACTGGCGGGTGCACCCATCCCTCGGGGGAATCTATAGATAAGTGATTACATGTGTGTATAGATCTAGAAATCACTGAGTGGGTGTTTAGAAACTTGTATTGGTGTGTCAATGGTTTTAAATCTGGCACTCTGTATTTTACAGGGAGTGATGAAAGGTTATACTAGTGTATGATGAGGTGTATCTGATTGTCACGTGGATGATGTCATCAGTGATGTCATCAGTGATGTCATTTGAGATGTCATCAGTGATGTCACTGACCATGTCATGAATGATGTAATATGTGACATCATCAGCAGTGGATGGCGGGCATGCAAGATGTAGTTAGTACAACTAACTATATCGGAGGAATTTCAATTGTTTTGCTCGAGTGAAATGTCCAGCTAGCTATAACACCCCTAAAACCTATGGTTTTTTCAGTGAATTTCTAAGGTTTTTTAAATGCTAATTCCTAACTATATCAGGCCTGAAACCTATGGTTTTTTCAGTGAATTTCAAATATTTTTTAAAATCCAAATTCCTAACTATATCAGGCCTGAAACCTGTGGTTTTTTCAGTGAATTGCAAAGGTTTTTTAAATGCTAATTCCTAACTACATCAGGCCTGAAACCTATGTTTTTTTCAGTGAATTTCAAAGGTTTTGTAAATGACAATTTTTAATGTATTAATTGTTATACTGATTATTTTGATACTGATTTACTACATTTTGTAAACTGTTTATTTTTAGATATTTTATTTTTTTAATGACATTATACATTACAATACAAAATATACTTTCTCAGAATGAATTACTTTAGTTTAAATACTTTGCAAATAGGCAATAGAATGTTAAGTACAGTAGTTACAGTTGTTGCAATGGGCAACACAATTTCAAACACAATGCAACATTGAGCTCAATGTGAATTTCTAGTCAAATGCAATTAGTTGCTTTATGGATCACTTTTCTAACCACAGGACTGGATCCTAGATTCAGTCCTTGGACATCTCCTGTAAACAGTTGAGTAAAAGCCTTTTGGTTACAGTAGTGATTAATATTATTGTATTTTAAAAGTTGACACTTAGAAAATATTTCACATAGAATCACCAATGTTATCTTATGGCAGAAAATTCACTTAGCAGGTAAGTAGTGTTATTGTTACTTTTTCTTACTCAATGGTGGATCCTGGATCCAGCACTGGCCAATCTCCTGTAAACAGTTGAAAGAATGTGTTTAAGTCATACAGACGATTTTTTAGGAATATTTTTAGTTTGTGAAAATAGACAGAAACTTTTCTGGTGAAAACCACACAATGGAGAGTGAATGATGAGGGGCTGGAGGCATAAGTTTAATGGCAGGTGATACAAGGGAGGATGCTAGAAGAGAAGTGAAGAGATGGATGAAGAACGGAACGGGTCATGGAGTGGAATGAGAGGTGAGTTTGGAGTGGATGAAGGGAGTGAAAGGATGAAGATTTTGATGTTGGGGGTTTGTTATTGGTTATTTGATGTTATTGGTTATTTGATATGTTGTGCAGCATGGTCCTAATAAATGGCCTTTTACTCTTAGACATCAGCGTGGACTGTTTATTGCACGATGGTGGGCCCCGGGAGAAGCAGAGTCGCAGACTAGTCTTCCCCCGGAGTCTTTCGCGCAAGAGGGCCAGGCTGGGGTCAGGCGGTTGGGTTTGGGGGGTGGGTATAAGAATGCAGGGGAGGAAGGTGACTTCCTCTTCCTGCATTCTGGCACCAATGTGAGGGTTAAGTTTAGAAAGGCCACCCGCCCACCCTACAATTTCACTAGGGTTCGGGAGCTGGGCAGACTGAGCGTGCCAGTTTAGGACAGGTTGCACGGTTAGCGGTACTTGGGAGGGGTGGGGGAGTCACTGGCGGGCGCACCCATCCCTCGGGGGCGGGAGAGTGATTGATGAGAGGCTGGAAGCATGAGTGTAATGCCGGATGATACAAGGGAGGATGCTAGAAGAAAAGTGAAGAAATGGATGAAGAACGGAACAGGTCATGGAGTGGAATGAGAGGTGAGTTCGGAGTGGGTGAAGGGAGTGAATGGATGAAGAGTTTGATGTTGGGGGGTTTGTTGTTGGTTATTTGATGTTATTGGTTATTTGATATGTTGTGCAGCCTGGTCCTAATAAATGGCCTTTTACACCTAAATATCAGCGTGGACTGTTTATTGCGCGATTAACATTTGGCATTTGACTTCCTTCCCCTGTAACAAAATAGCTTACTTTTAAAAAGCACTTCTGCCGTTTCTAAGAGCTTTGAATTAACAGGTGAATACAGTGTAATGGTGCTCAATTTACCGACCGCTAAGGGTGAGCGGCTGATCTGGCCGAAGCCTTGAATTTGTGACAACCGGATCACCTAGGATGCCAGCTGCGAGTGTTTAAATCCCTAACCCGTTATGCCAGCCGAAGGGGTGCACATGGTTATAGAGTAGTATGAAATGTGACTGAACGTGTGCATAGTAGCAGAAAATGGCTCATTTGTATACTTCTCTACTTTGTTTTTTTTTTTAATTCAAAGCGTGCATGGAATGTATACGTAACTGGATATAGGTTCACCTACACATCTGGCTTGCACTGACTGCCATTTCCCATAGGCTGCTTAAAGTCCGAAGTTCTAAAAAGAGAAAACACCTTTTTAATGTTCTAAGAACCATATATTTATTTAGCCTAAATAGTTGTCCACACGTCTCTCCCTCCTAAGCCACCAAATACATCCTTCATGTATTGATGCATATTAGTGCATCTAATGCACAATGTACACTCGTGCCATAAATCAGCTACTTGTGCAAGTGTATAAAATGTGTTGAATACATTTGCACCTACATGGTGGTATATTTACTAATTGTCCACATAACCAAGGGCAGCAAGCAAAGTTGTTGTGCTGCATAGTGTGAAAGAGAGAGAGCAGAAATGCTCCATGTTTACAAAGATATGCAGAATTTCTGTTCTCTCCTTGCACTAACGCACTGTGTGCAGCCTAGGGTCAACTCAGACACCCTTACGCCATAGTACAATTGTGCCTGGGATATAGGCAGGATTGTTTTTATGTAGGAAGGGACACCTTCCTCTCCAAAAACAGTCCTTTGAGGCATTTCCCTCTTTTTATCACACATAGGAAGAGGAAATAACAGGAAGAACTATACTTCTCCTCGTTACACCTCATCGGAGAAGGTGTAGCATTTGGACACATTTACAGGTTTAGCAGCTTTAGTAAATCTGGTAATGTGCCAAAATCCACAGGTGGATGTATAGCAACGACCATGAAATGCCTCCCAGCTATAAATGTAACATACCGCAGGTCAAGCCACTGCATTGGAAAGCCACGCAAGGAGGCGGAAATCACCCTCTGCATGGCTTTGCAAATATTATTGAAGCCTGTGCATCATCATAATCTGGGCCGTAAGTCGGCTGGGGCAGCTCCAACACCCCTCCGAAGTCGCTGCTTCTTCGGACACATGGCAGTGCTTCTTCTGCTTCCTCGCCCAGCTGTGCTGTCATGACAGTTGCTGCTTATAAGGCAGCAAAATCCCTAGCATGTGTTTGTTCCCTAGTGCCACGGCCCTCCCCTACCTGCTTCAGGAGACAGGAGACTGCTACAAATCTCAGCTACGCCATCTCTGCTCCAGCCCTTGAAAGAAGGGCTTCACCGCTGCCTCCTAAAAGGGATTTTAAATGCATATGCTTTTAAACACGGGGTTGCACATTATAAGTAAAAAAAAATTACTTTACAACTCCAATAGCTCTAACTCTAAATGAAAATGTGAGACCCATTGCATTGCAAATACTTGTTTAGCTGGTTGTGGGTGTTGATTTCCCTCATATTAAAACAAGCATTGCCTGAAGCAAAATCAAATCCATGCAGTCTTCAATACCTTGCACAACACATGTGCATCAGGTCTTTACGAGTTTAAAACTGCCCTCATTTGCAAACATGGGCGACTTTATTATTTATCTTATTCACGAATGGAGGCCACTTTTGTGATGGTGCCGGGGCACAATTTCTTCCCTAGTCTGACACTGTGGGGTATATATAGAAGCCCCTATCGCCACCACAGCGTCACTTTTACCGACATTGT
This sequence comes from Triturus cristatus, assembly GCF_964204655.1. Taxonomy (NCBI): domain Eukaryota; kingdom Metazoa; phylum Chordata; class Amphibia; order Caudata; family Salamandridae; genus Triturus; species Triturus cristatus. The sequence goes on along the minus strand of NC_140579.1, from coordinate 965,762,005 downwards.
GGTGGCGATGGGGGCTTAGCCTTATTTACAAGGCAGCATTAAGCCACTTAACGTGGCTTAACGCTGCCTTGTAAATAAGGCCCCCTTTCACGCTATGCTTAGCGTGAAAGGGGTGGGCAGTGGGTGTTCCACTGCAACACCCATTGTTTTTTACGCCGCCCCCCTATGTACAAGGGTGGCGTACATAGGAGGCAGCGCCAAAATTAAGACCAGGGAAAACCTGGTCTTAAGTTGGCGAAACGAGGAGAAATGCATTATTTCACCTCGTTTTTGCTTTTTCCATGTGTGCTGCCTTGTGCAGCACACATGGATAAAGCGAAATGACATGGATTGTTTATGTACAGGAAGGCCCCACTTTCTGTACATAAACAAAAAAAATGTAAATGCCATTTTGTTACTGCATTAAGAAGCACACATGAAAGTAACACAATGGCATTTCAGGATGGTTTATATGCAGGAAGGGACACCTTCCTACACATAAACAATACTGCCCTGCACGCAGACACCCTTGCAATGTGGTAAAAGGGCACCTACGTTGGCGCTACACTGCTAAGTGTAGCGCCATTGCAGGGGGATTCCCCAGGCTGAGAGAAGCGTTAAGCTAGGAAGGCTAACGCCTCTCTCCGCCACTACCCTTTACATATCCCCTTGTATATCTCCAGGCACCAGACTGGATCTTGAGAATTTTTCATCAATGCATTTGTGTACCGATGGGTGAATCATTGTAGCTTTGCAGTGACTAAATACTGCTCCATAAGTGATGGAGCAGAGCTAAATAGGAGCACCGCACCACGCCTGCACACTTTCAAATGCGGAGTACATTGAACAAATTTTAGGTGTCAGTGTGCCCAAATCTACCTTGGCACCTTATTACAATGTTCACGAGTTCACTCCCCATAACCAAGAGTTGGGACAGCAGTGAGGAATCTGCGGTTAGAGTGTCCACCGTAAAGAGCATTACCATTACTTGTAGCCAAATTTACAACATGTGCGCCAGAACTGTGGAAAGTTTCCCTTCTCTGTCCTGTTGATTTGATTGATATCAGAAAAACATGGATTTTCTAACTAGAAACCATGGCAACTAAGCCCTCATTTGTTAGCATTACCATTCAAACATGCCTGCGTTCTATGCCCTATTACATTCTGTAATATGAAATGCAGTTATGTTTACATACAATAAGGCCTGTCTTGCATGTTACATGTATTATTATTATACCAAATTACTGTCACACACAACTACATTTTCATTATTTCCGCCTGCATCTTCACAGTGCCTACCTTTGTTGCTTTCACAACCACTGCCTCTTCCTCAACCACATCTAGGATTCTTTCAGTTTTTCCCACCTGTACCAATTGACCTATGTCTTCACCAGCTAGTCAAGTCCTTGTCTTGCTTCTACTTTTCCTTCTTGCACCTGAGCTGCCTATAACATGGCAAACAATGCTCTACCTGTCCGATTCCCCCTCCTTTATATGTGTGCTGTTTGCCTATGCCTTCTATATTATGACTTCCCAGTTTCTCACTTCCCAGGTACCTCAGGTAACCTCACCAGCTTTAGCTCCTGCTCCTCTTCTGCGCCTTTATCTTAGGCTAAGCTGCTTCTACTTTGACCCTTAGCCACTTCCTCCTTTACTTTTTCCTTTTTGCACCCTGTATTGCTCCCCGTCCAGCCTGTGGTGCTCACTCCTGCTGTCTGCACTGTTCCTGTTGAACCCTGTGCTGCTGGCTGTCTCACCTTCCCCTGCTCTCATGCACCCTGTGTTACTTTTGTTTGCACACTGCACTGCTCTTCTATGCAGCGCTACTTGAAAACTGCACTGAGCCTTTCTTGTATGATGAGCAACTCTTCCTCCATCTTGTATTGTTCCCCTTTAAACCCTGTCCTGCTCCCCTTTTCGCCATCAACGTCGTAGCCCATTGCACCCTTTTGCTGCTCCCCATGTGCTGCTAGTCTTACAAATGCACCGCTCCCACAGCTTGCACCCTGCACTGCTCTTGTAACACCATATGCTGCTCCACCTGCGCTGCTGCTCCCCATGCACTCAGAGCTGCTACTTCCCCTGCACTAGTTGCAGCTTCGCATTGCTCTACGTTGGTTTCCACTTACTCTTCTTTGCACCCTAGGATGCTCTCCTCACACCCTGCCCTGTTTCTCTCTTGCAAGTTGCACCCTCATATACACTGCATGGCTTCACAGGTATACCCTCCACTGCTCCCTCCTTGCACCCTACACTGTTCACCCTCCCCCGCTTCTCTGTACTTACACCCTGGCTGGCTTTCACGTGGTACTCAGCCTTGGTGCCCTTTAAACTACGTGCTGCTCCCCCGTTTATGCTGGGGAGCAATGGCGCTACACAAGCTTTCAATCTTTTCAGGAATCAAAAGCCAGACGGATCGGCATTGCCAATGCATGCTCTGTTAGTCTTGCTTCAGTATGTACCAGATCACATCATCTCTCCCCCGCATTTTTAGGTTCGGTCTAACTATTTAGAATCTAACGAGTTGCTGGACCCCTCACAAACAGGTTTCAGGGCCACCAACAGTACGGAGGCAACTCTCTTAGCTGTCCTAGATAACATAAGATCATTACTGGACCAGGGAAAGGCAGTAGCCCTGATCCTGTTAGACCTGTCAGCGGCCTTCGACACGGTCTCCCACCAACTCCTACTGGAAAATTTGAGCGAAAAAGGGATACATGCAAAATCCTTTCAATGGCTCAGTTCATTTCTGTGCAACAGAACTCAAACTGTGCAACTGGGCGTCTTGTCATCTACTCCACAAAATCTCAGCTGTGGCGTCCCGCAGGGAGCATCCCTGAGCCTCACATTATTTAATGCCTATGTATCATCTCTGGCAAAAATTGGCACAAAATGGGGCTTTGGGATTTGCTCCTATGCGGATGATACGCAACTGACAATAGCAATCGGAAATAGGCATGGTGACACCATAACCAAACTCAACAACTGTCTTAATGAAATGGACACCTGGATGTCAGTGCACTGCCTAAAGCTAAACGCAGAGAAATCTGAAATCCTGCTTCTCGGCATAGCCAACCATATCTGGGATGGGTCATGGTGGCCCCACTCTTTGGGCGCGGCCCCAGCACCAAAACAGTGCGTAAAAAATTTGGGCATCATCATTGATAACACCCTATCAATGCAGGACCACGTGCGGATCCTGTGTGGCAGAAGCTTCGCCACACTGAAGCTCTAAAAAGGCTTTTCCCCTGGATCCCATTGGAAAGCAGGAGGATGGTCACACAAGCCCTGCTTGTAAGCATGCTAGACTATGGAAATGCACTTTTTGTTGGCATGTCAGATTACCTCTTCAAACGTCTGCAAGTGATACAAAATGCAGCGGCCAAACTGGTGTGCAACAAGGGCAGATACAGCTCCGCGACGGAATGCCTGAGGCAACTTCACTGGCTGCCCATGCGCCAAAGAGCAAGATTTAAACTCTTAGAACATGCACACAGGGCACTCCATCATACAGGCCCCAAGATTCTCCAGAATAGAATCAAATTCTACCTCCCGCCCAGGTGCTTAAGGTCACGCTCCCTAGCGTTAGCCGAGACTAAAAGAATCAGTAAGAGCAGGGCAGGTGGACGCACCTTTTCGCACCTCGCAGCGTTACATTGGAACGAGCTTCCACTGGAGCTACAGCTAACTGAAGAATATATTGCGTTCAGGAAGAAACTTAAAACCTACCTATTTCATTAGAACTGCTGCCACCGACCTCAATTAGACCAACTTAGCTCATCACCCTCCCGCTACATTAGCGCGGTGATATCCCAATGGGATGAATGTCGCGCTTTAGAAATAAATAAATAAATAGACAGCTTTAGCTCTGTTGCCACTCTTATGTTTTCTAAAAATGCATAATAAAAATACATACGAATATACAAACATACAGGGGCTGTCTGTCAGCCCTCTTCATCCCTTGGTCTGTTTAATTTTCATTCATATTTTGCTTCTGCCCATCGGAGCATACAGTATGAGGCAGTGGTACAGCCCACTTCATCCATTGGCTGCCTTGCTCTCTGAGTGACAGTATTTGTCCTAATCGTATGTGCACAGTTGCTCGAAAACGAGTATAATTCAGTGCCACTCCTTTATTTGGATATTTTTACATATGGATACCCAATACGTTTTCATATTCCATAAGTATTTTACAAACATTGCTCGCTGTCAAGGCCAGATCCATTGGCTTTGTCAATGTTTGTGTGCAGTTGGGAGTTTTAATCTCTTCCACACCTTATAATGTAAGTAAGTAATTTTATTATGTTTCATTAATTAAAATCTTAATAATCATAATAATGCACTTAAAAACTGTCACTATTCTTCCACATAATTGCATGGTGTGCACCTATAATTCCCTGACTGCTGGCACTTCCAGGAACGTCTCAGTTCTTTAATCGGGAATAATAAGAATTGCATACGAATGAAAGGTAGTCTAACCGGGTCTGCGCTTCAGGCTCCAACAAGTAATGCTCGGGTGACATTGTGTTATATAAGTCCATACTATATTCTGAGTTCAGCTAGTGCTGATGTATAAGCTAGCCTGCTGAGCAGCAAGACTTGTATTTTCAAGGTGGGCTTAAATGCAGTATGCGGAAGCTCGAGTTCCCATATTGACAGTACCTCCAGATCTTTATTGGAGAACAAGAAACAGGAAGCCCATGGATTTTTAGAAGAAGCCTCTAGGAGCAAGAGGGACCTTATTATTGCTTTCAATGACCCTTGCTTTGCCTTTTTCACAAGTAAATAATATGACAAAACGTTTGCCCTGCAGGCAAGGTCCTTCCGCACTAAGCTAAATTCTAGTTTGATTTGTACCTGAGCACAGCTCAAGTACACATGGAACAACCTCTGTATGAGATCTAACATCGGCATAAAATCGCCTTGGGGGGACTGACAGCCTTATGACATAGAAGGAGTTAATTTTTCTTTTGTGACATGCAAGATTGAGGTAGCCGGAGGACTTTGGAGTTTGGCTTTAGGTCTACAAAGAGCATATGCCATCAAGCTTCTTTTCTGCCTCAACTCCGTCAGATGATATTTTTATGAACCTTTCTCTGTCAGCCATCAGCCCAGATATTTATACCATGAAGAATACTTTAATTGGGAATGGCCAGAATTCCATGTTTTCTCATTTTTTTTCTGGACATTTCCAAACATCATGACACTGGACTTAGATGGATTCGGTTCAATCTTGTTTTCAAAATTATAGACATTTATTACATTTAATGCCCTTTACAGCCCTATATATGCATGATCGGGAAGGACAATATCATCTGCATACTGCAAGATTTGAACATGTGTGGTTTGGATCTTTGGAGGAAAAGATATTATTGCTTTTCAAAGTGCTGTCCCAATGTCTGCTGTATAGAGGCTAAACAATAAATGGGCAAGAACACAGCCGTGCTTTAAATCCTATTAGTGTAGATCTTTTTTGAGACAATATGATCTTTTCCAACCTTGAGCTGAACCAAAGTATGAGAGTATTGGGAAATAATAGCTTGAAGCAAAGAAGATGAAATTTCCCAACCTGTCAATTTCCTCCAAATTATGTGTTGATCGACCTTGTGAAAGACTGCAATATACTCAATAAAACAGACATACAGCGGAAGTCCTAGGGAAGTGATTTCCTGATGCACTAAATAGGAAATCAGTACAGTGTTATCTGTGGTGCTACAATTCGACCTATACCCAGCGCAATGTGGTTAGCATAGGATTGTGATTGCTTTCTGAGCGCTGTAGAACTGAAAAGTCCTGACAGTGGGTAAAAAGCCTCTGAGATATGTCTGTATAAACTATAATAGAGCCTCCGCCAAGTGTATAATGAGTAATTCTGCTGGCAGCAGGGAATTTACCACAAAGTGTCCAAGGGACCAATGACAATCTGGGAAAGCAGTCAGCAATTTTTGTTCTCAGAGGATCTTGCTTATGACGGGTTGTTCTAGGGACATTACGTGTACTTGTGCATAGGGCACGACTGGCTATATCTAGTAATATGAGGTTAAAGTCACCTGTTATTATCACATCAAGGTTGAGGAAGGCACACACTATTGACTTTAACTCTTCCAAAAGAGTTTCACTGCTGCTTTCTGATCAATATTGTGTACATTGAGGTAGACGTTTATCAGAAGTAACCTACGTGTTGAACCAGAAATGACTAAGTTTTCAATCACAATAGCATGGGAAAGTGGACATGCTGGTTGCATTTATCACAGTTGAAATACATGTGAACAACCCGCCTGCTGTCCCTGTCTCCTATCACTTCTGGTGTTACAAATTCTTGGAAGAAATAAATAGGCTAAGGCTTTTCGCTCCAAGTGTTCTATAGAGGAGTAATGTCCCAATGTGAGATCAAAGCTGTGGTATTCTGATTCCTGGGTGCCTTTTTAAGTCAAGCCACATTCCAAGTTAAAATTAGGAGACAGTGTAGTGGAGGGTCACACATTTATTCCTGAGCTTCTGCGACCAGATTACACTTGATAGTGTAATCTGTTTTAAAACAATGTAGGATTAGGTACATGATCGCAACCGAAACTTGCACGGAATTCACTGCAGTTTAGACATTATAAAGTATTAAATTTACTGGATCCATTTATTAATCCAATGATAGTTTGTATGTTCTTTGAAACACTAACTGGGGAACAATAAACTTAAGGTGTCACTATGTAAATAGATATTAGGAGTAGTAAAACCCTTTGTACTAAGTCAAGGTACACAAAATGTGAGATATTCTTTGAAGCATAGTTGTCACTTTTCAAGTCTATCATCCTGTAAGCTTTAGAAAACGTTCACTACCATCTGTCAGCACTGCTTACTAATTAACTCTTGCTAAAGCACTACCTTTTACCTTTGTTAATGGTTTCCTCTAGCCTCCACAATATAAACTGGACCCCCGACTGGCCCGGCTGCTGGGTGTTCATACCCAGACTCGCGCCAATATCATGCAGGCCCTGTGGCTCTACATCAAAACCAATAAACCGCAGGACAGCCATGAGAAGGAGTTCATCAACTGCAACCACTACTTCAATCAGGTCAGCAGCTCTAGTCTGTTTGTATATTTCTTTTTTTATTTATGTTAATTATTTATTATGCTGAAATAACTACCAGACAAGCAATTTGTGAACGTGCAACGAGAGAAAGGACTAAAAGCAGCATATATTTTGTGCTTTAAATGGGAAACAGCCATTAAGACTCTCTCCTGTTGATAGAATGGGAACAGTTTGTTGTGGAGCACTTTACCACGAATGCATCAATCGGCCATTGATTGCAAAATTGGTTACCTGTTGGCTCCTTGTAATGTGGTTGGGCCTCAGAGAGAATTAAAGATGGATTGTTTCGTTTGTCTCACCACAGGCCCCAGTTTACCCTTGCACCTGTGTAACCTACTTGAAGCAGCTCATATGCAACTCAGCAAAGTTAATTGTTAATCTCCTTTTGAATTTGTTACTAAAACTGTGTTCAATTATTAAGGCTCTGTGTTACACATTTATATTACTCACTGTATTTCCTTTATTTCCAGCATTTGATCTTTCATATATTCACACGCTTGAATCATTACTAGTCGTCAGGCTGGGAATCCCAGTTAATCTTAGATAACATTAAATAGTGTTACAAATGTCCATAGACCTCAACAACTGTGTTTATTTAGTAGCATATCCCCCTCATATCACATGTCGTGTGTGAGGGAGTCCCCAAGGAGAGCTCTACTCTAACCTCTCGGTGACCTTATCTTGGTACTTTTTATGGTCTACCGTAGGACTGACCCAGCTCTACCTTCAGAGAACTATAAGTTATTTTTAGGAACTAATCTTTTTCTGGTCCATGAAGACCTCTCCTCCTTCACCAACTGTCATCATGACTGACAGAGAGAAAAAAATCCATCTCAAATCTCGTTCTACCTTTAGACAGAAAAAGATTCTGGTGAGCCACATGAACAATGTATTGCGTCTTCCATATCATAAAACTTCACACTGTGACATTTGTAGGACTTTTCCTTCTAAATCTCAGAAGGACAGAGAGAAGAGGTTAGCACTCTGTTTTGGAGAGTCAGAAGAAATACCCCCTCCTAAGGGGGATAATTTAGTGAAAAGTGCTACCCCAAGCACTTCCACGAATGCAGCGCATAAAAGGAGATGTAGAGGTTCCAGAGCTGGGCATATTGTCTAAAGTGCCTGCAGCCACCTCCTCGAAGAAGAAAATGGAGTTTCTTCTGTAAAACATCCCAGAAAGGAAGAACATGAGCCTGCACAAAAACATGCATGAAAATCAAAGTCCTGTGATGTCCTGTCTGGATCCTCACCATTGGCTGTTCAATTATCCTTACCAGTCATGCACAAAAGACTTTCGTCGTTGATGGAATTCTCATGATCTCAAGCCTCTTACAGAGGCTCTTTACCATGGCATGAAGCTTCCTCATTGTTTCTGGGAAGGGGAATGCTTTTCCGAATTGCATGTCCAGTAAAGCTCCCAAGAACTGAACTTTGCCGAGCCAGTTGTCCAAGTACAGGTGCACTCTGTGAAATTTTTGTCTGAGGAAGGCAGCAACTGGTATGAGGCATTTGGTAACTATATGAGGGACTGATCTAAGGCTGAATGGGAGCGCCTTGAATTGGTAGTGCTGCCCTGCCACTGAAAACCAGATGTATTTCCTTTGTTTCAGGTGGATAGAGATGTGAAAACAGAGATCTTGAAGGTCCAGAAAGGTGAGGTAATCTCTCTGGATCATCAGGAGGACTTGTTGGAGTGTAACCATATGATAAGGCTGCTTTTTTAGAATAATTTCTCAGAGGTCCAGAATCAGTCTCCATTGTCTCCTTTTTAGGTCTCGCCTAGCGTCGCAAAAACAACAATTGATTGACAGAATGCAGAACAATGTCATACATTCCCCCCAGTACAGAAATCTGGGCCTAAATCCATTGTTTTTTTGCTCACCATGCCATTCCAGTTTGGACCTAGCCATATGCAAATCAGTCTTGATCCACGCCTAATGGGAACAGTCCAGCCCGAACTGCCAGGCCAGGTCCTCCCTGGACTGGAAACAAGCATCCTAGGACCGGTTGCGGGCTTTCAGCCCTCATTAGCCAGGATAGGTTGACTCCATTGGCATGGAGAGCACGGGACCCACGTCTGCGCATACCTGTCCCACTCGGGTGACAAATGCAAAAACAACAATTGATGGACAGAATACAAAACAATGTCATTCATTCACCCCAGTACAGAGATCTGGGCCTAAATCCATCGTTTTTTTCCAGTTTCTAAACTGGGGTGGCATGGTGAGCAAAATAATGATGGATTTAACCCAGATTTCTTGACTGGGTGTGAATGTTTTGATTTGTTCTGCATTCAGTCCATCAATTGTGTGTCTTTTGCTTTCTCGCCCTAGGTGCGCCAGGTATGCCCAGACGTGGGTCCTGGGCTCACTGTGCCACTGAAATCAAGCTAGCCTGGCTGAAGAGGGGTGAAACCCCGAAACCGGTACTAGGATGCTTGTTTCCGGTCCAGAGAGGACCTGGCTTGGCAGTTCGGGCTGGACTGTTCCATGAGGCACAGGGTCAAGACTGATTTGCATATGGCCAGGTCTAAACTGGGGTGGCATGGTGAGCAAAAGAATGATGGATTTAACCCAGCTCTCTTGACTGGGGGTGATTGTTTTGATTTGTTCTGCATTCCGTCAATCAATTGTGTGTCTTTTGCTTTCTCACCCTAAGTGCGCCAGGTATGTCCAGACGTGGGTCCTGGGCTCACTGTGCCACTGGAATCAAGCTATCCTGGCTGAAGAGGGGTGAAACCCCAAAACCGGTCCTAGGATGCTTGTTTCCGGTTTAGGGAGGACCTGGCTTGGCAGTTCAGGCAGGACTGTTCCCATGAGGCACAAGGTCAAGACTGATTTGCATACAGCCAGGTCTAAACTGGGGTGGCATGGTGAGCAAAAGAATGATGGATTTAACCCAGATCTCTTGACTGGGGGTGAATGTTTTGATTTGTTCTGCATTCCGTCCATCAATTGTGTGTCTTTTGCTTTCTTGCCTAGCGTCGCAGCGCATGCGCTGCTCGCTCTGCGAGATCTATTGTCGTCGGGTTGCTTTCGGAAGTTGAGTCGAAGCTCCACCCATGCTTTTCATAGGCACGCGTCACACTTTATGTTAAACGCTCACTTTTGATTTGGAGTGAGGCTTGTTTGTTCCCTCCCTGGCTCCTTTTCGGCTCACCCACCCAGACTGGATATAATGCTCGCGCACGGTGTCTCTTTTGCTCACGAACGGTGTCTCTTCCGCTTTGTTTTTCTTTCTACAGATAGCTTCTCTTTCCTGTCTCCAAACCCGTGCTCCTGGCGCATCAACCAGACACACAACAAGAGGCAGAACAGGACAATTCCACCCCCCCTCCCCCTGCCCCCCAGAGCAGTTTTCCTAAAATAGCAGTGAGCTCAAGCAGAGCAGTGTAAATTCAAGCAGACCATAGACACAGAAACTAGCTCAGCTCACCAGCTGCTGCAGACAGAAGGATTTGGTGGCCATGCTAAAACTTCATTTTTCCACTTCCAAAAGCTCCTTGGCTGCGCTTGTTTTTTTAAAACTCGTTTCCATTAAGTTTGGTGCTGTCTTTCGTGGTGTGTTGCTATCTCTTCCCATGAGAAGCCGTGTGGAGGTCACAGGGAGGTGTCCATCTGCTTTGCCAACACTAGATTTCGAAGAGCAGGAGCCCAGGATCTGGGTGCTGTAAACCCAGACCTGGATGTCTTGCTGTTCCAAATGAGTCTGGACTCTTTGTCCGCAATCACAGCTGCTCACACTGCCTCCCCTCCCTCAGGCCCCCTGAGACAACCAACAAGAGGCGGTTTGTACAGCTGTGTAACCTCGCTGTAGGCAGGTACATGGGTGTAAGATGCTGGCTGCCTTCTCCAAGGGGTACCTGTGCGGCGACCCCTTCCACTACGCACTCTCCCACACCCATTCGAAAGACCATAACAAAAGACAACCGTGGCCCTGACGCCCTGTGTGCTGGTCTCACATCAGAGCCCACCCGTTCAGACGTGGCTCAGCATAGCAGCGTACTTTAATAAGTAGAGTCTCACAACTCGGAGGAGACATTCACTCCCTTTGTCACTCACACGAGGTACCAGACTCACCAGTAGGAGCACACTTGCGTGAACACCTAACAAGACCCTAACACCAGCACTCCCACCCCCAATTTCAATAGTCTACGCAGCCGGACTTCTAGGTCACGGCTTTTGCTCGGTACTGTACTGAAGCTCTCGAGGTCCGGAACTACAGCCTGCACACCGGACACGGTTGAAAAGACCGGTCGAGAAGTCAGCCAAGCCTGTGACCGGAGAGCCCCGTGGGACCCCTCCCTTTCCACAATCCCTACCATGTAAGGAAGATACTCGATGGCCTACAGGACACGCATTTGTAATGCAATAGGTCTCGCATTTATGCGAGTTTGAGCTATTGACATTGCAAATAACAATGCCTTTTATTTTTGTTTTAAAAACTTAAATAAAAGGCATTGTTATTTACAATGCCAATAGCTTAAACTCGGGTAACTGCGAGACATATTGCATTGCAAATGCTTGTCTTATTATTCAATAAGAATCTTGGATAAAATGCCTCGTTTCTCTGGGATCTGGGGACCATCTCCACAGCTCCCTTGAGGAGGAGGAGCATTTCCTGCTGTAGCCCCCTCTAGGCAGAATGCTTTAGACCTCAGCCATCCTTGTCCTTATAAAACAGCTGCACCTGCTAGCTGTCAGAAGCCTGCATTGGAGATATCCATTGCTGCATCAGAGATGGCTGCAGAAGGTAATGACCCTTCCTTGACAATTGCTAAAGCAGTAGCAGTCTTAATGGATGTCGCGGTCATCAAACTAAACCTCCGGACAAAATTATCTATCCGTCGGATTTCAGGATTTATATCCAAAGCTCGAATTTTTATACAATGCCAGAATATTTCATACCACATGGTTCCGTAGTCAAGTGCAGTGTCTGGGCTGTAGCATTTGTACAAACACACCTTGATACCTGATTCAGTCTTGGTAATTAAATCAGGTCACCGTCCTCCAGCTACAGAAATGGGGCTACATTCATGCTATAGGGATATTATTGTAGGGGTTGTTCAGCAGCAGCAGAGAATTATGTGATACATAGACTCACACAGAGATAAGGAAACTGACGAACATTGGTGCATGGTTCTGTACTAGCGAGATCACAAACTGTACACAGACATCGGTTCAAAAGATCAGAGTGCAAAGGTGATGTGCAGTTGGTCACGCAGCACTTACTATGGGTGTTTGGTTGCAGAACAATTCAGGGCCAAATGCCGATGTGCTCTAGGGCTTAGAGGCCTTACACAGACATCAGGTTGCAAAATATCACAGGGTGCTACAGTGATGTGCTGTCCGGCACACAGCCCAAACATGGACATCTAGTTAAAGGAATAGTTCCCTCCAGGCAACGGCAGAGGTAAAGCATATGGGTTGTAATGAATCACGGTGCTGCTTGTAAGGAAGGTGCAGGTTTCAGTGGGTATTGGTAATATGCTTCCAGTCTCAGCAGTCTTTCTGACCACCTCATGGCAAAAGTTACAACACTGGATTTTGACTCTTGCTGATGGCAGGAACTCTGCGTCTCATTAAGAAGCAGGAGTAGCACAGTGTTTAACTCTGGTGGGGATATAGTCCTTACCACATTAAGGAAGAAAGGGAAGAATTCTGTCTTTGGTTCTTGCTTTCCCATACACTAATGTGCAAAGCTTCTTGGGGTCAAAGAGGTACACTGGAAATATTACACGGGTCAGTCTTCGAGAGCTTGCCCAGGTCCAGTGATTCAGTGAAATTCAAAGTTAGTCCAAGCCTTTTAGGGTGTGGCAGTTGTGACAAAGTACCTTTCCTTTCAGTGTGCTATATCCCCAGAGCAATCAGTTTTATATGAAACTGTCACTCTAGCTTGTGTGTTGGCTTTACACTACTTCTTTACCGTGAAGCATAGGATACAGTGGATGGATAGGTAGCCCATCTTCTCCATATAAGGTGTGCAACATTTGTCCTACCTTTCCGCTGTTCCTTTTTGAAAGGAGTTTCTCTTGTCAAGCTACATGCTGACCTGCTGTAATTGGGCCCAGTGAGCAATAAAAGATCCTTCTTTTTTAGGATGATGTTTGACCTAGACAGTTTCAGACAGTTTTTACTTGGTGGAGGAGGGGAGGTTGTCATGCAGGTGGAGAAGGAGACAACCGCAATGCCACACCCTACAACTTTAGCATATAATCAGTTTAGGGCGACCAAATTTAAAAGTACCCCACGTTTCATGTACCAAAGTACTCTCATGCACATATGACATAAAATCAGGCGAATTTCGGGTACCAGTAATGACATGCTTGATAGGTTAACCAGAGGGGTCCAGTAGGCTGTCTAAAAACTGGGGTTCAGGAAACAAACATGTACCCTGCTACTATAAGCAGCTGCTGCCAAGTTATAGAATTGTCATGCCTTTGGTCTCTGGGCAGTAGCTACTCATTTTAAAGGGATCACCATTTTCGGTGGACTCCTTCATTTGCTCAGAGTTTAACATTGTACAGAAATCATTAATAGCACTTTGCAGAAGACTTGCCAGAATTATAAAATTAGAAGCATTTCTATAAAACAGAAAGCATTGAATCTTTTATAGATTCACATGCTTGAATCATTCCCCGTCTTCAAAGTGTGGGTCTCTAGGTACATTAAAAGCAGTAAGTAATGACCTTAACATTGAAGTTAATGGAGAAAAAACATTCACTTTGATACCTCGTCCTAGTCATTAGGAATGGTGCAAAGTCCAGCCAATTAGGCGACAGCACCCTCTAGAACCCTCTCCACAGAGGCTCCAGGCTCAGTACTTTTCTCTTTTGGCATCCTGAACAAGTTTTTTCTACAGATCAGCATGTCTTCTTCTAAGATGTCTCTATTTAGACATTGTGCAACCTGTGGGAAGCTCAGACTACATTTGGCTGATCAGCACAAGAAGTGTATTCACTACCCACACCCTGACCACCAGGTGAGAGACTGTAAAATCTGCAGAACTTTTTCTCAAAAAATGTTGAGCGATAGAGAGGGACGGCTTCTTCTGTGGCTACAGAAGTTAAAGACCAAAGACAATCCTCTGTCTGGCGAAGACAGCAATTCCTCCCTCAAGACTACAGCTTCAAAAACAGATGATGAGTGAGGTGGGAATGGTCTCCCCTAAGGCTACAAAGGTGCTTAAGAAGCAGCATCATTCACTGAAATCTGATGATCAGCCCTCCTCCTACAGAAGGGAGTCTACATGCCACAAGGGTCATTCTGTGCCCTCTACACCTTCTACTATCTCCTCTAAGGTATACACAACTTTCAGGTCTCTACCGGATCCGATTTTATCAACTCAGAAAGACGCACCGTTGACGCCCTCGCCGGTGACAGCATCCGTCGCCACTACTACGACGACGATGTTGACCTTCTCAGCTCCTCAGACTAAACTCATAATGCCCTTGTCTACGTCTCTGTCGACCATAGTTTCAATAAAGGAGAGGCCTTCTACGTCGACAGACATCATCTACGAAAACAACAACGAAAAAAGGACTGTTGTTGAAGGATTCGTCGTCGGATTTATCGTCGCTGCTGCGGTTGTCGGCGGCCCTTAAGCGCAGAAATCTCTCGGCGACGGTGGCTCAGTCGACGGACCCAAAGGCCTTCGTCCATAGACTTGCGTCGATGAACATCATCGACGTCGAAGACGTAGATGGAAGATTCGTCGGTGAAGGCACCGTCGTCGACAGCCTCATCGATGGTTTGCTTGACAACTATTTCGTCGTCGTTAACTCCGCCGACGGTTCCTTCATCAATGATTTTGACCTCAGCACAAGGTAACAGATCTGATTCTACTTCAGTGAAGGTGCAAGCAGCCAAGGACACTGTTTTTTCATCCACAGTTTCTCAGCCCAAACAAAGAGCTTCCCAAGAAATAATCCAGGCTATTCACACTTTTCCTAGTAAGGTTTCCCCTAGTCCTCCAGAAGAATTGTTTGCCTATGGAGATGAAGAGGAAGGGGACTCTGAAGAAGAGGGCATGTTTGGTGTGGCTCACAGCCCTTCAGACCTCCGTATAAAATGCCAGGGGGATGGCAATGAGTATTATTACTACCCTCAGGATCCCAACCAAGTTAGACAGAGGCAGCAAACTATTCAGATGCCTGTTTCCCTAGTAATTAATCTGCAACACATGGTGGAATATTACTACTGCAGATTCCCACCGTCAGAACCAGCTACCTCAGTCCCTCATCTCTGGTAGGATCTCCTCCTCTTTCTCCACCATCTACAGCCTGCAACCATAGGGGCAAGAGCATCACACTACTGACGATGAAAGGAAGGAAGGAGAACTGGAAGACGTATCACTGCCTAACGAATGGGACAATAACCAGATACAGAAGCCATCTCCGTCAACCCCACCTTTGGTAGATTCGCCACCTGAAGACATAGGAGGCTTTCATACCCTTATGCAAAGAGCAGCATAGAGATTTCAGCTTCCCATGGTCACCAAACAATCTGATTGTTTCCTATACGATTTTAAGGAACAGGCTAAGAGACAGGTCTGTTCTATCCCCATACTTGATTTCATATGGGAGGAAGGCCTGAAGGTAATACGGACACCCGCTTCGATTACAGCAGTCTTACCTAAGCTGGAAAAGAAATACAAGGCACCTGACAACTCGCCCGCCTGCCTGCCTCATAGGGCAGCCAAAGCCGGATTCGGTGATTTCCCAGGTGGCCCAACATTGTGCCAGAAATCCTGCTTCACCCCTTTCCACTCCTCCCGATAGGGATGGGAGACGTCTTGACACCATTGGCACGAAATTCTCGACTATGGTAGCACCCACGGTTAGGGCAGCAAACTCACTCACTATTTTAGGTAGATATGACCGCCAAATGTGGTCACACATTTCGCTGTTCATTTATCTGCTGCCTGAGGACTCAAGGGCAGAAGCAAGGAAAATTCTTCAGCAGGGGGAAAGGATCTTGGAGGAGATTATTGATTGTGCCGTAGACGTTCCTCAACAGGTTTACGTCAGTTGGCCGGGGCGGCAGTCCTAAGACGACAGGGATGGTTGAGAGCTACTTCTTTCCGCTAGGAAGTCCAAACTAAGGTCATTGATTTGCCTTATGATGGTGAATTCCTGTTTGGCCAACACATTGATGAAGCGCTACAACCGATTAAGAAGGATACCGATACAGTGAAGGCGTTAAGCACCTTGCAATTTAAAAGACAGCCTTTTCATGGAGCTAGAGGCCACTGTTTGTCTTCCTTTCAGGGAGGTTATAACCAATGCAAACAGTTCCAACCATATCAGGGACAATGCCGATACTCGTCAGCACAACATCATCAGCAGTTGTACAAGCAGCCCCATGCCGCCTCCTACAAGCACTATAGAGGAAAACAGCCTTCCGAGGCAGAGACACCTCCAAGAAGCAGTGACGAACCCCTAATGTCTGCCGCAAATCACGCCACTTCCTTTGAAGTTGGTGGAAAGAGTTCCTGTTTCCTTCCCAAATGGTCTATGATAACAACGTACAGATAGGCCCTAGAGATAGTTTCCAACGGTCACACATTTGAATTTCAACAGATTCCTCCAAACTGCCCACCCCGGGGTCCTTCGTCTTCTCATCTAACAGAACTACTCTCTCAGATAAACATGTTGCACAAGGGAGCTAACAAAGTGGTACCAAGTTCACAGCAAGGGACAGGATTTTATTCAAGATTTTTCCTCATAATGAAGAAATCAGTAGAGTGGCACCCCATTTTGGACCTACTTCACTTCAATAAATTCCTGAAAAAACAGACCTTTTGTATGTTTTCTCCTCAGGAGGTGCTTCAATTCGTGAATCAAGGAGATCACATGACTAACTTAGATCTTCAGGATGCATCCCCATTCACCCCAAACACAGGAAATTCTTATGCTTCAGAGTGGCCGACACGGACTAGCGGTTCCGGGTTCTGCCCTTTGTCCTCCGTTCAGCACCTCGAATGTTTACCGAGGTTCTAATACCGGTGGCGGCTCATCTACGACAAGCAGGGATTCAAACTTTCCCTTACCTGGACGATTGCCTTATAAAGGTGAAATCCTTTACAGTGGCAAGCAGTCATACTCAGGAATGCCTGTCTCTTTTCCAGTCTCTGGGGCTGACCATCAACGTTCCAAAGTCTCAACTAATTCCCTCAAGGGTCAAAACATTTTTAGGAGCAACTATAGACACTCTACAGGCAAAGGCCTTCGAGTCACAGGAAAGGCAAGAACAGATACGCAGGCTGCCAGCTCTACTCCCCGTAAAAATGTCAATTTCAGTACAGAAGTACAAATAACTACTGGGAATGCTGTCCTCCTGCATTCCCCTCATTCCCAACTGCTGCTTGCGTATGAAAACCTTGCAGGAGGAATTAGACAGTGTTAGACCTGGCACCATTGGCGTGGGTCTCCCTTCCATTTTTCGCTGTTGTCTCCTCTGTTTTTGCTGGTAATAGATGCTCTGGGCGCTGTGCCACTGCCATTCAGTGCCACAGCGCGAATGCTCCCTGTATAAAGATGACATGTGAATTGGTACATACATGATTGGCTTATTTGGTTTACCTGTTAGTCCCTAGTAGCGAGGCCTGTGTGTGCCCAGGGCTGGTAAACCAAATGCTGCTGGTTTGCGCCACCCACAGAAGCAGATTGTAAAGTGTGTCTCAGACCTGCCACTGCAGTTTCTGTGTGCAGTCTAGAACTGCCATCTTGGCTGTGAAGTGCACCCACTTCCCAGCCCCTGAACCTTCCCTTGGCATCATGTAAGCCACCCCTATGGTAGGGTGCATTGTATGTGTAAGGTAGGACATGCTCTGATGTGTATAGCATGTCCTGGTAGTGAATTACACCCAATTTCGTTTTTCACTACTGTAAGGCTACCTGTTCTCCATTGGCTAGAATGGGAGGTTTGGCTATTACATTCTATAGTCCTAACTGACCCACAGAACATGGTAGAAAAACGAATTTAATATGCCTGAGCTCAGAATATTAAAATACATCTTTTAGTGAAGTTTATTTTTATATTCTGTGTTTGAAAATACCACTTTTAGAAGGTAGCTATTTTCTTGCCTAAGCCTTCCAGTGTGCTCTGCTGTTATGTGTATTGGCTGTCTGGTTTTAGAGGGACAGGGCAGGCCCCTATGGGGAGGGGTAGCTCCTGGACCTGAATAGAGCTGTGCCTGGCAAGGTGAATGCTGGCTCCACCTCCCACTGTGCGTCTGATGGAAATCCCCCTCTTTCTGAAAGGAAGGATGCAGCCTGGTAAACAAAGTGCTCCAGGGCTGGGCAGAACTGGTTCTGGCTGGGTTCAGTGACTTTTGTCTCTTTAGAACAAAGACTTTTGGGGTATAAATATCTGTGCTGAAACCCCTACAATTTGTATTGCTCCTGGACAACAAGAAGAACCTCTGTCCGTGTAACTGAAGGAATCTGCAGGAGAAGGACTGTCCTTGTGCTTGTGTGCTGTTTCTTGGACTGGCCTGCAGTGGTTACTACTGGACTTGGAAGAAGAGGAAAAGGACTTTGAAGGAACTTCTATTTTTGCTACAGCAATCACTCAAGGGCTAGAAGAGAGCTAGCCTCCTGCAGGAGTCTCAGGCACACCAGACTCCACCACCAGCCTCCTGTTTCCTCCCAGCGAGGATTTCTATCTGCAGGTGAGTGTAACCACTGACAGACAGTCAGTGGTTACAGATCTCAGGGTCCTTCGAGGATATCATCCGGATAACACCACAGATAAAGGATGCGCTTCAATTGTGTACTCATATCCCAAACATAGACACAGGCCACTCTTTATTGATAGACTCTCCTCAATACGTAATTACGACAGATGCCTCCCTCAAAGGTTGGGGAGCACATATGCAAGGTTTAACAGTCAGGGGTAAATGGAACAGCCAACAACAGTCTCTACATATCAATCTCTTGGAACTCAAATAAGTTTTCCTGGCTCTAAAGTCCTTTCTTTCAAAAATCTCAGGAGCATCAGTTTTAATCCGGTCAGACTGCTGCAAGTATGCGCTATCTAAACAAACAGGGCGGAACAAGATCAACTGCGCTGTCTCTGTAAGCTCAACAAATATGGGAGTGGGCAATTCAACATCAGATAATCTTAACAGTGGAACATGTTCCAGAAGTGGCCAATATTCATGCAGATTCCATAAGCAGGGCAAGGTCTGTCAACTGCACCAACCAACATTAGATCATCTCTTTCAGTTGTGGGGTAAACCAAATCTGGACTTACTTGCGACCAGCCAGAACTGCAATGCTAGTACTTCACCAGCTGGCTACCCCAACGAGGATTGTGGGGGAATGCGTTTTTGATCAATTGGTCAAAGATATATGCTTACGCTTTTCTTCTGATTCATTTAATTCCAAGGGTGCTCTGGAAAATTAAGAGGGAACCTTGCCAGATACTGCTCGTAGCACCCTGGTGGTCTCATCAGTTCTGGTTCTTTTTCAATAAGGTGAGCCTCTTTCCTTCCCACCATATGGTCTGACTATACTTATTATGGTGGTTACAACAGAGTTACGATTTTGTGCATACATTGTTATATACCAACTTTTATATATATATATATATATATATATATATATATATATATATATATATATATATATATATATATATATATATATATATATTATCTACTGGCGGTCGCCAGTAGATAGTTATAGTTACAACCTAGTTTCCATAGGAAATCTCAAAATTCTATTTTGAATAACTTTGGCGCCGGTTGACGAATCCTCGCGAAATTTTCAAAACTAATGGGGCGCTCCGTTCAGCTCCTACCCTGAAAGTCTCGGGGTGATTCGTCAAGCAGGGGCCGAGAAAAAAGGGGGGTCCCAAAACGCGTTTTCCCCATGCATTTTTCCATAGGACCTTTAGACACAGCTACAGCCCGAATGGCTGAACAGAATTACTTGAAATTTGGCAGAGAGGTAGCCATAAGGTCAAGGAAGTGCCTTTTGCAGGTCTGGTGTAAATCTGTTCAGTATTTCCTGAGAAAATAGCATTTAAAAGCATATATATATGTGGGCGGAGCCTAACCACACATCTCATCCTGAGATCTGATTGGCTGTCAGCACTTCATCCAAGAAGTGTTGCCAGCCATCTTGGGACCAATATACATGATAGCACCTCATTAAAAAGCATTGCAGTTAATAGAAGGTTTTAAGACTTTAGTTACATTATAAATCATTTGTTGATGGTACCATACTCATTTTAGGAATTGTGGTATGTTCTAAGGTGATTTCACCATGTGAAAAGCCTGCTGAGATATCATGATTGAGAGAAAAATATTTTCTCATGCTTTTACCACAGAGGTTTGGTAGGTGATCTATAAGCTAAACTGAGAGCTTATTTTCTGTAAATTCACATGATCTTTCTCAGTCATGCGAGAATGAAGTCTGACATTCTCAGTAAAACATGTACATCCAACAAGGGCAGAGACTGTCAGTTGATTCCTTTGTGTTCTACTGCAGCTTCCCAGAGTGTTCCGAAGAACTACTAGAGCGCTAACAGTCCTACTTATGATAAACGTATGGCACACCTGAAGCCATCTTGCTTGGATTAAAGTGGTAACTCTTAAAACATTTAATTTAAAAAGGAACAAAATGAGGGGGTTCATTTTTCCATAAAAAGTATGATTAGTGCTGCAGAAAGAAAAATTAGGGCACATTTTGAGTGACTTCTCAAATCCTCTTCTATTTCATTAAAACATTCTGACATGCAGACTGAAACATGCACTTTCAATACCAGCAGTAGTTTTCCCTGGTGAGCAGTAGCTTTACTACAGTGATCTAATGAGCAAAAAAAGTGCTAACATTCTGAATTTATGGCAAATGTGTGACACATCTGAATGCCTTCTTGATGGAATCAAAGTAAAAAACTGAAAGTATTTCCTACTGAGGAGACTGCAGTAAATGAGGAAATTAGGAAACTTCATAACAAATAAGTCTCCCAAGATGGCCACCAGAGACAAAAGAGCCCAAATGTAGCCCAAATATCACCCAGATGTAGCCCAAATATAGCCCAATGACAGAATGTCCCAGAATGTTCTTAAAAACAACTAGAGCGCTTACTGTCTTCATTATGACAAAAGTATGGCACACCTGAAGCCATCTTGATTGGAATAAACTGATAACACTTAAAACATTTAATTTAAAAAGGAACACAATGAGGGGGTTCGTTTTGCCATAGAAATTATCATTAATGCTGAAGAAAGAAAATGAGGGCACATTTTGAGTGACTTCTCAAATCCTCTTCTATTTCATAAAAAAATTCTGACATGCAGACTGAAACATGCACTTTCAATACCAGCAGCAGTTTTCCCTGGTGAGCAGTAGCTTTACTACAGTGATCTAATGAGCAAAAAGAGTGCTAACATTCTGAATTTATGGCAAATGTGTGACACATCTGAATACCTTCATGATGGAATCAAAGTAAAAAACTGAAAGCATTTCCTACTGAGGAGACTGCAGTACATGATGAAATTAGGAAACTTCATAACAAATAAATCTCCCAAGATGGCCACCGGAGACAAAAGAGCCCAAATGTAGCCCAAAATCACCCAGATGTAGCCCAAATATAGCCCAATGACAGAAGTGTGCAAAACACTTATTATTTTGTGTTTTTGCAGTGTTATATAGTGCAGACTTGTCAGGTATTGGAGTGCTTTACATGTGCATTGGTTACATCACACAAGAACAAATTCATTTTGGTTGTAGACATGGGGAGACTAAGTGATTTGACCAGAATCACAGAATGTCGAGCTGAAGCAGAAACTTCAACCTGGTTCCCCAGTTGCAAAGTCTGCAGTTCTGGAAGTAACACCACATCCTCTCCCCTAAGTGCAACATTTAATCAAGTGGTAAACTGGATAAAAAAACATAAAGATAACAAATAATTTAAAAGTGCTTTGTCGCTATTTGAAAACTCAGAAAATATGTCCTTATTTTAGTCTTTTAGAGCACTAACCATAATTTTGATGCCAATAAGACCCTCTCATATATGTAATTTCTAAAGGAAATGCTCTAGGTATTACAGTTTTGATTACATCAAGATGATGTCAGGCGTTCCACACTTTTGTAATAAATATAGAATGTTAGCAATCTAGTTGTTCATTAGGATACTGTTGAGAGGCAGAGGCCAGGGGCACGGGCTCTGAAAATTGAAGGCAGGTAGGAGGGTGCAAAGGCAACAATTTAACCACACTGAGCAGGCAGGAAGGGCCGTGGAAGAACAACAGACTATGGAGGGCAGTGGAAAGGGGGACAGGGGCAACAAATCAACAATACAGGACTTGCAAGAGAGGCTGTGGCAATGTAATAGACGATTGTGGGCAGAAGGAAGAGGCAATGGTAGTACAACCATACATGCCAACAGACCCGATTCAGCCAGGAAACGTCCAATGTTTTTAAGCTCAAATGGGCTTTATTTGATCTGTCTCCTGTCCACAATCTCCTCTTTTTCAATGTAACTCAAAGGGGAAAATCAATACCCCAGTTTTTTTTCAAAATCTCCCTCTTACCAAGTTCAAAATGTTCGCAAGTATGGTACATTGGATCATGGAAGGAAATGGGGTAGGGGCATGGACTTGGATAACAGAGGACAGGAGGGACATGGAGAGGTGCACCCAACTGACCCATGCAGGGCAGGCATCAGGGTTTGCAGCAGCACAATACACCACACAGGGCATGCAGGACGGGAGTGCAGCACAACAATCCATAGAAAGCAAGAGGGAGGGGACAGGCCCATGCACATGGACAACAGAGAACAGAGGGGCAAGAGGCAATGGTAGCTAGCTGACCATAATGGACAGACAGGAGAGAAAGCTGCAGCATAACAGACCATAAAGGGCAGGAGGGACGGATCAGGGGCATTACAATGGAACATCCAAGCCAGGAGGGAGGGAGTAGGGGTCTGCACATGTAAACAGAGGGCTGGGGGCAAGGGGGCAGGGCAGGAGCAGCACGATAGCCATGGAGGTCAGGCAGGATGGGCACTAGAAGCAAGACACACCATGAAGAGCAACAGTGAGACTGTGATGGCATACACACAGACCATGGAGGGAAGGTGGGAGGGGGTCAGGGGCAGCTAACTGACCACACAGGGAAGGTGGGAGGGGCCATGGCAGCACAGAAGACCATGCATGGCAAGTGGGAGGGTTAGTGGCAGCACAATGGCTATGATGGGCAAGAAGGAGGGTGCAGGGGCATGCACAAAGGACAATGGAGGATAGAAGGGAGGGTCAGGACCTGTGCACAGACAAGAAAGTTCAGGGGAAGGGGCCTCACAACAGACCACATGGGGCAGGCAGGAGGAGCAGTTGCAGCACAACAGACCAGGGAGGGCAGAAGGGTGTGGGAGTACAATGGACCATGTAGGACAGGAGGAAGAGGATAGGGGCATGGCATGTGGACAGGCAGGGTGGAGGTGGCAGGGACAGGTTACAGTCATCTGACAATGCTAGGCAGGTGGGAGGGGAGTGGCAGCTCAACAGAACACTCAGAGTAGATAGGAGTGGCAGGTTTATGGAACATGGTGGGCAAAAAGGATGGAGCAGGGGCATGCACAAAGACATCGGAGGGCAGGGGGAAGGAGAATAGGGGCAGCAAGCTAAGCACAGAGTTTAAGCAGGAGGTCAATGATGGGGCATAGAATTGGGCAATGGAGGGCAGGATGAGTGGACTGGTACATCATACTAAATTGAGGGCAGTGGTAGCACATCAGACCATGCATGGCAGGAGGGAGGAGGCTAGTCCATGGATTCACACAACAGAGGATAGGGAGGAGGGGGATGGGGCAGCAAGAGAGAAGGCGGGTATTAGGAACTTTATTGTTTTTAAAACATTGTGTCTGTGCGAACTACTTAAAATATGAACAAGTATGCAGCATAATCTCACTTTTATTCAGGAAGAAGAGGACGTTTGTGACTGTGACTCCGGGCTCACTTGGCAGAAACACCCCCTGACCCTCCACCCCCTATCGCAAAATGTAATGCCCGTGAAAAGGGTAGGTGAACACAGTGTTATATAGAACATAGTCCTGAGAGCACGATTGAAAATGAAAACTAGATATAGTGTATGGTATAAACTATGCACCAAAAAGTGTGATATAAGATGAACCGGGCGTGAAATATAATATGCAATACATTGTGCGCAATGACAGATTCATTGGAGAGCGCGAGATAGCACAGGCACTAGCGCGTGCTATGCGATATGCGCCTTGGAGTGTAATATGCACAGGGCAGTGTTGTGTAACCTAACTAGTCTCTAAAGTTGTAATATAAAATATGTGCTGGGGAGTGTAACGTTGCATATGCACTGCAACAAAGATATGGATCCCAGATTGTAATATGTATGGCATAGCACTGTGCGTTATAACATAGGCATCGAGGAAGGCACGTTAGATGGGGCAATATAACCCGTGCAAAGACAAGTGTGGCATG
Organism: Triturus cristatus; assembly: GCF_964204655.1. Taxonomy (NCBI): domain Eukaryota; kingdom Metazoa; phylum Chordata; class Amphibia; order Caudata; family Salamandridae; genus Triturus; species Triturus cristatus. The sequence continues at coordinate 965,737,472 of NC_140579.1, read as the reverse complement.
ACATATTCACGGGGTGGTGTTACAGTGCACATGGGCTAGAGAGTGTCATAGCATATGCACTAGCTAGTGGAATACAACACAGAGGTGTGTGGCACTCGGCAGGCAATGGTGGGTGTAACACAGCATTGGGCTCTGTCAGGAGCGCGCTGTGACTCTCAATTGATGTTCGTCCCCTTTCCAGAGAGTAAAATAAAAAGTATTACACATCCGGCAGTGGATGTGTGTTTTATTAACCGTGAGGGGGGTTTCTTGCATAGTTTTGGTTGAATTTTTGTCGAATCCCCTTTGAATGGCTTGGTGTGCACGTGTATTAATTGTGCCCGTCAATAGCTACCCATGTTTATATAAATAAACGACAGGGGTGTATACCGGGATTAGGCACGGTAGGGCATCAGACATGTCAGAGCTTCACTAGTGGTGTAAATACATTCCACGTGGATTCATTGTATGCATAGTCGCCTTTTAATGAATATCACGCAAATCGTCATGGTGATAGGTACGTACGGTTTGTCCAGCATGTCCTAGGTGTGTCTATAAATATATATTTTTTAAAAATAATAAAAAACAGTGGCCGGCCCTGGGGATTGGGTTCAAAAAAATATAATTAGGAGACAGGCCCTGGGGGATGGGGTCATCAGGGCCAATAAATTAGAATAAGAAGTGGAACCACACAGCCCCCCTTCTTAAAAAATTTAAATAAATAAAAGACTGGCACCGTCCCGGAGGCCATTCCCCCTCCGTGCAGCACTCTGCAAACGCGCCCCCAACAGGCATCTCCAGTATGCGCCAGGGAGCTGCGCTGCAGACAGGTGTTCTGAGGCCTAGCCCCTTTTTACAACTCTCTGCAACGCAGCTCTGTGGCGCTTACTGGAGGTACCTAGTGGTCTAGTTTGACCCTAGGGACCCTTAGGATTCAAGGGGACTTAATCTCTCAACTTAGAACAGCCACAGGGCGCATTTACACAGTGGTGAAGGGAGGGGACGGGGCCTGAGGTGACGTGTGCAAACACGCACTATGGCACGTTTTAAATTGGGGATATAATTTCCCTTCAATACTGAGGGCCCCTGGGGGCTAACTAGCCCACCAAGTGCTTCCAGTAAGCGCCACTGAGCTGCATTGCAGAGAGGTGGTCCAGGCCGTGCCACTTTTTACACCTCTCTGCAACGCAGCTCTGTGGCACTTACTGGAGGTACCTAGTGGGCTAGTTGGACCCTAGGGACCCTCAGGATTCAAATGAACTTAATCTCCCAACTAAAAACGGACACAGGGCGTGTTTACACAGTGGTGAAGGGAGGGGACGGGGCCTGAGTTAACGTGTGCAAAAACGCCCTGTGGCCTGTTTTAAGAGGTAGTTTTAATCCCCCTGCCCTATTATATACTAGGGGCTTACAGAGGAGGTCATGCTAATCACAGGGGGACCCCAACGCATAATGTTCCCTAGTGTATGTAGGTGTTTTCACTGTATTTTAAGTGTCTTTTAACATAGCACTGGCTCTAGGACTGATTAGTCAGACTCAGTTACCACCAGTATCCGTCTGAAAAAGTTGAGGGTTCAGGATGATTTTGCAACAAGGCTTCTTTCTGCTCTTCTTTTTGTTCTTTCTGCACGTTATCCTTCTTCCTGCACTTTTCTTCGTCTTTGAGGACTTCTGTTGCTTCTTTCTGCACTTCTTTTGTTTCTTTCTGTGCATTTTTTCTTCTTTCTTCACATGTCCTATCTCTGTAGGCATAGTTAGAAATTAGCATTTAAAAAACCTTTGAAATTCACAGAAAAAACCATAGGTTTTAGGCACGTTATAGTTAGGAATTAGCATTTAAAAAACCTCAGGAATGCACTGAAAAAACCATAGGTTTCAGGGGTGTTATAGTTAGCTGGACTTTTCACTTGTACAAAACCATTGAAATTCCCCCGTTATAGTTAGTTCAGCTAACTATAACTCGCGCGCCCGCAATGCACTGCTGATGACGTCACATATTACATCACTCATGACATGGTCAGTGACATCACTCATGACATCACTGATGACATCTCAAATGACATCACTGATGACATCATCCTTGTGATAGAGTGGAAGACCTCCTCTCACCCTAATATAACCTTTGATACACACATTCAAAAATAGAGACTAAAATTTTCAAAACAATGGACATACCAATACCAGTTACAACAACCTCTTCAGTAATTCTAAGATCCACATACACATCCACTCATTCACCAACAGTCCTATACAGTCACTCATACATGTACTCACTCATCATATGTACTCATACACCTATACATCCTGTTACACAATGCCACTCATCCTTAGAGTTACTCACACACATAGTCACTTATGCTAATAAAGAATCAAACATACATTTACTTGTATATACAGTTATACACACACCACCACACTTACTTCTACGGAAACTTACACATACTTAGTCTTTTAAACAATCACTTATAGAAACACATACTTATTCATACAGGAACTCTTTCAATCTCTCACTCTCACATATACTCACATATATACACCAATAGTCACATATACTAGTTTAAAACATATGTAGTTACTCATAAAGACACTATTGAGACAGTCATTCACTCACTAACACACCCATACACACACTCATCCACCCATACAGTCCTGCACACATGCTGTGTTCAACACATACAAACAGTGAGTCACTCATTCATGCACCTATGCACTACGTAATACCCCCCACCGAACCATGCAGACACTCAGACTGATAGTCAAAAAATCAACTAATAACCTATATAGACACCCATGTAGCTACTCACCAACCCATGCAGCCACTTATACACAAAGTGAGAGACTGATAAAGATATTTACATATTTAAACATTACTCACTAAGCCATGTATTCACTATGATACACTTAATCAGTCAGTTACACAATCAATTTTTCAATAACAAATCATCCATTTAGACACTTATATACCCATTTATTCTTCCATCGACCTTGAGATATACATATTCAAAACATATATAATTTTCAGAAAAACACACATTCACTGGATGATGTCATCAGTGATGTCATCAGTGATGTCATTTGAGATGTCATCAGTGATGTCATGAGTGATGTCACGGACCATGTCATGAGTGATGTAATATGTGACGTCATCAGCAGTGCATTGCGGGCGCGCGAGTTATAGTTAGCTGAACTAACTATAACGGGGGAATTTCAATGGTTTTGTACAAGTGAAAAGTCCAGCTAACTATAACACCCCTGAAACCTATGGTTTTTTCAGTGAATATATATATATATACACACACACACACACACACACACATATCTATATCATGTGTGCGTATATATGTGTATATAGGTATATATGCATTTGTTTTTTTCATTTGACATACATGGGTTAAGTATGTTTTTCTGCATGTCTTATATAAGCATACATGCCTACAGTAATACTGCTATCTATTTGGATTGGTTCTCCAGTATTGGTATCTGTCATAGATTCACATGCGACCCACCCTCCTCCCCATAAAGGCTCCCCTGGCTACATTTTTACGCTTACATTTTACTTGTGCTAAAAAATCTGAGAGCCTCTGCGGAGAGGGTTCTAGAGGGTGCTGTCACCTGACTGGCTGGACTTTGGACTATTCCTAATAACTAGGACGAGATATTAAAGTGAATGTTTTTTTACCATTTCCTTCAATGTTAAGGTCATTGCTTACTGCTTTTAATGTACCGTGGGACTCACACTTCGATGACAGGGAATGATTCAAGCATGTGAATCTATGAAAGATACCAATACTGGGGAACCATATATACAGGTAAGTAACTTATTTTCTTCAGCTAGTCATCCAAGTATAGGTGGACCAATATTACTGCTTTGTTTTGTGGGGAACTAAGTGTAGCCATAACCTTTGTGATATCCCTTTGTGTAGTTTGCAGCCCAATAGGCATTACTCACAACTGAAAGCGTTGGTCTTACACAATAAAACAGAGGAACTTATAGTGTGATGTCGTGCTACTGTGTCGGCAGTATAGAGACCTGTTGCTATCATTAAGTCTTCTAGTCGGACCATTGTATTATATTTCATTTGAAGGTGTAGTCACTTACACAATGTTTGACCTTTCTCCTCATTTTTAAGTTGAGCATTCAAGACCTCTTGTACATACTTTAGTATATACCTATATGTGTATGTACTTTGTGGGCTCTGGAGATCAGCCTTAGTACTTGTCTGCTTCCGCTTAGGGGCTTTTTCTGTTCAATTGCCTGTATTTAAATGTCTTAATAGAAAACTACCAGTAGAGGTCAGTAAAATAACAGAATTGCTTTTTGCTGAGGGACTTACTTTTTTAAAAATGTTTCTGGCAACTGCCTCTATTTAACTTTCTTGATAGAAAACGACCAGAAGAGGTCAGTAAAATACCAGAATCACTTTTGCATTCTCTAGATTCCAGTCAATAGAAATTGTCTTCCATGAGCACCCGTAGACAATAATATTTTTTGTAAGTCTTGTATTTTCAGTCATATGACCACCGAAGGCCCTAATTTAATATTAAAAACAGAGCTGTGGTGCTTTGGCGCTTTGGCGAGACCGATTGCATTGCAAATGCTTTGTTAAATCTTCCATTGGACTCCTTGGTTTAGATCGCAGCTGTAGCTTCAGGCCTCAAAGAAGCAGGCTCAGTTATACTGTATGCTCTGCCTAAAATGTTATGCCCTTCATTTTCAGTGCAGCCATGGTTGATGCATGCCTGGGCCGATCAGAGGTCAGAGCAGTATTCTGCCACTGAAACATGTGGACAAAATTATTACTAACATGTTGCAAGTTAACTGCTTAAAGCCTCTCCAGTTACAAATGCATTTAGTTATGGGACTGTGAAGCCAAAAAGATCATGTATATAGTCATGAAGTATGCCTCTGGTTTATTAGAAAACAAAGTAAACTGCCAATAATATCTGACAGCTTACAGCAGTGTGGTTTCTTATCTCAAAATATTAATCAAACTTTTCTTTTAGGTTTTTAATACTGCTACTTTTAGATTGAAAATCGAAGTGCATTTATTTCAGACTGACTTAAGATAAGGGTTTTCGTTTTTTCAAATATTGTCAAATTTCTGTTGTATTTTTAAGACGGGCTGTAATGCAGTGGTTAGTTAAATCTATTTTTATGGGGAAGCTGATTAGCTTATACTAATGGACTTAGGGTCGCAAGGGAAATTACTAGCCTCAGGCTTTCCTGTTCAAAGGGGATAGACAGTGGGAGGGGGTGTTAAGGGATTATTTGTCTGTCTGGATTGAGTTAATCACCCTGCTGTGGCGTGTGGTGGATGAGACCTGCTTGAGAACTATAGGAACTAAGTAGGAGTCTTGTTTTTGTCACAATGATATCTGCAATATCTTTGTTTTCTTTGATGTGAAACTGAATTTTATGCTGAGTTATGCTACATGCTGCACCCTAAAATAACATAGCCTATATTTGAGTTCCATTCATGGATGCTTAGTCTTCTGACAAATTTTAGTTAATGGAACCTGTCAGAAATTGGGTAATTAATTTGGGAGTGGGTCGCCTCTACCAACTCAAAAGACCAGCTCTGGTTAGGTCAAAAAAAGTTGAGAGGGAATCTTTGCTCAGCCCCTGATAGCCCTGGCACAAGTAGTAGGCAGTCTCCAGAGAAGTGCATACTAAGTTCAGGCAATTCCAACAATTATAAAGTAAAGAACACACATAGTAAAATTCTCAAACCAGTGTAGAACAATAGAGAAAATGGTAATGAGCCAAAAGACACCAAGGTCATCAAAATAGTGTAAAGGAACCAGAAATGATTTTATTAAGGTCTTAAGCCAGAAAGTGCTTAGAAAAAGTCAAGCGCTATGGAAAAAAGGTTTGTGGTGGACTGAAACCTATGTGAGTTCAGGTTGACCGCGACAGAGCAGAGGTCGGATACACCAAGCGGTTTGTTCTAGTCGAAGGTTTTGCCTTCAGACATAGTGGCCAACTGCTGGGAAAGCATCTTCAGGTTAGTCCTACAGCCCCTTGTTCCTCATGGCAGGCTTTTGTGTGCCAGTTTTTTCTCCAGCTTGGTGTCCTGCAGAGTCGAGTCATCTTTAGTCGGCTAGGCTCTCTTGGAGTTAGAATTCCTTCTGCTTTTTGTGTCTCTAAAGTAGATAAGCAGGAGACCAACCACTTGACCCTTGGAGAGTAGTTCCACTAGTTCGGTGCCAGCAAAATTCAGGAGTTCTCCAGTCTTTGTGTAAATCCTCATCATCCAGCAGGACACAGAAGTAAGGATTCTTCTTCCAGCAGGCCCCCTTTATATGGAGACTTCTCAGGTTCAGGAATCTTCTGAGGAAGTGGTTGTGGCGGTGCCAGATATGTTCTGTCACTAGCTACTGGCTGGAGAAATTCTACCACCCAATCCTAACTATTATTTTAAAGTCACCCCACCACCTTGTGTAGCACTTCCTGTTTGCTTTACTGTAAACATACAAAGGAACCCCAATTTCAACATGGTAGGATCTATCTGCCACCCCCCCCCCCCGGCAAGCATGTTTTCACCTTTGTTTACCTGACCGGGCCAAAACTGGTTTTTCTACCCACTGTCACTGGAGACTAGGTGTGTAGGAGGGTCCTGGGAATTAGTAGCAGCAGTCCTCCCTGTCATTTCCAAGTCAAAAGAGGTAGTGCTAAAGCTGACCTTTGTTCTGCCAGCTGCTCCGCTCCACTCCCAGATAGCTCATCTCTGCTAAGTAAGCAGCAGTTGTTGGACTTGGCATAATTTGGCCTGGTATTTCACTGTTTGCTGAACTTTGTTTTTGCTGGTTTTAGGACTCTGGGCACTTTACCCAGCAGTGGCCCGTGCAGGTAAGAGCATTTGGGCCAGGTTCGGGGGGGTGGGGGGGATGGCAGGAGAGGGACTCGACAGACGTCCACAAGGAAAAATTAAATAAATAACAAATTTTTCCTCGTCGTTGTTGTCTGTCGAAATCCCCCCAACCGACCCCACAGCCCCATCTCCCTTACCTGCACGGGACACTGCTGACTTTACCACTAGTGACCAGTGCTAAAGTGTATGTGCTCTGTGTCTAGAATATAATGACATTTGGTTTCTCCTTGATTGGCACATTTGAGGTACTACTAAGTCCTTAGTACAGTGCACTACATGCGCCCAGGGCCTGTAAACCAAATGCTACTAGTGAGCCTCCAGCACTGATTGTGTCACCCATATAAGTAGCCCTTCAACCTTTCCTACGCCTACCACTGCAGAGTCTTTGTGTACGGATTTAAACTGCCATGTCAACCTGGCAAGTTGACCTATTTGCCAGGCCCAAACCTTCGCTTTTGCTAAAGGTCCTGCACCCCTAAGGTAGGCCGTAGGTAGCCTCATGGTCAGAGTGCAGCGTATTTAAAAGCTAGTTTTACATATCCTGGATAGGGGCACATACATCAAGGTAACCATTTGTGATGACCAAATTGCGAATTTTAAGGATTCGCTATTTGGTAATCGCAAATGCCTATGCATGAAGGATTCGCAAATAATTTTGTGAATCCTTAACATCCCCTAATAGCGATTTGCGAATTGTGAATCACTACTAGGGAATGCATTCCCATTCATTCCTATGGGCCTATAGGCCTTTAGGCGCATAGGAATGAATGGGAATGCATTTGCAATTTGCGATTACCAAATTGGGAATCACAAATTGCAAATGCAAATGCAAGGGTGCCTGATGTGCTAAGGCCCCCTGAAGCACCCCCCAAAAAAGTTGGGTTTGCACATATGTAGCACAGACATGCCCTAAGGGCATGTGTGCGCTACATAGTGCATTGAAAAATTGAATTTTTGTGCATTTATCCATGCATGCACAAATTATCATCAACTTGAAGTTGATGGTAATTAGCGTTTCCTAAATGCACAGTCGCATTTAGGAAATGCTAAATGCATTTGCAATTTAGGTAATCCCAAAAAATTGCAATTACCAATATTGCGAATGCTAAAAGGTACATGCACCGGAAAAGGCATTTTTCCAGTCACAGATGAGGTGATTCTGCGAATCGGTCCGTTTGCGACCGGTAAAATGCTTGATGGATGTGCCCCATAGTTTTTACTTTTCTGTTGCTGATTATGATGCATTCCCCACATTTTCTCTCGAGGTCTGTTCCTGAAGGTTAAGCACAGTATTGTGGGCTTCTTGCCAGAATAAACATATGCCCTTATGATTGAGGGTTGGACTTTTGAGTGGCATCTCCAGGACCATTACCGGTTTTTCTGTGCTAGCTGTCAAGACTTCCACCTCAGCAACAATCAAACATCTGCAGATAGCGCCTATCTTCGGTGCCAGCCATCAAGACGTTGGAATCCAGTGTCCAGACATCTTCACAGCAGTGTAAGCAGGCAGGCTGTCAATCAGTGTTGAGGCCATTTCGTCAAGGAACCAGGTCGTTGATGGAAAACACATCCTTTCAGATTTGCCCTATGTACAATGTGAAATTGCCCTGGTCAGACCAGCATAGGTTGATCAATCTGTGCTTCTCCATTAAGCATAACGATGTGGTCTGCTTGGTTTGCAAGACATTTTGATGACCATCAGGCACTGACACAGTGCGCCTCTGGGCAAACCATATCATGCGGCTCCAGAAGCCACCTTAAATGCTTGTTCTGTTCGAGGACCTTTTCAGTGCCGAATTGGAGAAGGTGAGGTTCATCGAGCCTACCACCAGAGGAAGGAGAACTCAGCATGGGGGCAGAATCATCAGATTCTTTGGAGCTCAAGGAAGTGGAGGTCCCATCATACCAGTCCACTGGGCCCAATATAAAGACCACACCTATGGCACCTCTTGCAACATCTGCATTCGAGTGTCAAGCCTACAGTGCTCTAACTTGTAGAGGATACATGTTGAGGCCAAGTACCGCTCCCGATGGAGTCGGGTATCAAGCCTCAAGGCTCCCACAGCCCATACAAGCTTCTGGCAAGTGATGTCAAACTGCACCACCCATCCACAACACCGAAGGCCGAGAAACCTGTCATGAGCTGAGATTACCTTCGAAGTTGACACCAAAACCTAGCCCCAGGTCGGTTCTGAAGGATCCATCCATTCCCAGGTAATACTGAGCGAGGTCCTAATTGCCCTGCAGCACCAGAGGTACCGATGTAAAGCAGAAGATTCTCATTCATCCCTCCACAAGCAAGACACTGTCTAAATCTCCTTGCAGGAACAAGCACATACTCTACAAATCCCCAACAAGAGGAAGCTCGTTTTTGATGAACGCTCCTCTCAGGAGACAAAGACCTTCCCCACCCCCAAAATCAGATTAGAGATGGGGCTATTATTTTGCTCCCACACCCACCAGCCCCACAATCTCCTAAGCCACCACTACAGCATGAGCCCTTTCCGTACCGCACAACCCCACCTCTTCAGTCACCATTCCTCTCCTCACACATGGACTCTAATCAGGGGATCATATTCCACCCTGAGGACCGATATTTTCATCCTGTAACACCCGGGGAGGGACATGATCCTCAGGCGGACTATCAAGTTGGCCCCAATGATGACTCAAATCTAAACCCCTTTGCCTTTATGGCTTCCCCACTGGACCATACCACTGAGGACCACGTAGTGATACAAAGAACTGCAAACCATCACAAGATTATGTTATGTGTATTTGTATAGCGCACGACTCACCGGGAAGAGTATCTTGGCGTTGAAGCTTCGCATAGTGCAGGATGAGGACAACTTGCTGGTCAAGGCCCTGTTCAGGATTCAGAGGTCCTTACAATACCTTTTCATGTTCTGTAGCATATTGAAAGCTTCTGCTGAGAAAAGCAATATAAGGCAGCCCAGATGACCCGGTGTTTATCAGGGGCCAGGTCCCGCCTGACTCAGTATTGGTCTACACTGCTAGGAAAAAGGCCTCTGCCCAGGATACGTCTTCCTCAGATAAGGAGAGTTATTAGGTTGATGCAGCGGGTAAGCACGAGGCCATGCACTGAAGGATAGCCTATTTGGCCAACTGCTGTCCGGATACAAACCTTGTCAGGGGTAGGAGACAGATGAACGGCTAGTGAAACATCTCCCTGAAGTTCATTGTAAAAGGGGCTTCGAACTGGTGGCAGTAGCAAAGACCATATCAGTTGGCAACATCAGGTGTGTAATCAACTGCAGAGTCCTGCTACGGCAACACACGTGCCTGAAGATATCCATCATCGGTCCTGTGGTGCAGCAAAATCTCCTGAATATGTCCTTTAACAGAGAGCATCTATTTTGCCCGCTGGTCTATTCAATGCTAGACTTGATAAAAAAAGGAGGCACAAAAGCTATAGGCGCCTTGCAGACCTCAACACCCATGTCTGAATTTCAAATGCAGCTGGCTAGAGGAGGCACGAAAACATCTATGCCTCCTCGGAGACAAGGGTACTTATAGCATGTGCCCTTTCAGCACCTGCAAGCACTCAAGCCCTAAGGCAGGGGTGGTTACCATGGTAACAGCAAGGGCAAGGGGAGAGGTGGCTCTCCAGGAGGGGTGCTTCTGCCTCAAAGCAAAGACTTCATCATTAACCCAGTGATCACTCAACTCCTGTCAGGTGAAGGCTGAAGTTCTTCCTTCCTTAATGGCAGGAAAACAATCTGTGCTTTCAGTGGTGCAACAGGGGTACTGCCTGGAGTCCCCCACTATGCCACCAAGCGCACCACCTTGCCGCCAAGTCCTCTGTTGTGACCATTTACAACTTATAAAGGAAGAAGCGCACGCTTTGCTAACCAAATGGGTCATCTAACTGGCTTCCTCACACTAGCGCAGCAGGAGTATACTCCCTTTACTTCTTATCCCCGAAAAGGATGTGACTAATAAAGATCATATAGCACACACTCCGATGACAGTCGCTGTTGCACAGGCTAGGTTTCACCATCAGTGCCTAGCCCCAGCAGGTTCAGCCTTTTCTAGGGTCTGTTTTACACTTCACCACGGAGGAAGCCTACCCGAATCAAGACATGGTGATGCCATTGCAAAAGCTGCTGCTTTTTTTCAGATATAGTATCCTATCATGATGTGCATCATAATGAGACTGTTGGGGATGATGGCTTCATGTATTGCAAAAGTACTGCAAGGCTGCACGTGCACCCCTTACAGATGTGTCTGGCAAGGCAATGGTCACAAGCAGAGTATCACCGGAACAAACAAGCACTGACACATCCCAGTATTCAGCTCACCCTCCTATATTGAAACAACAAGAACTTGTTGATAGGCAGGACGTTTCTGGACTCACTTCACAGGTGACTATTACCATGGGTGCCTCACTCAGGGTTTGAAGAGTGCACCTCAACTACATGACTGTGCTGGGTACCTTACCGCAACAGCAATAGAACTACCGTATGTGGAACTCATGGTAATGAGTCTCTTTTCAAAGTTTTTAATTGGCGCGTTCAACACAAAACAGTCCTCATAAAACAGACAGTATTAGAGCGATATATTATATCCAGAAACAGGAGGGCACTCACTTATCCCAGGGCGTCTGGCATTGGACCATCTGTCCCCATATCCAGTTCCTAGTGGAGCATCTGCAGGTGTGGACGACGACTTTGCGGACTTGCTAAGCAACACGTATAAACAAACCCACGAATTGTAGGTGAGTCCCCAAAGCCCTCCAAAATTACTTTTGCCAATGGGCCACTCCCACCATTGATGTTTTTGCTTCTGTGCAAAACACAAAATGCCAAAACCTCACCCCCAGGTACCAACACCCACAGTCATTGGGCAATGCACTATGGATAAATTGGTCAGGGATGTGTGCTTGCGTTTTTCCTCCAGTTCCTCTGATCACATACGTAGTGAGGAAAATGAGACATGTGTCAATGACCCAGATCCTAGGAGCACCAACGTGGGCTAGACAACCTTGGTGCTCCATGCTGCTGAAGATGTTCTTCTATCCACATGAAAAATGACTGCTGGATCTAGACCTTCTGACTCTGCATCATGGCAAGCTCAGATACCCAGAGCTCGGGCAACTGAATCCAGCTATTGGGTACTTGAGGTCTGACAGTTCGATTACCTGAAACTGCTAGAGGACAGGCAGGTCTTCCACAAGTGCTTGTTATGCAGCTAGATGGAGAAGATTTGCTCACTATTGTATTGTTAAGCACATAGACTCTTGCATAGTCTATGTGCAGGCCATCATTTGTTACTTGTAGCATTTGCATAAAGCAGGTCTGGCATACGCTTCTATCCGTCTTCATCTAGTTGCAGTAGTAGCCTATATGCAGAATAGAAAGCATTTGTCCCTTCTAAGATTCCTGTTATCAAGACCTTAAAAGGCTCATCCCATCTATGACACCTCCAGCGCATGCGTGGAACCTTAATGTAGTTATCACTAGACTTATGGATTCTTCTTTCTATTTACTACATTCCTGTGGCATGTTGTGGAAGGTAGCTTTCCTAATTAAGATCACATCTCCAAAGAGAATCCGTGAGCTGCAGGATTTGACTAAAGAAGAACCATTCATTCAGGTTCACAGGGATAGGGCCATAGTAAGGACAAACCCAACATTCCTATCCAAGGTACATACTCTTTTCATGTTACCTAGCTATTGAGTTGCCCATCTTCTTTTTATGTCCAGATTCTGTGGCTGAAAGAGGATTACTCACTCTGGAAGTCATGAGGGCACATGCATTATACTGACAGGACTAAATATATCTGTAAAACAAAACAACTTTTTGTGGCTTTTGCAAAGCATCAAATGGGTAAATCCTTTTCCTATCAGGCATTTCTTGATGGATTGTTAAAATGCATTCCAGCATGCAGTTTGAAGGTCGAGCACCCACTACATGTGCCACCTAAGGCACATTCCATGCTCAAAAAGAGAGACACTAGTTTTCTTGGGTAACATTCCTTTAGCGGACGTTTGTAATGCTGCTACATGTTCAAGACCACAAATATTCACCAAATATTATTGTGTGAACATTCAAGCCAGGCGTAGGCTTTTGTAGTCTAGGTAGTGCTGGTAACATTGTTTCAAGCATCTGCAACATATGCCCGCAAGTAACTGCTAATGGGAGGAACTTTTTAGTCAATGCAGAGCATCTGTGTCGACAGCAACACATACTATAAATGAAAAATGTTGCCCTGTAACCATCTGTTCATAGCAAGTAGTGCTGTAGATTCACATGTGTCCAACGTCCTACCCAGAAGCAAGCGATGATCATGAATTTCTTCTACATAGATATCTTCCACCATGCACAGTTCCAACTACTATGCCTTCAATACTACACTACACTTACAGTACTTATCTGCTGAACGTAAAACTATCTGAAGTGATGTTTTTGTCCTAGTGTATTGTGAGCTGAGGGTGGAGTCACAACAAACCTTGTGACTCGAAGAAAGTCAAAGAAAAACAACGTGCAAATGTCTGCGTCCAACACTAGATGTCAGGAATGTGCAGAAGATGTGAATATACGAACAGATGGTCACAGGGTAAGTAACATTTTCTTCTCTGCGTTGCAGTTTGTGGAAATTGTGCTGCTCTCTCGATTTTTTGTTTAATCCACATGCAAACGAGTGAAAGAAAATATGTCAGGTTAGGACAGAGGTCTTCAAACTTTTGGATGCCGAGACCCCCCTGTCAACATTTTGAGGCGTAAGGACCCCCTCCTGACAAAAATTTCTAAACCTGTTGACTAAATCGCGTGGGATGAAAATGTAAATGAGGTTATGTGATGCCTCGTATTTTGGGATAGCATTGCTTCATTATTTTAACATTTGTTACACACAGTAACACTGAGGAAAGATTTCACCCAATCAGTACCCATTTATAACCAAAATACAGCAATTATCATCAGAAAGATTTCAAGTCAACCTTTGTGAAGGCCTTTCCACTCTGCAGGAATACGTGCTGCCACATTAGAAGCTCACCTGACCCTGGACGGGAGTAGCAGGGGTCCCTTAAAACCCTGGGGGTCTTGTGCAGAGTTAAGCAGTTTACCCATGCAGCTTTCCTCTCACCCCCTCCCTTCCATCCCTCTCTCCTTTCCTAACCCTGGATCCCTCTCTCACTTTGCAAGCCATTTTCTTTCACCCCTTTTTACAACTTCTGAATTCTCCCCATTCAACCTCTCACTTCACCTTTAATCACCTCTTGCCATTTTGACTTTTCACTGCCCTCATCTCTAACAGTCTCTCACATTTATCTCATGGCCTCTCTGGCCCTGTCACCTCCCGTGCCCCTCAGCACTTCTCATTCACCTCATCTCTCCATTCAAATTTTTGTCTAGTTTTATCTTACACCTCTGCAGTCCCCCCATTCCTCATTCACATCTCCCCTTTGTTCTAACAGAAGCCCTCACCTTTGGATCACACTCACTTCTTGTGTGTCCACACTTCTCTTCGGCAATTCACATTTCTACTCATCCCTGACCTCTTCAATCAAATTCTCTCACTCCCTTGCTGTCCTCTCTCATCCTCTCATCACCAAGCATACGGGTCGGACCCGTATGCTCCTCTCGGCAGGTGCCACTCTGCTTATTGTTCCCTAATTCAAGAAGGCATGAATTGTCTGTCTCGCTGTTTTGGTGCAGGCGCGCAGTTATGGAACGTGCACCCTCCTTTGCTTTGCTCCACCAAGAATCTATTATCCTTTAGGAAGATATAAAAACCTTTCTCTATGGTCTGTAGGTTACCCCATTTGGCTGGTTCTCCTTCTCCTTCTGTGTGTTTCTCATTTGCCTTCAGGCAGTAGATGGTTATTAGCCCCAGGATTTCTTTTTGTAACAGTAGTGCACTCCAAATGTAAATAATAATAGGCAGAAGCAGGGGAGCCACTAGACCAGAACTTCAGAGGGGGGGGGGGGGGGGCTAACACTCCCAGTCAGGGCTGCCTAACGCTGGTCGCACCCGGTGCATCAGTCTTTTTTGATGCCCCACCCCGTTTCCTCCTTCTCCATGAATTCCTTCACTGCCACTCACCAACAATGCACCACATCTCTCTATAGCACCTTTCTGACAAACATTTCATTTTTTATAGCACTACTCATAGTTTACTCACACTCATTTCTGGGATCTGCATGGTACATATTCTTTGTAGCAGGCACATTAACCCTCTGCACTGTGTGGGTGACAAGAGTGCCCATGTGAGTGCACGGTGAGCGATGCAACAGAGAGAGTAGGACAAGAGGAGTGACTGCAGGGTGAGTGAGGTGGCGTATGAATTTGGGTGCGGATGCAAGTTCAGAATGGGATGAATGAATGTATGATTACTGATGGGCTTGTTTGAGTGAGTTGCATATTGATTAGTGAGGGGGACAGGTGATTGAAGTGTCACATGAGTGCAGGAGTAGTAGTGTACTCGTGTGACTGCAGGTTGAGGTATAGGGTGAGCAGCACAAGTGCATTGTGAGTGCAGAGTGATCACTGTGAGTGCAAGGTGAGCGGGTGATTGGTGCGAGTGCATGTTGATCAGTGTGAGTGCATTGTGATCGCTGTGGGTGCAGGATGAGCGTGAAAATGAAGGGCGAGAATGAGGAATGAGTTGTCTGAATGCAGGGTGCATTCCCAGACCCATGAAGTAACTCAGCATGTTATTGACGGCGGCGTAGAGTTTAAGATTTAAGTTAAACTATTGCGGCATTAATCGGGTATCGAGGGTGAAGGAAATAAATAATGTGCTGATCCTGTAACAAACTTCCAGTCCTATGGTTAGGGTTGCCTGCAGATTATTTTGATGGCCCAGTCGGTACAAAAAAAAGCAGTCACCTAAAGCGGTATTTTCAGCACTTATCTGTGCATACTTCCAACAGCAAATATAAATAGAAAACACTTTTAATTGTGTTCTAGGGCTGCCTCAATGATCCATGACTGATAATTAAAGAGAACAAAGACAGAAAAGTCACATAACGAATGCATACATACTTTTTTATTTCTAAGTCTATTTAGTACCAAGAGGAGATCTTTGCAGGCTCTTTAAACAAAACACGGCATGCATTTTTCTTTTGGCAAGCCTACTTTGTATTCCTTTCCTTGAAATGCATTCTCACACTACAGCAGTAAATGTAAAATACAAATGAAAGGAATAGGCTGAGTGGGGACCCAGGGAGTACTGGAACCAGGAAAAAAACCTAAGCCTCTGTAACCAGTTTGCAAAGGCATGTAAAAATGCAAATGGTCTTTAAAGACCTGTGAAAAACACGGGGGTGCCGGAGATAAGACTCCAGACACTGCCCAGCTGAGCCCCCAGCAGCTCAAGTTTCACTGCAGCAGCCCGGGCTGAGACACAGGACGGGGGAAGAGGTGGGGGGGGATGAAGCCCTTGGGCCTGGGCAGAAGTGTGACTGGGAAGGCTCGACCCCCTTTGCAACACTCCACGGCCCCCCTGGGGGTCGTGCCCCACAGTTTGAAGACCCCTGGGTTAGGATATCGCTAGTTGCTGAATGCTTGGGTGGCTAGTAAATGCCATGGCAGAATGGAAATGATGGGCGCCTCAGTTGCTGCTCACTGGGACAGGTTGACCCACAGTTACTGGTAAAGTGAGCAACATACTCCCCTGTTGATCCATCTGAAGGTAAATATTATTTTCTCGTATCCTATTCAGTTGTATGCTATATCCACCAACAGACAAAAATACACTTCTGCCATGGTAGAACAGTATTTTGTATAATTGTCCTAAAACAAACAGGTAACTCAACCCGGTGCTAACAGACATTAAACTGTAGAATGGGAGTTCGATGATTTAAGTACGAATGTAATACAGATCATGACAATTTCTGGAGCAGTGGGAACTCACAGGTCTGCAGTGAGAATGGTAAAGGGAGCAGAAGAGACAGGTGAGGTACACGGAGAACTATGGAAAGCGGTATGGATGGTTCACTGTTTAATATTCACTGGCTAACTTGTAAACATAACCAAAATAAGGCAGTCCTTTCTCATTAGAACTAAGTTAACAGGAATTAATATAGGTAGCATCTGCTACAGGATGGGGGTGGGTCGGGCGGTGGTGGTGGGGATTAATTAACAACAACAAAAAAACACTTATTTATTTATTTATTTAGAAAGTTTTATAGAGCGCGAACAAGATCCTAAACGGATATCAGAGCGCTATACAATCAGTAAAGGTTACTATACAACAAATAGATATTACACATAGCGCATAAACAGAACATCTTGTGTAGGCAAAGCAAAAATCAACCTAAGGAAAAACAAAAAGTCTAGTTGCTTAGATGGTCTATTATGACCATCGTGCTAGGGACAAGGATGTGAATGCAACCCAGGTGTCTATAGTCCATAGTTAAGTGAATTTGGCCATGAGTATCGATTTTACCTCCATTTTGAAAGAAGCAGTGGAGGGGTTAAGTCTGGTTTCAGGAGGTAAAGCATTCCAGATTCTGGGAGCCATCCCGGAGAAGGATCTGTTATATGTTTTCTTCTTGTGGAACCTTTGTGGTTTCAGTAGTAGGTTATCCGCACTTCTTGAGGGTCTGATCCCGCCAGAGATCGTCAGTTTCTGTGCCAGATAAGAGGGTGCATTGTGATGAACGGCTTTGTGTGTCATACACGCTATTTTCAGATGAATTCTGGCTTCAAGGGGTAGCCAGTTCAGGGATTGAAGATCCGGGGTGATGTGGGAGTTTCTTTTGGAGCCAGTGATGAGTCTGGCTGCCGAATTGATGGAGGCTCTTAATGGTGCAGTTGATACTTTGGGTAGGCCACAAAGAGAGATGATACCGTATTCCAGTCTTGGTAGGACTAGTGCTTGTACCGCCTGTTTGAAGTCGTTGGGTGGTAGGAAAGGTTTAAGTTTACTTAGTGTATTTATCTGGAAGTTTGCTCCCTTTGTAGCAATGCTGATGTGTTTTTGCATATTGAGGTTACTGTCAAGAGTAATTCCGAGTGATTTCGCTGAGTCCACGATGGTAGGTTGAACTTTGAGTGCTGTAAGATGTTTAATCCACTCTTGCATTATGGGGACTTGGGCGGGTGGAGCTATAAGGAGGAATTCTGTTTTTAGGGCATTCAGTTTGAGATGGTTTTCTGCTAGCCAAGTTTGCGTATTCCTAAGCGATAGGTTAAGTGATTTGATGTCTTCTAAGGAGTGGATCTTGAGGTATAGTTGTGTGTCGTCGGCGTACATGTGATATTGTACGTTAGATGCTTGTAGAACTTCGGTGAGTGGTTCCATGAAGTGATTAAACAGCGTTGGGGAGAGTGAGGACCCTTGTGGGACACCTAGAGTAACTGGTACTGGTTTGGAGAGGGAGTTAAACGGCCGGCTGCCGCCTCCCCTGCGTCCTCTTCCTTCTCAATATCTGCAGTTTGTCTGGCAGCAAGAAGCACCCCGCACACATGCTCCCCTGAGCCAATCACAATGCTGCAATGCAGCTTTGTGATTGGTCTGAGCGCTGTGGATCGACTAAACAGGCTGTGTAATGCAGCCTGGTAGAAACATGCAAAGTCGTTAGATGGTCTAAGAGGGCTGGCCTAACAGTTCATGCACACTTTGGGAGTGCAAACCACTCCTCCCCTGCTCTGGCCAGCTCTGCCCACACTGCACACAGGCCACGGACTGCATGCAATCGGCAAAATAAAATGGCAATAAAGATTATTTTTCCTTTTTGTGCAATGGGGCAACGCTTCTCTGCCTTAGCGGAAGAGCCGCCACTGATTAATATGTAATTGTTTAGTAAAAAAAATTCCCGTAACAGACCTAATAGCAGATCAGTCAGTGCCTGGTAGAAAAGGTTGAATTGGTTGACTTGCTTCAATGACGACAGTGTGATTTTTCACTTATGTCTACAAAATTCTGACTGCAAATGCTAATGCATATCTTTCTTTCCGTCCACTGCTTAAGATATTCAACTGCATACGAATGAAATTCTCTGAGATCCCAATAAAGCTGGCCAGTCTGCTGCAGCATCCAGATCCAATCATCATAAACCACACAATCAGGTAGGATGACGATTTTAGAAGGGTGCACGCCCACTTCACCACAGGCACTACATCACGAGTCATTGCTTTTGGCGAGTAACTATATCAGGAGTTACTACATTCAGGTATGCACATATATATATATATTATCTACTGGCAGTGTCTAGTAGGTAGTTAAAGTTAGGACCTAGTTTCCATAGGAAAAGCTTTTTGTTGTTTTTCTAATAACTTTGTTGCCGTTTGACGAAGCTTCACAAATTTTTCTAAACTGGTACACACCTGAGTTCAGCTGCTGTGTGGAAAGATTCATGGTGATTTGTCTAGTGAGGGCCAAGAAAAAGGGGGGGGAGGTACAAAACACGTTTTCCCCATGCAATTTCCCATTGGGATTTTAGACACGACTACAGCCCAAACCACTTTTGGCAGAAAGCTAGCTCTTGGTCCAGAAAGAGACCTTTTTGTAATGTGGTGTAAATCTGTTCAGTAGGTTTGTAGTTATAAAGAAAAAATAAATATTGATATCTGGGTGAAGCCTAAGCACAGATCCTATGTTGAGATGTGAATGGCTGACAGCACGTCAACCAGGAAGTGTTGGCAGCCATCTTGGGAATCAGGACTCAACCAGAGTCCCTAGAAAAAACATTGCGGGGAAATTAAAATCTCATGATTTTTATGTCTTGGTGGCCCTCTTCGCTGGTCCTAAATGTACTGAAGGGCAACATGTGGGCCCAGGGAAAAGGAAAGGCTGCCTGGTATTAGAAGTAGAGGTGCGAATTTAAACGCAAGGTTGCTGCTTAAAACTAGTTCCGACAGATCGTTTCATGACGCAGCAGCATAACCAGGGGGAGTTCCGAAGAGAGCTGTTTCGGCGTTGGCTTAATATCCTTGATATTAGGTAAATCACTTAATCTCGTTGCACCTACAAAAATGAATGTGTCCTTGTGCAAAGTAAGTTCTGATGGATACATCTGCCTGTGGATTCCTCACGTTTTGAATTACCCTTACGGCAGCATTCCACAGAAACCTTTTCATAGCTCTACCACGTCGACGAGTACGTCACAATAGCGCGGCTCCGCTTGCGACTCCGTAAGACGTTACTGGAGCCATAAGAAGACTTTGTCGGCGCGCTAATGTCAGCCTTTTTTCTGCGCCGTCGACGCTTAACGGTTTTTCAGGGACTCTCCATTTCCTTAGGATATTAAGTTGTTACATTCTATGTGATGTATAGCAATGCGATGCCTACACAAAAGAAGTCAGAGTTCAAGCCCTGTAGGGAGTATGGGGGTCATATGTCTATTCCGGACCCCCACGAAGATTGCTTTTGGTGCCTGTTGTCGGATCACGACGTCGAAGGATGTTCGTCTTGTAGGAGGATGAATCCGAAGGCACTTAAGGAGCGAGATGCAAACCTATTCATGGCCTGGGCGAGAAAGGAGAAGAGGGACCGCAAAATAGCCAAGTCGAAGTCAACGACCCCTTCACACCTCGAGGTCGTTGAAGAAGCACAAAAAGAAGCGTTTACATGGATTCTGGTGTCAGTCTTCAAAAGGCAAGTCTTCGAGGTCTGCTTCTCCGGTTCAACTGCGTCATCGTAAAGATGACTTCTCTCCTTCGCCCTCATCTCCTTCGCCGGTGATTCCGGTCCATTCTCTGGCGCCAAGGGATTCGCTTGCTCCCAGGGAGTCTTCGCTTGCCCCAGCACCCGACGCCGCAGCCAAAGCCCGCCACACGGCCTCGGTTGGATCCAGACCAGGTGATTTTGGTACCTTACCCACCCTTTCCAGGTCCGGATGCGGATGCATCGCAGTTTCTAAATGCGATGTTTGCCAAGCGGCTAACCTATCCGGTGCACCGGCTGGCCCCGTGGGTCTACTTGCATACAATTTGTGCATCCCCCAGCAATATGCCCAGGCACCTTTTGAGCCCTTGATGCCGATGACCTCATCACGGCATCTCCAGGCACCAAGATTCTTGATGCCGATACCGCAGCCTCCGGCGCTGTCTGGTTTTGGGCCAACGCCTTCCCGGCTTCGAGCAGCACCACTGACTGCTACTGAGGGCCCTCTTGGTGTCGATTTCAACGGCGCCGCACCTTGCGCCGCCGTTCCCGTAGTTGCGTTCCAGGAGGGAGGCCCAGAGGCCTTGACTCTGCGGAAGGCCTTCAAGAGGCTAGTGGTTTGGACACTTCCCCAGAGTGGGAGCTTTCTTCCACAAAGAAAATGCCTTCTCAGGCCATGGCTCCTTATCATACTGTCATCAGGAAGACTGCTGACCTGTTGGATCTGCAATTGCCCACAGCTGAGGTCGGGTCTAATATTCTGACTGATGTTTTGTGTTATAAATAAAAGATCTTCGGTAGCCAGGTCATGTATATGTACGTCATAGGTTTATTCATAAGTACAGCTTCAGATAAGTTACTGCACCACCAGGAGCAGCCTCACTGCTGCTCAGCCTTCTCACTCCAACTGACACTCACAACCTCACCAGACACCCATGCATTCCACGACATCATCAATCATCCAACATTCCAGACATCTCCAAGCACTCCAATATTCATTCTGACTGAGCAGTAGGGAAGAGATACATAGGTAAGGGGAAAGGCAAACAGTAGATCATAACACATCCCCCTTCCTAAGGAAACCAAAACACAAATAAAAGCAATTGAAAGTACATAAAGCAATCATAATAGAAAGTACATTAGATTATAAAAGATGCATGAAAAGACATTGAGTAAATGAATCAAGGAACATATCACACGAATAAAATGCATGACTATTCATTAAGCCAACGAACTCACACATCAAAAATCAAAAATGAAAGAGTTTCAAGAAAAGCACAAAGCTTTAACAGTACTACAATATTCAAGAATCTCATCAAACATTTCAAAGGTAAAACCAGAGAAGCTTCGTAAGAAGGTGTCTTCTCTTAACACAGTCCAAACAGGGAAAAGCTTTTAACCCACATAGGTGACAAACTCACATCATGGTACACGCAGAGAAGCTTCGTAAGAAGGTGTCTTCTCCATCTCTTAACACAGACCAAACAGGGAAAAACCTTTCACCCACACAGATTACAAACTCATAGCAAGGTAAACGCAGAGAAGTTTCGTAAGAAGGTGTCTTCTCCTACCGCAGTCCAAACAGTTAGGGAAACCGACAAAATCATGTCAACCACAAATCAGTGGTAAACCAAGGGCTACAGGAAAACTAAGGGTAGATACTCTACCTCTAAACTCAGGGTCCAAACAGTGAAGGAGACCATACACTTACACAAATGACACACTAATGTTAACCAATAATCACAATCTGTGGTAACGTAGAGAAGCTTCTTAAGAAGGTGTCTTCTCTTAATACAGTCCAAACAATGAGGGAAACCTTCCACTCACACGGGATATATTCACAACAACAGGACACTACACACTCACCCCCTCTATTCCATAAAATAGCAACCCAAAGACATTACGCAACTCAAACGCATGACATTAACATTATAGCAAAAACAATAAATGTCACATTCGAGTTAGCAGAATAGTTACAGCAACCGGTGAGCGATTTCTCACCGAGGCCACTATCCAAATCACATCAGCTTCTACATAAGAAGGCCCTCAGCAGCTTTCCATTGTAACACTACAGGCCTAGAATGGGCAATCTTAACCAAGTGACTACCGAATCAGCCTTCTTTTCCCTTGTGCAGGAGCAGTTGTGCCAGATAACCACTAGATGGCATTGTGGTACCAATCCATAGACTCTGAGCAAGGATCACTAAGTTTCAATTTCCCCAGAAAAATGAACAACAGAAAAACACAGCTGTTGCTGAGGCTCCCTGAAGCATCCCAAACGCCGACCCCGAAGACAACGAGGAAATCGTCTTATAGTTGCAGGATACCAGTTGGGAGGAAGAGGATGGCGGCAGGTAGAACAACATGGAGCCAGGTTGTGCCGCAAAACGATGACATGCCAATAAAGTTTAATGTAATGCACAAAAGAAAAACGTGGTTGGCAAAGCGACAATTGTACGTGCTGGGGTCTGCAGGAACTACGTCACAAACTTACGGTGCAGTTCCAACCACAAAATGGTGGCACCATAGGTGACGCAGCGCCGGAAGGCTCACTGCACGTCAAAGCAGCAGAGAGTTCCTCGACAGCCAGGCAAAATGACATAGTCACAGAGGGTGCACAAGCTTTTCCACACGACTCAACAAACCGGTAAGATGCATGCGCTAAACTTTAAATTCAAACTGTAGTTCCAATGTTATCAAGTACAACACGAAAAGGGTAATAAATACTGGAATACTCAATTTTTAAATCATCTTCTCAGACCAACTTGCGTGAAAACTACAGATGGTAGACACTGTTAGCTCCTATGAAGTACAGCCACTGCATGCTCTCAGAGCCCACACTGCCCACACTGTAGAAAGTTCACACCTGTCCCACAGGGGATGTAGAAAAACGTGCTGTCAGGGTCCAAACACAGCAGAGGAACACAGCAGGGTGATCAGGCCGGCTGCGTCTCTGTGAAGCTTGTGGCTGGGAGATCCCCACTGACAAAACCACGACAAAACACAACAGGATGTGGCAAAACTCAGGCCCAGCACAGTTCTCAATTAAATCACTGTTATGACAGTCACAAACAGTGCCGATTCTCAAATTCCAGCAGGTTGCGCACGGGCAGAGCATAAAACGTGCAAGGCAGGGAGACAGATTAGGAAAACAGCACTTCTGTTCACAGGTCACAGGAAAGTCAAACGCCCTGGTCTGCAGGCTGTCCTGTTGACAAAGGACACTAGTGGGGCAGATCAGAGCGTATCTGTAGTAATCCTTTTTCTTGGGAATTTTTTTCCATGGGGTTCCAGTTCATGAGTTTAATTCCTTTGGTTAGTCAAATCCTTAGTTCCAGTAGCAGGGTATTCCATCAACAAAACGCAGGTTCTTTTCAATTGTTGCCAGTGTTATAAGGAAATGAAAGATACGTAGTCCAGAGATGTATATTAGGATCACAGCTTTATTCTTCAGATAGGATCCAAGTTATGTCTCATGCTATGCCTCATACTATGCCTATTGGACCCGGCCTCGTGGCGTGGTCCCGAACCCACCTACCAGACCAAACGGGGGTGACCCCAACCCTTCGGGGCCTCCCGAGCTTGTACCCCGCTACCCGCACCAGCCTTCGCGACGCGGCCCGCCCGGGCCTCGGTCCCTGCGAAGCCCCAACATCAAGGCGCCAAGACCCGACCCAAGGGGGGTCGAGTGGCCACTCCACCGATCCCGGAGGAGGGGAGTTTTGATGGGGCCTCCCGCCGGCCCCCGACCCCTGGGCCCGAACGCCCTCCGGCCTCCCGGGGCGATGGCTGCACCTCTCGCTGGGTGTCTGCACTCTCATCCCGGCCCCCCAGGCGTGAGGGTCCGGACATCAAAGGGCTCCAGCCATATATCTGGGGCAGCCCACAACCAGGACGGCAGTTGTATCCTGGAGTCCAGAGCTCTGCTGATCGAATCGCGGCTGACCCTACGGAGAAAGACTCATTGCCTGGAACTGAGAACTCGAGCCCTGCTGACTGCGTCGCGGCTCCCCCTTGCTGAGAAGAAGACCCTCACGGAACATCGGAGCCCTGCTGACCTCGTCGCGGCTCCCCCTTGCTGAGAAGAAGACCCTCACGGAACATCGGAGCCCTGCTGACCTCGTCGCGGCTCGACCTCGCTGAAGCAACCACCGGAGCCCTGCTGACCTCGTCGCGGGCTGATACTGAGACTGTCCCGCTACCCCCGTACCTAACCAAACCCTGAGACTCTTTTGGATCCCTTGATCCACCTGTAAATATTACCACGGAGACCTACCCGTAATTCTGATAAACGACTTCTGAGCCTTGATACCCTGGTTGTGTCCCTTTGTGGTGGGAGGGGATTACTTGGCTGTATGATCCTAGGAGAAGGACCTCACCCAGGAGGCTTCTCAGCGGCGCTCGGCTGCATCCTTACGGAACGGTGCCTCTCGGGGTGGTCAGTCCGACACCATTGGACTCCCCGGAGGTCGCCCTTCTAACATTGGTGGCCAGTGGTGCGATCCGAGCCCGACGCAAATCGTACAGCGAGTAACTCACCCACTACCTACCCAGACACAGAGTAACTATGAGCAACCAAGAGACCACCCCAACCGCGGAGTTCCAACAAGAGCGGTTGGAGGAATATACCCATAAGGAACTAAAACAGTTTTGTTAAGACAAAGGCATCGCGACCACCGGATTAAACACAAAAGAAGACCTGCAGAAAGCCCTAAGGGCATGGGTAGAGCCCGACGCGGCTTCCCCCCAAACCGAAGAAAACCCGGTGCCAAGCGTGCACCAGCAACCAGCCGCAGCCCCAGCAGATGGGAGAAGAACTAGCATGGAGACCGGCCTCTCCCCGGAAGAGATGCGAGAACGGGAGAGGGTCCGGACCCACGAGTTAGAGCTCGCCCGACTCCGCCTGGACGGCGAACTCCTACTAGCTGAAAAGAAATTGGCCCTAGAGCAACTACGGTTGCAAGAAGAAATAGAGGAAAAAAAACGGCACCGAGAACTGGAAGAAAGGAGGCTAACCCTCGAGCATGAGCGGGGCCTTAAAGAACTTGAAATTAAGTCCAACAAGCATTTGCAATGCAATAGGTCTCGCATTTATAGGAGTTTGAGCTATTGGCATTGTAAAATTACAATGCCTTTTATTTATGTTTTGGTTTTAAAACAAATAACAGGCATTGTCATTTACAATGTCAGTAGCATAAACTCGCATAAAAGCAGTGTGTGGAGTGCAGCAGTGTGCGGCGTGCAACAGTGTGAGGCGTGCAGCAGTGTGAGGCGTGCAGCAGTGTGAGGCGTGCAGCAGTGTGAGGCGTGCAGCAGTGTGAGGCGTGCAGCAGTGTGCGGCGTGCAGCAGTGTGTGGCGTGCAGCAGTGTGTGGCGTGCAGCAGTGTGTGGCGTGCAGCAGTGTGTGGCGTGCAGCAGTGTGAGGCGTGCAGCAGTGTTTCGTGTAGCAGTGTGAGGCGTGCAGCAGTGTGCGGCGTGCAGCAGGGTGTAATGCAACAGTGTGTAATGCAGCAGTGTGTGGCGTGCGGTAGTGTGCGGCGTGCGGCAGTGTGCGGCATGCGGCAGTGTGCGGCGTGCAGCAGTGTGTGGCGTGCAGCAGTGTGTGGTTTGTAAACAACAAGAAATGTGGACATCAAAGGAAGGGTGGGAGGGAACGAGCATATGGGGTGTGAGTTATAACGAAAATTAATTGATGTAAGAGAGGATGCAGGAAGTGAGGCCCAGCACACGCTGGCGAAAGCAGTCTGCTGCTTTCAAGTCCGATGCCTGATGCCAGCTTCGCGCTTCAATGCCTCACATGCACTGGCCATAAACCGCATTCCTAAGGTCTTGTGCCCCTTACTAAATCTCTCTGAATGCGTGAGGCGGCGCATGCGCAGGAAGTAGCTGGTGGCAAATGGAATGCGCGTGGTTGTGCGCGTAACCGCCACCCAATACGCCTGGGAAGCCTTTGGGAGCATTTTCTGTAGCCCCTACATAAGTCTCGCTGAGCGATCGCTTACGCGATGGCCAGGCGAGACCTAAAAAGTGATCCTTCCAGTATCAGTGACAACATAAAGTGATTTGCATAATAGGTGCAGCTGCCAGATTTTGCGAGGGAGTCTGTTCTCTTTTCTCTAGAGGCCGAAAAGACCTTTGATTAATTAGACTGGTGCATTTTGGGAGAAACCATGAGTGCAATGACTTCGGCTACACATACCTGAAGATGGTTTGTGCTTGCTACATCGGTCCCAAAGTGAAAGATGAAAAAAAATGCCCTTGAAGCACAATACATAAGTATTGAGAATGGGCCCCTCTCCTACAGGCACTTTGTTTGGATCCCTCGGTGCAGAGAATACACAACCTGGGAGTTGGAGGAATCTGATTGGGTCTCGATATATACAAGCTCACAATGTTTGCGGATTATGTACTGGTTTGGCTGATAGATCAGATAATGTCCATTCAGTGTTGCTTAGAGAACTCAGCTGTTTTTTAAAAAAAAAGAACGGGTCTCAAGATCACCACACAGAGGCCAACAGCAAAGTCCAATCCTCTCCCACATTCTACTGGTCAGCTGTGCATTCTCAGAAAAAGGCTTCCTTCAGCTTTTTGTATTCCTGTAGCCACACAGTAGCTCAAGCAACTGACCACTGCAGTCCACTTCTTTGTCCTGGATATAAGTGGGAGCAGGCCTAGTTCTTTATTGCTTCTCTCGGGTAAAAGGCACCAGGTCCAGTTATTTTCTATCTACTGCAGGCCAAACAAGTGTTTGTAAATGACAATGTCTTTTACCACCTGTTGACCCCCGCAAAGCTCATCAGCATGTGCCCTCATCGCTGAGAAGTGTGAGGAACCCGCCATGGAGGTAATGCAAGAAGGACACACTGGTGGGCACTGAGAGACCCGGCCCTGATGGGCACAGTGATAGCATGCCTGAGCATCAATTGGCTTGCAGTAGTGGCACCCTCAGAAGCTAATACTCCTAGCAGATTTAGAAGCTGCCTCCGGGGTACTGTGAGAGGCTGGCACTCGGTCCAATGGGGCCCACGTGAAGTTGGAAGAAGGGGTCAGGATCGAATGGTGGACTCTATGGGCAGCGTGAAGAGTCTTTCGAGGGTAGTTTGAGAAACTGGACTTGGGGCGGCGGCTGTGGAGGGGAGCTCCCTCTTCATAGGACATTACGAGGAGATGGAACTTGTGTGCAGTGAGGGGGGCACGCCTCTTGTGGTAAATGCAGTGTATGTGTCGAGTGGAGATGGTACGATAGGGTTTCCAAGTGTACTGCAAGGGGGGGGGGGTTCTAGGCTGTGAAAATGGCACTGGAAGGATAGTCTCCATATGATGTAATGATGAAATGGACTGGATATCATAAGTATGAGAGGTGGGGGGAAACATTAAAGGCTGGACATATGGATTCTATGCAAATTACCCTGTGATAAGTTGAATACGGGGTTCTACAAAGCTGGGCAACAGAGCTATACATAGCATTGGTTCCTAAAGGACACAGGTTGGGATATAGGTGGCATAAGCTGTAACAGAGCAACACACAGGTTGGATACATGCATATTCCATGGCCAAAATCGGACTGTGACAGAAAATAGGTCCAGACACCAAAAATAAACAAGCATTGGCATAGCCAATAGGTCTTGCCTTTGGGACCTTATAAATGTTTTGCCATGCAACAGTTGTTGTTGCACCAAGGATACTATGCTGCATAACTAAATACTTATAAGGTCCCAAAAGCGAGACCTATTGGCTATGGCAATGCTTGTTCCTTGGTGACGAGTGAATGGATCCTTGGAGCCGGGTGTGGCAGTGCATAGATGTAGGTACGGGCATTTCAATAGCGCCAGCCTAGATGAGGATCAACAGAGCGCCGCACATTACTGGGGTGCTGGAGAGATATACATCAGGAGGGGCTTTACGCCTTTGAATTACACAATTACATAACTTATATTTACAACGGCACTTCGCCATAAGTGTCAGGCCTGGGGTTTGAACCCAAGTCCCCTGATTCCAAAATCAGCAGCTTAGTCACAAGGTCACACCTGCTTATTGATACATGACCCCTCCTTTACATATTGCATTTTTTGTCGGTTCCATGAAATGTGTCAGCACTCAAGAGATGTCACTTGGAGGCGCTTCTAACCCAGAGCCTGCGTCTTTCTGTACCCCAAGCAAAGGAAGAGGAAGTGAAGAGGAGCGCGGAGTGAATGAGACCTGTGTCCTGATGATTATTCTGTAACAGGCACCCTGCGACCCCACTTTCTTCTCTGCCCCCGGAGGGGTGCCCGCTGGCCTGACACACCGCACGCATGTATTATTTGTGTGAGGAGCTGTGAATACCGCAGTAAGTGGCCGGGAGAACAGACCCGTCATGGTCCCACTGAAGCGGTGAGAGCTTTCTCTGTTCACCTCCAACCAGCTTCGGTTTACCGGTAATGGGGGGCGGTGGGGTGGCGGCAGAGGCGCAACTAGAGCCAAATTTCGGGGGGGGGGCTGAGCAAAAATTTCGGGGGGGGCTGAGCAAAAATTTCGGGGGGGCTGAACTTTAAGCAATAGGCAGAGTGGAGCTGCAGGGGCTCTTAGAAGGGCTGAAACAACAGCGAGGCCTCATTAACATGCAAATGGACTTTTAAAGACCTGTGAAGTGCTCGGGTGCGGCTTCTTTTTTGCCCGGGAAGGTGTCTCATCCCGGGCTGCCACACACGACGGGGGGGGCTGAAGCCCCGTGAGTCCAATGGGTGTTGCGCGCCTGGGTGGCGGCAGGGACATGGTATCATCTGATAAGATCGGATGGATAAAGGCACTTCTGGGAGGTGCCCTCTTTGTGCTCGGCCCGTTGACATCTGTACTGAACCTACCCCGGGGGCTCCGAAGGAAGTCGCCAACAAAAGCGAGGGCAGTTGTTAGTAAAAGTCACACTGCCCCTTGTGTGTCCGTCCGCTCCTCTGTCATCTGCGGGCGCCCCTGCCCGAACAATGCTGAGCACCGGGCCGTGGCCCTGCTTATGTCTGCGCAGGAAAGAACACGAGGGGCGAGAGGTGGACATTGTCGGGGCCTCATTGTCATCTGTTAGTGAGATGCTCACGGGCCTTGTCTCTGGTCACACGTGCCTGAACATCAGCAGTCTGCTCCGTGACCCTTGACCTGGCAATCTCGGAGGCAGTCACTGGGGTGTGCAGCCATCCTGCCATAAAATGAGCACCTACCCCTTAATCTCATTACAACTCCTTTTTGTCTCTCACCGGTTGTAGGTTTTTGCTTGTTACATGTACTAAAAATATCTTACTTTATATTCAAGTCTAAAATGTTCCTTTTTATAAACGAGAGTAAATCGGCAATGGAATAGCAGGGCATGTATCTAAAACGATGAAATTATTTCTTCTGAGGCGAACAGTTTAAATGCATTTATAATAACATACAATAGTCATTGCAATGAGCGGTAAATCTTCAAACTTATAACGCGGTAAAAAGTCCTCCCGATACAATGTTGTAATAAAAAAAAAAACAAGCATTGGCCGCACGCGCGCCTCGCGCTTAAAGTTAAACGAGCGCTTGGGGGCGGGGGAGAGGACCCTTTGAAGTGCTTCAAAGGAGCCAAAGCTATAGAGAAGGGAGGGGGGAGTGGGAGCAGCTGTGCACGTGCATGTGGTCGTGCACTCAAGGTTTAGGCCAGCCAAAATTGTGGGTAGCACTTTGAAAATCCCACATATAAAATGTCTCTTCGAGCCTTTGGCTCACAAGACCTAAAAATGGAGAGACCGGCGCCCCCGGAAACAGGGTTAACCCTTCGCCGGCCGAGGCGAAGGTACATATCCCCAAAGATGTCGTCAAAGAGTACTACAAGAACGACGACATCCAACAATGGTTCAAGGCCTACGAGGTAGCCATGACCGCCCATCGGGTACCCCGGAAAGATTGGGGTGCCGGCCTATGGGGACGGTTCCTCAGCGAAGGCAGAGACACCCTGCTACAGCTCCCCGACGCAGTGATGACCTCTTATGACCATATGAAGGAAGCCCTGCTCACCCGCTATGGTCTCACCCCAGAGATGTACCGCCAGCGCTTCAGGGACTGCAGGAAGCTTCCCGGTACCACCTGGGTGGAATACGTAGACTTTTTCAGCAGAGCCCTGGAAGGGTGGATCAAGGGCAGCAAGGTCACCTCCTACGAACAGCTGTTCGACCTCATTGTATGGTAGCACCTCTCCAACAACTGCTTCATCGAGCTGAGACAGCACCTCCTCGAGAGCAAGCTGACCGAGCCGCGGAAGCTCGCCGCCGAGGCCGATCGATGGGTGAACACCCGGGTCCCTCGGAACTCGATGGGGGAGTACCAGCGGAACAACCCAGGCCCCCCCGCCAGCGCGGCGGAGGAGGGGGATCGAACCGAAACAGAGACTTTCCAGCAGGGCCGCCCCGGAGTCCTCCCTGGGGACCGCACGTCCCCGTCCCTCGCCCGAAGAGGGACCCCCCTAGCCCGACCAGGGCCTCGACCGACGGTAACGTGCTACAACTGCCACCAGCCAGGGCACTATGCCAGTGACCCGACCTGCCCCGTGAACCGACGAGCCGGGACCACCGGGTCACCCCCCCGCCAGTTGGCGGCCACGGCCCTGGGAGAAGGGGGAGAAGATGAAGAGAAAGACGACGCAGAGCCAACCGAATGGGATTCCGCCGCCATGACCTTGGTATGCCTGGGCAGCCGGGAAATGGTGCCCCGGGCTCCCATCCCGAGCAACACCCAGAAGTACCAACAGTGGGTCACCATTAATGGACGCCGGGCCGAAGCCCTCCGCGACACCGGAGCCAGTGTGACAGCCGTCCGCTGCCACTTGGTGACCCCCGAACAGATCATGCCTAATGTACTGTGCCCCGTCCGGTCGGCAGACAACACCGAGAGCTTATGCCAGATGGCCCGGATTCCCTTAGAGTGGGGGGGAGTGTCGGGCATGCTGAAGGTGACCGTCCGCGACGACGCCCCCGTAGACTGCCTCCTGGGGAACGACCTGGAAAGTTCCCCCTGGGCCCACGTCGAGCGCCGAGAGCATCTGGGGATGCTGGGACTGCCCGAGTGGGTTTGCGCAACCACCCGGTCCACGACTGCCCGGGCCATCCAGCCGAGCCTACCTGCTCCCCCCGAAGAGCCGGAGTGGCCCGAACCGCCACCCCCCTCCGTCGAAGAAGAAGCCGACGCTCAGTCCGGCCCGCCAGAAATCCCCCCGGACGAGGTCGCTGCGCTTGGCGACCTACCCGAACTCGCCCAATGGCGCCAAGAAGGTGGCCCCACCAGGGAGCAGTTCCGCCAAGAACAGAAAACCTGCCCCTCCCTCGAAGGGACCCGGCAACAAGCAGCCGCCCAGGCCACCGGAGAACAAACGGGGACCCACTGGGTCTATTGGGACAATGACCTCCTCTACAGCGAGCAGAAGACCGCAGAACTGGGGGCCGGCCGAGTGCTGGTGGTCCCCCTCCGATTCCGAGACTTCCTCCTCAATCTGGCGCATGATGTGCCCCTTGCCGGGCACCTGGGGCAAGACAAAACCTACAGCCGCCTGGTGACCCACTTCTACTGGCCCCGAATGCGGAAGGACGTGGACAATCATTGCCGCACCTGCCCGACCTGCCAAGCCAGCGGGAAGAGTGGGAGAAAAGTCAAAGCCCCTCTCCAACCCTTTCCAATAGTAAACACCCCGTTCGAGCGGGTAGGAATCGACATCGTGGGCCCTCTGGACCCCCGAACCTCCCAAGGACATCGCTTCATCCTCGTCCTGGTCGATCATGCCACCCGATACCCTGAGGCCATCCCTCTCCGAACGGTGATGGCCCCCATAGTGGGCCGGGCCTTAATGGGAATATTCTCCAGAGTGGGTTTCCCCCGGGAGGTCGTGAGCGACCGAGGCACGAACTTCATCTCAAAATATATGCGGTCCCTGTGGCAACAATGCGGGGTCACCTACAAGTTCACCACCCCGTACCACCCCCAGGGGAACGGACTAGTCGAACGATTTAACAGGACATTGAAAAGAATGATCAAGAGCCTGGAGGAGCCCCTAAGACGCAAATGGGACGTCCTGCTGCCCTGCCTCCTGTTTGCCTATCGGGAGGTCCCACAGAAGTCTCTGGGGTTCAGCCCCTTCGAACTCTTGTACGGACACCCTGTCCGGGGCCCCCTCAGCCTGGTCAAAGAAGGCTGGGAGACTACCGTCCAGGATGCTCCACCCGACGTCTACCGGTACCTCCTGACCCTGCGGAATCAAACCCGGAAATTCAGGGAACTGGCCGAAGCCAACCTCGAGGCCAGCCAGGAGGAAATGAAACGCTGGTATGACCAGAACGCCTCCTCCATCGAGTTCGAGCCAGGCCAGCAGGTGTGGGTCATGTCGCCCGTTGACCCATGTGCTCTCCAGGACAAATGGACCGGGCCCTTCAAGGTAGTAGAGAAAAAGAGCCCCGTCACCTACCTGGTCGACATGGAATCCCCCAGGAACCCCCTCCGGGTTCTCCACGCCAACAGGCTCAAACCCCACTTTGCCCGAACGGAACTTAGCCTGCTGATGGCTACGGACGATGGGGCCGAGGACGACTCCGAGCCCCTACCCGACCTCCTGAGAACCTCCGAAAAGGACGGCTCCGTAGAGGGAGTCATCCTCTCCGCCACCCTGACTGCGGAGCAGCGCCAAGAGTGTCAAAGACTGCTGCATCACTTCGCTGCTCTCTTCTCCCTCACTCCCGGAGTCACCCGATGGTGCGTCCACGACGTCGACACCGGGGACAGCCCCCCCGTGCGACACCGAGCCTACTGAGTCCCCGACCGGGTGCGGGCCTGCATCCACGCCGAGGTCTCCAAGATGTTGGCCCTGGGGGTCATCGAGCCCTCCGACAGTCCCTGGGCCAGCCCTGTGGTACCGGTGCCGAAAGCTGCTGCCCCGGGCACCACCCCGGAGCTCCGGTTTTGCGTGGACTACCGGGGATTAAATGCCGTCACCAAAACCGATGCCCATCCCATTCCTCGGGCAGATGAACTGATCGACCGCCTAGGAGCAGCCCGCTACCTTCGCACCCTTGACCTCACCGCCGGATACTGGCAGATCAGGCTCACCCCGGGCGCCCAAGAGCGTTCTGCTTTCTCCACCCCCAATGGCCACTACCACTTCCAAGTGATGCCCTTCGGCATGAAGAATGCCCCGGCGACCTTCCAAAGACTAGTGAACAAGGTACTGGCCGGCCTAGAAGCGTTCAGCGCCGCCTACCTGGACGATATTGCGGTGTTCAGCAGCCACTGGGCCGAACACCTGAGGCACCTCTGGGAGGTTCTGACCGCCCTCCAAAGGGCCGGGCTCACAATAAAAGCCAGCAGGCCAAGGATCCGTAACCTATCTGGGACATCAAGTAGGGAGCGGCCAGGTGGCTCCCCTCCAGCCCAAGATCGACGCCATCATGGCCTGGGAGCCCCCAGCCACCCAAACCGCTGTGAGGGCCTTCCTGGGACTCACGGGCTATTACAGGCGGTTCATTAAGAACTACGGAAGCATTGTGGGCCCCCTCACGGAGCTCACCTCAAAGAAGCAACCAAAGAAGGTGCACTGGACGCCCCTCTGTCAGGTGGCCTTCGAGACCCTCAAGACAGCGATGTGCACCGCCCCCGTGCTACAAGCTCCCGACTACAGCAAAGAGTTTGTGGTACAGACTGATGCCTCGGAATACGGAGTCGGGGTTGTCTTGTCCCAAGTGAACTCTGAGGGGATTGACCAGCCGGTGGCCTTCATCAGCCGGCGCCTGCTGCCCCGGGAGCAAAGATGGAGCACCATTGAACGAGAGGCCTTCGCCGTGGTGTGGGCCCTCAAGAAGCTCTGGCCCTACCTCTTCGTCACCCACTTCCGGGTCCAAACCGACCACCGGCCCTTGCGGTGGTTAATGCAGATGAGAAGCGAGAACCCGAAGTTGTTGCGATGGTCCATTTCTGCAGGGGATGGACTTCACTGTAGGCCATCGGCCCGGCAACGACCACGCCAACGCCGACGGCCTAACCCGCTTCTTCCGCCTCGGCGAGGAGAACACCCAAGAAGATGGGTGACTCTCCCTGCCTTCCGCTGGGGGGGACGCCTGTTGGACCCGGCCTCGTGGCGTGGTCCCGAACCCACCTACCAGACCAAACGGGGGTGACCCCAACCCTTCGGGGCCTCCCGAGCTTGTACCCCGCTACCCGCACCAGCCTTCGCGACGTAGCCCGCCCGGGCCTCGGTCCCTGCGAAGCCCCAACATCAAGGCGCCAAGACCCGACCCAAGGGGGGTCGAGTGGCCACTCCACCGATCCCGGAGGAGGGGAGTTTCGATGGGGCCTCCCGCCGGCCCCCGACCCCTGGGCCCGAACGCCCTCCGGCCTCCCGGGGCGATGGCTCCACCTCCCGCTGGGTGTCTGGACTCTCTCATCCCGGCCCCCCAGGCGCGAGGGTTCGGACATCAAAGGGCTCCAGCCATATATCTGGGGCAGCCCACAACCAGGACGGCAGTTGTATCCTGGAGTCCAGAGCCCTGCTGATCGAATCGCGGCTGACCCTACGGAGAAAGACTCATTGCCTGGAACTGAGAACTTGAGCCCTGCTGACTGCGTCGCGGCTCCCCCTTGCTGATAAGAAGACCCTCACGGAACATCGGAGCTCTGCTGACCTCGTCGCGGCTCCCCCTTGCTGAGAAGAAGACCCTCACGGAACATCGGAGCCCTGCTGACCTCGTCGCGGCTCGACCTCCCTGAAGCAACCACCGGAGCCCTGCTGCCCTCGTCGCGGACTGATACTGAGACTGTCCCGCTACCCCCGTACCTAACCAAACCCTGAGACTCTTTTGGATCCCTTGATCCACCTGTAAATATTGCCACGGAGACCTACCCGTAATTCTGATAAACGACTTCTGAGCCTTGATACCCTGGTTGTGTCCCTTTGTGGTGGGAGGGGATTACTTGGCTGTACGATCCTAGGAGAAGGACCTCGCCCAGGAGGCTTCTCAGCGGCGCTCGGCTGCATCCTTACGGAACGGTGCCTCTCGGGGTGGTCAGTCCGACACCATTGGACTCCCCGGAGGTCGCCCTTCTAACAATGCCCCACCAGGAGCAGCTTCCTTGCTGCTCAGCCCTTCCACAGCAACTGACACACAACCTCACCAGGCACCCATGCATTCCACGACATCATCAATCATCCAACATTCCAGACATCTCCAAGCACTCCAACACTCATTCTGACTGAGCAGTAGGGAAGAGATACCTAGGCAAGGGGAAAGGCAAACAGTAGATCATAACATTTTGCACTCTCCGTATTCAGTGGTTGAGCCTTTACTGCCATTCAATGAGGCGTTAATGGAACTGATTCTGGAAGTGTGGCAGAAGCCTTTTTCTGCTCCGGTGATTTCAAGATCAGTGGCGAGACGCTATAAGCCTGCTCTGGGGATTCCGGCATTTCTAACCTCCCACCCTTCTCCAGAGAGCTTGGTAGTTCAAGCTTCATGTTTATCCAAACAGTCGTCAGGATACTTCCCCACCACCCGTGGGATAGGGACTCCAAAAAGATGGAGCAATGAGCCAAAAAGGTGTTCTCCTTGGCACGCATGGCCTCAAAATCTATAAACGCTACATGCTTGTTGGAAAGATTTATCCACGCTTTGATGGACTCAGCCAAGGAGGTGGCTCCTAAACTGCCTGATGATGTACAAGGCCACTTTTTGAAGGTGTTTGCTGATACACAGTCTGTAGCCCCTCAAGTGATTTAGTCGGGTCTGGATACGCCAGACTCAGTCGACAGGGTGATGGGATCCTCGGTGGCTACCAGGAGGCACGCCTGGTTGAGATCTTCGTGGTTTTCTCAGGATATGCATGCTACTCTTCTTGATCTACCTTTTGATGCATCCAGGCTCTTTGGGACAAAGGCAGATTCTGCTCTACAACGCTTCAAGGATAGCAGGGCTACCGCGTGGTCCTTGGGCCTTCAGTCCCTACTTAGGGGCAATAGTTACAGTAGGTTTCATGGATTTAGAAAGGCAGCTTCCTTTCGAGGCCATCAGCAACAACAGCAGCAGCAGAAGCCCCTGTACAAGCCGTATAGAGGGAAGCGAGGGGCCCCCCGCAACAGTCCTCCTCCTCTTCTCCTGTTCCCCCCCCCCACTGGTTCCGCAGGGAAGCAGCTCTCGACCCCTCATCTTGGAGCATGTTGATCCCGTAGGAGGCCGGGTGTCCCTTTTTCTACAAAATTGGCAATCTGTTAAATCAGATCTTTGGGTTTTGAAACTTGTAGAAAATGGGTACGCCCTAGCTTTCTAGGAGTTTCCCCCTCCTTACCCTCCTCGGCAGGGCTGGTGTTCGGAGGACCATCTGCTGCTCCTTCAGCAGGAGGGCCTGACCTTGCTTCAGAAAGGTGCAATAGAGGTGGTTCTGGAGTAGGAAAGGGGTCAGGGGTGTTACTCCCGATATTTCCTGATCCCCAAAAAGGACGGGCGATTGAGACCGACACTGGACCTCAGGATCTTGAATTTTTACCTCAAGCAGGAGAAGTTCAAGATGTTGACCCTAGCTCAAATTCTTCTTTCGCTGCAGCAGGAAGAATGGATGGTGTTGATCGATTTGCAGGATGCTTATTTCCACATTCCCATCCTGAAGTCGCATTAGAAGTATCTCCATTTTACGGTGGGATCCCTACACTACCAATTTGCGGTCCTTCCGTTTTGACTTACTTCTGCACCGCGAGTCTTCACAAAGGTGATGGCAGTGGCTGCAGCTCATCTCAGGAGGGTGAGGATTCCGGTATTCCCCTATCTAGACAACTGGCTGCTCAAGGCGAAGTCTCTTGATTTGGTGCTGCATCATCTGCAAATAACAGCTTGGCTGTTGTTCGACTTGGGTTTTTCGAAAAATGTACCAAATCTCACCTGGTGGCCTCTCAGCTCAGCCTGTTCATAGGGGCAGTACTGGACACTACTGGGAATCGTGCCTTTCCGCCTCCTCAGAGGATTCTAGACATCCAGGCTATCATTCTGTTGTTTCAAGAAGGAGCAGAAGTTCCAGTCCTGAAGGTCTTGCGCCTGCTTGGTCTATTCGCTTCCTGCATACTGTTGGTCAACCATGCACACTGGCATATGAGGGCCCTCCAGTGGTGCCTCCGCAGCCAGTAGTTTTAACACAACGGAGATCTCAGGGAGGTGGTCAAAATCTTCAGAGACACTGCAGCGGATCTGTTATGGTGGAGTGTTTCAGGCAACCTGTCTCAAGGGAAGCTGTTCCAAACTCTTTCTCCGGTGACCACAGTGATAACAGATGCCTCCACTCTGAGGTTGGGTGCTTATCTGGGGGATCTGTAGATCAAGGGTCTTTGGTCTCCTGAGGAGAGATTGCTTCACATCAATCTTCTGAAATTGCGGGCGAACATTTGGCTCAAGGCCTTTTTTTCCCCTCTCTTTACGGTCAGTCAGTTCTGGTCCTAACAGACAACACTACTGCGATGTGGTACATCAGCAAACAGTTAGGAGTAGGGTCGTATCCTCTCTGCAGAGAGTCTCTGCCACTCTGGTCCTGGGCTCAGGACCATCAGATTTGTGTAGTTGCAAATGATCTGGCCGGGATACTGAATGTGTATACGGACAGTCTCAGTCGGCGATTCTCTGCCTATCACAAGTGGTGTCTTCATCCGGAGGTGGTCCATCACATTTTCAAGATGTGGGGATTTCCTCGGTTGGACCTGTTTGCCACTCACAAGAACGCACACTGCCCGTCGTTCTACATTCTCCAGTATTCAATGCGGGGAGCGTTGGGGGACGCTTTTCAGTTAGACTGGGGCTCACAGCTTCTTTACACGTTCCCTCCAATACTCTTGATTCCTCAGGTTCTGAGGAAGATTTGCCAAGACTGGGTCAAAGTCATAATGATCCCACCGGATTGGTCAAGAAGGGTGTGGTACACAGACCTTCTTCATCTCTCATCGCACCCTCCTCTCCGTCTCCCTCTCAGGGCAGGTTGTACACCCCCACCTCCAGAACCTGCACCTTTATGCCTGGAGATTGAATGGGGCAACTGGAGTTCTTTCTCTCCCCCACCGGATGTGGTGGATGTTTATCGGCCAGGAGACTCTCCACCAAATCTGTTTATTCCTGTAGATGGGCCAGATTTGTGAAGTGGTGTGGAGAGAGGTTGATTGATCCCTGAAGGCCCATTTATATGATGTACCTAGCTTCTCACTTTCCTTGGCCCAGCAAGGTTGTACTGTGGCAACTGTTAATGGCTACTTGTCGGCTTTATCAGACTTAATTTGTTTGCCAGACCAGCCTTCACTGTTACATTCTCCCATAGTTATGAGGTTCATTAAGGCCCTCACTAATAGCTTTCCTCCCACTCCCTTTATTGTGCCTCTGTGGGACTTAATCTGGTTCTCACTTTCCTTTTGGGGTTTCCTTTCGAGCCTCTTCATAGTTGTCGGTTGAGGCTTCTTACATTCAAGACTGTTTTTCTTCTTGCTATTACCTCTGCCAGGAGGGTAAGTGAGCTTCCGGCTGTTATTTTTAAGCCCCCTTTTACAACCATCCATGCAGACAAGATGGTTCTTAGGACCAGAGCTGCTTCCCTGCCTAAGGTCCTTTTCATCTAGGGCAGTCAATCACCTTACCTACTTTCTATCCTCCCCCTCACCCTTCCATGGAGGAGGAAAGACTTCATCGCCTGGACCCTAGAAGGGCGGTCAGCTTCTATTTGGCAGAACTAAAGACTTGAGGCTGCATGACCAGCTTTTTTATTGGTTACGTGGGAAAAATAAAGGGCAAAGCTGTCCACAAGAGAACGCTTTCCAGGTGCATCATCATGTGCATCAAGATATGCTACACCTTGGCCAAGAAGGAGCCGCCTGAAGATATTTGAGCTCGTTCTGTTAGAACCAAGTCTTCAACTTCAGCTTTGGCTAGAGGTGTCCATGTGGTAGACATCTGTAAGGCGGCAACGTGGGCCTCCCTCCACACTTTCGTGAAGCATTATTGCTTGGATTCGGAGATGAGGAGGGATAGCCATTTTGCACGTTCTGTGCTGCAGGACTTTTTGGTATAAGTAGGTGGACAACCTCCGCCGGGAGAGGGACTTCTTGGGGATTCAATTCAAAATGTGAGGAATCAACAGGCAGATGTATCCATCAGAAGAACAAGTACCTTACTTTCGGTAACTCAAATTCAAATAAACTTTATTCGGTTTTACAACAAAAAACATAAAAGTTATACATATAAGAGTGCATAAAAACATAAAACAGATACATAAAACAGTAATTCATTCAAACAAATTGAAATCAAACCTCTTGTACAGGTTATAAATAAGGCCCAAAACCCACCCTGATTGGTTCAGGGCCTTCGTATGTAAAATACCGCAAGAGCATGCCCTCCAGTTTGAACAATGCACAAAATCAGCTAAACCATTAAAACCTTAAGCATCCACTATCTACACATCCATACAGGCCCTCGATTTCACAGAAGCTTTTAAAAATCCTACTACGAAAATAATGCAGTCCTCTTTTAGCAATTGAAGGTACATAAGGGCAGGACGGGCCTGACTAAAATTCAATCTTTTTAAAATAGGAACCAGAAAGTACCTTTGGGGAGTTTCATACAACTTACATAAAAACATAAAGTGTAGCAGATCCTGCGGAGACTGTCCATCACAGCCGCAGGAAGCTAACACTTGGCCTCTATTGTATCCCTTGGACCTAGCTAGCAAAAAGTGAAAAAGGTTCATACGGAACCTAGTTAATAAAAATTTCTCATGTGGTGATAAAAACCCCATAAGGTAAGGCTCCGTTGTCGGAGTTGGTTTGAGTAGTAAAAACGTGTGGACACTAGGTTTCAGTAACTCCCGCGCTTCCCTGTCCACTTTCCTTAGGGTCAGGAAAGCTGCCCTGATGAGTTCCACGTCCTTCTTGACAATCGATTCTGACTTACAACATAAATCACCGCACCCTACCCTTTCCAGGCTACTTTTAATGTACTTGAGCCACGGGATTCGGATTGCATTGT
Organism: Triturus cristatus; assembly: GCF_964204655.1. NCBI lineage: Eukaryota > Metazoa > Chordata > Amphibia > Caudata > Salamandridae > Triturus > Triturus cristatus. Next base: position 965,697,041 of record NC_140579.1, on the reverse strand, counting down.
CAAGAGACATGCACTCTCTTAAGATTATGTGGTTGAGGGTTAAATCTTTATTCAACCAACACTTCAACCAGAAAATCAGAGGGCGCAGTGCAAGAACATCACTTAAGTAGGAGACCCCCAATTCCTCATGTGCTGCTAAGTTGGAGGTTCCACGCGGGACACACAGGAGGCATTTCAAAAAGTCGTTCTCCATCACCTGAAGCAAGTCCACAGCAGCGTATCCCCAAATTTCACTACCGTAGGTGGCTATAGCCAAACTTTACTTTCGGTAACTCTTTTTCTGGTGGATACAGTATGTGCCTGTGGATTCCTCACTGACCCACCCTCCTCTCCGTTGTCTACCTACTAATACTGAAAAGGTTTTGGTGCTTGACGTTCTACTATTTCTGTGTCATTTGCCTTGCTATGATGCTTGTTGTTAGGAAATGTCTTGGCATTAGCGTTTCCTGTTTTTCCTTCTTCTTTCATTTATATACTGTGTATATTAGTGTATATATTGTATACTGTGTATATTTGCAATACGTTCACCTCGAAGGCACAGAAAAAATGGGTGGAACTGATGTCAGCCGGCCGACGATGTCTTCTTATGGCTCCGAATATGTTATATGGAGTCGTGAGCGGAGCCGTGCTATTGTGATGTGGGAGAGCTATTTCTGTGGAATGCTGGCGCAAGGGTAATTCAAAAGGTTAGGAATCCACAGGCAGATACTGTATCCACCAGGAAAAGCATTACCGAAGGTAAGTAACTTGTTTGTTTGGGTGGTGTTGACGCTAGGAAAACTCCACAAACAATTTAACTGGTGCTAAAGTAAAGCACTCCAATATATTCGAGTGGTGCTGGCGCTATATAAAATTGCACAAAAAATGCAACTGGTACTAATTTAAAGCGCTCCAATATCTTTGGGAGGTGTTGACGCTATATGCAACTACACAAAAACAAATGTGAAAAGCAGGTGGGAGAGGAGGGGATCTCTGCAACGGAGTTCAGCAGGGGAAGCAGCAACAGGCGGGAGGTGGACGGTAAACCGAAAGCAAATGCAGGCTGTTACTGGCAGATTGTGATTTTGCCATAATCACAAAATGTGGAACTGAGGCTAGGGTGACGATGTGGCATCCTCTTGGGAGAGTGTTAGAACTGGGGGTCTCTAGTTGGCAGAGGTAGGTACATTTAACCAAAAAGGGACCCTTGCTTCTAGTGAGGGTAAAGGGGTACACTTCTAAAAAAACCCTGCTCACCCCGTTGGTAGCTTGGCACAAGCAGACAGGCTTATCTCAGAAGCAGTGTGTTAAGCATTTGTGAACACATACAGTAACCCAGTGACAACACTACAGATGGACACCACACAAGTTGTTGTATAAAAATAAGTATTTTTATATAGACTTAACACAAGACCACAAACAACAAAAATCCCCAATACTGTACTTTAAAAATGGTATAAATAGCTTAGTTCTCTTAAGATGTAAAATGCGACACATTGAGTTCAATGTACCTTAGGATGCGTAACGCTATACAACGAAAGTGGTGCAGGGAAGGTAATACGTCGGTTCCTTACACGCAAGAACGGTGATGCGTCGGGTCCCTACTGATGCGTAGGGGATGCGTCGGTTCTTTTCTGTGAGGGGAGGTGATGTGTCGGTTTCTTACTGCACTTTCGTGGCGATGCAACCCGCAACGCCTTGATGTGATGAAGATCCAATGCGATGAAACAAAGATGGCGTCTTCTTCTTGATGCGACACGATGCGTGCACGCCCGACGGCCGTGTGGTGACTCAACGATTATTCTGAGCCGCGACAGGCCCTGTGACACGCATCCCGGTGATGCGATGGCATCTGATGCGACGTCGATCCTCTTCTCCGGCGATGCGAGGCTCCTCAGCAACGATGCGACAACTGCAGCGGCGATACGCTTTCCCAGCAATGCGACGACAGCAGCTGCGGCTGCGACACGCTTCTCCGATGATGCGGCGGCATCTGGTGCAACGTCGATCCTCTTCTCCAGCGATACAAGGTGCTTTCGCGTTGTGAAGCAACAGCGCCAGTTCTGTAGTGAAGACCGGGTTCTGCTTGCACACATTGCTATGGTAGCATAAGCGTATTAGAAGTTTAAACACCATTTTGCCACTTGGCCGCTTTTGCACACGACACTACATGTAACTGTTATTGTAAGTTAAACTGCTTGCTTTTCTTCGCATGAGAACGGTCTTTTTCTCACATCCCTGGACTTACACTGAGACCATAGTCTGTACACTGTGTGCAGAAGTCTTCAAGGTCAAATAACAATGTATGCTGCTGATTCAGGTTGATCGGCCCACGCTCTAGACACAACACGCACACAGCTGCAAAATATCTGAAACTCGGGTGCCTTTAGTATTGCATGCATGATTCTGGCACTCGGAGGAAAACCTTTCCAACAACAGAGAGCGTTGCTGATCCTGTGATGTGATTCATCTCAACTGATCTTGGAGGTATGGGGTTCCCCATTCGAACCTAGAGACCTTCTATTATTATAAAACCTAGCTCCTAGCCAGGGGAGGGTGGTACACAATGTGCTATACAACCTGTTTCCACTATCATTATAACATGATTTCTCCCTTTGTGTTTTATGGAATTGTAACAATGCTGATTGTTTTATCTTTAATCATTTGCCTGCTTATGTTATCCAAAATACTGTAACTTAGAGCACGTAGTTGAAAATAAACATTTTCGTGTCGCTGATTACTCATGTTGTGGACTGGTATGAGAATAAAAACGAAAGAGTATTCTTGATTCCCACTATTTCTGAGAGTACCCTAATTCGCTTGTTCTGGGTTGTCTAATCATTGGTGGCTTCGCTGTAGTACGGAGAACGAATGAGACACTGATGCTAGTCGGATAGGGGATCTGGGTACTGAGGTGAGTTTTTTGGTGCACCACAATTCACTGAGGTCCTGGTTTCCTGTGCATAGTTCTGTGCATGAGCAGAATCCCCGCAACATAGCGCACCTAACGTTTGGTCTTATATTCGTGTCACCTTAGTAGTAGTGCTTATATTTGTCCACAACACCCTCACTTCTGTTTCTGGTTGACAGACATGATGGATTAACCTACCTATATGGATAGATTATAGGTTCATTCAAGCTTGATAATTAAAAAGGTTTGCGTTTTGAATTACTGCCCTTTTTGTGCTACATTTATATATATTGTTTTTCTTCTGACGCCGATTGGGGTGCCCGACGATGGTATATCAGTAATCTTTGTGGTGAGTGCCGATGCAGCGTTCCCCTTTGAGCTTTTCTACTCTTGGGTTACATTTCCTGTAGTAAATGCGGATGATGAAACATTCCATACTTACACTCCCACTGCGATACCTGCGAATTAAACACCATATAGTACACAGGAGATTCCGATTTCAGCATGGCAGCATCGTATTTGGTTTAATGGCGCAATCCCTAACGCCGTAACTCCGGTTCGGTTAGGCCCCTTGTTTATCCCTGGGGCCACTTGGCCAGTCTTGGCTGGGTTAATACCACATCCACGTTATTTGCAAGCCCTAGTGGATGACGTACGTCAGCTACATACCGCCTTGGTAGCGGAACACAGGGCTTTAGTGCCATACGTCTCACGCAACCTCCAGTTGGGAGCACCTGGGGTTGCAACGCAACCAGTTGGACCGGCCGGGATGTCTATTAGTCCTGTCATGGTTAATTCGATAATGGGCAAGCGCCCCCAGAATAAGGACAATATGCCTTATTGGCTTGCGGAGAAATTTGACCAGCTGGAAGCAGTATTTCCTAATACGACTCCTGTTTTGCTAAAATAGCAAGTCTATTAAAGACGACCGTCCAGTTTTTCCTAAAAACAATTGGAAAAATAAAAAACAGGGTAAGCAGCAACAGAAACAAGGGTTGCGTCCTGCATCACCAATACCAGTGTCTACTGAACGCACATATAAGTTGCGCGATCGCGCAAGAATTAGGTCTCCTGATAGATTTCAGGTTCCTGATCAACGTTCTCCTCGTTCTTCACAGGAAACATCGGTCTCACAAGCCGGTGGAGGAGAACGCGGCAGAGGTCGGGGTGCCCCGCAGGGACATGAGCAGCCCAGCCCAGCTGATGGTAAAGGCAAGCAGGACGACTTTCCATGTCAACGCCCTCCGTTTCAGAAAAAGATAGTTGCTGCATTAACCGCAAGGTATGCCTCGGATAGTGAGAACACAGCTTCAGGACCTGACATGGGCGCTAACGCTGCTAGACTGTGCAGCAGAGGTTACAATACCGCGGCAAGCACTGCGTCTGTATCTGAAGGCAACGGCAACTGACACGTTCATCACAGTAGAAACTGCTGACACTAGAGTGGCTCCCCCTGACAGACTATATGAAATTGTCCTTTTAATTGAAGGTGACATACAACGTTCAATAAGAGGGATTTTTTGGGAAAATCTGACCTCTACATATGACATTTTGTTAGCGGAGGGGGCCTGGCCCCCACCTTTCGTTTTAGCCGCTCCGAGAGGGGAGGAGGTAATCCTCCCTAGTTTCGCACACACTGTGCCAAAGGAGCAGGCGCAGAGCTTTGCAGAAGAGTGAGCACTGGTGCTTGCACCGGCTTTGTACCGTACTCAGGTGGGATGGGATAAACTCTCGCCCAGACATGAGAATCCATTGCGGTCAATGCCACAGCCACAACCCCAATATCCCATGCGGCGAGAAGTGAAAGCTCCAGTTGCAGAAACCCTAGACCAATTGGAATATCAAGGTGTAATTGAAACATGTGTGTCACCCATGAATAATCCTCTTTTCACTGTAAACAAACCTGATGTGTCGTACCACCTAGTTTTGGATTATCGGCATTTGAACTCTCATTGTTGGACGTGCACAGTACAGAATACCCACAGTTCTGCCCTGGTTGATAGTCTTGTGAGAAAAAGGTTTAAGACCACACTTGACATTTCCAATGGATTTTATAGTCATAACCTGTCCTCTATTAGTAGTCAATGGACAGCCTTTACTTCTGGCGGCAAACAAAAACAGTTCAAGAGATTAGCCATGGGCTATAAAAACAGCCCAGTTGTCTTCGCCGCACGTGTTGTCTCTCTATTAGAGAGCATCGACCCTGATGCATACTTGTATGTTGATGATATTTATCTCACAGACGAATTACGGCCGCATCTGTGTCGCATTGACCGCATCATTGTCATGTTTGCGTACTTCGGTTACAAATTTTACTTTGCGAAATCACACAGTGTTGTTTTTGGGCTATGAGCTCAACAACGAAGAACGAGGTTTAGCACCTCACTTCCTGAAGAAATGCGCATGTTTGCGCGCTCCAACAACTACAATCTTTTGCTGACTTTTTTTAAATTTCGGGCGTACTTATATTCCTGATTATGCCCAGCGTATCAAGCCACTATATGCCTTGATGCAACCTACTTTTACCAAATCTTGCTGGCTTCCAGAACATTCAGCTATACTGCAATCTTTGCAGTCTGATCTTCTTGAATCAAAATACTTACTGACACTTGACACCCACACAAACCTGGTGATAAGACTTGTGCCAGGCGCAGTGGGTTTCTCATATTTGACATTTAATGAGGGAGTCCCTATTGTTTACAAGTCATACTTGTACACTTCGGCTGCAATGCGCTTTTCTACTGTTGAGAAAGTATTGACTGCTGTGCAGATGGCGATTCTAAAAGAGAGAGGGCTGTCGCAGGGGAAACTCATGTTGGTTGTCACACCGTATCCTGCCCTTGAGGCAGTGATGAGAGCCAGTGTACCGAATTCTAAGCTTTGCATCCACGTTGGATACAATGGGCCACTTCCTTGACGTCTCCGGATGTCCCGTTTATCTTTGATTCCTCATTGCAAACTCAGGAGTACTTACAGTATGAATTTGTTCATCCAGCTCCTCAGTCCATGCGCCCGCTTGAGGATTACCATTGTATCATTTACACTGACGTTCGGCGCAACCGGCAGCGGGATCTAAGCATGCTTATTCAGCGGCCTGCGCAATAGTGGTAGGTACCACGGTGAATGGCGAATTCAAGTCCGATGTCGTGCACACGCAGACATTAGGGGACTCTACCGCCCAGTTGGCAGAGCTACGTGCTCTGGTGCTTGCACTAGAGTTTGCTGATCCCCGTGTGACTACTCTTATTGTAAGTGACTCTTACTACTGTGTTCAGTCTTTCAATGACAATTTATTCTTTTGGACTCAGAATGAATATCGTGATTCCAAAGGTAGCACAATCAAACATAAAATGCTTTGGGTTCGAGTTGCAGAACTTAAAGAACGTCTGCCTCTCGTGAATGTAATTCATACTCTTGGTCACCAGCGCGTAGGAGTACACGCTGTTGGTAACAGTTTAGCTGATGAAGCAGCAAAAACAGCAGTGGCAACATATTTAGTAGCAGCGGCTACAAGATCCAAAAGTAAGATTGATGATGACATCTTGGCAGCTATTGCTGCAACAGAGAAGGGTGATAATTACCCTAGAGGTTTCCCTTCTAAATACTCTTATCATTTAAGTCCTGATAATGTTCCCTTTGTGAGAATTAACGACATTGGTGACAGATTGATTCCCAATGCGGAGCGCAGGCTTTCCTTGATAACAGCCGCACATGAAGGTATGGCCTCGGCACATGCAGGCCTTTCTGCGACTGTCACTATCTTGCAACAACGTTACTGGTGGCGCAGATTGCATAAACAGACTTGCGATTATGTCCTTACCTGTGACATCTGCCAGCAGATTAAGCCTTCGACTGCTGCGTGTCCACCTCAAACACAATTGTACATATCTAATAAACCACTTGGGTGTGTTTATTTAGATCACAGTGGTCCTTTCTCCTCTGATACTGCGTATAAGTTCATCTTAGTTGCAGTGGATTCGTGCACACGTTTTCTATGGGTTTAGCCACAAAGAAGTGCTGATGCTCGAACTGTCGTTAGGGATTTGCGTGTCTTTGTGGGAATTTTTGCATGTGGCACCCTCCATTCTGACCAGTGTCCGGCGTTCGCCTCTAAGGCGTACAAAGAAGCCATGAGGTCTTTGGGGGTCCAGGTCAAATTTTCGTCTCCATACCGTCCTGAGGGCAATTCTGTTGTGGAGCGAATGAACCGTGACTTAAAGCAATCCTTGACAGCTAGGGTTATAGGTACTGGAAGAAATTGGTTGGCCCATTTGTATAGCGTACAACGTGCACTTAATAATCTCCCTAGAAGGTCTCTGGGTGGGCGGACCCCATACGAAATGCTCTTTGGCATAAAAATGTTTGTCCTGGACCTTGATGATCTAGACATGGCGGCATCGGCCGCACCCTTTGACGTAGATGATCATTCTGTTGTGTTACAGAACCTACAAGAGGCTCGAGACAGTCTTGCAAAGGAGCACTTGCCCTCCGCAACTGATACTGCACTTCAGATTCCGGTAGTTGGCTGGCTACCTCGAGTTGGTGACCTGGTCCGTGAGAAGGTGGAGAACAAGAAGGAGTTCGGCCCCTCTTATAGTGCACCTGTTCCGGTGCTTGGCGTGCAGGGTACAAGAACAGTCATTTTACCTCCACTTCCTGGTCGCAAGGATAACAGTTACATCGCCATTGACAATGTCAAACTACAACGAGTGGCCGATTCTTCTTAGTATGACTCCAGCGGTCTCTTGTCAAGCAATGCTGAGAAATTCTGTTTTGGCCCCGGCAATTACGAACAGGCCTGACATTGCCATCGAGATGCATACAGTTACAAATCCATTGTTGAATCAACATGCTGATGTTCTCCATGATAATACTGACTATATCTATGTGTCATTGCCTGGTATGCAAACAAGTGCAGTTGACCAGTCACGTTTTTCATTTGACACTAACTCAACAACTTCGAGAGCCCCATTGAAAATTTCAATTTTTGCTGTTTGATTTAAGAGACATTTTTTAATTCCCCCTTGGACTTACATTTGGTTGGTGCTCATCTCTATTTTTTTGTTCATGTCGATTGGATTTGTATTGTCTTTTTTCATCTAGTGAATGGACATTATCTTACCGAAAGATCTGCAATTAGATTAATCGATGGAATTTTGGCGCCCGACTCCTCATCACACATCATGAAGAGGGACCAGACTTTTGTCAATATCACTGCCTGGCCTGTGTTAGATGGGATTGTATGGGGTGCTGTAAAATTTAAAATTCATGGCCCAACAGAGGTGATTAATGTCCCCGATGTACTTCGTGTTTCTATGGGGGACGTTGTGAAACAAAACATACACTCTGATGATTGGGATGTCCACGCCGTTGAGGCTCTTTTTTTTTATTTGAAATATTATGCTGCATTTGATGCTGAAGATTTGTACTTGGACTCAGCAAATTATGCAGAGTTATTTTGTTATCAACACTATGGCAATAATTTCCTGCATAAGGCAAATACATTTATAAATGTGGTTAATTATACGCAATGGGAACATTGCCCAGCTCCCATTGAAGGTTGTTTGAGCACTCGATTGAAAGAATTTACATATTTTACAGATTTTGGACGATCCAATCCTGAAGCCTTTTATTTCAAAATTAATACACAGTCCACTTCCAAAGTCAGCCTCACACACACTAAATTACTGTATTCAAAGTCTTTTATGTATCAATTAGCTATAGGGGACTATGAAGTGTGGAAAGATACAATTAATCTTAAATCTGTTTGGGGTTCTAAAAAATGGCAGGTGCAGGGAACAGAGACTTTACATCGTGCGTGCCTCATCCCGAACCACATGTTGTTTTTGAATTCTACTGTTTATCAAAACACTTGCTTTGGATTGGCTACTTCTAAAAAAATGAATGCCCCAACCATTCCTGATCTGGGTGCTTATCCTAACTGGGACAATCACACAGATATGTCCATTGATGATTTGCAGTCCTTCCTTACTAATACCTCCTTCAACATTTCCAGCATGGATCATGATGGATGGTTAATATGGCAAAAAAGTTCGGATTCATGCCAACATCGTTTTCTAGGTCTGACCCCAGGCTATACACAGGTTAGGGTGGAGCCCCGTTTTGACAACTCCCGTTCTGTTACTACCTATTCAGTAGGAAAATTATGTCAAAACTGGCTTAAAACTTTACACCTTAGCATCAGTTAAACTTCATTTGTCCCAATCAACTGACGATGTTGATTTAAATGACTTTGTTAGAGGCCCTGTTGGAGGCAGGTCCAAAAGATGGGTATATGCTATTTAACCAACATGTAAGAGCGGTGAGGGTCAGAACTCGTGTGCACAGGTGAGTAGTCAAAGTGATTATTTCTGGGGTGAATATTCAGAACAACTTTTAATGCTCACTTCTAATGATCCACCGTCCAAAGGTCATCTGACAAAAGATTCAATGTATCCAGAAGGAGCATACAATTAGTATAATTTTCTCCACAAATAGTTATCGAAGTCCATAAATAATCCAATTTCCAATGCAAGCTTCCTTGTTCACTTGTCTTTATTGACACTTATTCATCTCAGTTGACATTTGTTCCAATATCTTCACAATACAGATCAATCAGAAATTTCTATACAGCCAGCCTACGCGTTTCGTCCCCCATGGGACATCATCAGGGCTAAATTATTATCTTTTATTATTCTTATTTGGAGTTCCAATGCTGTGTTCCAACTTTATGCGACCTAAATTCTTATTCTTGAATAAATCTCAGTTACCTTAGGGCACAAGTTATAGTTTCTTCAGATAAGTATAACTATAACTGCTGAATTTCTATGGTTTTGTGCATGTACAATCTGAACGTAACTATAACGTCGATGTAACCTTTGCTTTTTCAGTGAATTTCTAGGTTTTTTTTAGGTCTCGGCTAGATAGCGCATGCGCTGTCTCAAAGAGATTTGTTGTGTTTAATCTATGGGCCTCAGCCCGCCCACAGGCTTCCCATTTGCCCGCTCCATTGTCTATCTCATATTCTTTGCCAAAATTTGTTCCTGGCCTGCATGATCATGCCTCTTCTTGTGTTTAGCCCACCACTTAGAGCATGGACCAAGTACTTGCAAACATCCACTGCTCCCATTTTTACGACCATTTTAGGATCTACTTTTTTCTTTCTTTTTCAGCACACTTAACAGTGCTTATGCTTTTACCAGCTCTGTCTCCTCCCACCAACCTCATAACATATCCACAGATCAACCCCTTCCCGTCTCTCCTTTTACCTTCATTGCTGCCTTCTGTTTCCCCACCTCCTCTCTACTGTCTCTGCTTGCTCCCTTACACCTCTCGGTGCTTGCCCCGTCCACAAATCCCCTCTCCCTGACCCTGTCACTGCTTAAACCTCCATTGTAGTCTGTTTTGTTCTAGTGAGTGGTAGTGCTCTGCCTTTTAATGTCATGTTAGTATATAGCTGACGTGCTGATTGGAGCATGTGTGCACGGCTGCTATTACCTGGCATATGCGTAGTCTTATTTATTTAGTTTATATTCCACATATGTGGATATTAGGTGTGTGTGCGTGTTTACACCATATGCAGTAGTTCGGCTATTGTGTTTATACCTGGAAAATCAGGACTCAGGTGAAACAGATATGTGTTTTTACAGGGCATGTCAGAGCTTCTTAAGTACCTGTGTCTTCTGCTGTAATAGCATAGCCATGTTTCTCCTGTGCGAAATTAATGAACTGTTCATGTCTCACCTTGTTGCTTCTCATTTCATAGGGTGGGACTCTATTCTTTCGAATTTTTCCCATCGGAACACTTTCTTACTTTTTCCACATTCACCAGTGAAGTGTTTCCGTGCGCCTTTGTTGCTTAACTTGATTTCTCTTCAAAGGAGCCAGGCTGAGTCTTGGTGTCATAAGGGTTTGCCTGTTCCTCACTGTCCACGGCAAAAGTAGTCCTTTTAATTTGGTTGCTGATGCGATGTATTTCCTCATGTTCACTACTGTAAACCATCCCAACACTGTGATTATTTCTGTTTTTTGGTGCAGTTTTATAAAGCCCCAACACAACCCGTGCTTTACATTAGCACTAGTTACTTTTTTGTGCAGTTTTATATAGCGTCATAAACACTCGGAGGTATTGAAGCGCTTTACATTAGCACCAGTTTCTTTACACGAGGACATGTGGACATTAAGTGCTTTGCCCAGAATCAAGGCTGTTAAGCCAACGCCAAAACTCAAACTCGGTTTCCCAGCTCTATAGTCAGCAGCTGTGGGCCTTATGCTACATCCTCTCTGTTGGACTTGGCCCTTTTTGCAGGGTCATCCCTGAACATTTTTTGCCTTCCTCCTGTATTTTTTCTGACCTTTTGGTGGCTGTTTTATGACTCTGGGCATTTTACCACTGCTAATCAGTGCTAAAGTGCATATGCTCTCCTTATTGTAAATTGATCTATGGATTAGTGATTCCATGATTGGCTGGTTTGGTTTACTTGTCAGACCCCAGTACAGTGCACTGAGTGTGCCCAGGGCTTGTAAATCCAAATGCTGCTGGTGGGCTTGCAGCACTGGTTGTGCCACCCACAGAAACAGCCTGTAAAAGTGTGTCTCAGGTCTGCCATTGCAGAGCCTGTGTGCAGTCTGGTACTGCCATGTTGACTGGGCAAGTGCACCCACTTCCCAGTCCCTAAACCGTCCCTTTTCTTCATATCAGACACACATATGGTAGGCCGAAGGGCAGAGTGCATTGTAAGTATAAGGTAGGACATGCCCTGGTGTGTGTGGCATGTCCTAATACTGAATTACAGCCATTTTCTTTTTTCACTATTGCAAGGCTACCTGTTCCCCATAGGCCAGAATGGGCAGTTTGGTAGGTAGAAATTCTACTTTAGTATGCCTGACCTCAGAATGATAAAATGCATCTTTTAGTGAAGTTGGTTTTAACATTCTGTGTTTGAAAATACCACTTTTAGAAAGTAGGTATTTTCTTGTCAAACCATCCAAGCCTGCCTCTGCTAGGTTGTGTATTCCTTGTCTGGAGTTTGAGTGACAGGGGCTGGGGGATTCCAGGAGACAGGGTGAGTCAGCACAGGGCTGAATAGAGACATCTGCATGTAGATGGGTGGGAGGAGTTGCACCTGGGACCTGAATAGGGTTGTGCCTTCCCTCCACAATGCTGGCTCCACCTCCTGTGGTGCGTCTGATGTCCCTGGCCTACACTGTGAAAGGAAAGGAAAAGTCATGTAAACAAAGTGATCCAGGACTGACCAGAACTGGTTTGGACTAGGCAAAGGCCTCCCAGAGAAACTGTGTATAAAAAGGGGGACCCAGACCCCAGAACTTTAGATCACTTTTGGGAAACAAGAAGAAACCTTTGCTGAGGAGAGGAACCAGAGAAACCGAGGAAGAGACTATCCCTAAGCTGAGTGTTGTTTGGGGCATTGACCTGCAGTGGTTGCGTGACTGCCAAAGAAAGGAGAGAGGAACTCTGTGTGCACTTTCATCAACTTGTGAAGGATCTCCAAGGGCTTGAGATAGAGCTTGCCTCCTGCTGAAGTCTGAGGGACAACAGACTTCACCAACCAGCTCCCCAAGAGTCTTTTGGAAGTTCCTGCTGCTGTGCTGGGCTTTCTGAGGGACTGCATGTCGCAGGGAGCTGGAAGCGCGACGCACGAAGAAGAAGCATGTCGCCGAACTGCTGCGGGGATTCTGCTCATGCACAGAACTATGCACAGGAAATCAGGACCTCAGTAAATTGTGGTGTATCAAAAAACTCACTTCAGTACCCAAAACCCCTATCCGACTAGCATTAGTGTCTCATTCGTTCTCCCTACTACAGCGAAGCTACCAATGAATAGACAACCCAGAACAAGCGACTTAGGGTACTCTCAGGAATGGTGGGAATCAAGAACACTCTTTCATTTTTATTCTCAAACCAGTCCACAACATGAGTAATCAGAGACACGAACAAGTTTAAAATGTTTATTTTTAACTACGTGCTCTAAGAAGCAGTAGTTTGGCTAACATAAGCAGGCACGTGATTAAAGATAAAACAATCATCATTATTACAATTCCATAAAACACAAAGGGAGAAATCATGTTATAATGATAGTGGAAACAGGTTGTATAGCACCTTGTGTACCACCCCCCTGGCTAGGAGCTAGGTTTTATAATAATAGAAGATCTCTAGGTTTGAATGGGGAACCCCATACCTCCAAGATCAGTTGAGATGAATCACATCACAGGATCAGCAACGCTCTCTGTAGTTGGAAAGGTTTTCCTCCGAGTGCCAGAATCATGCATGCAATATTAAAGGCACCCGAGTTCCAGATATTTTGCAGCTGTGTGCAAGTTGTGCCTAGAGCGTGGGCCGATCAACCTGAATCAACAGCATATATTGTTATTTGACCTTGAAGACTTCTGCACACAGTGTACAGACTAAGGTCGCGATGTAAGTCTTGGGATGTGAGAAACAGACCGTTCTCATGCGAAGAAAAGCAAGCAGTTTAACTTACAATAACAGTTACATGTAGTGTCGTGTGCAAAGGCGGCCAAGTGGCAAAATGGTGTTTAAACTTCTAATACGCTTACGCTAACATAGCAATGTGTGCAAGCAGAACCCTGTCTTCACTACACCCTCCCCTGATTGGACCACAAACAAAAGGGAAGCAATTTAGGAACGTAGAGTTCATGTTTGAGTGAGACAGAACCAAGTTCATATTTTGCCAAACCGGATAATTGGAAGTGATGAGTTTGAAAATGTGAGGTAAAAAATTAAAACACCATGAAGGGGTGGTATACTGCCCACCCTGGAGAGGGAAAAAATAGTAAAAACATTTGATTACAGTACGCGTTGAAGATGGACAACTGCCAATTTCAAACCATCAGCGTATAGGCACAGTATGTTGCAACAGCCTCTAAGAGGAAGTCATTGTTATCATCAGCAAAGGATTCAGCCATCCAATTTAATAAAGTAAACGAATATACATGTTCTTCGATAGCTGGAGCCTCTAACACCATCAGAAGACAACTTGCGTGTTCTTCGAGGTAACTTCGTGGCAGGAAATCATGTGCCGCTGCACATATATCTCAATTCCCTAGAACTCCATGCGCAGCCGTGCAGGCTTTAATCCCGATACCAGAACACTCCAACTCATGAGCCACTAAGGGACTCATCAGTCGATCATAATCCGGGGCAGGAGACGCCGTATTGGAGAGACACAAATCCAGAGCCCATTCAAATGAGCAATCCAGGCAATGGAACACAGGTTGCACATAGGTTACACTCAAAGTGGCCAGAGGTAGCGTTCCATAGTATTCAAGCATCCGGTTGCGAAGCTTGAACAGCCGGGGTAGGCTGTCTTGTGACACAGATTGTGCAGCCATTTCGGAGCAAACAAATTAACAGCAACACACCGGCAGCCAACGCGAGAATTAATGGTAACCCGCCGAAGATGCTGGAAAAAATAGAATGAAAAAATGCCGATATCACATCAAATATTGTTTGGAACGAGGTCACAAGGCCGGAGCCCACAACTTTGAAAAAATGTGAAAAAAAATAATAGAGGTTTCTTAATGTAAGATGGTGGATTTCCCACAGATTAATTTAGGATGCGTCTATTCTTCATTTAAGCTATGCCTTATTTTATATGTCGTTACCGGAAGGTGACATTTTGAAAAAAGTTACCGAATATTTTTTAGCCACGCCTTTGACCCAGCCTCAAAGCTCACTTACACCTCCCCTCTTTGCACGTTACAGTTCCCATAAAGTTTCTTAATGCACTTAGGAGATATATATATCACCAAAAAACTCCTCCGAATGAAAGAGCAGAAGCCATGTAGGGGAAACCATGGAAGCATCTTTATTCAATAAATGGCGGTGAATGCATTTTGGTCTAACCGGCCTTCTTCAGCGCCTGCAATGTTCAGGAGGCTTCCAACTCTGCACTATATATGTCCTGCCACGTTTACAATTGGTGAACACCGGCTCCGCCCCTCAGGTATTTGCTCACCATTCACAGTTAACAGGTGTGTTGTGGACTGCAACTCCCAGCATACATTTCTTTCCCAGGTAGGTGGTGAATAGGGTTAGTTTGATAATGTCCCTGTGGTTATGCTGGATGCAGGATATTCCACGGTGTTTTATGCTGCCAATTTCCTGTTAGATTAAAATTAAGATGCCTCCTCGGGTCCCCAGGACCGCTTCAGCCCCTGAGTTCAGGATTTCTTTAGGCGGGGGCAGGAATGGCAATGCATCCCATCCTGCGTGGAGTTAATAACTTCAATGCGACCGCCCTATCTTCTCCCGCACTCCAAGGCGGGCCTGGACCAATCCAATCCCTTGGCAACTATTTTTGAACTGCCGAAGCAGTAGCCAGTAGTGTCCCGGCCAACTTGTGAAGCAGGGGCCTCTGTACCGTGTCTCTGGCTGACGCGCATAACATCACCAAGAAACTCCTCCGAATGAAAGAGCAGAAGCCACGTAGGGGAAATCATGGAAGCATCTTTATTCAATACATGGTGGTGAATGCATTTCGGCCTAACCGGCCTTCTTCAGCGCCTGCAATGTTCAGGAGGATTCCAACTCCGCACTATATATGTCCTGCCACGTTTACAATTGGTGAATGCCCGCTCCGCTCCTCAGGTATTTGCTAACCATTCACAGTTCACAGGTGTGTTGTGGACTGCAACTCCCAGGTTTCATTTCTTTCCCAGGTAGGAGGTGCATAGGGTTTGTTTGATAATGTCCCTGTGGTTATGCGGAATGCAGGATATTCCACGGTGTTTTATGCAGGCAATTCCATACATATATTACCTACTGGCGGTCGCCAGTAGGTAGTTATAGTTAGGACCACGTTTCCATAGGAAATCCGCAACATTCTATTTGGAATAACTTTTGCGCCGGTCGACGAATCCTCGCGAATTTTTCAAAATAGGTGGGGCGCTACGCTCCGCTCCTACCCTGAAAGTCTCGGGGGGATTCGTCAAGCGGGGGCTGAGATAAAAGGGGGGTCCCAAAACGCGTTTTTCCCATGCATTTTTCCATAGGACCTTTAGACACAGCTACAGCCCGAACGGCTGAACAGAATTACTTGAAATTTGGCAGAGAGGTAGTCCTCAGGTCAAGGAAGTGCCTTTTGTAGGTTTGGTGTAAATCTGTTCAGTAGATTCAGAGAAAATAGCCTTTAAATCAATATATATATCTGAGCCAGCTTACGGTGCGCTTACGGTGCGCTTACCGTACGCGTACGGTGGCGTGCGCGAGCGCGATTCTGATTGGCTGTTAGATCTTAGTAAACATTCGAATCGGTCGAAACCAGGAAGCGGCGGCCGCCATTTCGTGTGTTTCACTCAGAAAAAAAAGGGTGATATCTTGAAAAGGGGGCAAGGGAGAGAGTTACAGACCCCTTAACATTTGTAAAGGGGTCAAAGAAGGACAGAAAAGTACAAAGAAAACATTTATTGATTTTAAAAAAAATCGCGGGGTACGCGTACGGTAAGCTCAACGTACGCGCACGGTACAAAAAAAAAGAAATTAAATTCAGATTTAAGAGTTTAGATATTAGGGGGCTCTAAAAAGAGCCGTTGTGTTTATGAAGTGATTTGATTTTTTTAGTGGTACCTACAAGTAAGTACCGATGCAGAGTCTAAGGTTCAAGAGGAAGACTCTGTTCCCTTCATCATTGAAGTGCACACCATCTCCTCTATAAATGTCTTGCATGTCGTAACGCAAGTTGTTGTGGTAAATGGAACCCATACCATAGTCTCTGAGGAAAGCAGAAACAGATTTGTTGACGTGCTTTCTTGCTTTGTCAATCTGCGGACAAAAATGATTGGACCAGTTCCATTTTTGCCTTTGGCATATGTTAGAAAAGACAAAGGCAGTTTTAGGGAAAAGTGAAAACAGTTGTGCAAAGGTGTCCTTCATAAGCATTTCCAGACCTACCCCAGTCAAAGTGCCTAGGTCATTGCCACCACAGTGCACTATTATGAGGTCAGGGTGTTG
The DNA here is from genome assembly GCF_964204655.1 of Triturus cristatus. Classification (NCBI taxonomy): domain Eukaryota; kingdom Metazoa; phylum Chordata; class Amphibia; order Caudata; family Salamandridae; genus Triturus; species Triturus cristatus. The sequence continues at coordinate 965,680,158 of NC_140579.1, read as the reverse complement.
GATTTGCATGAAGGATTTCACCAATGGCATCAATTGGTGCCACTTTAACCCTCTCTGACCAATCCATTTAATGTCTACATTTGGCAAAGCAAGGTCTCTCACCATATCTGTTTTCTCTGCATACTTTTCACTCCAGAAGACATAGCTGTGCCCTACAATCCACACTGTGAACATCTTCAAAGGAGAAATGGATGCACTCAGGAGGTGTAATTCAGTAGAATGGTAAAAAGAAATGAAAGACAGTTTGGAAATGGAGGCATACATATTTTTTTTATAAAAAAAAGAACTGATTGGCTGTTTCATACCATTCTAGAATAAAAACTAGGCTGTATGTGTAAATTAATAGAAGCATGTTTTGTATTGGTACAGAAAAATGTGTTACCAAAGAACAGTACTATGGATTTGCTGTTAGGTTTGAAAAGTCAAGCACTCTTGCTCTGTGGAATTGAAACATTGTTTGGTGAACTTCTGACCTAACTCCACACAGCAGTGTTCCATGAGCTGTTGCTATGGTAGCAGGCAGAAGTCAAGTTGGGGGAAGGGTACTTTTGGAAAAGGGTTGGGTTTTCAACCAATAGAAATGTGTGATTACATTTGAAAAAAAGGGGGAAGCACTGAGATTTGAAATTAACATGTATATGTGTGGAAAAAGAAAGGGAAAGTTTGCCATTATCTGGTTCTGCTGAGAGGAGAGAGGTGTAAAGAACAGAGATCCTGGCTCTGATAATCTGCTGTTTGAGTGCCACATTTCTTTCACAACTAACTAATTTTAAAGGTGAGTTTAGAGTTTGAGAGGGGATGTATATGGTAAATTAAGAAATGAATAATAGAAATGGAATTCCTTTTGTTGAAGTTGTGTTTATCATTTTCTGTTTTGGGAGAAATTTAAATGTGAGGAACATGTAAAATAATATGGACTATGTTTTCACGATAAATTAAGGTGTACTGGTAAAAATAAGGAATACTTTAAGGGTTTCAGGTTGCACTCAGTAATGCAAATACATACAGCATCAGTAAGGCTGGTTGCCCTTGCTGGAGTGTAGGCAGTCACCCAGGTTACAAATGGTGCTGGTTTGAAAAAGCAGTTTGGACATGTGCTGTTTTCAGAATCTGAAAAGTGGATTCATTATGTGTCAGTCTGTAAAAGTGTTTATCACTTGCCAAAAAAAAGAGTAGTAAGTGTGCTTTCAAATTGGCAAAGAAATTTCGTTTTGTGACTAATATGAAAACATGACTCTGTGTGCAAAGAGGAATTACAGGCAGAGATTTATTGCGTATTGCTCTGGTGATTTCACAGTTGCATTAGATGGAAAGGGGGAGCCATTTTTTTTGTGTAGAAGCAGACTCTTAGCACACACCCAGCTGCTTATCCTCTGGAATCATGCACAGTATTCACAACCGAGTGGGGTTTGAGGTTTCAGTCAGTAATGCAAATACATACAGCATCAGTAAGGCTGGTTGCCCTTGCTGGAGTGTAGTCAGTCACCCAGGTTACACATGGTGCTGGTCTGAAAAAGCAGTTTGGACATGTGCTTTTTTATGAATCTGAAAAGTGGATTCAAAATGTGTCAGTCTGTAAAAGTGTTTATCACTTGCCAAAAAAAAGAGTAGTAAGTGTGCTTTCAAATTGGCAAAGAAATTTCGTTTTGTGACTAATATGAAAACATGACTCTGTGTGCAAAGAGGAATTACAGGCAGAGATTTATTGCGTATTGCTCTGGTGATTTCACAGTTGCATTAGATGGAAAGGGTGAGCCATTTTTTTTGTGTAGAAGCAGACTCTTAGCACACACCCAGCTGCTTATCCTCTGGTATCATGCACAGTATTCACAACCGAGTGGGGTTTGAGGTTTCAGTCAGTAATGCAAATACATTTAGCATCACTAAGGCTGGTTGCCCTTGCTGGAGTGTAGTCAGTCACCCAGGTTACACATGGTGCTGGTCTGAAAAAGCAGTTTGGACATGTGCTTTTTTAAGAATCTGAAAAGTGGATTCAAAATGTGTCAGTCTGTAAAAGTGTTTATCACTTGCCAAAAAAAAGACTAGTAAGTGTGCTTTCAAAATGGCAAAGAAATTTCGTTTTGTGACTAATGTAAAAACATGACTCTGTGTGCAAAAAGGAATTACAGGCAGAGATTTATTGTGTATTGCTCTGGTGATTTCACAGTTGCATTAGATGGAAAGGGGGAGCCATTTTTTGGTGCAGAAGCAGACTCTTAGCACACACCCAGCTGCTTATCCTGTGGAATCATGCACAGTATTCACAACCGAGTGGGGTTTGAGGTTTCAGTCAGTAATGCAAATACATTCAGCATCACTAAGGCTGGTTGCCCTTGCTGGAGTGTACTCAGTCACCCAGGTTACACATGGTGCTGGTCTGAAAAAAGCAGTTTGGACATGTGCTTTTATCAGAATCTGAAAAGTGGATTCATAATGTGTCAGTCTGTAAAAGTGTTTATAACTTGCCAAAAAAAAGAGTAGTAAGTGTGCTTTCAAATTGGCAAAGAAATTTCGTTTTCTGACTAATATGAAAACATGACTCTGTGTGCAAAGAGGAATTACAGGCAGAGATTTATTGCGTATTGCTCTGGTGATTTCACAGTTGCATTAGATGTAAAGGGGGAGCTATTTTTTTATGCAGAAGCAGACTCTTAGCACACAGCCAGCTGCATATCATGTGGAATCATGCATAGTATTCACAACCGAGTGGGGTTTGAGGTTGCAGTCAGTAATGCAAATACATTCAGCATCACTAAGGCTGGTTGCCCTTGCTGAAGTGTAGTCAGTCACCCAGGTTACACATGGTGCTGGTCTCAGAAATGGAACCAGATGTATTGTGGAGTTATTTGAGATATATTTTTGTGATTATACTTCTGAAACAAAAATGTCAGACGGTATTTTAAAGAAATAAGTTTTGATATTAGATGATATTTTTTAAGAATATTATGCATTTCTATAAAGTTATGTTTATGCAAAAAGAGATTGTGGGCTTTTTTAAAACAATCTTTGAGATTGTTAATTTTTTTTTTGCCCGCTGTTAAATGATGAATGCAATTGCTTTCACAATTTATAGTGAAATGCAATATATTCTGAAAACAGCAAAAAAAAGGCAATTTTTTTTTTTGAAAAATATGTAAATATGTGTACTGTATTATAAAATGTTTTATTAAATATTAATACTTTTTTCTTTTTTTTCAGATTGAGATAGAAAATTTTCGAAAACTAGAACCATTTTTAAAGCAATTAAAATGAAATTTAAATTAATAAATATTTTTTTGAGTGGGTATGGTAAGTCAAAAATTTCATGGTCCCTTTTTTCCACTTCTCCACAATCACATTTTCAGTTTTTCATTGTAGTCTCTCAAGGACCTTGTAATGTGATAATTGATTTTTAGTGTTTTTAAAAAAAAAATAATAATAATTACGCGTACCGTACGCGTACGGTAAAAAAAAAATCAAAAAAAAGTTTTAAAAACATATATAAAAAATAGTTGAAAGGTAAGGTTGGCTCTTACAAGAGCCGTTGTGTTCATGCAGGGACAGAGGAAAGAAAGAATGGGAATATTAGTCGGTACGACAAATGTGCTGATCTATTTTATTGTTCACTAAGGAAACACTGGTCTCCCTATGACAAATTAGATCATGACAAGTGGCGCACCGTATTTCAACCCTCACAAACCGATGGTTTGTTTCCAGAGGAGTAGAAAAAGGAGATGCTCCCACCACAGATGAAGGGCTCACCTGACCTGCCGAAGATGGACTCGGCCCTGCAGATGATGGACCAGGCTGAGCTGCTGTGGATGTGCTTGGTTGACTTACTGAAGGGTTACCTTCAGTATGTCGAGCATGTGTCCTTCTGTGTACATCTTTAAGGTGTCTCAACATGGTGTGATTCCCGAAGGAATACTTCTTGTTGGGATTCCCTCTTGAAAGTACACGGCCACACAGCTTACAAGTCACTAAGGGTGCATTTACCTTTTTCTTGCCCTCTGGAAAAGTAAAATACTCCCATATGAAAGAGGTCTTTTCTTTCCTCCTTCTCTGCCTCAAGGTAGTGCTGCTAGCCTCACTCTCAGAAGAGCTCTGCTGTTCTGCCATCGTATCACAAAGACAACCCAGCTCCTTCTCCTAAGGGATCACAAGCAGAAATGAGGGGAATGGGTGTGGTGTAGGAGAGTTCTAGAACTGAAAGTAGTTTCAACCAATCAAAAGTTGTGTTTCATGATCACATGACCCACCGTGCGCGTACGTTACGCTTACGGTGCGCTTACGGTGCGCTTACGGCAAAAGTACGCATGCGCGTAAAAAAGACACGCGCTCGCGCGCATGCGCATAACAGTCACTCCCCAACACTTCCGCGTAACGTGCGCGTGTAGCGTACACGCCTACGCGCCCCACGCGCAGTTCGCGCGGCTACGCAAATTGCGTAACTATACGCAAACAGAGTAGATAAATTACGGACATTGCGTAAACCGTACGCTTACCGTACGCTTACCGTACGCGCACTAAAAAAAATAAATATATATTTTCAAAGTTATACTAATATATCTTACCTGTTTGGTAAAATAAAAAAAGAGAGAACTTGAAATATTGCAGATTTTTTAGAAAAAAAACAGTGTTTTCAGAGAATAAAAAGTTTTTAAAAAACCACATTTAATATAAGAATTTATAATAAAAAAATCATAAAAAATCAATAAAAAAAAATATGGGAATCACATATGTTATAGCTAAGAATTAGCATTTAAAAAACCATACAAATTCACTGAAAAAACCATGGGTTTCACACACGTTATAGTTAGAAATTAGCATTTAAAAAACCTTGCAAATTCACTGAAAAAACCATAGGTTTCACACATGTTATAGTTAGGAATTAGCATTTAAAAAACCTTGCAAATTCAGTGAAAAAACCATAGGTTTCACACACGTTATAGTTAGGAATTAGCATTTAAAAAACCTTGCAAATTCAGTGAAAAAACCATAGGTTTCACACACGTTATAGTTAGCTGGACATTTCACTCGTAAAAAACCAATGAAATTTCCCCGTTATAGTTAGTTAAGCTAACTATAACTCGCGCGCCCGCAATGCACTGCTGATGACGTCACATATTACATCACTCATGACATGGTCAGTGACATCACTCATGACATCACTGATGACATCTCAAATGACATCACTGATGACATCACTGATGACATCATCCAGTGAATGTGTGTTTTTCTGAAAATTAAATGTTTTATATATCTCAAGGTCGATGGAAGAATAAATGAGTATATAAGTGTCTAAATGGATGATTTGTTTTTGAAAAATTGATTGTATTACTGACTGATTAAGTGCATCTTATTGAATACATGGCTAAGTGAGTACATGGTCAGTGATGTCACTGACCATGTCATGAGTGATGTAATATGTGACGTCATCAGCAGTGCATTGCGGGCGCGCGAGTTATAGTTAGCTTAACTAACTATAACAGGGAAATTTCATTGGTTTTTTACGAGTGAAATGTCCAGCTAACTATAACGTGTGTGAAACCTATGGTTTTTTCACTGAATATATATATATATATATAATCTACTGGCGTTCGCCAGTAGATAGTTATAGTTACAACCTAGTTTCCATAGGAAATCTCAAAATTCTATTTTGAATAACTTCGGCGCCGGTTGACGAATCCTCGCGAAATTTTCAAAACTAATGAGGCGCTCCGCTCAGCTCCTACTCTGAAAGTCTCGGGGTGAATCGTCAAGCGGGGGCCGAGAAAAAGGGGGGGTCCCAAAACGCGTTTTCCCCATGCATTTTTCCATAGGACCTTTAGTCGCAGCTACAGCCCGAACGGCTGAACAGAATTACGTGAAATTTGGCAGAGAGGTAGCCATAAGGTCAAGGAAGTGTAAATCTGTTCAGTATTTCCTGAGAAAATAGCATTTAAAAGCATATCAATATCTATATGCGCGCACCGTGCGCGCACTGTGCGCGCACCCTGCCGTGCGCGAGCGCAATTCTGATTGGTTGTTAGATGTCAGTAAACATTCGAATCGGTCGAAACCAGGAAGTGTCAGCCGCCATTTTGTCTCTTGCAGTCTGAGTGGGTGATAATAAAAAAGGTGGAGAACGTGAAAAGGGGGCAGAGTGGACAGTTCCTGACCCCCTAGCCTTGGTCAGGGGGTCACAGAAGGACCCCCAAGGGAGAAAAAAACAATTTATCTTTTTTTTTAAATCGCGAGGTACGCGCAACGTGAGCGCACGGCACGCACTGCGAACCATGGGTGCTCGGTGCGCGAAGCGCACCGAGTGCCCACAGAGCGCGCACGGTGGGCAATCCTCTGCTGATGACGTCAGATATTACATCACTGTATTTAGACACTTATTTACCCATGTCTTCTTCCATTAATCTTTAGCTATACATATATTACAAATATTTATTTTTCATAAAGACACATATGTCATCAGTGATGTAATATCTGACGTCATCAGCAGAGGATTGCGGTCGCGTGAGTTATAGTTGCCTGCACTAACTATAACGGGGGAATTTCATTGGTTTTTTACGAGTGAAATGTCCAGCTAACTATAACATGTGTGAAACCTATTGTTTTTTAAGTGAATTTGCAAGGTTTTTTAAATGCTAATTCGTAACTATAACGTGTGTGAAACCTATGGTTTTTTCAGTGAATATATATATATATATATATATATATATATATATATATACACACACACATATAAATTACCTACTGGCAGTCTCCAGTAGGTAGTTATAGTTAGGACCTATTTTCCATAGGAAATCCGCAACATTCTATTTGGAATAACGTTGACGCTGATTGACGAATCTTCGTGAAATTTTCCAAACTTTTGGCCAGCTCCAGTCTGCTCCTATCCTGAAAATTTCACGGTGATTCGTCAAGCGGGGGCAGAGAAAAAAGGGGGGTCCCAAAACGCGTTTTCCCCATGCATTTTCCCATAGGACCTGTTGACGCAGCTACAGCCCGAACTGCTGAACGGAATTACAACAAATTTGGCAAAGAGGTAGTCCTCAGTTCAGACTCGTGCCTTTTGCTTAAATGGTGTAAATCCGTTCAGTAGTTCCTGAGAAAATTAGAGTTAAAAAGATCGATATATCTGGGCGGAGCCTAACCACACATCTCATCTTGAGATCTGATTGGCTGTCAGTACTTCATCCAAGAAGTGTTGGCAGCCATCTTGGGACCAATATACATGATAGCACCTCATTAAAAAGCATTGCAGTTAATAGAAGGTTTTAAGACTTTAGTTACATTATAAATCATTTGTTGATGGTACCATACTCATTTTAGGAATTGTGGTGTGTTCTAAGGTGATTTTACCATGTGAAAAAGCCTTCTGCTGTGATATCATGAATCATGTTTGAGAGAAAACTATTTTCTCATGCTTTTCCCACAGAGGTTTGGAAGGTGATCTATAAGCTAAACTGAGAGCATATTTTCTGTAAATTCACATTATCTTTCTCAGTCATGTGAGAATGAAGTCTGACATTCTCAGTAAAACATGTACATCCAACAAGGGCAGAGACTGTCAGTTGACTCCTTTGCGTTCTACTGCAGCTTCCCAGAGTGTTCTCTACAACTAGTGCGCTAACAGTCCTACTTATGACAAACGTATTGCACACCTGAAGCCATCTTGATTGGAATAAAGTGGTAACTCTTAAAACATTTAATTTAAAAAGGAACAAAATGAGGGGGTTCATTTTGCCATAGAAAGTATGATTAGTGCTGCTGAAAGAAAAATTAGGGCACATTTTGAGTGACTTCTCAAATCCTCTTCTATTTCATTAAAAAATTCTGACATGCAGACTGAAACATGCACTTTCAATACCAGCAGCAGACTTCCCTGGTGAGCAGTAGCTTTACTACAGTGATCTAATAAGCAACTCGAGTGCTAACATTCTGAATTTATGGCAAAATGGTCACCAGAGACAAAAGAGCCAAAATATAGCCCAAATTTCACCCAGATGTAGCCCAAGTATAGCCCAATGACAGAATGTCCCAGAGTGTTCTAACGAACAACTAGAGCGCTAACAGTTTTACTTATGACAAAAGTATGGCACACCTGAAGCCATCTTGATTGGAATAAAGTGGTAACACTTAAAACATTTAATTTACAAAGGAACAAAATGAGGGGGTTCATTTTGCCATAGAAATTATGATTAGTACTGCAGAAAGAAAAATTAGGGCACATTTTGACTTCTCAAATCCTCTTCTATTTCATACAAAAATTCTGACATGCAGACTGAAACATGCACTTTGAATACCAGCAGCAGACTTCCCTGGTGAGCAGTAGCTTTACTACAGTGATCTAATGAGCAACTAGAGTGCTAACATTCAGAATTTATGGCAAATGTGTGACACATCTGAATGCCTTCTTGATGGAACCAAAGTAAAAAACTGAAAGTATTTCCTACTGAAGAGACTGCAGTAAATGAGGACATTAGGAAACTTCATAACAAATAAATCTCCCAAGATGGCCACCAGAGACAAAAGAGCCCAAATGTAGCCCAAATATCACCCAGATGTAGCCCAAGTATAGCCCAATGACAGAATGTTCCAGAGTGTTCTAACGAACAACTAGAGCTCTAACAGTCTTACTTATGACAAAAGTATGGCACACCTGAAGCCATCTTGATGGAATAAACTGGTAACACTTAAAACATTTAATTTAAAAAGGAACACAATGAGGGGGTTCATTTTGCCATAAAAAATATGATTAGTGCTGAAGAAAGAACAATTAGGGCACATATTGAGTGACTTCTGAAATTCTCTTCTATTTCATAAAAAAATTCTGATATGCAGACTGAAACATGCACTTTTAATACCAGCAGCAGACTTCCGTGGTGAGCAGTAGCTTTACTACAGTGATCTAATGAGCAACTAGTGTGCTAACATTCAGAATTTATGGCAAATGTGTGAAATATCTGAATACCTTCTTGATGGAATCAAAGTAAAAAACTGAAAGCATTTCCTACTGAGGAGACTGCAGTAAATGAGGAAATTAGGAAACTTCATAACAAATAAATCTCCCAAGATTGCCACCAGAGACAAAAGAGCCCAAATGCAGCACAAATATCACCCAGATGTAGCCCACATGTAGCCCAATGACAGAAGTGTGCAAAACACTTATTTTTTGTGTATTTGCAGTTTCATACAGTGCGGACTTGTCAGGTATTGGAGTGCTTTACATGAGCATTGGTTACATCACACAAGATCAAATTCATTTTGGTTGTAGACATGAGGAGATTAAGTGATTTGACCAGAATCACAGAATGTTGAGCTGAAGCAGAAACTCCAACCTGGTTCCCCAGTTGCAAAGTCTGCAGCTCTGGAAGTAACACCACATCCTCTCCCCTAGGTGCAACATTTAATCAAGTGGTCAACTGGATAAAAAAACATAAAGATTACAAATAATTTAACAGTTCTTTGTCGCTATTTGAAAACTCAGAAAATATGTCCTCATTTTAGTTTTTTAGAGCGCTAACCATAATTTTGATGCAAATAAGACCCTCTCATATATGTAATTTCTAAAGGAAATGCTCTAGGTATTACAGTTTTGATTACATCAAGATGACGTCAGGCGTTCCACACTTTTGTAATAAATATAGAATGTTAGCAATCTAGTTGTTCATTGGGATACTGTTGAGAGGCAGAGGCCAGGGGCACGGACTCTGAAAATTGAAGGCAGGTAGGAGAGTGCAGAGGCAACAATTTGACCACACTAGGCAGGCAGGAAGGGCAGTGGCAGCACAACAGACTATGGAGGGCAGTGGAAAGCGGGGCAGGGGCAACAAACCAACAATACAGGCCTGGCAAGAGAGGCTGTGCAATATAATAGACCATTGTGGGCAGAAGGAAGAGGTAGTGGTAGTACAACCATACATGCCAACAGACCCGTTTCAGCCAGGAAACGTCCAATGTTTTTAAGCTCAAATGGGCTTTATTTGATCTGTCTCCTGTCTACAATCTCCTCTTTTTCAATGTAACTCAAAGGGGAAAATCAATACCCCAGTGTTTTTTCAAAATCTCCCTCTTACCAAGTTCAAAATGTTCACAAGTATGGTACATTGGATCATGGTAGGCAGGAGGAATTGGGGTCGGGTCATGGACTCGGATAACAGAGGACAGGAGGGACATGGAGAGGTGCACCAAACTGACCCTACAGGGCAGGCATCAGGGTTTGCAGCAGCACAATACACCACACAGGGCATGCGGGACGGGAGTGCAGCACAACAATCCATAGAAAGCAATAGGGAGGGGACAGGACCATGCACATGGACAACAGAGAACAGAGGGGAAAGAGGCAATGATAGCTAGCTGACCATAATGGACAGACAGGAGAGAAAGCTGCAGCATAACAGACCATAAAGGGCAGGAGGGACGGATCAGGGGCATTACAATGGAACAGACAAGCCAGGAGGGAGGGAATAGGGGTCTGCACATGGAAACAGAGGGCTGGGGGCAAGGGGGCAGGGCAGGAGCAGCAAGATGACCATGGAGGTCAGGCAGGATGGGTACTAGAAACAAGACACACCATGGAGAGCAACAATGAGACTATGATGGCATACACACAGACCATGGAGGGAAGGTGGGAGGGGGTCAGGGGCAGCTAGCTGACTACACAGGGAAAGTGGGAGGGGCCATGGCATCACAGAAGACCATGCATGGCAAGCGGAAGAGTTAGTGGCAGCACAATGGCTATGATGGGCAAGAAGGAGGGTGCAGGGGCATGCACAAAGGACCATGGAGGATAGAAGGGAGGGTCAGGACCTGGGCACAGACTAGAGAGTTCAGGGGAAGGGGCCTCACAACAGACCGAATGGGGCAGGCAGGAGGAGCAGTTGCAGCACAACAGACCAGGGAGGGCAGAAGGGTGTGGCATTAAAATGAACCATGGAGGACAGGAGGAAGGGGATAGGGGCATGGCATGTGGACAGGCAGGGTGGAGGTGGCAGGGACAGGTTACAGTCATCTGACAATGCTAGGCAGGTGGGAGGGGAGTGGCAGCTCAACAGAACACTCAGAGTAGATAGGAGTGGCAGGTCCATGGAACATGGTGGGCAAAAAGGATGGAGCAGGGGCATGCACAAAGACATCGGAGGGCAGGGGGAAGGAGAATAGGGGCAGCAAGCTAAGCACAGAGGCTAAGCAGGAGGTCAATGATGGGCCATCGAATTGGGCAATGGAGGGCAGGAGGAGTGGGCTGGTACATCATGCTAAATGGAGGGCAGTGCCAGCACATCAGACCATGCATGGCAGGAGGGAGGAGGCTAGTCCATAGATTCAGACAACAGAGGATAGGGAGGAGGTGGATGGGGCGGCAAGCTAACTGTTCAGAGAAGGTGGGTATTAGGAAGTTTATTGTTTTTAAAATGTGTGTCTGTGCGAACTACTTAAAATATGAACAACTATGCAGCATAATCTCACTTTTATTCAGGAAGAAGAGGACGTTTGTGACTATGACTCCGGGCTCACTTGGCAGAAACACCCCGTGACCCTCCACCCCCCCATCGCAAAATGTAATGCCCTCGAAAAGGGTAGGTGGACGCAGTGTTATATAGAACATAGTCCTGAGAGCACAATTGAAAATGAAAACTAGATATAGTGTATGGTATAAACTATGCACCAAAAAGTGTGATATAAGATGAACCGGGGCGTGAAATATAATATGAAATACATTGTGCGCAATGACAGATTCATTGGAGAGCGCGAGATAGCACAGGCACTAGCGCGTGCTATGCGATATGCGCCTTGGAGTGTAATATGCACAGGGCAGTGTTGTGTAACCTAACTAGTCTCTAAAGTTGTAATATAAAATATGTGCTGGGGAGTGTAACGTTGCATATGCACTGTGACAAAGATATGGATCCCAGATTGTAATATGTATGGCATAGCGCTGTGCGTTATAACATAGGCATCGAGGAAGGCACGTTAGAAGGGGCAATATAACCCGTGAGAAGGCAAGTGTGGCATGACATATTCACGGGGTGGTGTTACAGTGCACATGGGCTAGAGAGTGTCATAGCATACGCACTAGCTGGTGGAATACAACACAGAGGTGTGTGGCACTCGACGGGCACTGGTGGGTGTAACACAGCATTGGGCTCAGCCAGGAGCACGCTGTGACTCTCAAGTGAGGTTCGTCTCCTTTCCAGAGAGTAAAATAAAAAGTATTACACATCCGGCGGTGGATGTGTTTTTTATTAACCGTGAGGGGGTTTCTTGCATAGTTTGGTCGAATTTCTGTCAAATCCCCTTTGAATGGCTTGGTGTGCGCGTGTATTAAATGTGCCCGTCAATAGCTACCCATGTTTGTATAAATAAACGACAAGGGTGTCTACTTGGAGAGTACCCACCGGCGGGGGCGCCAGGATTAGGCACGGTAGGGTGTCAGACACGTCAGAGCTTCACTAGCGGTGTAAATACATTCCACGTTGATTCATTGTATGCATAGTCCCCTTTTAATGAATATCACGCAAATAGTCATGGTGATAGGTACATACGGTTTGTCCAGCATGTCCTAGGTGTTTATATAAATATATATTTTTTTAAAATAATAAAAAACAAAGGCCGGCCCCAGGGGATGGGGTCCCCGGGGCCATAAGTTGCCTGAGGAGGGGAGCAACGCAGCCCCCCTCCTAAATAATAAATAAAAAAAAAGGCCATGACCCGGGGGTTGGGGTCCCCGCGGCCGATTAAGGCCTTGGGAGGGCCAAATTTATTTTTTTCAACAAAAAAATTTAGGGTGCAGGCCCTGGGGGATGGGGTCCCCAGGGCCAATAAATTAGAAAAAGAAGGGGGGCCACACAGCCTTCCTTCTTAAAAAAAATAAAATAAATAAAAGACCGGCATCGCGCCGGAGGCCACGCCCCCTCCTTGCAGCACTCTGTAAACGCGCCCCCTGGCCAGTTGTAAGTTGGGGAATTAATTCCCCTTCAATACTGAGGGTCCCTGAGGGCCAACTAGCCCAACAGGTATCTCCAGTATGCGCCAGGGAGCTGCGTTGCAGACACGCCCCTTTTTACACCTCTATGCAACACAACTCTGTGGCGCTTACTGGAGGTACCTAGTGGGCTAGTTTGACCCTAGGGACCCTTAGGATTCAAGGGGACTTAATCTCTCAACTTAGAACGGCCACAGGGCGCGTTTACACAGTGATGAAGGGAGGGGACGGGGCCTGAGGTGACGTGTGCAAACACGCCCTATGGCGCGTTTTAAGTTGGGGAAATAATTCCCCTTCAATCCTGAGGGTCCCTGGGGGCCAACTAGCCCACCAGGTGCTTCCAGTAAGCGCCACTGCTCTGCATTGCAGAGAGGTGGTGCAGGGCGTGCCCCTTTTTACACCTCTCTGCAATGGCACTTACTGGACGTACCTAGTGGGCTATTTTGCCCCTAGGGACCCTCAGGATTCAAGGGGACTTAATCTCCCAACTTAAAAAACGGCCACAGGACGTGTTTACACAGTGGGGAATGGAGGGGACGGGGCCTGAGGTTACGTGTGCAAACACGCCTATGGCGCGTTTTAAGTTGGGGAAATAATTCCCCTTCAATCCTGAGGGCCCCTGGGGGCTAACTAGCCCACCAGGTGCTTCCAGTAAGCGCCACTGCGCTGCGTTGCAGAGAGGTGGTCCAGGCCGTGCCACTTTTTACACCTCTCTGCAACGCAGCTCTGTGGCGCTTACTGGAGGTACCTAGTGGTCTAGTTGGACCCTAGGGACCCTAAGGATTCAAGGGGACTTAATCTCCCAACTTAAAACGGCCACAGGGCGTGTTTACACAGTGGGTAAGGGAGGGGACGGGCCTGAGGTGACGTGTGCAAACACGCCCTGTGGCACGTTTTAAGAGGTAGTTTTAATCTCCTGTCCTATTATATACTAGGGGCTTACAGATGAGGTCATGCTAATCACAGGGAACAGCCATTACAACACGGTTTTTACCACGCGCAGCTTTTACATCGCATGCGTTACAACGCATGCGATGTTACAACGCAATGCCATTACAACGCAAGTCTTTACATCGACTTGCGCTAGATGGCGTGCTAACATTACAAATAGTGTAGTTTACTATCCCAACACCTTCCCTACTGTTACGTGGACTGGAGTTGGAATAGTAAATTACACTTTTCTAATGTTAGCACGCCATCTAGTGCAAGTCGATGTAAAGACTTGCGTTGTAATGGCATAGCGTTGTAATATCGCATGCGTTGTATCGCATGCGATGTAACTGCACGCGTTGTAATGACACGCGTTGTAATGTCATACATCTGCTAATCACAGGGGGACCCCAACACATAGTGTTCCCTAGTGTATGTAGATGTTTTCACTGTATTCTGAGTGTCTTTTAACATAGCACTGGCTCTAGGACTGGTTAGTCAGACTCAGTTACCACCAGTATCCGTTTGAAAAAGTTGAGGGTACAGGATGATTTTGCAACAAGGCTTCTTTCTGCTCTTCTGTTTGTTCTTTCTGCACGTTATCCTTCTTCCTGCACTTTTCTTCGTCTTTGAGGACTTCTGTTGCTTCTTTCTGCATTTCTTTTTTTTCTTTCTGTGCGTTTTTTCTTCTTTCTTCACATGTCCTATCTCTGTAGGCATAGTTAGAAATTAGCATTTAAAAAACCTTTGAAATTCACTGAAAAAACCATAGGTTTCAGGCACGTTATAGTTAGGAATTAGCATTTAAAAAACCTTAGAAATGCACTGAAAAAACCATTGGTTTCAGGGACGTTATAGTTAGCTGGACTTTTCACTCGTACAAAACCATTGAAATTCCCCCATTATAGTTAGTTCAGCTAACTATAACTCGTGCGCCCGCAATGCACTGCTGATGACGTCACATATTACATCACTCATGACATGGTCAGTGGCATCACTCATGACATCACTGATGACATCTCAAATGACATCACTGATGTGTATGTGTGTGTGTGTGTGTGTATATATATATATATATATCTCCAAGCTCTTCCTTGCCAACAAAGGATGGCAACCCTCTGTGTGGGATTTAAAACAAATATGTAATGTCAGACCACTATCGTACACGTTTTGGCTGCACCGAGCCTTTCTCACATCGGTATATGTATATATTACCTACTGGCGGTCGCCAGTAGGTAGTTATAGTTAGGACCCCTTTTCCATAGGAAAACCTCAACATTCTATTTTGAATAACTTTGGCGCCGGTCGACGAATCCTCGCGAATTTCTCAAAATAGGTGGGGCGCTACGCTCCGCTCCTACCCTGAAAGTCTCGGGGGGGGATTCGTCAAGCGGGGGCTGAGATAAAAGGGGGGTCCCAAAACGCGTTTTTCCCATGCATTTTTCCATAGGACCTTTAGAACGAGCTACAGCCCGAACGGCTGAACAGAATTACTAGAAATTTGGCAGAGAGGTAGTCCTCAGGTCAAGGAAGTGCCTTTTGTAGGTTTGGTGTAAATCTGTTCAGTAGATCCTGAGAAAATAGCCTTTAAATCAATATATATATCTGTGGAAGCTTACGGTGCGCTTACCGTGCGCTTACGGTAAGCTTACGGTAAGCTTACGGTACGCGTACGGTGGCGTGCGCGAGCGCGATTCTGATTGGCTGTTAGATCTTAGTAAACATTCGAATCGGTCGAAACCAGGAAGCGGCGGCCGCCATTTTCTCTCTCGAACTGTCAGGGGGGTGAATAAAAAAGGTGGATAATGTGAAAAGGGGGCAGGCTCGACAGTTTCTGACCCCCTAGCCTTGGTCAGGGGGTCCCAGAAGGACCCTCAAGGGCAAAAATAAAAAAAATATATTTTTCGAAAAATCGCCGTATGCGCGTAGCGTACGCGCACGGCGACCTGCGGAATTACACGTACCGTGCGCGCACGGAAAAAAAATTTTTGCGAAAAGGGAAGCTTAAAAAAAAATAAAAAAAATTGTGAGGTAAGGTTGGCTCTTATAAGAGCCGTTGGGTTCATACAGGGATGGAGGAAAGAAAGAATGGGAGTATTATGAGCGTCTACAAACATGCTGGTCTATCTTATTGTTAATAAGGGGAAGACTGACCTCCCCAAAAACAATAAGACCACCACATTTTGTACACCTCATTTCAACACTCGCAAATCGAGGGTTGATGTCCAAAGGAAAAGAAGGTGATGCTCCAACAACAGAGGAAGGGCTCAGCTGAGCTGCCGATGATGTACTCGGCTGAGCATCTGAGGCTGGGCTCTGGTGACTTACTGAAGAGTTTTCTCCAGTATGTCGAGCAAAGGTCCTTGGGTGTTTGTCCTGAAGGTGTCTCATCATAGAGTGATTTCCAAAGGAATATTTCCTACTTGGATTTCCTCTTGATAAAACACGATCACAAAGTATGCAAGTGACCTTTGGAGCATTGACCTTTTTCTCCCCCTCTGGAAAAGTGAAATACTCCCATACAAAAGAAGTCTTTTGTTTCCTCCTTCTCTGGATCATGGTGGTGCTGCTGGCCTCACTCTCAGAAGAGCCCTGCTGTTCTGCCATTGTATCCCAATGTCAATCCAGCTCCTGCTCCTAGAGAATCACAAGCAGAAATGAGGGGAATGGGTGTGGTGTGGGAAGAATCTGGAACTGAAAGTAGTATCAACCAATGAAAAGTGTTCTTTCAAGCAGTAAAGAGGGGAATGGGTGTGGTGTGGGAAGTTTCTGGAAGTGAAAGTAATTTCAACCAATAAAAAGTGTTCTTTGTAAGTCACATGGCCTACCGTGCGCGCACGTGACGCTTACGGTGCGCTTACGCAGCGCTTACGTCACTTTCGCGCATGCGCATTACACGCCCCTGCGTAACCGCGACGTTGCTTCCGGGTGTACGCGTACGGCACGCACGTATCACGTATCGCGCATGCGCATTACACGCCCCTGCGTAACCGCGACGTTGCTTCCGGGTATACGCGTACGGCACGCACGTATCACGTAGGCGCGCTGCACTAATTGCGTCCAGAGCGCGTAGCGTCAGCTTACCGTACGCGTATTTTACAAGCGCGTAGCGTCAGCTTACCGTACGCGCACGGAAAAAAATGCAGAAAAAAAAACCTTTCGATAATGCAGGATATAGTACATAAATTATTAAAAAAAGGCTTACAAAAAATGAAATTAAAAAAAATTGCATTAAATTATAATAAAAATATAAAATCGAAATAAAAAACCACTATCCACATTGACCCCACCCCCTGTGCTTTTGGTGGCGTTAAGTGGGCGCGCACGCCACGAATGGCGTAAAGTAACTTAGCATTTAAAAAACCGTACAAATTCACTGAAAAAACCATAGGTTTCACACACGTTATAGTTAGGAATTAGCATTTAAAAAACCTTGCAAATTCACTGAAAAAACCATAGGTTTCACACATGTTATAGTTAGCGGAAATTTTACTGATAAAAAACCAGTGAAATTCCCCCGTTATAGTTAGTGCAGGCAACTATAACTCACGCGACCGCAATCTTCTGCTGATGACATATGTGTCTTTATGAAAAAAAAATATTTGTAATATATGTATAGCTAAAAATGTATGGAAGAAGACATGGGCAAATAAGTGTCTAAATACAGTATTAGCATCAGCAGAGGATTGCGGTCGCGTGAGTTATAGTTGCCTGCACTAACTATAACGGGGGAATTTCACTGGTTTTTTATCAGTAAAATTTCCGCTAACTATAACATGGGAAGCATGTGGGTTGGCTGAAGTACACAAAGTATAAACAACATGTCGCTTTGAGACAGCACATGCACTGTCTAGCTGAGACCTAATAAGTACATGCACAGTCGAATGAACTCAGCTGCACCTCCATCCCAGATGCGCTTTGCCTGTTAATTATCACAAAGGTACCACCCCACTGGTGACTGCACGGCAACGCAGGTAGGAGATGGGCCCATACAGATACTGAGGTAATCTAGGGCAGCTTTGTTTCTTTTCTTTTCATGCCTACAGTCATCAGACAAGTGTGGCTCCTCCGTCCTGCGACCCAACGCAGTGCTCTCAAGGAGGTTTGTGCTTTCAGGATGATGTTTGTTTTCCTGGTAGCCTGTTGTGTCCCAAGTCCTGCAAGCCTGACCATTGTCCCCCTCAGCCCCTGCACAATCCTGGCCAGGCTGCTCTCCAGTACGGATGTTGCAATGTATTAGCTCTCAGCAGGCTGCAGTCAAAGATGGGGTGAATGTCCCCTTAATAACAGGTGAACTGTTCTCTCTCAAGGGCTAAGAATTTGGGAAATAGTTTTTCAGAACATGGTGATTTAATTTTGTTTGAGTACACAATTTGTAAATTGCTCTATTCTGCTTCACGAAACACGAGGTCTGCTTCAAACACATATGGAAAGGATGGAACGTTACTGCCAGAGCTGCCTACTATGGAACTGGGGAACCAGTTTCGAGTCTCGGTGTCAGTTCAACATTTTGGGTTTCTGGGCAAATCACTTGGGCCAGATGTATCAAAAGAGCATTTTGCAATTCTCAAAAAGCGAGTTTTACTGAATAGCTATTTGGGAATCGCAAAATGCTATGTATGTTGAAATCGCCAAAGCTTTTGCGATTCTTTAATATTACCTAATAGAGATTCAATAAATAGTGAATCGCTATTAGGTAATATGACTTCATTCGTTCCTATAGGACAAAAGGCCAATAGGTGCAAATGGTTTTGCATTAGCTAATTTGCGATTACCTAATTGGTAATGACAAATTAGCGAATGCAAAGCCAAGGTTGCCCGGGTCGAGAGGTCCCCCCCTGAAGCACCCCCAAAATTAAAATTGTGCACATGTAAAGCGCCATGGCACTTTAAAAAATTAATTTTTCAAAATTCGCATATGGTATCCCATCAACTTGAAGTTGATGGTAATTAGAATTTCCTAAATGCACAGTTCGCATTTATGAAAGGCTTCTTACATGTGCATTAGGGATTCTCAAATTGAGATTCTCTATTTGCATTCACAATTTAGGTAGTCACAAAAAATTGTGATTACCTAAATTTTGAATACAAAGGCTTTCATACATTACAAAGGGCCTTTTTGCATTCGCTAACGGCCGAATTTTGTGAACGCAAAATCCTTTCATACATCTAGCTCTTAATCTACCCCTGCCTAAAAAATTTAAACTAGCCTTGTGTAAAAATTACTTTGAACTCTGAATCTGCCCACAAGTGCATACATAGGCAGCATTCAAGGTTCACATTGGCACTTCCATGCTATATCTAACATTATGTCCCTCTTCTGCAAACGTCGCACACCCCACAGCTGAGATATCCAGGTCCTGTGGGATAGACAAGAGTGTCACAATGTTCAGCACATAGGCTAAGCAGTGAGCACAAGTCCTGCCTTTGTGCATAAACACTTTCAGGAGTGTTGAATTTGTAGATTATTTCTAGACCACCCCCACTGCACCAAAGGGTGTAATTTCTGACGTTCTTCATTATGTGGACATACCTGCATTTTCTGCTCACAAAAAAGTGCCACTCAAAGTGTCACAAAGCTTGACATCCTATACATAAGATCACTGAAAACGGGGAAATGCCACATTTAGGTGCACTGAAAACTTTGCAGCTATTAGCAAGGAATAATAGAACCCATGGGATCCTCATTATGCCTTTGTACGTTAGTTGTGGTACTCAAGTGAACTGGTGACCTTCACGTAGCGTTGACCTTCAAATTTATGGGTTGATTCACATCACCACAAGTATACAACTTTAGAGCAGTGATTACAACACCATTATGAGATAAACCACTTCTCAGTGGGCCCCTTTGTATCTTCTACATTATTTAACAATCTGCAATGTCTCAAAATCTTTAGCGAAGTTCAGGAAATCAGTATGCACAGCAAAGATTTTGTCTATACCACTATATTACAACTATTTAACATGGGCACAATAGAGTACTTCCACTTTTGTAAACGGTTCATATGGTAACTTGTATAAAGCAGAATTCAGAGGTGTGTGATGTAACCTCCACTACACCTGCCATTTTGGCAAATCGATGTCCATGCATTTTTGGAAATCTGATCGCAAGGCATATTGTCTAGGAATTGTAATAATGATACAAGTAATGGGCCGAATTCACCATGAGCACAAAATACTGGACTTGAAGTGAATAAGCCTGACGCACACAATCAGCATTTTAATACGCAAATCTGTTAATTCAAGGAGATGTTCACCTAATATGCGGAGTGTTACATCTGAGTAAAGTTAAGCATGGGGAGCCAATGTGAAGAACAGTGCAGGATGTGAAAACATTTTTGAGATCCGCAGGTCTTATTGTGCAGTACTTGCAGCACAAGTAGAACAGTTGTTTACTTCTGGAAGTATCGGTGGCTGTAAAGTTGTACTGCATTCACCATTTTACACGTGCTAAACTGCATGTTGACCTCGATTCCATGTGATGCTCTGATCTTCCATTTTGGTGCACTGCATTTCCATCTTGTGCTGCTTTGCCCTGAAGTTACACTTCAGCAGTAACATAAACATGTTTTTCACGTAAACCAGTACAAGCTGGTGCGAGACATATCTCGTGAGGTTATTTTGTACCTTGAGCTTGTTTTTGTGCATTCTATGCTTATCTCTAGGACAGAGGGAGGATGCGCTGTGCAAGGCTCTCCAAGGCCGGAGATAGGGAAAGGAATGTCTTTTGCCTCGGCGCACCCAGACAGAATCTGGCCAGGTCTGTATGAGTGGATCTGACACAGAGATGCGGCCAGCACCTATGATGGATGGATGGGCGAGAACGCCTGCTAGAGGGTTCTCGAACATGTTGAGTTAACTATAAAAAGCGGTGTCTGTGGGGTGGAGCTCAGGAACTCAGTCTTGGAGTGGACGCACTCGCGGGATGACTTTGGTGCCCGGAGAGATTACTTCCTGTGCCCCAGTCTCTACAGGGTTCCCGACTTGGTGTTTTCGGTGCTTGGCCAGGGATGTTGAAGACTCCGGTGCAGACGCATCTGGTGAGGTGCTTTGTACATTAACTGTTTATATACCTATATTCAAGATCTCATATTTGTATACAATATATATATGTATAGTGTGGTGTATTCATTGTTTATTGCCTTTCACTTGGTGCCTAAGAACTTACTAGCTTCAGTGACTTATTGCCCTTGTCTACGACACTAATAAAGCTCATTTTACCTCCAGAGGGGTGTCGGTGTTTCTGTTTAAGTAAGTGGTGTGCGTAAGTTTAGATTACGCAAGTGGGCAAGGCAATACAAAAGTATACAGCAAAATCAATATGTTATATTTAAGGCTTGAGGAAACATATTAATATAAAATGTGGTGTGGTGATTGGACACAGCACTTTGCCTTCCCTAATTCTAAAGCTCTACCTTGATGTCAAGATTAATTTTAGTAAGGCAGCCTTTTAATACACAAATGTTAATTTATGTGAATGTATGAAAATTATGGTATCCTTTCTTTGCTTTTCAAAGCGTGGATCCAAATGACCAGAAGAAAACTGCCTGTTATGACATTGATGTAGAAGTTGATGACCCTTTAAAAGCCCAGATGAGCAGTTTCCTTGCCTCAGCAACGAATCAACAGGAAATAGCCTCTCTGGATGTGAAGGTTTGATTTATTTGTAAATTTTTTTCGCATGTTTAAATGTTTTAGTTAACCATTATGGAACAGAGTATTTGCATACCAAACAAATTATAGTAATGATTCATATTGGCTTCCTCTAAGCAAATAACCACCAAAAACGTGTGGTTCCAAACAAACAATATGCTGTAGTCCTCTCCCTTGCTTACTACGTACTGCCTTACCCCATTTCTCCTGCCACAGCATGTAGGCAGTCTCTTACTCCACATTGGATCATGTGTGTATTGTAAAGTCCTTTGAAATATTTCACAGCAAATAGTTCCAGAAAGCATCGCTTTAGCAGCAGTACACAAAGAAGTACGCAATTGTGTATTCAATTCACATTTATACCTAAATTCTCATACCCTGCGAGGCCACTGCATTTCAGATCCCAAAGATCCCTTCTAAAGATTGGTTTTGCCAATTGCCTAGTAATTAGTATGGTTACATTAGTTGGCAGCAGGAGTACCTCATATTCGTTAACCACTTCGAACATGAATGAATGAATGAATTAGAAATTTATAAAGCGTGAACTGTCACTCCGAAATGAGCATCCTGGCGCTGGTTGGACGAGGATGAGAGGAAGTCCAGGAGATCCTAGATGAGTGAATGACAGAATTCATCTGAGGATCCGAAGATTCAAGTTTTCAGTGCCTTCTTAAATTGTGTTTCTGTTTTTTGAAATCTCAGATTAATTGGCAACAGGTTCCAGGCTTTGGTTCCCAGGGCAGCCACTGTTTTTCCTCCCTTTGTTTTATATCTAAAACTGGGGGGTTTGAGGAGGTTAGCTGAAGAGGACCCAAGAGTCCTGGTTGTGATGTATGGGGTAAACCTCGCTGAGAGGTACCTTGGTCCCAGTTTAAATGAGACTCTATAGGTGATTAAGAGAATCTTAAAAAGTATTCTCAGTGGGAGCCAATGAAGGGTTTTTAAGGCTGCCGATGCGGAGGACTTATGTGACAGTCTTAGTACTAAACGGGCCGCAGCGTGTTGGACCACTTGGAGTTTATTTAATGTTTGTTTATTGGCTCCTGCCAGGAGGCTGTTGCAGTAGTCCAGGTGCGAGAGGATCAGGGCCACCGCTACTGATTTGCTTGTGGAGAGTGGAATTAGAGCAAATAATTTTTTAAGGACTTGATAAGGTTAAAGCAGGTCCCAGCAACTGTCATTACGTGTGGTTGGAAGGTGAGAGCGGTATCGAACTGCACTCCTAGGTTTTTGGCTACCTTCACCATATTAAGTAGAGGTGTCGCGCCCTCCGGCCACCACTCACAAGGCTGAAATTAGACATCTTTTCCTATTGGTAAGATCTCGGTTTTATCAGTGTTTCACTTGAGGTGGTTGTCTTTCATCCACTGGATGACCTCAGTTAGGCATCGTTTGAAGTTAAGTTTGGCGTCCTTGGAGTTGTCCAAAGATCAAATCAACTGACTGTCGTCTGCGTAGGACGTAACTTCGATCTCAAATGAGGCTATCAGGGAGATGAGTGGGGTCTTTATATGTTAAACAGCAGCGGGCTGAGCGATGAGCCCTAAGGCACTCCTGTTGTGATGGTGCGTTCTATAGAGAGGAATGTTCCAAGAGACACAGCTTGTCTGTGATTCGTGAGAAAGGATTTTATCCATGCCAGCGCAGTGTTTGAAATACCGCTGGATTTGAGCCTTGCTAGGAAAACACTGTGTGAGATAGTATCAAACGCGGCTGACAGGTCGAGCAGGATCAAAACCGCCTTCTTGCCTTTGTAATTTTTAGGGTGTCCGCTATTTCCAGGAGTGCGGATTCTGTAAAGTGCTTGGGATGAAAACCAGATTGCTGGGGGTGAAGGATATTGGCGGCCTCAATGAATTTGGTTAGTTCTTTGTGTACTAGTTTTTCTGTAATTTTGCCCAGAAGCGGAAGCAGTGATATAGGGCGGAGGTTGGAGAGAATGGATGAGTCAATGTTTTGCTTCTTTTTCAATGGTTTTACTATCGCTAGCTTCCATTCATCTGGCACTGTTCCTGAACTTAGTGAGGAATTAACTATCTAATTTATTATTGGGTTGACTGTGTCTATGATTTGGTGGAGAATCATGGGAGGACAGGCATCCAAGGGAGAACCTGATTTACATGCCGCATCGGCAGTACGAGTTTCCTCCAGCAACACTGGTTCAAAGGTTCGGATAACATGACCAGAAGTGGCTGTGTCGTGCACCAGGGCACAGTCTTGTTTCGGGACAGAATACGTTATAAAGTCCTTTTGAATATTCTGAACTTTTTTCTTCAAAGAAGATTGATATTTGATCACATAAGCTCTGGAAGGAGGTATTTCTTTCTGTAATGCTTTGGGGTTGGTGAAGTACTTTATGACTGAAAAAATGACTTTTTGGTCTTGGTTCGTCTCCTGTATTTTGTTGGAATAGTACTCTTTTTTAGCTAATTTGATCTGTGTATGATAGAGCTTCCTGCTTATTTTAAATGCTTTATTCTCTCCTGCATCATAGACTCTTCTCCACTTGCTCTCATGTTGCTTACATTGGAGATGTATTTGTGTAAGTGCGGGTGTGAACCAGGGGGCTTTGTGGGTTTTTGGTTTCACATTCTTTTTAGGTTTCTCTGGTGGAATGAGTTCATTGCTTATTGTAGTTAACCAGGAGTGGAAGAGACGTGAGTCTACTGCGGTGTCCCCTGTTAGGGCGGGGACCTGAGCCTGGGCAGTGGTAGCCAAATTAGGATTGACGGCTAGTTGTGCCCATTTGCAACTGGGTTGAAGGGTGGTGGGTTGATTGTCCGGACGATCCATCAGTGGCATGAGGTTGTGGTCTGACCATATCTGTGGGATAGGGGTATCTGCCGAAAGCAGGGTGAAATTGGAGCAGACCCCATCCAAAGTATGGTCAGCCCAGTGTGTAGGGGCATCCACCAATTGTTGCAGCCCAAACAATTCTATTATTTGAAGAAAGTTGTCCACTCCTGGCTCACTTCTGCCTTCCAAATGAAGATTGAAATCACCTAGTAAGGTGAAATTAGCATATCTAAGCAGGAAATGACTTAGGGTATCTCCTAGTGAGACAATAAAGGTGGCGCTATGCCCAGGAGGACAATAGATCAGGGCTCCTGAAAAGGACAAGGACAAGGCTTTCTGCTTCCTTAAGTGTATTTAGCTCAAAATTAGTACAGTGTAATGTGTCACGAAGTATAATGGCCAGACCCCCTCCTCTGGAATCCCCTCTGTCTTTCCTACACATCGTATAGTTGGGTGGGAGTGCTACTGAGATATCAGGATTACACCGGTCTTTCAGCTAAGTTTCAGTGATAAAGAGAAAGTCTAGCCGTTGCTCCGTAATTAAATCTGATATCTTGGCAGTGGCTGCATAATAATCGGGCATTAATGAATCCTCCTTTTAATTGGGCAGTGTTAGATATTGCGGCTTTCCTAGCGTTGTTGATTATGATGGGCAGTTCCAATCTGCAATTGTGACATGTAAAAGCCCCCATTATATTGGCAGGTGATATTGCGCATCGGCAGGATCCCCTTATGTTAAGATTTTTTAATGCAGCTGATGTATAAACGATGCCTGGATGTTTTTGGGCAGCATTTCCTGCACTTGGCGCGGACGGGCGCAGACGGGCTTGCCATCAGTCCGGCCCAGCATAAGTTTAAGCAGCTGGTCGGGTGCGGGATTACCCGGTGTACTGAATTCCCTGCCGGAAGTCAGGCAGACCAGGCGGGGGGGGGGGTGTCTGCTTCCCTCCAATCGATCGGCAAATGCTGCGTTGGACCGAGGAAGCGGAGACAGAGCAAAACTGAAGACTCCAATAAACAGAGGAAGTGAGTAAAAACAAATACAAATGGGTGAATGTGCAAAATTTTAAAATTTCATAATGGTTTAAAAAGTCTCAGGCGATAAAATTGGTAAAATAGGTGCTCAGTGAGGGCTCCTCTCACCTCACGCTCCGCTGCGCGTCCGGCCCAGCATGAGTTTAAGTAGCTGGCCGGGTGCGAGATTACCGTGTGTACTGAATTCCCCGCTGGAAGTCAGGCAGACCAGGCAGGGGGGTGTGTCCGCATCCCTCCAATCGATCGGGCAATGCCACGTCTGACCGAGGAAGCGGAGACAGCAAATCTGAAGACTGCAATAAACAGAGGCAGTGAGTAAAAACAAATACAAATGGGCGAAGGTGCCAAATTTTAAAATTTCATAATGGTTTAAAAAGTCTCAGGTGATGAAATTGGTAAAAAAGGTGCTCAGTGAGGGCTCCTCTCAACTCACGCTCCGCTGCGCGTCCGGCAAGCATGAGTTTAAGTAGCTGGCCGGGCGCGGAATTACCTGGTGTACTGAATTCCCTGCCGGAACTCAGGCAGACCAGGCAGGGGGGTGTGTCCGCTTCCCTCCAGTCGATCAGCAAAAGCCGCCTCGGACCGAGGAAGCGGAACAAGAGAAAATCTGTGGACTGCAATAAACAGAGGCAGTGAGTAGAAACATATACAAATGGGTGAATGTGCAAAATTTTAAAATTTCATAATGGTTTAAAAAGACTCAGGCCATAAAATTGGTAACATAGGTGCTCAGTGAGGGCTCCTCTCACCTCACGCTCCCCTCATCATTACCACAGAAAGCACAGTCATTTGTCGAAAACGGCGGATTACCAGCTATTCTATCAATGAATTGAGTTTCCAAGGACCTATTGCTATCTAAAATAAGTTTGGATGGGCATCCTTCAGTTGTTTTACATACAGAAAAAGGGAAGCCTGTGGCCAAATATACTTTAGAGGCCTTAGTTCATCTCCCTTTCAAAGATTTCAGGTAGAAGACTGTGATGTCATTTCTGACACAAGAATTCTACTGACACTTTCTTCACTATGGATCACAGAGGTAACGATGCACTCAAAAGATTCTAAGGTGATGGGACAGTATTGATGGACAAGAGATTTTGATCTCAGGCCAACCATCCTCTAAGACCCTCAACACCTGATCCTCTGCAACATTAGTTAACAGAAAGCAATGAACGCCTCTTGCAATTCAGAATGTCAAGCGCATCTCAAATACATTTGATTCGATGAGACACTAAATTGTGTGACCCTGGCGGTTGCTCCTGCACCAACTCCTTCACTACCGTGGATGTCGGGCTACTGTGCTATGGGCTTTATTTCCCTAATTAATTTCAATATTCAGTTTCTCTAATGTGTGGTAAGCGATACTCAGTGTTCTTTCATCAGCTTTTGGGATGTGCAGATTGCAGAGCCGTGGGAAGGGGAGATTTGGGTGAGGGTTTACGTTGTGCCAGTGCTGTGATGGAGGAGGGGCATTTTTGTAGAAGAATTTCTTACCTTTCATAGTGTCCATGTGTATATGCATATGCATTTCTTGTTACCCTTTATTGCTTGTTGTTGTTTCATACTTGCTACACCCACAGTCGTACTTCGCCCTCATTACCCGACTCTACCACTCATTCACACGTCATTCCTAATTTCCCCATTCTCAAAGCGGCTAATCTATCTTGCACTCAGTGGGAATCTAGCTTAAGTTTAAGTTTATTGTTTAGTTAATTAAAACCTTAACAACTATATCTTAGGGTAAAACAAATCATTAAAAGATTTATCGAGTAAAAACTGTTGAATTTACACTAAGCAAAATTATTCATGGTGTGCGTGAACTAGTATAAGCTCATTTTGCAAACAACAAATTCATGGTACTAACGAGCTGAAATTGCAAATAACTGCCACCAGTTATTCCTATTGTGCCCCCCCCGTGGTGTCGCATTCTAGTTGTTTTATCACCACGCTTGTGCCGCTATGCCTGGTGGGATAGCGGAGGCGGGGCATTGTGTAACGGAGCACTGGAAGTAGTGGATGTCCCGCTCTCCCTCTCCAAAATAAAGAAGAAGTTCTACACCAATTTGTGGGTCCGCGTCTCATTGCGGAGAAGGTCTGGACATTACAAACTGGCGACAAGTCGGAGGAACTCCGTTATTTAAGCCTACTCAGCGCTACACTCCGCAACGTGCATTGCGCACGAAGTACGTTACGGGACACCGTGCTGGTCAGCGGAGAGGGAGAGGGGCACCGACGTGGTAGGCTACTTGAAATTCCTACCTCTATCCCTCCTGAAGTGCTTTAAGTTCAGCTTCCAATGTATCCAGCCTTCCAGGTACGCTACCCACCCATTTGAATTTGCATGCCATTCACCCAGTCCCACAGAGGAGCGCAACGTGTCGGCAGCCATTTTGGAGCCCAGGTCGGCCATCTTAGATGTGCGTGGAGGCGAATACATGCATTTTGACTTCTGACTGCCCATAAGCAACCTTTGTCACACTAGGGCAACTGCACATCTTGCCTGCTAGCACTCACTACTCCTCTGCCTCTGGGCTGGTTGTTCCTGCAGCGTGTCCTGCGCATGTTACCACGCACATTTACTTCAATCCTAATAGTCACCTTAGGCCCCATCTGCCAGCCTTGATTTCGGAGTGTTTTGTTTGTTCGGCGTGCCTGCATGTTCATAAGCCTTCCTGGGTGTTCTGGGACTTTCTCCATTTGATACTCACCACCAACGTTCACGGTTGCAGATGGCTAGTTTATGCGCCTTTCTACTTGGGTGGTCTTCACTTACTGGAGCCTACCAGTCAGCCACGATGTGTGCACAAACCTTCTCGCTGACAAACCCGGTACCCTTCCTCCCGAAGCCAGGAGAGCCAGCCATAAAATGGGATGATTGGAAGGGTTACTTCCACAACTACTTGTCTGCCCTGGAGGATGAGGGGGAGGAGGCGTTCTCCAGTAAACGCAGAAAGAAAATTCTATTGCTCAATCTAGGGCCGGAAGGGTTGAGAGTGTACGAGGGCATGGTAAAAAAAAACAATAGGCCCAGATGATACAGATGTATTCCAACACTCTTTAGAAGATTTAGACAGTCATTACCAACCAGCTATTTTTTCAGAGGAAACACAGTAACACGGAAACAGTGGAAGACTATGTGGCAGCGCTAAAAAAACTGGCAGTGAATTGCAAATTTGGCCACCTTCATGACGATTTAGTACGTGATCAGATTATAATGCACACTGTCAACACTAATGTACAGGAGAAATTGTGGGTTTGTGGGGAGGCACCCCTTAATGAAATCATAGCAATTGTCAAGAAGGCGGAACTGTCTAAACGGTGTGCGGTGGCGGCTAAGAAAGAAAGTGAAAGTAAACCCACTGTGTGCAAAGTGAGCAACAAAAAAGTTTCAAGTAATAAACCGGCCCCCAGTGCAGACAACAAGAATGCCAGGAGGCCCATAAAGAACTACGCTGGACCCAACAGAATTCCTTGCAAAAAAAAGGGATGTTGCTACAGATGTGGCAGTCAGACTCACATGGCCAATGACAGGCGATGTCCCGCTTTCCATGTAAAATGCTCATTTTGCGGTGTTGTGGGACATTTTGGTAAAGTCTGCAGACGGAGACCCAGCAGTGCCAGAGTCAAATATGTCATGTATGAATCTGATGCTGAGGTTGGGGAGGGTGATGTTGAAGATGATTGTATTTTGTGCATTGATGAACATGTTTTAGGTATTGATTGCAATGCTAGGAAAAAGCCCTCCTGTATGTTGACCATTGGGGGTGTAAAGGTATCTATGGTAGCGGACTCCGGTTCCCCATTCACGATCATCCAAAGGGAGATATGGGAAAGGGAATTTGCCAACACTATAGGGGGCCAACTACACCCCAACGATGTACATTCCATCACCTTCACAGGAGAAAGAATCCCCATGGTTGGGTTCCGTCAACTTAAGTTTGAATTCAAGGGGAGGGAGACCACTGGCAAATTGCACGTTGCAGAAAAGGGGCCTTCTGTCCTTGGATGGGCTGACCAAGGGGCCTTAGGCATCCAACTCAACCCCAGCGGAGAAACACAAGTACTCATGACAGATATCCCACCCATGTCCGAAGAGGTAAAACTTTAGCGGGACCATTGGGAAGCTTTCAAAATTCACGCACAAGATAATGCTAAAAGATGGCGCCGTACCAGTCAGCCATAAGGTCAGGAATATTCCCTTCAACTGTAGGGAGGCGGTGCAGCTTGAATTGAAGTGCTTGGAGGACAACGGAATCATAGAACCCATCGAAAGCGCCGAATGGTTGGCACCCTTGGTGGTGGCACGGAAACCAAACGGGAAGGTGCGTCTATGCATAGACCTTAGAGAATTGATCAAGAATATACTCGTGGACAAATTCCCACTACCAAGAATCAACAAATTGTTGGCCCAGACCAAAGGAGTCAAGTGGTTCTCCACAATAGACCTCACAGCGGCGTATCATCAAATATTGCTTCACCCCTCATGCTGGAAGTTGACCTCCTTCATCACTCCAATCGGCTGCTACAGATTTCGGCGACTGTCATTTGGCTGGTGTCAGCCGCTGCTGTATTTCAGAAATTAATGCACAAATTATTTAAAGATGTCAGCGGCGTCTTATATTTCCAAGACGACATACTCGTCATGGGAAAGACCAAAGCGGAGCACGACGACAAACTGAGAGCGGTGTTACGGAAACTGTCAGCAAACGGTCTTCGGGCAGATCTGGAGAAATGCAGATTCGGTCTACGCACTGTAATGTATTTGGGGCACGACATTGGCGACAAAGGGATTTCTCAGAAGAAACCTAACGTAGAGGTCATCATGTCTGCACCCAAGCCATGTAACAAAGACGAGGTTCGATCATTTCTGGGGTTAGCAGAATTTTACAGCAAGTTTGTCAGGAATTTCGCTACCAAAACACACAGTTTGCGCAAAATATTGACGGAGAAGAACGCCTTCAGTTGGATGTCAGTCGGACAAGGAATTTGAGACCATCAAGAAGGACATTTGCGAGGCCATCCCCCTGCACGGTTTCGACAGCTCTGCTCCCAACATATTGACAACGGATGCCAGCGAGAAGGGGTTAGGGGCTGTCCTGTCCCAACGATCCACGGATGGCAAAGAAACCACCATAGGTTTCACGTCGTGCTCTCTCGCCCCTAACGCGGAGAAGTTCAGCGTCATCGAAAAGGGAATGCTGGCGTCCATTTGGGCCATGGAAAAATTTTGACAGTATCTATGGGGTTCCCGGTTTACCCTCAGAATGGACCATAAACCGTTGATTAAGGTCCTCACATCCAGCGGTCATGCCAAGGCTACCCCACGCATTGCCAAGATGACACTTTGCTGCCATGGAGGGGGCACCAAACCACAGTGACTGGGACCAGATAGCATTTACGACAGAACAAGAGAACATCATCAGTGCACAGGATTGGAAGACAGCCTACGACAAGGATCCGGAACTTTTGTAAGTGAAAATGTTCGTTTCACAGGGATGGCCCGAGAAGAGGCATATACGAGATTACCTCAGGAAGTATTGGGAAGTGCGTGATGAACTGTTCATCAGTGATGATACCACATTTTTACTAAGGGGAGACAAAGTCATTCCCCCGAGGGAGTTAATGGACCGCATTCTCAGCATAATGCACGAAGGCCATCTGGGAATCGTGAAGTCGAAGAGGAGAATGAAACAGCCGTACTGGTAGCCAGCCATTGACAACCATGTGGAGTAGTACGTGAGAGCGTGTGAGCATTGCGCCAACGCAGATAAATCACTGACCATGCTAAGACCCCCTTTGGAAGAGTTCACCACTCCCACCAACCCCTGGGAGGAATTGTCGGTCGACATTTTGGGCACTATCCTAGACTCTTGGGGGATACCCAAATATGTTATCGTCCTACTAGACAGATACTCCAAGTGGCCGGAAGTGGAAATCTGCGAGAAGGTGAACACAGATGCTGTCATTTCTTTTCTCACTAATGCATTCTTGAGGGAAGGGATTCCGAAAATCATTACGTGCGACAATGGGCCCCAGTTTACTTCAGAGAATTGGACGGCCTTCATCAGGAGAAATGGAGTCCTGGCCAAACACACTCCAGTGTATCACCCCGCAGGTAATGGCCTGGGTGAATGGTTCAACCAAGTGATCATGGGTTCCATTTAAGCGGCTATCAGCGTGGGCAAGAACTGGGAAACAGAAATCAGGAACACGGTGTGGGCATATCGCATCACACCCACCCTAATGGGATACAGCCGTTTCAAGATCCTACAAGGAAGGTAACCGTTCATGAGAGACAACCATGTTTGGACGAACATGAAACTGCAAAGCAAATGGTCACCAGAAGCAACATAGAGAAGGCACAGAAAATTTACAAAGACAACTATGATAGGCGGCATGGAGTGCAAGAGGTCACCAGAGCAACGGCAGATTGGGTCTGGGAAAAACTTGGCAACTTCGGCAAGAAAGGTGACAGCAAGTTCAGCAAGCCCCTACAAGTCAGAGAACTCTACTCATGATACGCATTGCTGAGCGACGGCAAAGTGTGGTCGCACAGTAGAATGGGCAAATGCAATAAAGTCATCCGATGGAACAAGGACTGTGCTACCACAAGCACAGGATATAATGGGTGGGAATCTGACCCTCAAGAAGGTGGGCCCGCCATAGGCACACAGAGTTCCGGCACGATGAGGGAGACGGGGTGATGCCAGTACCACAGTAGAGAGGAATAACGCTGATTCCACACAGCACACTCCACCTCAAGACACCACCGACACAGGCAACCCAGACATCACGCAAAGGGCTTCCACCTCACATGACAGGGGCCAGGAGGAGAGCACTATGGAGGCCTGTTCACACACAGGGGTAGCACACAAGTCGCAGGTCCCTCTTACGCACACCCGCACGGGTAGGATAGTGGTGTTACCCAAGAAATATAGCGAGTTTGGTATGTAAACCCTCACCCTTCTCCCACCATTTTCCCTAACCACCCTGCAATCACTGGACAGTGATTTTCACATCTCTCTCTCTCTCTCTCTCTCTAACTCTCTCTCTCTCTCTCTCTCTCTCTCTCTCTCTCTCTCTCTCTCTACTCTCTCTATCTACCTCTCACTCCTCCTTGCTCAGCTTAATGCTTCGTGGGAAGCAGTAGTTACATTTTGGTTCTGCTGCGGCTCCTCCGTTGAGGCGCCACCCTGCTATGATATGTGTAGACTTAGTGTTCAGTCAACCTATCACTTATGTAAAGGCAGCCGCATTGTTCCGTTAATCCTTTTGGGTTGTTGCTAAGGGGTAAGATGTGTGGTGTCACATTCTAGTTGTTTTATCACCACGCCTTGTGCCGCTATGCCTGGTGGAATAGCGGAGGCGGGCATTGTGTAACAGGGCACTGGAGGCAGTGGCTATCCTGCTCTCCCTCTCCAAAATAAAGAAGAAGTTCTACACCAACTTGTGGGTCAGCTTCTCATTGCGGGGAAGGTCTGGACATTACACACCCCGTAACGATTGCTGATCCTTGTACAAAGGGTAACGTAATCCATATAAACGAGCGGGGTTCACCTGGGTTGCAGTAATCATCATAAAAACGAAAGTGCATTTATGCGATGTATAGATATTTCTTATTAGTTATTTAGGAATATATCCATACAAGACCTAATAAAATTTTACAATTGTTTTTAAGACTTATGAAGCATTGCTTAGGCCTAAAAACAGAATTGTCCACGTATTCAACTCAAGGATAACATGGGCGCGTGCTTTTAAAGTGCATTGTGCTGTCTAAAATTGCCACAAGGAATCAGACGTCCTTAAAAGACATTCTTAAGTGGCAGCCCTTTATTAGGTCTCGGCTAGCGAAGGCTGCGCTTGCGCAGTCTCGCTCGCGAGATTTAACGTTTTCAGAAGTGGGGCTTGAACCCGCCCCTCTTCTTCCCTCTTCTCCATTGGCTGGCCTCTTAAATGCTGGTCAGCCATTGGAGAAGAGCTTTGTCTCTCCAAACAAGCCCCGTCTTTTTCTGATTCAGGGGTGTGTCTTTTCACGTCTTTCGCTTTCTTTAAGCCCCGCCCCTTTCCACCCCTTTACACGTGGTGGGCGTGTTTTTTTTATTTTTTTTAGCGTCGGAAGATTCGTCCATTTGTGCGCGGTCGAAGCGGGACGTGGGGTCGCCTCTTCCTTGCTGCTGGATCGGCGTTTCAAGTCCGGTGAGTAAAAGCGTAAAGGTAACAATGTTGTTCCTGCTTGCATTTCACATGGTTCACGGGCGGCAGAGAAGTAACAGGACTCTGTCTTTTCCTTCTTACTAGAAGAAAAATACAGTGTCCGCTTCTGCTCTGCCGCTTCAGCTGCCCCCCCCCACTCTTTCCCATGTAAACGAGGTGAGCGTGCTTAGAGCATATACGGGATTAGCCCCGCGAGCGTGTGCTCACCCTAGCATCCAGGGCGCGATGCTCGCGTCTCTTGCCAGCTCGTCGTGCGTGCTGTAATTGATCGGAAGTCTCTCAACTCGCCTTCTCAAATCTCACCAACCACTTTCCAAATGATAATGGGATGCTCCAAAAAGCTTCCTCCTGAACTCAAATTAATGTGCAATTTTTAAAAATGTAGTTCGCTTTTTTTCAAACCAATAAGCACTCTATTCATCAGAAATAACGACTCGGGGATATTGAGAGACTTATCTGTCATTTAATAACCTCCTGCCTGTAAAATGCAATTACGGAGTAGTCTCTTGGTGCAAACGCAGGATTACACACGCGCTTCATTTAGCAACATTACGACAGACGTCCGTTCATAAATGCCATCCTTGAGAAACGGTGGCTTTAGGATTACCATCCGAGGTGCCTGCATCTTCGAGCCCTCTACAAGGAGATGCCGTCACTCACACTTCACCTGTGACCCACACGTGCATCTTCCCTGCTCGTGGATCAGTGCAATGTTCGCGTTACTGCTAATGTGGCACGGGCTTCTACCCATTCTCAGTCTCAAGATCTCCGCTCCGAGTCTGGGATTTG
The DNA here is from genome assembly GCF_964204655.1 of Triturus cristatus. Taxonomy (NCBI): domain Eukaryota; kingdom Metazoa; phylum Chordata; class Amphibia; order Caudata; family Salamandridae; genus Triturus; species Triturus cristatus. The sequence goes on along the minus strand of NC_140579.1, from coordinate 965,645,786 downwards.
TAGAGCATCGATAGACGGAAACCACTCTTCATTCTGCCAGGACGTCATGTGAATTTTACGGAGGGGTTCACCTGGAGACGCTGCAGACCTCGTTCTCTGGTTTTGCACTTAACAAGGTTACGCAGCGTGCCCTCGGTGACCCCTATCTGCAGAGTCCCCCTCCGGCCCCAGGATGATGCATACTTAGCCCAGATGTCTCCTGCACTTGCTCACTTCAGCTCACGATGCAGGATCTCACTTTTGCATTTCGATGAGATCGTTAGCCCTTCTTCCCTTTCCAGATGTTGCTCGAATCTTGCTGTTTCAGTAAATGCTAAGTTCCTCCAGGATGTTGATCCTGTTTCCATCCTAATTGCCTGGATCACAGCTGTTCTTGGTTGTGACAGCATCTCTTCAGGCAGGTTCCCTCTCCGTATTCCAAATTCCTTATACCGCTTATACAAAGTAATGCGACACCGTAATGGAACTGCGGCGAGCCATTGCCGTGTCAGCAGTCAACATTGGTCGTAAGGACGTCACTTTAGTTTTTATTAAACTTTCCTCTACTTTCTTTTATTTGCGCACCCTGGGAAATGGATCCAAAAAAGAAAATCATTTTTGCTGGAAATGTCGTATTTTAATTCTAAGGTGCAGCATCTGGAATAAAAGGTCAAAAATATGAAAAATAACTAAATAAAGTAAGACAGTGGTAGCAAACTGCCAAGATTGATTTTAATTAACACCCAAACACATTAGCGCCACTTTTACAGAGTTTGCCAGTGAAGCGCTATTTTTGTTTTCTTGTCTTCGCGTTAAGGTAACAATGTTGTTCCTGCTTGCATTTCACATGGTTCACTTCTCTTTCTGTCTAGCAGTTCTTCTCTTACTGAAAACCTTGACTTCAAGATGGGGTACTCACTCTCCTTCCTCTACTTTCTTTTATTTGCTCCCCTGTGAAATGGATCCAAAAAAGAAAATCTTTTTTGCTGTAGTTTCTGAGTGTGATGCTGCGCAGGAGCCAAGGACAGGAGTCTTGTGCGTCTGCTCTCGACCTTGTCTCCAGCTTTATCTTATTTTACGTTTGATGCAGAGTGGCTCTGTGTATGTGGGTGGCTCTGTGTATGTGGGTGGCTCTGTGTGTGTGGGTGGCTTTGTGTGTGTGGGTGCAAATGCAATAGGTCTCGCATTTGAGAGTGTCATGAGAAATGCCAATAGCTCTAAACTTTAACAATGCCGAGATCATTGCATTGTAAATGCTTGTATGTCTCCTGGGATGACTAAAGAGCATTAAAGTAAAACTCGGCTATTGATCCCTTGCAGAGCCTTCTAAAGCTTCTTGGTCGATTATTCGGCCTGTATAGCTAGTTTTAGCCCTTAAACCTGTCTGCGCCTCTCATATATTCAGTCATGTGAATCACCTAGCTCATGGATAAAAACAATTGAATGCTGATGTTGTTCTGAAGGGTCTTGTGCATTGAATAACTAGTCGTGCTATGCCAGTGATCCTAGGTATTTAATTTGTAGCCTCTTACAAGCCATAATAAGACTTATAAAAACTTAATTGGGCCTTAAAGCTGTTTGTGCCTCATGATCAGCTCAAGGATGGCTTGGGATTCCATGATTATTAAGTGCATTGTGCAGTCTGAGGTTGCCACAAGAGGTCAGATGTTCTTTACTTAAAAAAACTCCCGAGAGTGCCTCAGTGCCTTATATTATCGTTTGGTTACTAATCCCTTAAAGGACCTAATAAAACTGCATGATCGATTAAGGATCTGTAAAACTAGTTTACTTCTTGAAAGCTATTTATGCCTCTTGTTCTATTTTGCATAAGAACGGTGCTAAGAAGTATAGAAAAATGCTGATGTTAGTATTCTGATGTGCCTTGTGCATTAAATAAATAGTCCTGTTTTGCCAGTGAATCTAATTAACTAGTTTCAAGACCCTTGCATCATGGTAAAAATTTGCAGTCAGTTGTAAAACTTTACTCATCAGTTTTGTAAACTATTGAGTTAGCCAAATAATACAGAATTTGAGGTTTTAGACATTGTGCCTAACTAATTCTTACAAAGGGAAAGGGTAAAAGATGTGATTAAAGTCTGACTTTGTTCCCGCTGTGTCACCATTGATTTTGCTTGATGGAGCAGATATCTCACTGTGTTCACGTAGCTGCACATCTCCCCGTTCTATAGATGACCTGCTGTTAAGGCAAATAAAAGATGCCTACGTGCAAGTCTGTACTCCCACGGCCTGAAAAACAGTTTTTAATAAAAGCTTCCCTTCCAAATCCAATACTGGGCAGCAGCACAACAGGTCAGTCAGTCCATGTTTCTTGTCTTTTGAGGCATGACCTACAGGCTTTGTTGATGCCCATTCTGAGCCACCCTGGGTTAAAGTTCCGAATAGGAAAAGCAAGTAATTTCATATAAAGAATCTGCGCCTGAGTCGCAGAGTTAATTGTGCCCAATAAATAGGGTTGTGGTTCCCCACTAGGTAGGAGTCCTGTAATGGCTGCCCTGCCATGGAGCTTTTCACCGCTTGTACATCTTGCTCCCATGTTATACGTTTTACTTGTCTGTTGATTGCTGTCTTCCAAGCGGAGCATGGAATGTCATCCTTCTCTATTGCAGCTTCTTCGATGTTAAGTGATAAGATTGCTTCATGTAGTTGCTCGAACCACGGATTACCGGGGCTTTCATAAATGTTTTTTAAGAGTATTTTGATGGTGTTTGTTGGTGCCTGCCTACACTTTATATAGTATTTTAGCATAGACGCCTTACACTCTCGAGATTGCGTTGCAAGCCCCAGCTCTAGTCTCAATCTGAGACGACGGGTGTATTGAGGTTGCTGTACTATTTTCTTGTAGACTCTACTGCAGCTTAGTTCCATGGTGGCGTTGAGTGCCCCAGGATAGGCATGATGACAATACTGTAAGGTTGGGGTTAGTATTGTCTTCAGTACTTTTAGAATAGTGGCCGCCGAGGTGCTGCCAATGTTTAGTTGACCAATCCTGTGCGTAATGGTGGCCACCTGCTTTTTAAGGTTACTTATTTGGGCTGTGGCTGAACCATTTTCACTAAACCATACCCCTAAGCACTTGTAGTGCCTAGCTGTACAAATGCTCTTGCCACCCAGACACCAAGTTGCCGTCTTCTTTCGCCTGTAATTGCCAAATATAGAAAGGTGGAACCTAGCAACCCTCAAGCTATTAAACCTTTAGCTCTTCGCCAACTCCTTGCGCAGAATTTTTCTACTCTGTGCCTAATCAGCTAAAGCATCACTCTTGATGATAGACGAACATTTACCCTCGCAGCTTGGTCACTGGAAGCCATCATGTGAATGGGCATTTAGTTGCTTGTGACAGTAATCCATCTTCAAACTATTATCTTCATGTGCAGTAGGCTAAAAGTACAGAGAAATGGTCCTACCCTGTATGATGTAGGAGTGGCTTTGCTCGATAATTCTTTATCTGTAAATCAGTTCATCTATTAATATTGGATACTCATAGTTGGCCCTAATTGTATGGAGGTTTATCAAGGGTTTAGGAGTCTTTTACCATCAGAAATTGCAATACAACTGCATAAAAATAGAGGGCCTTATTTATACTGCGGCGGCATAAAAAATGCGCCACACTGTCATATTTACAAAGTGACGCATCTAGGCAGATGCGTCACTTTGTAAACCCATATGCTCATTATACCTGCGACAGGTATAATGTATGCAGGGTGGGCGTACCAACGCAGAAAAGCCTCGTAGAAGTGTCGCAATATAATCTATGAGATTTCACTGTGTCACTTCTAGGGCCTTACTGTGTCAAATCCTTATGCCTGCTTGAAACAGGCGTAAGGGGTGATGCAGTCCTTTTCACATGGGGCTTTTCCCATGTGAACTGACACATTGCTGGAGTTGCATTTGTTTCCAGACCCACTCAAGCAATGTGCCATTTTTGTGCTGACAGATACGTCAGGATTCCTGACGTATCCGTAAATCCTTGTGACATTGAGCGCGATACAGTAAATACAGTGCATCCATGGTGTCACAAGTAGGACGCACTGAAAGGTGTGGCATCGCCGTTTTACCGCAGCGATGCACCACTTTTCATAAATGAGACCCAGAATTGGCAAAGCCAGTAAGTCTAGCTGTTGGCTTTGGCAATGTTTTGTAACCATGTTGTACAGCAGAGCGGCTGCTACGCAGCATGGATAAAACTATTTTTTTAATGCACTACAATGTTGGCCAGCATAATAATTTTTTTTTGTTTTTAAAAAGTTAACTGCATGGTCTTCAAATGTAGGTAGGAGGGCAGCAAGAGGGAATGGGCAAGCCCATTGTTACTGGTGGGTGAGTGCCTGGGAGAGGCTGGGGGCAACCAGACTGACTATGGAGGGTTGTGTGGGAGAGTGTGGCGGTAAGCACACAGACAATGGAGGGTTGGGCAGGAGGTCTGAGGCAAGCAGACAGACAGCAGAGGAAGGGGAAGAGGTAGGAACTGGGGGAAGACCACAGAAGGGAGAGAGCTATAAAACACACACACTCTTGCAGAGAGCTCCAACAAAAAGAAAGAAGTATCCTCTAAAAAGCAAGCAGTGAAAGGAGGCAGGACGCAAGTACTGCATCCATGCTTTAGGGGAGGGACAAACACATGAAGAGGAAAGAAGCCTACGGAAGCTGACGAATAAGAAGCAAGCAATTGAGTGACAATGAAACCAAACAAGCAATAGGCAACCTCTATGCCTCCTGAAAAATAGCTAAAGGACTTGCGAGAGTCTATGGATGGGGTGTCTGAACAAGACCTAAAAAGAGCAGCAATATTGTCAATTCTGAGAATTTTGAATGGTGCGCTGTAGAGGCCACAACAGTGACTTCTTATAAAGAGAGTGTTTGCTGCAAAATGACAGTAGTTACTGTTAAACGTGAAGAGTAAGTTAAAGTTCCTGTTAATATCCCAGTGTCTGATGCATTACTTTGCATCCAAAATTAAAAATCCTGAAGTTATGAACTTTACAGAACGTGGCATACCCCTATCATGGAAATATTACAGAACAACCGAATGTGAATGTTTTTTTAAATTTCTTCATAGTTTGAGTGCATTTAGTTTCCCAGCAATATTACTACCTGAAGGGGGTACATTGTTGTTGTAAACTATTGTCTTGAGGAAAGTGGGTGGCATATTTCTTTAAAAACTCAATATTACAGCATTGAAATAACTTAACGTTACATTTGTAAAGTGCATTTGTAAAAGGAAAATTGTGCACAACACACTTCAGGCAATGAATTACAATCGAATGTGCTCCAGAGTTAGAAGTAGTTCTGTACCCTCTTGCCCTTTTTCTTTTCCCTACTCCCTTCAATTTGGGCACTCTGTATGACAGGTCCATCAGTTGCCCTATGCTAACAAAATTTATTTTAGCCCTTCATTAGGAGCCAAGATATGCTGTTCCTTCAGAGCCTGTCCCTTATTATAGGCAGCAACGCTAAAGCACAGCCTATTGAAGGTAAGATATAAAAGTGCATTCAACACATCCTATTCATGCCTGGCAAACATGTACTGACATAGTCGAGTACATTTTCTTCCTTTGCCTCAGTTGTTCCTACTGATGCAGCGAAGTTTATCAGCTCTATACACTCACATACACACAACTCTCACTTTGGGCCCATATACATTCATACGTTCAATGAGCTAGCAAATGTCCACTGTTCATCAATTTTGATTTACCTTACCTTCCCTGTCTCCTTATGTAAATGTACTTTGTCGATAGATTTAGTTGTAGATTAGAATAGGGAGGAAATAATAATAACACATTTAACTTTTATTTTAAAGAACCATAGACTCTGTAGGAGTTTTAAAGATTTATCTGAATTAATAATTTTGTGAGTCAAATCAGAATACACGTAGATGCACCAAAATTCTCCATCAGGAAAAATAGTACAGTTAGCTTAAAATCAATTCACAGTAATTACATTCTCATGATGACAGTACCTGAGGAGAGAAAGAACAGAGTGCAATACAGAGCATTACCCCACAGAACTATATTTACCTAGAATGGTGTGAGGACCTGGACATCCGAGCATAAAAAATTCAGGACAGGTTCAGGACCGGGAAGGTGACCTCTTCTAGTGCAACACCAGTGTTGCACCTCTCTCGGGTGCTAGACTCTCCGGCTCGTCCGGACCCCTTCCTAGATGTTCTTCCTCAGTTCTTCCGCGATTCTTCCCTAGTGTTGGATTCTTCAATCAGCTTGCAGAAATTCGGGCAGCATCTTAGCATAGCATCAGCATCAAGTGGGTCAAGTGTGTATAACTAACTAAGACTTACCTCTGTTATACCAATTTGACTGTATGATCCACCCCAAAATGTTTCAATTCTATGTACACCCCTCAATTTGATTGGGGCCAGGCAGTGGGGTGAGGACATCACACAATACTAAGTGCAATAACCTTCTTTAGTTCTACTGGCTAATTCCCCGCCCCTTAATTTCAATACACACAAGCTTTATTCCCACAAGCATTTCATATGTGGATCGATAAATCTGTAGTACAATGTGTCGGCCTCTTCCTTTCGCAGGTTCAAGAGTTTAGCTTCCCATGTCCTTGCTGGGCACATGTTTTTGGCAGTGGTTCAATAACATCATTGGTCTCAGGACAAGGATGCAGTACGCATGCGTAGTAGTCGCAAAGGGATAGGGACGTCAGTCACCCTCCAAGGCACAAATACGAGCTATTAATAAAGTCAGAGAAAAACATGTTAAAATACAAAATTAAATGAATTCACTGTATACCACTTACTTCTACTCTAACCCCATTTACTCAATATATCTTTTGCATTAATAGCTTAGTAAAACTTGCATGGGTTAGTTTCAGCACGGCATGTGCGTTATTGCGGGGGGTTTCGAGCGGCCATGTTAAAAGCTATTGCGCAGCTGCAAAGATTTCCCACCAAGCGACAGATACGTCATTACTACGTAGATGCAGTAGACGCATGCGCAGAAGAGTTCCCGCGGTTTTGACAGCCATTTTTATTACACTCGGGTTACTGGTTAGTAAAAAACATAGGAAAGCTTCCCCTAGATACAATATGTAAAATGTGGTGCAACGTTAGTACTCACAAACATGTTGGTTATAATATTACAGGTTATTCAAGAGGATTGCATACGAGCAAGTCTCTTTTTATACGAAACCTTGCTCCATCAATCCCCTCTCTGATGGCATTTTATGCCTTCACTATCATTAAATCAGATGCCAACTTTAGCATTCTGCCATTTCGATTTCTTCAAATCTTTCATTCCTTCCTTTATCCTTTTTAAATTGTGATCCCTTCATTCTTTTGTAGATTTTTCCTTTCCATTCTTCAAGTCGTATTTCGTCTAATTTTCATTTCCTACTCTTTTCATTCACTTCGTACCTTTTTCTCTTCCCACTACATTTGTGGCAACACATTATTATCAGAACTAACAAAGTTATGTCCATAATTGGCAATAATATTTGACCTAAGATACTTTTACCTATGTTAGAAAACCAATCACTTATAGTGGAAAAACTATTAGTTATTTTCTTCCATACACTGTCAACCTCCAGTGGTTTCAGTTCCTCTTCCAAATGTGTAATATTTTTAATATACCTTCCAATTTCTACACTTTTATCAGGAATATAAGTGCAACAATGTTGTGCTTTCAACATTTTACAGACTCCACCCTCTTTTGCTAATAAGATATCAAGGGCAAATCTATTTTGCAAAACCATAGATCGAACAGCAATTAATTCTGTATTGATCAATAAGAATCCTCCAGCAGTGTCAGTAGATAACCGATCAACTACTGTAGATAATTGACAGATTTCTCGAGAATTCAGCAGAACCCCCACTGACGGTATCAATGCACCAAATATGTCACCTACTATTTCAGACAAGCATTTGCAATGCAATAGGTCTCGCATTATTAAAGTTTTAGCTATTGATGTTGCATTATTTAGCAATGCCAATAGCTCAAACTTTAATAATGCGAGACCTCACGTGCCCACTTTACATGAACGTAACGTAAACTCGGACTGTAAATCACATTTAGAATCACCCCACAGTGAAAACAATCGTGATTCGTTCTCATTTGTGGAGTGTCACAACGCGCTGTTTAGGCATTTCTTTTTAGGTGTAAGCATCGATTAATAATAATAACCGTGATAACCATAATACTATTATTGTTGTCAGCAGTGTGAGTGTAGGAGACCGCATTTGTAATATTTGCTAGTTTTCTCTGTCTTTAGCTAGCTAGTATGCAGAAAATACAGATATTTGCGATCCACATGTATTTTTGCCCTTATTAACCAAGGTGAGGCCTCCTCTGCTGACAATGTAGAGTGAGACAGCACACAGACTGTTTAAAAATAAACTCCTCGCTCTTTGCTTAAACGTGGAGACACTGTTTCTTTATTTATGAAAGTTAATTTATGTCCAGGGGGAGAGGATGTGGCGTACTGCCAAGAGCTGCCTACTTTGGAATTGGGAAATCAGGTTTTAGAATGGTTAACCCGGCTCTCCCCATGCCACCCTGTGTCCCCCGGAGGATTTCAGAGGATGAATGATTAACTCATCTGTCTACTCGTTTACCCTCAACCCCCTCTGCAGCCCAAAGACCCTCACTGAGGACCCCAGAGGATGCACTCTTCCTGACAGGGTATCTCAAAGGCAATCTAATCAGTCGAAATTGGTTGTCTGCCTATACACCTCACCACTTTCAAATGTCACAAGCCGCTACTGTGTAAAAGATGTGCACAGCTTATATTCTACCTCTAAAACACACCTATATCCTCTCACCAGTGTACACACCATCAATGCCAAATAAGTCAATTTAAATAAGCAATGACCAAATGCACAGAGCATTGCATTGAAGACATGTAATCAGATGTGCGCAAAACTGTAATGACACCAGCGAAATTCATGATGTAATTATTGAACTCTGTGTTATACGAAATTAGCAAACGTTTTTAAAACTTTATATTAAGCAATATAATATTAAGCTAGTATCTCACTAAGAGACATTTTGTGTTCGAACTAGTCTCCTGCCATTGCAGGCAAGATTTTATCACACAGGAAGCTCCTTTAAACAAGAAATGGCTGAAAGCTTTCACCATGCATCAGCCAAGCAGTACCGCTTAGAGTCGAGTCATGTAATGAACAATGTTGTTGAATAATGTTGTTGAAAAAAAGGACTGTCTTTAGCCAGTTAGATGGTTCTGTGCAGCTCTACGGAGATTAGACTATGTGCAGCTGTCCCCTGAAGGTACGCAATGTGCGGGCTTCTCCCAGGTATACACAGAAAACGTATGAGGCAAGGGAATACACAATATAATGCACGGCACACAATACACATTTCTTTACAGGGGCACACAATGAGCAGGTTTCTCAAGATACACAGCATAGGTGCAGAAGTTTGCTCTGCAAGAATCGGTCTCTCCGGGGGCACAAAATAAACGGGGGGTCGCATTCTATGCAGATTCGCAAACCTCATTTGTTACGCGGACACAAATGCCAGTTATCCCCGGAGTACACAAAAATACATATTTCAAGAGTTCAAGAGTGTTGGTGGGGGGGGGGTGTTTAATTGCCCCTGGGGTCCCGTCCACTCTGCTGCTCAAGGGGGTTGTTGGGTGACTAATGCCTCATGCATGGATGGTGACACCAGCCACACTGCTCCAGAATGTTTTTTTTTAAAGGGGGGGAGGGAAGTTGGGGGTGGAGCGTGTATATATATATATATATATATATATATATTTTTTTTAGAGACTGGAGTATCTCGGGCTTTGCTTCTTTTATGTGACTTGGAGGCCTCCATGTGTGGCTCAGTGGGGGTGTTCTCGGTGGTAGGGGTGTCTCCTGTGCGACTTTGTTTAGGGGGTGGTGTCTAACGGGGTCTCTTTGCTGTCGGTGGTGGTGGCAACTTGGCAAGGTAGACCTGCCTTCTATGTCGGCACTGGGGCGATTGCTTTGGGCTACAGGAGAGCCTCCTGTGAGATTCCAAAGGGGAGGGAGGCAGCACACGGCTCTTACCTGCACGATCTCTCCCTCCGCGCTGATAGTTGCCCCCGCCCTGCTGAACTTGCCCTGCATGCCGGTGGTGTAAGTGGTGTAGTCCCCATTGGGGCTGGACTCGTACAGCACTACCTCCACGAAGGCGGCCTCCCTGCCATGGCACAGGGGCGCCCCCAGCAGCAGAAGCTGCAACAGGGCCCCTGAGGGCCCCCCATTCCGGACCTTCATCGCGTGGGTACCTCCCGGGACATGTTCGCTGGGCTGCAGCGGTGGTGCTGTGCCCCGTCCTGGCGCCGGGTGCAAAAAATGCCTCTTCCTCCCGGACTCCGTTGCAATACCAAACAAACAAGTTTACAGGCAATGCGCGTGTATGCCTTCAGAAAAACTGCACGGCTTGCAAAGTGGCACACTTGCTTGTGCAGTAAGTTTCTGAGAGTGGGGGGTGGGAGCTGACGCGTAGTTCAGGAGCTCGAAGGAGCAGCAAATGGGCGCCGGTAATATGGTGAGAAACAGATCGGTCGTTTATATAGGTGGGAGGCAGTGTTTGGTGGTGGGAAGACATTAAGCAATAACACGAAAAGCAGCGTTGGAGTTCACAGAAGGATCGATACAATCTCCAGGGGTTTGAATGGAAGAGGCTGCAGCAAAGTACAGGAACACCGGACTTCAGTATTTAGTGGCAGGTTCGGGATTTTCAGTTGTTCCACGTGGACATAGGTGCGAATGCCCGTAATCGTTCTCGTAAACGTGAATAAAGAAGTCGACACCCAGTGACTATTGATCAACGTTCGGGCGAGTACAACAGATTTATAGAGTAAGTGGTTTGTGCAATAATAAAAGTAAAAAAAAAAAAACAACCTTTCAAAATTTCACATAATAGTAAACCCGCCACCACCTCACCACCATGGCCCTGCCGAATTTGAAGGTCTGGCATCTGTGGGGACATCTTCAGTATGGACATCCACAAATATCCCGATAAACAAGGACATTGATGACTGTGAAGCTACTTTCCGGAAAAGACTCGCGTGCACACCAGAGCGAGACATGTGGTGTCAATTATCGCGCCCATGTCTGGGCACGATAATTGAAACCACATGGCCTATTGATGTCTATTACGCGCACCAAGTGCGTAATAGACACCAATAGGCCGTGGACGGAGCAATGCCCTCACCTTTGGCCAATAGCGTGCAGTCTTTCATTAAAAGACGCACGCTAGGGCTAAACGGGGTAGCTGAAAAGGAAACGCACGAGCGCGTGCGATTCCTAGGTCAGCTTAGATTCCCCGTTTTTCACCTACAAAATGCCTCGCGCCTGCGCGAGCACTGCTGCGCAGTGCAACGCAGGCGCGAGACCTTAAAAACTAGCTCTTTTATATTGGGTTAGTCCAATACTGTCATCATTGCTTCCAGTGATTCTTTTAACATGATAGACTTTAGGGAATACTATTCTAAAATAGCAACTCCCGTACCAATGATCAGGCAGCCTAAAATAGGCTTTGTTTCCACAAATAAAATAGATTCCAGGAAATACTGGATCAGTTCCTCCGTTTAGTCCCCAACCCCCAATTAATAGGAAGTTATGTTTACACTCACTGGAACCAATAAATGCGTTGTTATATTCTGTTTTTAGGTCTCGCGCCTAACAGTACACTGCGCAGCAGTGCTGGCGCAGCATGAGACATTTTGTACGTGCAAAACAGGGAATGAGAGCTGACCTAGGAATCGCACACGCTCGTGCGTGTGCGTTTCCTTTTGAGCTCCCCCATTGGCCTTTGCGTGCGTCTTATTGTAAAAGACTGCACGCAATTGGCCTGAGGCGCGCGCATAGCCTATTGGTGTGCACGTAATATCGCTTGTGCGTGTAATAGACACCAATAGGCCATGGCTCGCAGTGGTGTGCGCGCACCACTCGCGAGCTTGTTCCCTGTTGGTTTGGTCAGCAACGGGGGCAGGGGGCACTTCGTAAAATGGGTACTGGCCGCCTTCTGCCATCTCACAAAATACACACACAGCTTGAACACAACCGTTTTATTACACTAATTGTCGGTTCTCCAGAGATAATTACCCGAATTAAAATTCAGGCGCAAGAGAACGGAGGGGCTTTGAAAGGCAGCGGCCCCCATAAAGGCCTAATTTGGGGGTGATTTTCGTACCCACAAAGTGAGCTCTAATCAGGGTAATTATCCCTTGTAGTCCCTGTCTGGAGCTGTTCATTTACAGGAATTCACAATATTTACTCGGATACCATTATAATGTAAACGCCGTCCCTTTGGCTTCTATTTGTCTCATCACCGGGGCCCTCGTGCCTTTGATGTTAAAATTGCTTCATCTTTGTATGTGATATTAACCACCTTTTCATCATCCTTCTATCAAACCACTGCGGCGCGCGCATGCATGCATACAGATCAGACAAAGGATTAAACATATCATTTAGTATTAAAAAGCCCGTTTGGGAGGCCGGGGAGGGGCGGCAGACAACAGAGTTGAGTTTGCAAAGAAAGCACAACGACAAAGATTAAAGACACTTATTAATACCGGACCTCAGCCGTTTAAATAGGACAGTGTGACAAATGGTTTTTAGAATTGCAATTTTGCAAGCCATCAGCCTAGTATTCCAATTCAATTTTAGTGGTAATTAAATTACGTTTATATATATATATAATTATCTCGCAACCTTTCCTAACATCTCACTGCAGCCTACACCTTTGAAATAAAAGCCGGCGTGAGATGCTGCTCCACTTGCGGTTAATCTCTTCATTTTGCCAAAATGACCATAAAACCCGAATGGCCCACTGTTCAATCCAGAACAAAAGAACACATGCAACTGATAAGTCCCAGATAAGAGTTTCTATTTTCTTGTTTCACAATGGGATGCACACATTTGCTTAATGCAAATATCTGCAACGATTTATAAGCCCTATGCTCGTTCAAAGAATGACACCTTTGCACGTGACCCCGAATCAGGACAGACATAACTTTGTCCCCAAAGTACGCAAGGGCGGGGTTGAGGTATACATAAGTACAAGAGAAATACAAATTAATACAATTTAGCAGAAATATAAATGAATCATTTTTAAACGAGACACGAAAACAAACGGGAAATCTGTGTGCCTACTTAAAACGATGGCGTAAACATCCCTTAAGCAAACGTGTGGATCCTTTGCCTAAGTAATTTAAATACTGTACATGAAAACAAACATGCCCCTTAATTTACGCGTTTGAGCATTTAATGCACCAGGGTGTTTATCGCATGAAAGTGATGGAAGCACGCTGGTCCAGACACGCCGAAGAGAAGTGTGTTTTTCTCTTGGTTAAGTGACTCATCTTGCCTCGTGCATCGGCGCGGACCCTGACAGCCCGCGGGATCTTAGGCGAGTTGCGCGATGCTGTGCATCGTTCATCACTTTTCGAAAGAATACCACTTAATACGAACATCCAGAGGAGCCATGTGCTTGCACCGGGCGGGAGTTTTCACGCATTGCCCTGTGCTCGGTGTCCCCCCCTTAACCTACTGTTGTTTGTACACAGATGCCATGGCAGCATGACCGGCCGCTTTCATTTTAATTTTTTTTGCAGTTTGTATAAAGTGCGGACTCTACCCGAAGGTATTATAGCGCTTTACGGGAGCACCAGTTACATTACCCAAGGTCACTTTTTTAAAATGTACGGGGGAGATTAAGTGATTCTCCCATAATCACAGGACATTGAGGTGACACCGGGACTTGAACCTGCTTCCCCAATTTCAAATTAGGCAGATTGGCCGAGCTTGGCCGTAAGGCCACGCCCTCTCCCCTTCCTGTAAATAAACATATGAATGTGGGTTATCCCATGGTCACCAGGTACGTAAGCGATCTCGTCATGTTGCATGATAGGGCGTCTTCTCTCCACCCTGTCAAACAGCTGCCGCGTTTGGGGTTGGAACAGCCAGGTCCTGAGCTCTCCTCGCAATGCCGTGTTTGTCTTGAGCGGTGGGGAGGATGTCTGATGTAAAACGCCAGCAGAGCCTGCGAGCTAGCGCCTCGGATAGCAAGGGGTAGTGAGCACGCCAAGCTCGTGTGGCGAAGCCCATAGGAGCAGCGGTGCGAGCCTGTGCACAGGGAATCAGGGAGGTTTCTTGTCGTCATCCGAAGTTGCAGTGTTGTTCTGTTGGGGTTTGTGGGAAAGTAGCAGCGGTTTTAGGGGTGTTGCGACATAAGAACAAAACACATGCCTTATAGGAAAGGCTGGGGTGTATGAGTTTCTGGGGTGCGGCAGTATTCCTTGGCTGGTGGTGGCTAGCGGCAGAACGAGCATACGAGCACCGCTGGCGGTTGCATTGCACCTCTGGGTTTACCATTGCATTTGGCCCGCTTCTGATCCCATTGCACCCCGGATAACGGCGCTGTATAAGTGGGAGTATCGGCGGACCCTGCAGTGTGTCGCCGCCTGCTGGCCGACCAGCCAAATGGCATTGTTCATTCACTTGTTGTTGCGAAGTTCAGCGCCTCTCCAGAAAGAACCAGGGGCACGTGGAAATGAGAAATGGCATTATATATTTAAATGCCAGGCTTGTGTTTCGGAAAGGCCGTGGGGTTGGGAGGGGGGAGGGAGGTGGGAGGTGGGAGGTGGGAGTCCGCTGCATTAACCAGCCTGATACCAGAATGGACACACCCATCCCAAAATCTGAGCCGGGAAATATTTCGAAGTTGTAAGAATATAAAGAAAATATTGTGGCTGAGATATATCCCAGAGCCAAGAATAAAGCCTATTCGGTCAGAATATTACTATTTTCCAGACAAGCGTTGGCTAATGAAAACGTTCAGAGATCGATAATAATGTGTTGGACATTCTAGTCCACTAACAAAAATGTAAGTGTGAACCTGTTTTATGCTTGAAATGTTGTCGGAGATAGAGCTGCTCCTTAGCTGAGTTCTGAATCCTTATAAACCCTGTCCCTTGACCCGGTTTACATTGGGTATTGTATGGCCGACCCTTTACTCCTTTTCCCAAGAGATTCCCAGAGATGATGCACTTTATATTTTTTCGTGACTTTTATTTGGCTGTTCGTAATAGCTCTGTTGTCCGCCGTTGAAGTCTGACAATTTTAGGAGCAGTAGACCAGATTATTACAAATCTACGTATTACCTACTCGTCTGTCATATTTGGCTTTAAGCGGTTTTTGGGTCTCGCGCCTAGTGGTGCACTGCGCAGCAGTGCTCGCGCACTGCAAGACATTTTGTATGTGAAAAACGGGGAATGTGAGCTGACCTAGGAATCGCACACGCTCGTGTGTGTGCGTTTCCTTTTGAGCTCCCCCATTGGCCTTTGCATGCGTCTTATTGTAAAAGACTGCACGCAATTGGCCCGAGGCACGCGCATAGCTCCTCCCATAGCCTATTGGTGTCTATTACGCGCTTGTGTGCGTAATAGACACCAATAGGCAATGGCTCGCAGTGGCGCGCGCGCGCGCACCACTCGCAAGCTTGTTCCCTTTTGGTTTCGTCTTCGCAGAGCGGGTGCTGTACGTGCGTAGTTAAAATAGCACCCTTGTAAAAAAAAATAACAACAAAACATTCTGGATGGTTCTTCGTTGATTTGCAGAAGGTTCTGGTGAGTGGGGGACCCACGCGCATTTCCAAGTTACTTTACTTTCACCTGTGTCTCGGCTGGTGAATATTTGAGTGAATACTTATGCGCATCACTGACACGTGCGTAGATCGCCTCACGGTTTATCAGCTTTGCAGTGTAGGTGCTCTTAATTACACAGAAGGAGTCTGTTGGCAATGTTTTCTTCAACGTGTGTACCTTCGAGTGCTTCGTAGTTTCGGCAGCTGATCCAGGATCCTTCTTCCGACGGCTGCGTGTACTGGCATTCTTTGAACCTGATTTTCTTTACTATCTGGCACAATTCATTTCCGCAACTTCAAGCACGTGTCAGTTTCCTAAATTACTATTGATGTGTATGGAATTGGACCATCTTTCATTGCATTGCTTCAATTACAAGAGAGCCAGTGACCCCTTCTTATACAGCATATTCTACGTGTAAGGAATGGTACCACAAGTTCTTCTGAATATTTTTGGTGAATGGAAGGACAGCCCATACATGACAGCATACTAGTCTGGAACGAATTGAGTTCATACTGCTGTGTAATCTGCCAGCCCCCTAGAGGTGGATAGATTTTGCCTGGCACCTTCCCTCTACCCAGGGTGTAGCGTTCCAGTCAAAGCTGCTGACTTTGACCCTGTAGCTGCTTGTGTTTGTAATTAGCAGTCTGGGGGAGCCAGGTTCGAGTCTCGGCGTGGGATCACCATCCTGGGATTCTGAGCAAATCACTTAATCTACCCTGCCTCAAATTATGAATGTGACCTACTCAGGGCTTTAAGTGGGATGAAAAACCTGGGGTGTCACTCAAATGGGCGTGGCCAATGTAATTAAGGCCGTGTCTTAAAAACAGTAAGCTAAAAATCTGTGCTCAGCACAGTGTGTCTCCCGACTTCTATTTTGCTGTTTCTGTCATTGCACCCAGATATATGATACAACAAGTAACATCATACCTACAACAAGTCAGGACTATTGGTTTTGTCAATAGTTGTCAGTTGCATAAGATAAATAAGCAACAATTATGGCTTGTATATAATATTGAAAAAGCTTCCAATTAAAGCCCTGGTGACACCACGACAATGTTGCTGCAAAGTTGTTAGAAAGAGCAGTTTAGTAATGTAGGAGTTTTTGAGACGCATACCAGGGAGGCTGTTGCGGCAGAGGAGAGGATGGAGGCTCCAGCTGGCCACGGTAATGGAAATCATTACTGCACAGTCATTTGTGATCAGTTAAGAAGCAGAGCTGCTCCACAAGGCCGAGGCCGGTTCAAAATAAAAGCTCCCTGCCCAGGTTTGCATCCGAGCACGTCTAAACGCACGCTTATCGTAGGTGCGCCTTTTACTATTCATGTTACCGATTCACAAATTATTTTAATTATTAAATGCCCCGTCATAGGGACATGGCGCCGTAATTTTGCATCGGAATCTGTACGTACAGGCCAGTGCAAGGGCAGCATCTGCCTTCCGATGTTTCGGTGGCCCGCAAGAGTGCTGACTAAAGCACCGTTCAAAGTTTTTAGGTTGTAGATGTTCAGAAATATAGTGGGACGTTTTATTGTGCTCCCCCACTTCTGTCATCTCATGCTTCTCTCCTTGAGTCTTCTTTCTGGCAGTCATCATCTCTTCCTATTTCTCTTTGCCGCATAAAACTCCCCGTTAACTTTAACTTTAACTTTAATTCTCATTCTCCCATTCACACCGCCTCCGCTCTCCTCCTCTCTGTCTCTCTCACGTCTCACTCTCCAGCCTCACACAGATGCTCAGAATAACCCGGGAGGCCGTGATGAGGTCTGATCTGAGCCAACATGTAAGCAATATTGTTTTACTCTCTTGAATTAATGTTCTCTTAAATTCCTGCACATTTCCTACTAGCCAGGAATGGCGAAACCTTCTGTTTGTGGGCACCTTTTATCGCCTTATTAAATTATTCTGTGAATCGACTTTAAGAAGTTGCATACATTTCGAGTAACATTTGACCAAACAAATGTTTTAAAACATTCAGCAACCTCCCTAAACGAAGAAAGAAATCCTTTCAAACGTGCATGCTCAAATAAATAGTTGTAGCTACACAGCGGTTCCTTGTTGTTGTGTGCCCTCTTGTGCCTCTCCTGGCCGGATAAGCAACAACATGTTGCATTCCGGGACTTGCAGTTCCGCTTTTTGCATTGCATGTATAGTTTAAATAAGTCCTAATATGGAAAGCGCTGGGTAAAACTCTAAAGTGGCTGATTATGACACAAATGAGCAGGGCACCTTGGTAAATGTTCATTATTTATATGTTTTTAAAGTTTTTTTGGGGCACCTTGTATCAGTGTTATGCTACCTCAGAGCACTAAATCATAAGCTAAACAGATTTGTAGAAAACAAGCATTGGGGAAGCTAATCGAATTGAAGTGCTATTGGGTTTGCCAATGATTGTTCGTGTACTGGGGAGCAAGCACAGACAAAAGCATCTGAAATATGAATGCATTAGGAAACAAGCATTTGCAATGCAATAGGTATCGCATTTACGTGAGTTTAAGCTATTGGCATTGTAAATGACAATGCCTTTTATTTACATTTTAAAAAACAAAAACATAAATAAAAGTCATTGTCATTTACAATGCCAATAGTTAAAACTTATTTTATAAGCACTGCTTAAAGCGTAAACAGGCAACTAAACAAGCAGTTACAAGTAAAGTCACCTTGCACAACAAAACACATTATAAATAAATTGGTACAGCAAATGTAGTACCACCAACCTATATTTCTCATACGTTCATTCCTACATAATATTACTATATTTTATCATAATACAAGCATACACAATCCCACTCTATAAACTTTCCTCCACTTTACTCAACTCAACACCACTCCACGCTAAACTACTCCACTCCACTACGCTCTCTAATAATTTCCTCTACTCTATACTACACCACTTCACTGTACCACACTACACTCTACAGGTCTACATTAACAAAATTTGAGCTAGTAATGTTTCATTAATTTTTGCTACGCCACAAATTCAAACTTTTACTAATGCGAGACCTATTGCATTGCAAATGCTTGTTAGTCTATGGAGACAGATTTTCCCTTTCTTTTCAAAATCCAGAGACATAGCAGCATGAGTCTTGCCAGTTACCAAAAGATCTTCCTTCTCAGCCCATTTAGGTATCTGAGGTTTCGGTTCAGAGGCCCTTCTTTGGAAATCCTGTCTCCTCTGTTCTACTAAATTCAAAAATATTTTTTCTTCTTCATGTAATTTACATGTTAAGTTGCGTTTTTGTGCATCAGCTATATCTATTGCCTTCATTGTTCGAAAATATTCACCCATGAATTGTGAGTCTCTAGTACTAAGGACGGGCCTCATGCTCTTTCGCATAGGGACATCTGAAAATATTACATCTACATTTGAATAATAATACTGTAATTTTCCAGTTCTATAAAATAAACTAGCCAATACACTACATGAAATACCATATGTCAAGGGTAAGTGATGATAAGTTACCCCTTCAGCTACTGAGGCTGGCAAATTCATAAACACATAACAATCACTAACTTCTATTGTTTCTACATAATGTACTAATAGATTTGCAAATACATTTAAATCAGTTTCGTTTTTATTCACAGTGTGGTGTAAATCTAACTCATCTGGTGTTTCTAAGTCTACTCTAGCTCCTTTAATGTTTTCCACCTTTGCATGTATATTAGTACTATTCTGTTTGTTTGTAACCATCAAATAAGGTAAAGCTATTGCTAATATTACCCACATTATGAAGACTAATAATAGGCTACATATACAAATCCTACAGCACTTCTTTATACAGCTTTGTTTTGATTTTCCAGTAACTTTATTATCAGCCATTTTGGACAAGAAGATTGTCTCTTCCTTTAATTTCAGAAACTTGGTAAAAGATAACACCTTAAGCGTCTTCTCTCTTCCAAGTCAGTCACACTTCTTCATGAATTTGTTCAGCATTCAGTTCTTCGTCACTTTCTTCATTTAAGTCGACATTTTCAAAATCTTCAAGAATGACATATGTCCACTCAGGACCCTTGAATTTGTTATTCAATGTCTTCAATCTTTGGCTCCTTCTTTTTGGAGTTGCAGTGGAAGGTCCAGATTGGCTGGATACTTCGTTTACTTGATCAGGTTCTTCACTGATTGCCTTAAGGCGGTATTTCAGTCTCTTGATAATCCTTGGCCAATCATCACCTTTTCGACTTTTCTTAGTTCTCACTGCACTATCAATTTCTTCAAGGCTTCTTTTATTTTATTTTATTTGTGGCACAATTTGATCATCTTCGTCATCAGATTTCCTCTCTATCTGACCTTGTCCAGGACTTATTGTTCTGGCCTGTTCTGCCTGGATATGTTCATCTATCTCAAACTGACCCTGTTCAGGATTGGTGATGTTTGTTTTTTCTTCTGTAACCTGAACCTGTGTTTCTATGTCTGTCTGGTCCTGTTCAGGTCTTCTTACCCCTTGACCTTCTTCTGCCTGAACATTTTCTCTAAAACCTATCTGTCCCTCCTCAGACTCAGGAATGGGGCATTGTTTATTTTCTGTCTGAGTATATCGTTCTCTCCTAAACTGTTCCTGCTCAGGTTCCCTAATAGTTGTATCCCTACTCTGCTGAGCGAGTTCTTCTACACCTGGCTGATTCTCACTCTTTTCCTGTCTGTCTAGCTGTGTTTGGCTTCTAGTTCTTACAATTACTTCAGGTATGTCCACCACTGGGATCCAGTCGTCCTGATAAGTGCTTGGTTGTTCTTGGGCAGCTACCTCAGGATCTTCTATAGGAAGTTCTTCAGCTGTGCAACCTTCAGCAACTTCAATTGCGCGAGTTAATTGAAACTCTTCTTCTTCAGGAGCTGGTACCCTTTTTGTATGACTTGCATGAATCCAATTAGGCAATCCTGCACACTTTACAGCTGTTGAAGTAGTTAGTATAACCTGATGTGGTTTTTCCCACCTTGGTGCTAGGCACGATTCTAGAGTGTGATTCTTCACAACTACCCAGTCACCGGGATTCAGATCATGCGCTTGGCTCAGCTGTCTGTTGACTGCGTCTTCCCCAACCTGATGAGAGATAGAACGCACTCTGTCAGACAACTCTTTGCAATACTCCAAAACCAAGTCATCAGTTATATTCAACAGCTTGTGTCCTGGTACACATGCTTGTCTCATTGCTCTTCCCATGAGTATTTCATGGGGACTCAACCCAGTATTTTTGTCTGGAATACTTCTGAGTACCATCAGAACAAGAGGTAAAGCATCGGGCCATTCCAGTGGGGTGGATGCACACACCTTTCCGAGTCTTGACTTGATTGTGCCATTCAATTGTTCTACCATCCCAGAAGCCTCTGGCCGGTAAGCACAGTTCAATTTTTGTTCGACTTTGAATGCTTCACAAATTAGTCGAATTATTTCATTATTAAAATGAGACCCTCTATTTGATTCAATCGTTACTGGAAAACCAAATCTAGGGATAAGTTCTCTTAATAAGAGTTTGGCCACTGTCAAGCTGTCATTTCTTTGGGTCGGGTATGCTTCCACCCACTTTGAGAACAAACAAACAATGACAAGTACATATTTCAATCCTCGACAAGCAGGCAGTTGAATAAAGTCTAATTGAAGTATTACAAAGAGACCTGCCTTTCCAATCTTTCCCATACTAACCATGGTTTTCTTGCCAGGATTCATTTGTTGGCATGTTAAGCATCTTTGGCAAAGGCTCTCTGCTACGTTCCTGAACTTTGCGTTAAACCAATCTTGTCTGAAAAGTTGAATCATTGCATCTCTGCCTACATGTGTGTCTCCATGATACATCCTAGCCATAGGTGCAAGCATACTGTCTGGCATTACTGGTCTACCATCATAACAAACCCACACACCATCTCCTTCTCTTTCTTTGACATCCTAATTTCACCCACTCTTCCTTTTCTCTCATTTCTACTGCATCCTGCAGATCTTGTACCTCCTTCCAGGTTCCCAGTCCTGCAAGTAGCATAAGTTGGCAGCTATTCCACAAGTTTTTATTTTCTTATTTAATGCATACTTAAAAGAGCGATTAGTATGGTATACTCCTGCCCGAACGCTTAGGTCAGCTGCCGCAAAACAAGTCTGTGTTCCTCGTGTAAAAAAAGCTTCTTGGGGGGGGGGGGGGGGGTGCAGAAGCTTTGTAGTGAACGCAGCTAAAGCGTGGAATAAGCTCCCACTACATGTAAGAGAGCTTACTCATCTCTTGGCTTTTCGTAAAGCCTTAAAAACGTGGCTATTTTTGGAATAATCTCCCCAGTCTGATGCTGAGTTCCTTTTTAGTATTTTTTACACAGCGCCAGGACACCCTTGGGTAACAGTAGCGCTTTATAAGTGTTATAAATAAAATAAATAAATAAAATAAATAATGCAATTTTATGTCTTGCACAGTGCTGGGCAACCTGGTCAGCATATCGGTTACCGGCTGTCACATAGTCATCTCCTGATTAGTGAGCAGCACACTTAACCACGGCTACCTCTTTTGGTAATTGAATGGCCTCAATTAATTCTCTCACAAAATTTCCATTTTTAATGGGAAGTCAGAAAATCCCTCTGCATCCATAGCTGGCCAAAATCATGCACAACCCCATAACCATATTGGCTGTCAGTAAATATGGCTATTCTCCAATTTTTCCTAATTGTGCATGCTTCAATTAAAGCGATTAATCCGGCTACTTGTGCAGATCTGAATTCTGGTAAATAGGATGCTTCGACTATTCCAGTTAATGTACACACAGTGTAAGCAGCACTCAATCCTCCCTCCTCATGTCGCATGCGTGAGCCATCTACAAATAGCTCATGATCTGCATTTTTTAGGGGTTCCTCTTGTATGTCGGGACGCGGTTTGGTGCTAAGTTCAGTCACGTCAAGACATTCATGTTTGGCCTCATCTTTCACCTCTTCTTGGTATGGATCAGGTAGTAAGGTGGCTGGATTGAGAACAGTACACCTCACTATTGTCACATTTTCAGCCCCCAGTATTATTCTCTCATATTTGGTTAACCTACTGGGAGTGAGATACTGCGTTCGGGTTTTGGTCAGCAAAATCACAACTGAATGGTGAACGTACACCTTTAGAGGGTGTCCCATCACAATTGACTCACTTTGTTCTATGCTCACACAGAGTGCAGCTAAAGCTTTCAGACAACCTGGCAATGCACATGCCACAGGGTCTAGTGTAGCAGAAAAATATGCCACTGGTCTTCGCATTAGTCCATGTCTCTGTGTCAGGACTGAGAGTGCACACTTATCTCTCTCATAGCAGAACAACGCAAATTCTTTTGAGTAGTCTGGCATTCCTAAAGCAGGTGCTTCGCACAAACAATTTCGTAACTTTCTAAATGATTCCATGCATTCATCATCCAGCTCTATGGGGTCCTTTGCTCTCTTTTTGATCATCTGTATCAGGGGTTTAGCCAGTAAAGCAAATCCTACAATCCACTGCCTACAATATCCTACGACCCTGATGTAGCGTTTAAAAGGTTGAAAATTGTAGGGGTGCGTTATATTCACTGTTAGTCGGCACCCGCATATAATCAAATGTGTACTCAGGTATTTTGTGTGCAGTGTATTAAGAATTGTATAACCTATATCGATTTAAATAGAAGTGTTAGCTATGTACAAGCATATTGTGAATGTATTAAAGAAATGCATAAGAGCTTGGTAAATATAAACTCCAGGCGATGTTAAATGTGTAGCCTAGAATACGTGATTATAGACTGTTTAGTTTAAGCATACATGAAAGAAAGACGTAAATGTCAATAGTGTGATTTAGACATGCTTGTGTAACCAAAGTAGTGGCCAGAATTCACATATATCGTTGAGGCGAAAGGCCTGTTATTTTCTTATGTTAGCCGAGGGCAATAGGCCAAGAAGGATTTATTCCAGTAGAGGTTTTAGGCTGTAGTAAATTGCAAAGTTAAAAGATGTGAAGTATGTCTGCCTTGCATGATCTCACCCCAGGTGCAAGAACAGTTGCTCGTTAGTAGAGAAGTTCTTTGTTCACGAATTGACTTATGTAGTTAAAGCCAGACATGGGAGTGCATTGGAATGTGCCAATCGTAACTCCTAGTGCGGATGGTGTCTGGGACTCAAGGCCAAGCTGATGGACGATGGAACTGGACAGCGCTCTATGGAAAATTACTGAGGGACGACCCGGCTGAAGAGGAGGTGCAAAGGGCGTGTTCTGGGATTTGGGGTTCTGTATTAGGGAAAGCGCCCCGAGGGTGGAGGCAGATCAGAGCAGCCCAGAGCAGAGCAGAGAAGAGTTAGGCGAAGAGCTAGAGGGGGCATTTTATAGATCAAGCTCTCTAAGTGAAGACTTCTTAGGAAGTTTCACTCTGACACCTTTTTCGAGTGAGGGTCTCAAGGGATTGCTAAGTAGGGATGTCATCTAGTACAGAGTAGGGACAGAGATGGTATGGTCCAGTGTCCCTAATATCGACATTGGCTTGGTAGTTTTCTACCTCATGCTTTTAGAAATTGTGCTTTTAGTTATTTTTAGTCGTATGCGGATTCTTCGTAGAGTAGCATTTGTGTTAGTGCCTATGTACTTGTTGTGCCTCGTATTGAGGAGTTTGTACCTTCAAATCGTTATGCTGATAATAAAAGCCAGAGAGCCAAGAGATTAAGTCTCGAGTCCTTGATTATGACAAATTGCGGACAGCATTTTCTGATAATTGTGTTTATTCCCTCTACGCTATTGGGCAAGTAAAAAGTTCCATCCGACCAGAGTGGGTTCTAGTAGATAATTGCCAGATATTAAAATGGGCCGGAGCAGTTGGTAGCAGAGGATGGTTACTTCCGATAGCGAGGGACGATTAGATTAGATAAGGATAAGTGATCCTTGAGGCCCATAGACGATAAGTGATGGTGAATCATCAGATGGTGAGCGGGAGACGACGGCGGCAGATGAGCATCGACGACGAGTAGCAGTGCGGCAGGAAGCAGCAGTTCCAGGAGTGAGTATGAACAAAATGAGATGTTGTAGATTGCGGTGTTGATTTGTTGTGTGATGTCTTGCGGAGTTGATGTGTATGTTGTGTGATTGTGAGATCAGGCTGTGAGCGCGCGCAGCCCGGGAGTTGTGGTGTAGAAGACACCTGAGATAGGTTTTGTTGACCACCCAAAGGAGATCGTGAGGTACCATCGATCACCTGGACCGAGATAGGGGGAGCGAACGTGTGTGTGTATGGCAACTTAACGCTGGTCGTGGGTTGTTGTGTGTGGATCGGAGTGTTAGTAACCTATCCGGGGCGATCTGTCTGTCTGGCCGGACGGGGGCAGACGGTCGCCAATCGAGGTCAACAAGGTCGGGAGACTGTGGACGAACAGTCAGAGGCTGTGGACGGACAGCCAGAGAAGTAACTTAATCGGTTATTTCAGTGTATGAATGGGACGAGAGTAGGCGTGAAACGTGTTTGGAGAAGGGAACTGCTGCGAACGGAGGAACGTGACGTCAGAGAGTGTCACGCTGTGATAGGCCGGTTGGTGTGAGTCGCGCTGTTATTGAAGGATTTAAGAGTAGGAAGCAAACAGAGCGCGAGATCGAACCTGCTCGTCATGAAGTGTCTTAAGGTTTTACGAGAATTGTGTAGAGGCGACAAGCATGTGGTCACTCGGAAGGGAGAAGAAGCCCCTCCCGAGGATACCCCAGCACATTACATGGCAAAGAATGTGGGGTTACATACGATAGTTTGGATCGAGAATTGGCACAAGATTACACAAGGCGAAGGGGAACTAGCTTTCCCGAGGTATGGCTCATTTAGACTAGCGGTGCTATACCAGCTGAAGTCGGTGATGGGGTCCTTAAGACCCTTGCCGAGACCAACGCAGTTCGAAGCACTACATGCGTGGATTAGAGCAGCGCATGATAAGGAAAAGGGAAGGAGTCAGGAAAGGATGAGAAAATCGATCAGGGCATTTCAGGATGCCAAGTGGGACGCAGCGGAGAAAAGATGGAGGGTGCAGGCGATTGAGGAAGAGAAACTGTATCCCTTATTAATAGACTCGACGGGGATAAGGCATGTAAAGGCACAGGATGAAGAGAGTGACTCCGATGACGGAGTATTGCAAAGATTGTCGGAGGAGAGACCACCTCCTTATAATCCAGAGGAAGCAGAGGACAGGTGGGGTGAGAGAGGGGAAACTAGAAGAGTGACAATACAACCCGAGACTCGAGTAGAAGGGTTGGTTTCGTTTGGAACGGAGAGTCCACGGAGTCAGTCTGAGGCTAGTGGGAGGATTGAGAGAGAGATGAGGTTACCGGATGCATTGAGGGTACCGGTCACCATTGGACCGATTGTGTCGATTTATAGTCCGGAATCGGAGGAAAGGGAGAGGTCCGAACAGGTAGCGTAAAGAACGAGGAGGGAAAGCGAGGAAAGTGGGTTGGAAGGGACAATGGCCCGACCTCCAAGCCCTGTACAATGGAGTACACCATTGGTAGCGGTGTCAGATACATCTAGGGGCGAAGAGGAGCAGAGACCGGTGAGGCCGAAAAATCTGATGGAGTCAAGATCAGATTTAAGGTCATGGGTACCATCAGAGAGGCATCAGAACCCGAATGTGGTCCAATCGGAGAGAGATAGGGATAATTTTAGGAGTTATTCTGCTCCTATAGAAGCACCAGAAGAGAGGAGAGAGAAGGAACCGGAATTTGAATATGATGAGGGACGTGGAGCAAGTTGCCAGGTGTTGAAAGGAGCCTTGAGAGCAGGGATGATAGACATAGTAAGGCTCAAGGCAGAGGTAGATGAAATAATATATGGAAGTCTACCTCTTGAGAGAATAGTAACCTACAACCCGGATGAGCTGTTTTTTGTGGCGAAAGATGTGACTCGTAAAGCACGAATTGCACATGAGAAATTAAGGGGATTGGCGAAAGAATATGATGTGGATTTATCCAAGACTAGGGCGTTGCAAGGAAGTCATAGGATGCATTATACCGAGCGGGAGCTGGAGGAGAAAAGGGTTGTTGGATTAAGATCACATGCCAGAGAACTGATTCTAGCCATGCGACCATGGCTGATGCTTGATAAATGGGAAGAGAGATGGTCTAAGAAAAAGACCTCTAAGGGAGCGGAAGGAGGAACTCCGGGTGAAGGGTTGCTACTAGCAAAGACCTTTCCCCTGAGGGAAGTGGCGAATGGAGGATATGTGCATGTACCATGGAGCAGTGGGGATTTGGCATAATTTACGAATGATTTTCCCAGGCTCAGGGAGAAGCCTGCAGAATGGTACAAGCAAGTTGAGCGTTTTGTTAAGATTTCAAAGGTATTATGGATCGATCTGAATACTTTATTTGATATTGTGGTTCCAGGAGATCTGTGGAACGCATGTAAGGTTGCTGTTGATTGGCCGGACTATGAACCTGATAGGAACATGCTTACAAATGGTCCGTCGCCAGCGGTGATGAGGCTGTATGATAAAGTAATTACCTGGTTGAAATCGAAGGTTTCACCCCAAGACATTGATTGGGTGAAAATAGACAGGACAGTGCAGGAACCAAAGGAGACAGTACATGAGTTTTACGAGAGACTCTTGAAGGCTTTTAAGCAGTACAGTGGCCTATATGAGCTGGAAACGAAGGATATGGGACAGTTTGTTTCTAAGTTCCTGCTGGGTTTGAAGCCCGAGGTTAGTCTCATGATACAGCAGCATTTGATCTGTTGGCAGAATAAGCCCGTAGATGAGATCTTGCGGTACGCCAGGTACTGCACGGATGAGATTGAGTCGAAGCACAAGAAGATGAAAGATAATTTGTTGCTTATACAGATGCAAGCTGCTCAGGGACCGCCGAATGGGGGTCCAGTGGTAAGGAGACAGGGAAATTATCAGGCAGGAAATCAGAATGTTCAGGGTCAGGGAAGGCCAAGGCCTATAGACCCTAGGACAGGCATAGATGTAGCGATACTGAAAAAGACGACTGCTTGTCACCAGTGTCACCAGGTGGGACACTGGAGGCGCGAGTGTCCCCTGAACCCCTACAACCAGCAACAGATGGAGGGAGGAATAGTTCAGGTCCCTGGGGCGGAACAGGTACAGACGGTGACTACACCGAGAATGATGCAAGGGGGGACCGGCATCTCGCAAGTGCAGATTCCCCAGCCACCCAGGATACAGAATATACAGCAGGGAGCTCGAACTTATTTGCAGATGCCCATGTTTGAAGTAAGCGAGGAGAAGGATATAGATTTGCTGGCCCGGTTGAGTTTAAGCCAAGATGATGATTGTATACTTAGGGCCATCTTAGAGGTGGATCAGAGAGGACCCTTCGTGGAAGCAGAGCTTGACGGACACCCTACTACCTTTTTGGTTGATACGGGGGCCACCAGGTCGACTATAAGATCAGCAGTAGTTCCGGGTGTGGCCCTCTCCGGGGAAAGTATTCAGGTGGTTGGAGTGGCGAATAAGAGGCTAGTTAGCCCTTTGACAGAACCTATTCCAGTCAGGATAGGAAACTTTAGGGAATCAACACCAGTTTGTGGTGTGCGATTCTAGTCCTGTTTGCTTGTTGGGGAGAGACTTATAGTGTAAGCTCAATTGCACGATCTACTGTACCCCGAAAGGAGTAGAGGTACAGACAAGGGATGATGACGCGACCTTTAAGGTTGCGAATCAGCGGGTGTGCGTTGAAATGTACCCAGCTTTGACAGTGGAGGAGCTTCCACATGATTTGAGGGAGTCAGTATCGACCGATGTGTGGGACCTAAGTGGAGAGGAGATTGGTTTAGTCAGGGGAGTGGAACCAGTGAAGATACAGGTCAAGCCAAATGCGGAATTCCCAAGAACACCCCAGTATAAATTATCCCCTGAGACGATTGCAGGGATTAAACCTGTGATCGAGTCCATGATTAAGCAGGGAATACTGGTGGAAATCATGGGTAGTCCATGCAATTCGCCCATTATGGGACTGCAGAAACCAAGTGGGAAGTTCAGGATCGTACAAGATTTGCGAAAAATAAACGATATAGTCGTTCCATGTTGTCCAGTGGTACCGAATCCATCTGTGATACTGTTTCAGATCCCATGTGAAGCTGAATGGTTCACAGTGATTGACTTGTGTCAAGCATTTTTTTCGATCCCCCTACATGAAGAGAGCAGATTTCTTTTTGCATTTAGACTAGAAAATCGTGTATTAACGTGGTGTCGTATCCCACAGGGGTATACGGAGAGCCCATCGATTTTTAATCAACTTTTGAAGAAAAACCTTGAAAGTCTTGTGTTGCCACAAAACTCTGTCTTAGTGCAATACATTGATGATCTGCTTGTTGCGTCGGAAACAGAAGACGCTTGCAGAACTGATACGATTGCGTTGTTGAATTTCTTGGGAGAAAATGGTCACAAGGTGTCCCCAAACAAGCTGCAATACTGTTTACCTGAGGTACAGTATTTGGGGCACAGGATTGAGAAGGGCAAAAGGAAGGTGTCTCCAGATCGCATTGATGCGATTCTGAGAATGCCAGTTCCCTCGACGCAGAGGGAAGTTAGAATGTTTTTGGGAATGGTGGGTTATTGCCGCCAGTGGATCCCAAACTTTTCCTTTGAAGCGAAGCCTTTACAGCGGCTGACGCAAAAGGACGTAAGTGATCCGGTACCATGGGACGACGACTGTTTGAAATCATTTCTGAGGCTGAGAGAAGCCTTATGTAGCGCTCCTGCGTTGGGAATGCCGGATTACAACAAGGCATTTGCATTGTTCTGCTGCGAAAGAGAAGGTTGCGCATTAGCAGTGTTAACTCAGAATCATGGAGGTGTCCGTAGACCAGTTGCCTATTTTTCAGCTACTTTAGATCCAGTAGCTTCTGCTTTGCCCGGATGTCTCAGATCCGTTGCGGCAACAGGTGTCAGCATCGAGAGATGTGAGAGCATTGTGATGGGTCATCCTCTTACTGTACATGTGCCACATTCTGTTGAGCTGTTGATGACTAGGACTAAAACACAACACCTCACGAATAATAGACTGACTCGTTATGAGCAAGTTATCCTTGCAGCCGATAATGTGATATTGAAGAGGTGTGTTGTTTTAAATCCTGCTACATTGTTACTGGTTCCAAATGTAGATGATAATGAAGATTGTGAGGACCAAGATTGTCTCGATGTAACTGAACTATGCACCAAACCGAGACCTGACATTGTCGATGAACCGCTTCCAGTTTCGGATTAGATCTTCTTTGTGGACGGTTCATGTTTAAGAGACAGTGTCGGTCGATTGAGAGCAGCGTTCGCTGTATGCACCATCGCGGGGGTGGTTGAAGCCGCTTGTTTAGAAGGAGTACACTCCGCGCAGGTGGCAGAGCTTATTGCTTTGACTCGTGCCTGTGTGGCAGCTGATAATATCCGTGTAACGATTTACACAGACAGCCAGTATGGGTTTGGTGTGGTTCATGACTTCGGACAACTATGGTCCCAGAGAGGGTTTATGACGTCTTCAGGTTCACCCATAAGAAATGGTGACTGTGCGAAAATTGCTTGAAGCATTGCAAGGTCCTAATGAAATTGCTGTTGTCAAATGTGCTGCACATACGAAGGGAAATTACTTTGTTTCATTGGGTAACAACTATGCCGACGAAGTAGCTCGGTTTTGTGCAGAGCAGGGATGTAATTACACGGAGAATCACATTGAGGAAACTGAGGAGAAAACCGTGTATGATCAGATGTTAGCAATGGCAGACTCATGGGAGGAACTGAAGCAGCTTCAGGAAGGGGTTTCGGATCAGGAGCGAGACAGTTGGATACGAGCTGGATGTGAGAAAGGAGAGGTGGATATATGGGTTTCGAATGATGGACGAGCGGTGTTGCCGGAATGTTTATTGAATCCCATGGCGAGGTTGATACATGGTGCTGTACATCTTGGTAGAGACGCAATGATAGTGTTTCGTCAGACTTGGTACAACCCGAAGTTTCGGGCAGTGGCCGAAACCGTGTGCCAGAGGTGTGTCACTTGTCAACAGATGAATGTAGGAAAGAGGACAGCTGTGACCTTGAGTCACATAGGGAGGTCAGGTGGACCTTTCAATAGGATGCAGCTGGATTTCGTGGAAATGCCGAAGTGTAATGGGTTGAGGTACATATTAGTGATAGTATGTGTCTTCTCCAGGTGGGTGGAGGCATACCCTACACGCAGATGTGACACACTCACGGTAGCCAAACTATTATTGAGAGAACTCATTCCAAGGTACGGGTTCCCGACGTCCTTTGAATCGGACAGAGGAACTCATTTCCACAGTGAAGTCATGAAGTTGCTTTGTGCTGCCTTAAATATAGATCAGAGATTACATTGTAGCTATAGACCAGAAGCTTCAGGGATAGTGGAGCAGGTGAATGGAACTCTGAAGGCTCGGATGGCGAAAGTGTGTTCGTCAACGTCCCTGAAATGGCCTGACGCATTGCCTTTGGTCCTCATGAGCCTTCGAAGTGTGCCTAATAGAAGGACTGTATTGTCACCCCATGAAATCCTCATGGGGAGAGCGATGCGTTTGCCTGCAATAGCTGCCACTGCTCTGATAAATATCACTGATGATATGATCCTGGACTATTGTAAAGGCCTTGCTGACGTGGTCCGTTCTGTGTCTCAGCAGGTGCAGACAGCAACGGTTCCAGCTGCGAGTGACCTGTGCCACGACTTATGCCCAGGAGATTGGGTCCTAGTCCGAAAGCACGTGAGGAAGAGTTGCCTGGATGCTAGGTGGCGAGGCCCGTTTCAAGTGATCCTCATCACGAACACAGCAGTCAAGTGTGGAGGTTTACCGAACTGGGTGCATGCTTCCCATACCCGTAGAGTTCCAGCACCCTTAGAAGATACAGCCCCTCTCGAGAACGAAAACCCAGCTGAGCCGACAGAGCCACCTGAGAGGGCCAGTCAAGCTGTAAGAGTTGCTGAAGCAGCCGATGGTGCACTGAATCAAGCTGAAGAAGAACGAGAGAGAAGCACAGACCCAGAAACCGGGGAAGGACTAAGAGGTGCAGTGGGCAGTACAGAATCGAGTTCTGCCGAGGAAGAGGAGGCCAGTGCACAGGGTATTGAAGGGAAGGTCGGAGGTGCCACAGAAGCAGAAAGGGTTTGGCCCGCAAGACAGAAACGGGTAAACCTGAGGTTGGCACCGGGCACAGATCTTGCACCAGTTTCGGAGGAGCCAGAAGAAGAATCGAGTGACGAGGAGCATCCTCAAGGTACTCTGAGAAGGTCAAAGAGAACTAGAGTGCCGAGTCGGAAGTACGCTTCACCAGAGTGGGCATATCCAGTGACTGATGCCAGGTTTACCGAGCACGGGAAGATTGAGGTCAATGACATTGGTCAGCAGTGCTCCGTTTCCAAGAGTAGAAGTGTTGCTGAGAATTCCGGGATTGGAGAACGATGGAATCCTGACCATCAACATCCCGAATCCGCCATTTCTAAGCCTCGTTCGTGGTATGATCTTGGACACTTTGGATTTCCCGACGTTCACAGTTGTGCCAGCTCCACAAGAACTGACCATTCTTAAGCTCGAAATATTGCAGGGGGTCCTGGAACTGTTGGGACCAGCAGTTATTTTGGACTGATTCAAGAGTGTGGTAAAGCGGGGAAGAAGATAACCTAGATCCGAGTGGAAGAAGAATAAAATTAGGGACTTTCCGTTGTAGAACGAAGAAAAGTTAGGGAGGTTTGCCAAAAGTTCATAAAAGAGACATTAATGAGAAAGAGACTTACCATTTCAGAGACTGTATTGGACATTGAGTATATTCCGAAGATGGCAGATCCTGCAAACACACATCGTAGGGCTAGATTGATAATAGGCACATTGGTAGGAGTTGTGATAGCCACTATATTTGCAGTAGTGATAAGTTCATACATGGTGGCTCACAGGCAGGAGGGGAAGGTTCAGGGAGCACCTACACCTATTACCCCAGGACAGAGAGGTGTCAGTATCAGAGAACAGGGAACATCAAAGTTAAGGGAGGATCGCAGACTCCACATGGATTTGTCGAAGGGTGATTTTAAACTTAATGCCTATGCGAAGTTGTTGTACGAATATGTTGATGCAATGGATGTGAAGGATTGTTATGTGTGTTGCCTGCTTCAGTAGATGAAGGTATCAAGTATCATCATCTCCCATTGACATATGGGATTTCGTGTAGTTTATTGCTTAGTTTATTTTACGACAGGATACAGTTCGAGTATTTCTTTTCAAATTTTGATACGGTACTTCCTGAAGTTCCAGCGATCAAGCATTTGAATAAGTACGATTATTATAAGAAAGAGGACAGACTCCTGAAGTATTTTAGACCTACTGTGAAGTTGGATACTGCGCATGCTCACAGGCATAACCTGACATGTGCATTGTCCGAGACGGAGAAGAAATTCATTGATCAGGTAGAGGACAGATATAGGAAGTTGACCCAGACACGAGACACCGGAGATAGTCCAGTAGATTGGACAGAGGAGGAGAAATCTCACAAGTCCAAGGGAAGTTATGGACCAATAGCATTAGATGAAGTGCAGAAAGGGAATTTGTGTATTGGACGGCCTCAATCAGCTACGGAGAAGGTTGCAGTAGGACATAGCACCTGTTCTCAGACCTTCACTATGGAGGCTTCTGTTAAGGACTTTATGCAAGGTCCAGTACAAGTGATTCCGACAGTGTATTATGTATGTGGGAAGAATGCTTATGTCAGATTGCCTGCAAATTGGTATGGCATATGCTATTTGGCTATCATATTCCCGAAGATTTATCACACAGAGGACTTGGAGTTGTTAGAGACGAGACAACATTCTAGTAGACGTAGGACTGTAAAGGCAGGTGCAGTGATTGGGGATTTATATGGAGCAATGATACCTAGTATGGGTGTGGTGTTGAATGACGTGAAGATCAGAAGGTTGGCGACTGTAGTTGATGAGCTGTCTATGAATACGGCGAGGTCTTTGTTGTTGGTGACTGGAGAGATGTTGTCGATACGGAATATGGTTATGCAGAATCGCCTTGCGTTAGACGTGTTATTAGCTAAGGAGGGTGGGGTCTGTAAATTATTGAAGGTTCAAGAATGCTGCACATATATTCCGGACAATACGAAGGAGTTGGGGAAGTACATAGACAACATCACAACCATTCACAAGGAAATTATGGATTTGACGGAGGAGAATGTGTGGGAAAAGATTGGACAAGGATTTGGAAGAGTGGGAACGTGGTTTGCGAATTTGGGAAGAGGATTTCTTGGATCAGTGTTGAAGCCAATTATCATTGCTGTGGTTTGTGTGATTTGTTTGTGGGGATGCGTGAAAGCGTGGAAGTGGTATCAAGGAGGCAAAGTTGAAAGAGCTCTTAGAGCAAATGAGAAAAGAATGGCTACGTTTCAGGATCAGCAATACGAGAGTCTTAAGAGAATGGAGGGAGTTCGACATGGCAGAGTCCTGTCCAGTACGGTTTAAATCAGTTCTAAAGAAGGAGATTGTAATGGTGTGATGACAGATGTCATCAAAGGGGGGAACTGATGTAGCGTTTAAAAGGTTGAAAATTGTAGGGGTGCGTTATATTCACTGTTAGTCGGCACCCGCATATAATCAAATGTGTACTCAGGTATTTTGTGTGCAGTGTATTAAGAATTGTATAACCTATATCGATTTAAATAGAAGTGTTAGCTATGTACAAGCATATTGTGAATGTATTAAAGAAATGCATAAGAGCTTGGTAAATATAAACTCCAGGCGATGTTAAATGTGTAGCCTAGAATACGTGATTATAGACTGTTTAGTTTAAGCATACATGAAAGAAAGACGTAAATGTCAATAGTGTGATTTAGACATGCTTGTGTAACCAAAGTAGTGGCCAGAATTCACATATATCGTTGAGGCGAAAGGCCTGTTATTTTCTTATATTAGCCGAGGGCAATAGGCCAAGAAGGATTTATTCCAGTAGAGGTTTTAGGCTGTAGTAAATTGCAAAGTTAAAAGATGTGAAGTATGTCTGCCTTGCATGATCTCACCCCAGGTGCAAGGACAGTTGCTCGTTAGTAGAGAAGTTCTTTGTTCACGAATTGACTTATGTAGTTAAAGCCAGACATGGGAGTGCATTGGAATGTGCCAATCGTAACTCCTAGTGCGGATGGTGTCTGGGACTCAAGGCCAAGCTGATGGACGATGGAACTGGACAGCGCTCTATGGAAAATTACTGAGGGACGACCCGGCTGAAGAGGAGGTGCAAAGGGCGTGTTCTGGGATTTGGGGTTCTGTATTAGGGAAAGCGCCCGAGGGTGGAGGCAGATCAGAGCAGCCCAGAGCAGAAAAGAGTTAGGCGAAGAGCTAGAGGGGGCATTTTATAGATCAAGCTCTCTAAGTGAAGACTTCTTAGGAAGTTTCACTCTGACACCTTTTTCGAGTGAGGGTCTCAAGGGATTGCTAAGTAGGGATGTCATCTAGTACAGAGTAGGGACAGAGATGGTATGGTCCAGTGTCCCTAATATCGACATTGGCTTGGTAGTTTTCTACCTCATGCTTTTAGAAATTGTGCTTTTAGTTATTTTTAGTCGTATGCGGATTCTTCGTAGAGTAGCATTTGTGTTAGTGCCTATGTACTTGTTGTGCCTCGTATTGACGAGTTTGTACCTTCAAATATTTATGCTGATAATAAAAGCCAGAGAGCCAAGAGATTAAGTCTCGAGTCCTTGATTATGACAAATTGCGGACAGCATTTTCTGCTACACTATTGGGCAAGTAAAAAGTTCCATCCGACCAGAGTGGGTTCTAGTAGATAATTGCCAGATATTAAAATGGGCCGGAGCAACCCCAAGAAACATTCTTATTTCTTTTTGGGTTGGTGGCAACTGCATTTGTCTTATCATTCTGATTCTTTCTGAGGTCACCTTTCTAATTCCTCTCTCTATTTGATGTCCCAGGTATTTGACTGAGTTTTTACAAAACTGAAGTTTCTCGGGGGACACTTTGCGTCCACCTTCTGCCAAGTGATTTAGCAATGCAATTGAATCAGTGACACAGTCATCTCGAGTGTTCGACGCCACCAATAGGTCGTCGATGTACTGCACCAGGACTGACTCTCTGGGCAACACAAGAGATTCAAGACTTCTTTTGAGAATCTGATTAAAGATTGAAGGACTTTCAGTGTACCCTTGAGGCACACGATTCCACACGTAAACATGCTCTTCGAATTTAAATGAAAATAAAAACTGACTATCTGGATGCAATGGAATAGAAAAGAATGCATGACATAAATCAATTACTGTGAACCAACCTGCTTTCCATGGTATCTGGTAAAGAATCACAGCTGGGTTGGGCACTACTGGACAACACGGTACAACAATCTTATTCATTTTTCTTAGGTCTTGAACCACCCTATATTTCCCATTAGGTTTCTTAATCCCAATTATAGGTGAGTTACAAGGACTACTCATTATTTCCTTCAATTTGCCTTGTTCAACTAATCGCTCAATCTCTGCCGCAACGCCTGCCTTTATTTCAGGACTAATTTTGTATTGTCGAGTATTCGGATAAACAGCACCTTCTTTCACTGTCACTTTTACGGGATCCACATTTGTCATTAATCCTATTTCTTTTCCCGTAACATCCCATATTTCTGCATTTACAGTCAGTTTTACTTCAGCAGGTAATTCATCTTTGGTTATCATTTAATACATTTAATTTACTTCTGTCCCTTGTTTAGCTAACATGAACTTGTAAACTCCATCTTCATCTGGGGTTTGTATTGCGACAACATCCGGAGTGCAATATATGGGGCAATTCATTTTGCACAACAAGTCCCTTCCAAGCAAGTTTACAGTACTTGAGTCACAGACCACGAATTTATGCATTTCTTTAAAATTTCCAATTCGCACCTCCATTGGTTCTGTGATCGGGGTTCTAATCTGTTTCTTCGAGACACCTACTACTTGGATGGCTTCACCCGAGAGGGGCAGGTTAGGAATGTCTGCTGTTCTCACAGTAGATCTGGTAGCACCAGTGTCCAACAAGAAAGTGATATAATTTCCTTTTACTTTACCTATTACATATGGACCTGACTAATCTACCGGTAGGGATGCGCCAAGTACGCATTCCCCTTCCTCCCCCCTCAGGCACCGTCATTCCTGCTCATAATCGAGTAGTGGGTCCTGCAAAAGAAACTGCAAGGTTACAACATTTTTCTTAACACTTCCTTCTGGGAATCCGGTGTCCACAATGTACTTGGCTTGACTCACAAAATTTGGCTTAGGGGCAATTGGCAATTGACTCTGAAGATCTATACCCTGTTGCGGTTGACTCATTAACACCTCATTCTGCGTCTGTGGATTTAAATTTTGATTTGGGCCATTATTAACTTGAATGAATTTACACTCGTTTTTTTTTTCAATGCCCCAACTTCCCGCACCCGTGACAGGGAAACCTTTTCTTTGCCTCTTCCCGATTCAACCTTCCCCGAGGTTTTCCCCCACTATTGTCATTTAAAAAAAAAAAAAAAGATTTTTATTGTCAATTGCACAGTATACACAGGGCTCTGTACCCCAGAGGCCACAGCAGCATCAGGTTATACATTGGTAGGACCGCAAATTACTTATTTATTTTTTTTAAAGAAACAGAACAAACACAATCTTTGACCTTGAATGTCATCCCGGATATCTACCCCCGTCCCCCCAACTCCCCCCCCCCCCCCTCCAAGTTGCGCAATTCCCACTGATGACCGCCCACCCGCCAATAATCAAGGACCAAAAGGAAAAAAGGAATAGATGGTCTACCGGATCCGGTGGAGGACCATCCTACTCTGAGCACACACACACACCCCAGGCAACCCCCCACCCCCCAGGTTGCAGACCCAACCACCCTATCCCTACCCTCATCCCACTAGGAGATCCTCCGTCGCAGTTGGAGGCTCCAGCCACAGGCCCCTATAGACCGCCCACCGCTTCCATATTTTAAAATGCTTACACGGACAGCCCCGGGCCACAAAGATGGGCTGTTCCAGCCCCATGCAGAAGTCCAGGCCATTTTTCCAAGCGGCCACCGAGGGAGCCCGCGTATCCTTCCACATCCTGGCAACATCGCATTTCGCCAACGTAAGGCCCAGCTGCATAAGATGCCGTTTATAGATATTGCCCCCAATGCCATCCATTACATGCAGCAGTGCGAGCTGTGGCGTGCGCAGGAGCAACCACCCCAGGACCTCAGACAGACAAGAGAAGACTCCCCTCCAGAAACGGTCCAGCGACGAACATTGCCAGACCGTATGCAGGAATGTGCCCTCCGCCCCACCACACCTGAGGCATTCAGGGGAGGCAACCAGGCCCGCCCGATACAGTCGCACCCGAGTATAGTAAACCCGGTGAAGGTACTTGAATTGGATGAGGCGGAGGCGCATCGCTATGACCGCTCCCCGAGGGGCAGCCAGGGCCACCCTCCAATCCTTCTCCTCCAGCGTACCCACGTCCTCCTCCCACACCCTCCATAGCTTATCCAATGGAGGCACACAGTGGGTGACCAGGGACTGATATATCCGCGAAATCTTTTTGGTTACGAGATCACCCATGAAGACCTTCGCCTCCAACAGGCTAAACTCGGGAATGGAGGCGAGACCCTCCAGGCTGGGGGAAAGCGCATGATGGAGCTGGAGGTACCGGTAGAACTGTGTCCGAGAAATGCGAAATTCTTCCTGCAGATCCCGGAACGATTTAAGGGACCCATTCCGCATCACGTCGCCCAGGGTGGAAATGCCGATGGCATCCCATCTGCTGAAACCTTGTAGTGCCGCAAGTTCTGGCAGGCGTCCATTGTGCCACAGAGGAGTTTCACCCGTCTGTATATTCCACCACCCCATTCTTCTTAGAGACTGCCGCCAGATCTGGAAGACTACCTTGGACTCCGGCGGCAGCGCATTCCACAGCGTCGCCGAGTAGAGGATTGTGTGGAGATTGTAACGCCCCATTAGGTGCCTCTCCAATGCATAAGCCGGGTCCCCCCGGTCTCCATACCACCACTCGTTGAGGACTAACAGGTGTGAGGCCTGGTAGTATGAAAGCATATCTGAGGTCGCCAGACCTCCACAGTAGGTGGAGAGAAAGCACGTGCGCAATGCCACACGCACCGCCCCCTGCCCCCAAAGAAACCGGCCCAGCACCGAATTCACCAGTCGGAACCAGCGAGGCGCGATCGGGTACGGGTGATTCTATAATTGATAGAGCAAGCGGGGAGCGCAACCATCTTAAAGATCGCCGATCTACCATATGCAGTCAGCGGCATACGGGACCAAGTCGTGATATCTGCACGGACGCGCTCCCACGATGTCTCCGGCACCTCCGACAGGAATACTCCCAGGTATTTAAGTCCTCCTTCCACTACCTGTAGCGCAGATGCCCACGCGCCCACTCTCACCCGAGTACCCAAGACCCACAGTATGGACTTGCAG
Source organism: Triturus cristatus (assembly GCF_964204655.1). Taxonomy (NCBI): domain Eukaryota; kingdom Metazoa; phylum Chordata; class Amphibia; order Caudata; family Salamandridae; genus Triturus; species Triturus cristatus. The sequence continues at coordinate 965,606,806 of NC_140579.1, read as the reverse complement.
GGGTTCATATACAGCCCGGACGTTTCCCCGAAAATTTGCATTATCTTCAGTATGCGCGGCCCCGACCTGTCCAATGCTGTTAAAAAGAAGAGGACATCATCAGCATATAATGCTATCCTGTCCGATAGGCCAGGGGCCCACTCAAATCCTTCAACTGTGCATCTATACGCACCCAAGCCGCCAACGGCTCCATGGCGAGGGCGAACAGATTGGGCGACAGGGGGCACCCCTGTCTAGTACCCCCGTCGAATGGAGAAGCTAGACGAGACCGCTCCCACCACGCGGACCGAGGCTGTGAGTTCGGTATACAAGAGCATCACATACGACAGGAACCGAGGGCCGAGATTAATCCGGCGAAGGAGGGCGAACAAATAAACCCAGCTTAGAGAATCAAATGCCCTGTCCATGTCCGCCAGTAGGAGCGCCGCCGGTTCCCCCGTCTGTCGGACCGCCGCCAGTGCTACGTGTGCCCGCCTTATGTTGTGTCGCGTCGCCCTATGGGGCATGAACCCGGCCTGGTCCGGGTGGACCAAAGCCGAAATATGAGGCAGGAGGCGATTAGCCAGGGCCTTGGCCAAAACCTTGGCCTCAACATTAAGGAGGGAAATAGGGCGGTATGAAGCATGTTGTTCCAGAGGCCGACCAGGCTTGTGGAACACCACCACCTCTGCATGTCGCCAGTCCTGTGGGAGCCGCACGGCCTCCCTGTCCTCCTCCATTGCCGCCCGATAATAAGATGCTAGTTGTAAATTGTAGCGACGATGGAACTCGCTTGGGAACCCATTGGGTCCCGGTGCCTTCCCCGAATTAAGCTCACCTAGGGCCTTACTCAGTTCCTCCTCTGAGAGGGGAAGTTCCAGCTGTTGGCGTGTCTCGTCGGACACTGCTCTGAGCAGGAGATCCTCAATAAACTTGACCACCGTTGCCTCCAAAAGGGCACTACCTAGGGACGTATAAATCCATGTAGTAGGCGGCGGAACTCTCCGCTATGGTCATAGGGTCAATGATCGGCGCTCCCTTCTCATCTAACACCCCCGGGAAGACCTGGGGAGAAAAAACACCCTGCAGCATCTTGCTCGACTTGTCGCCCCATTGATAAATTCTGCTGCGCGTCGCAAGCCATACTTGGCGAGCCTCATCCATAAGGAGAGAGGCATAGGACTGCCGCGCCAGCAGTAGCTGTCGCACCTCCGGTCTGCCACCCACCCCCGACGCTCAAGCCCTTCCACCTCCGCCTCGGCCCTAACCAACTCATCTCGACGCTTTCTACGGGCCGCCACGCACCATGCAATATCCACCCCTCGTAGAGTGGGCTTCAACGCCTCCCAAAGTATTACTGCACTGGGGGCCGACTCCGCATTAGCGACAAAGTAGTCCGCAATCGCCTCCCTCATACACCTCTCTTAGTCAGCGTTCTGCAAGTTCCACACTGCTAGTCGCCAGCAAATTGGTTGCCGCCCCCGACCTAACCGTAGCACCACGAATACCGGTGAGTGGTCCGACAGCCCCCTAGTAAGGATCCTTGCGGACATTACTCGCGTTGCGATCGCCCGGGGTACGAAGACATAATCCAACCGAGAGAAAGACTTATGAACCGCTGAGAGGTATGTATATTCCCTCCGATCTCCATGTACATGTCGCCAGGTGTCGACCCAATCGAGGCTCCTAACCAAAGAATGCAATTTCGTGTGATGAGTGCCACCCAGACCCCCTCCTGCCCTGTCCCTGTCCCTACCCATATCCATAACATCATTCCAATCTCCACCCACCACTGCAGCCACGTCCGGCATGGCCGCCCACAAGGAGAGCAACCGCTCCACCAGGGACCATTGTAAGGGGGGAGGGGCATAGACACAGCCGAGCACAATAGAATCCTCCCCAATCTTGCCCCGAAGAAACAGGTACCGCCCCTGCGGGTCAAGCCACTGTTGCGCATGCACGTATGGGACCTTTCGATGTATCAAGACCGCCACTCCCCTAGAACCCTGCATGAACCCAGCGTGAAAGACCTGCTGGAAGCCATAACACCGCAGGCACAGGGCCTTAGAGCCCATCAAATGAGTTTCCTGTAAAAGGAGAATGTCAGCTCCGACCCTTTTCGCCTGACGCAGGACTGCACCTCGCTTAATTTTGTCCAGAACCCCACGCACATTCCAACTAACAATGCGGAGGGTGCCCAGGGACATCCCAGCCTCTACGTTCCCCCTAGCCATGGGGCGACCAGCCTGGATGTAGCACGGATATGAGGTCCCAACCGCGGGTGCGTATGACCAGATGGGCACAATGTAAAAGCGCAACTCGTCCCCCTAACCAACCCCCTTCCCCATAACAAACCCCCCTCCCCATACCTCAAAAACACTGAAGTACCTGTCGCGGCGGGGTTGACTCCAGGCCCCCAACAGTGGGGCACGGTCCGCACCCGCCAATGGATCCCCAACTTACAGCCCATGTCGCTCAGGCCCACCCCCCACAAACCCTGAACAGGTGGGGATACAGCCCCCCCTCCAGACCCATGAAAGCAAACAGTCTCATAGTTTAATTAAGGAAGTACCCCGGCACCGCCCTCCTCATAGGCATCAAGGATCCAATCTCAGGGGCTGGGAGGCACTGTCCTCCCGGGCCGGGGCTCCACAGGAAACAGAGCGCCTCTGGGATCGCGATCGTCCATGCCCTCTCCGGCGCCGTCCACGAGCTTGACGGCCCCTCACTTAAGGATGAGTCTGACTGCAGCCCAGGTGGCGTACGCACCCGCACCCGGACAGTTTCGTCAGTCCACTTAAAGACCTCTTCCGGAGAATCAAAGAAGTGGGTGCGGGATTGAAAGACCACTCGCAAGCGGGCAGGGAATAGGAGAGCGTACAGGAGATTAAGGTCTCTCAGTCTGGCCTTCGCCGCCATGAACTATTGGCGTTGCTGCTGCACGAGTCGTGTATAATCCGTGAACACCAGGATACGTTGATTATTATAGAGTAAGGGTTCTTTGGCGCGGGCCTGATTCAGCACAGTGTCTCAGTCAAGGTAATTCAATAGTCTCGCAATCACCGGGGGTTTCTGTAGAAGTGCTCTGTGAGCCCGCTCCACGACGAAGCACCGGGACAGCGCATCAGGCGGAAGCCAACTCTCCAACCACTGCGTAAGGAAACGCTCCATGTTGCCATTCTCACACCCCTCCGGGAAGCCAACAAAACGCAGGTTGTTCCTCTGGGCCCGCCCCTCCGCATCCTCGACCCGGAGCGCCAAACCCTTCTGGATGCTCTCCAAACCCGCCACTTTCTGCTTGAGAACCCCAACGTCATCTTCCACACCTGATATACGGGCTTCTGCCTCTGTGATGCGAGACACCGCGTTCCGAAAGATCTTGGCGCAGCAACATAACATCCGCACCCACTGCGCCAATTTTTGCATCAAGCATATCCCGGGATTGTGTGATCGACGCCAACAGGGCCGCGTTGTCTGGTACGGCATCCTGAGAAGCCCCGGCGGCCCCACCCGTCGCCCCCAGGCCAGTGAACTTGTCTATAGGCCCATGCTTCGTGGATCCACCACCACCCTTGTCTCTCATCATGACAGCTTGCAGCGGACTCTGAGCACCTTCAGGCCAAGGTGGACTGCACACCTGCACCAGCGCCTCCCCAGTGCCGGCACACCGTTGCCCGGCCTGCACCCAAGGAAAGGAGGGAAGGAAGGGAGAGAGGCGGGAAAGCACCCCCGGCCCGGGGCCCGCAATCCACCAGCGTGAGCCTCTGCCCACAAACCGACCTCACACCAATCCGCCCGTCAAAGTCGTCGAGCACTCAGGCTGCGTGGCCCCGCCAGTAACGCCGTCCTCCAGACCCCCAACCGCTCGCCCGCAGTCTCAAGGGGCGCAGCTCGGTGCTGCCGCCGATCACAGGCACCGCCACCACAGTCAAAGCAGGTGAACATACACCAACACAGTCCAACCAACCGGCATTCACGCCCAGGGCTTACACAGCAGCGAAGTTCCCTCCGGATCCACCGTCCTCTCCCTGCGGCCGCTCTGTCCCTCCTGGTCTTTCTTGCGCCACTGGCCCGTCATGGAGCGCCCCCGATGGAGCACACTCCCTACCCGGCGAATCTCTGCAGCAGCCCAGGGCTCCCCCAAGGCCAAGGTACCACGGGGCCCGATCTCAGACCTCACCCCGGGACCCCGAGGAGCAAAGAGCCACCAGGTAGCTCCCGTGAGGTCTCCCTAGCCCCACCACCGCAGCCCGATGCAGCCGCCTTTCCCCCAGCACCAGTATCAGTCCCAAAGGGGGGGGAGGGGCACTCGCTCTTCCCGCTGCCACTGCCACACTGCAGCCGCCAAATGTCCGGGAGGGGGGCCCCCTGCACCTGGGGCCGCAGAGACCGGCCTTGCTCCCGGGCGCCATATTTAGGCACAGCAAAGACTCTCTGCTGGCCAGGGCGCCCCCCCTCCCCCTAGCTCCTCACCGGTGCTCCCTATGTTGCCTATGTAGTCCCCGGGCCGACCTGCCCCGCGAAAATCACCACCGCGTCGTCTGCTCCGCAATCCGCCACCTCAGTCTCACAGGGGCCACCGCGCGACTCGCGTCGGCTCCCGGGTGCACCAGAATCGAGTCCCCGGCTCTGCCTCCAATCACCAGGCCGTGCCTTGCGCGCGTGCCGGCTTCCGTGCTCTGCTACACCAGTCACCGCCGTCACGCACCAATTGCCCTTTTCTAATGACCGGTGCCGCCACGCTCCCTCCAGGACTCATCGAGGGTCCGAGGGAGCCAGGATAATCGTCGGATATACGTGTACCCATGTTCTGGTGTCAACATGGGCTTCTATTGGAATTCTCTGCGGCATATTATCAAGCCCATTATCGCCGCTTTAGCTGCAGTTTTCTGCCGCTAAAGCGGCGATAATTTTAACGCCGTGCTTGATAATATGCCCCTAAATTTGGGCCAAACAAGGCTAAAGCGGCGATAATTTTAACGCCGTTTCTTGATAATATGCCCCTGAGTTTGTTGAATATGAATAGCTCTCCCTTATCCTCGTCTGATTGTGATATAGGCCTGGGCAAAATTTCCGTTCCGTTAGCGGAATTTGCAATAATTTGGCATTTCCGCGTTCCGCGGAGAGCGCGGAAATGTCAAAATTTCCGCATTCCGCAGCTTTGCGATAATTTGGTTCTTGCTCGCGCTGTAAAATAATACATTCTCGCGCGCGCGATCGCCTTACCTGAATCCCCGCGTTCGCCGACAAGTTTTCCCGATCCGGTCGCGTTCTCCATGAGATGTTGTATTGTTTTAGCCATTTGCGCTGTCTCGCGACAGTTCACGTCCGCAGTGACGTCATGCGTCGCGCGATCACGTCTTTTTTCTCGCGATCATGCACCGCGAGACAACTGAAAACAAGATGGCCGCGCCCGCGAGCAACCACAGGGGTAAGTTAGCGACCCGCAACCATGCAAAAAATATCGCGAACGGGCGGGAAAAAAACGTCCGCATCTTCGCGATATTTCCGCTTATTTGCGGAGATTTTTAACATTTTCGCGATAATTTGCGAAAGTCGCTTTCGCAAATTCCGCCCACCCCTATTGTGATAGACACCTCTGAGCTTGCTTTGGTGGCGGAAATAAACAATTTTGAGTGTGTATAATGCTTTGAACAATGCCATATATTTTCCATCCTTCTCCACTTGATTACTGTATAATGTGTATGTAGAAATTGTTTAATCAACGCTTCAGTACCTTCACCATGTAAGGCTCTCTTAGATTCACTTTATTGCCATAAGTAACCATCCTTGATGAAACGCTGTAAAGTCTTGAATTGATCCTTCAGTGCTAGAACTGTTGCCTCCTAGTTTCAGTCTGTGCATTAACACCAAAAAGTTACATTGCATAGCCACTCAGGACGTAATAATACGTTTGATGTTATTGATTTTGACCCATCAACAGGCATAGTATATTTCCATTCCTGAAATTGACCAGCACTGGGGTCTCACAGATGGCTGGACATGGCCATTACGACATTTTCAGTTACTTGTAGTTTGAAAAGCTCACTAGCCAAGCACTCTGCTGAAACTTATGTTTTTTAAATGAACCTCAGGACCTACTTTAATCTTCAACCACCCCTCACCCCAACCACAAGGGCAATCTCAAAAAGTGGGTGTCCATCGCTAAGGCATCCTCTTTCATTGCTTTAGCGTATTAGAAATTGTAGCAGAAGTGCCTCTAAGAAAGAAGGGCAGCTATACCATAGAAGCACTTTCTCCCTGTGATCCTTAAAACAGGTGTACAACATGACAGTCTGCCAGTTTTAGTCCACTACCATGTAGTGCTTCTAAAACTAATGAAGGCCATCTTGACCAATTCATACAAAAACTTTTGATGTTCCACCATTATCCAGCAAGAGAAAACTGTGATGAATTGTTCACTGACGGAGAAAACAAGATCACACTGATATCATTCTATTACCCAGATACAGACCAAACAGCTGTAAATCAACATTGGAAAGGTGGATTCCTTTGGCGGAGCCTGACTTGGTTATCAAAAGGAAGGGAAGCTCATGGTTACTTCTCATAATTGTCCACTGCATTCTCTTTAGGATCCTGCGAGGACCACTTGAAAGCCGTTGTGGGCACTGTAATGAACTTGCTCATGTGTTAGAGGGCTGAAAAATAACCCCACTTATGGTGAACCATAACTTTCAAACGCTCTGTGCCACAAACTGTTAACATCTGACCAGAGTCCAGACTGTTTGTCATGTAGGATATTCTCAACAAGACGTTACAGTATTAGCTGTGTTATCAGTAATCAAAAGTGGATGAGGATGGTGTTTCCAATGAGGGCAGAGTACTAGTGTAAATAGCTATTCTGAAACACTTGTCTGAGATGCTGTTGACCCCACTGATCTAACAAGAGCAAGGAACCACACCTACCTTATAGAATGTACTGCAAAGTTTAACTGGAGTAAACATGGATCAGTCAGAGAAGCATACACAAATTGAGCATGAAATTGGAAATCTCAAAGTCCTTTTTTAACGGTTTCGATTCATTTTGTTACATAATACCAGATTTCTTCTGATTCATGTTACATTAACAAAAAGACATAAGGCCCGACTCCATTTTAGGTAGGTCGCTACTCCATTTTCTGTATTTTTGCAGACTCAATAACATGTCTGCCTTTGACGCAGATGTCGTTTGTCCTTACCTTTCCAAGAACTGTGAAAATGTCAAGTCATTTAGATAAAGACAACAAGATACCTGATCATGGTTGAATAAGAACCATAGCAAAAGCAGTGTAGTCTGAATTGCTGTATTTTTTCCTTATATGTTTAAAGGAATGCATCTTAGACTAGCATCTTGATGCTCATTGCTTATAGCAGACATTCCTAAGGTGATGTTGGAAATTCCATCTTAGATAAACTACAGTATAAAAGGACTGCCACTTGACCACCTGTCAGGAGATGTCCTTTGCCCCAGATTATCAGGAGCAGTATTCTGCCAAAAACGATCCTCCCTGCCAGAGGTGCTGCTGTATCGCACTTTCTACTGATGCCTGATATTGAGCCTGAGCCCGGGAGAACCTGATGCTGAATGCTTGTTTGCCTTTCACTGGGAACACCGCCTCCTTGACTCCTGATGATTATAGCCTTTTACTGTAAATAAGGTATCCAGTGCGCTCATCCTTCCCAAGAAAAAAAGCTATTCTACTCCCCATGCTCTCATTGTGTAGTCCATAGAAGTAGGTTTTTGGATGTTAGGCTTTTTAGATGGCATTTTAACCATGGTAGCAATGTTTAATTTATCCTTGCACAGCATTTGTGCTGTTTTAATTGTATTCTGTGTGGTTATTTTAGATGTTTTGAGTAACGGAGTTCATCTGTTGAAATAAACATGCTTTTTAGTTAAAGTGTCTGTGTGTGATTGAAGAGAACAAGAAAGGTTTGGTCCTGACCCCTGTTTATGGGCTGTTAGTGACCCAAAAGCATTGACCCCACTTCAACTATATATTGGGTGGGGTTCTACTGAGCTACAAAAACCTGTATTTTGTATTCAAGCTTTGGTGCATTGAACTAAGTTCACTCAAGTCACCCATGGGTGGGAAAGCATACCTTGTAGAACTGAGCCTGAGACTCAGTTAACGCAACATCACATGATTAGTTGCTATTACACATTATATCAGTCGATTTACGAGAGCTGTTTAGTAAATCTGACTAGTCCAATTTTACTTCTTTATGTAATAAAAAACAGTGTCCTCTGCTCTTGGGTAGAAAAATCTACCCATGGACTAGATGGCCCCCCTGGTCCGTAGCTCTCAGATGCTTTTGTGTACGGCACCCAGTATTTGGTATTTCCCTATGTGATATACTCTCTAGGCCAGGTTAAGGAGAAGATAGCCGCTTCCTGTGTAGAAAACTATGGTGTAATTATAGCCTTCTTCACACCTACGTACAGCCCTGGCCTGTTTTACTGGACCTCAGCATGGTGGAAGGGGTGAGTGAAGGAATGATATATCATCTCTGTTGGTAACATTCCTGTAGACAGATCTGTGGCTCTGAGTGTAACCTGGCTGCAGGATCTAGTAGCCCAATGTTACAATCACCTATTTACCCGTTGGCACTGGTCATGAACATTTCTGCCCATTTGTGCACTCTTCCTGCTTACCTCTCCAACAGTTATGAGTGGCCCGCATAGCCAATGGTAAGCCACCTCAGTCCCCTTCACCCAATTTGCCACTTTCTATGATGCCAGACTGGAAGCTATGTGGGTAGATTTCCAGCACTGCTGCAATCACCAACTCAGAGCTCCAGTCTGACACAGGAGCTTCAGCAAGTCAACTAGAGGTAAAGCAGGTATTGTTTTCAGTAGTGACCAGATTAGTACTTTAGAAACAGGCTTGCACTGCCATATTAGGAAATTATAATTTGATGAGAAAACCTGGGCTTGCCAGTGGTGGCGACACAAAGCATCAAGCTTTTTTCTCAGAGTAATGCAAGATTTAGTATTCTAGTAGCACCATATTAACCTTAAAGGCAGGAAGCCAATCCACAAAAGTCCCAAACCAACTTTAGTAAAAAGAAAAATCACTGTAGATATTTATGGCAATAAAATGTCTAGTCCTGCTCACAGCAATGCTGCCAAGTGTCACTCTGCTCGGACAGTAATTTACCCCAGCCACCGGTAAAAGCCTTGAAATAATGGACATCTCAAGTCCTTGCTTGGACTACGGGTTATTGGTGGCTGTGGTGAATTAGCTTGCATCTTGGGGGCATTGCATCCTCATCCAAGATGGCAGAAAGGAACTTCTTGTACCCTTCTGTCATCACTTACAACCTGGGATTGAAGTACTTCAAGGTCATGAACGGCAGTGCTACTGTAAGGCATCAGTCTTTTGATCTTTTGATGCATAGCCCCCACAAGCTGTTCTGGAGGTTTTGACAGTGATTTAGAGTGTTCATACCTGGCTTGCTCGTGTGGGCATTGCATTACTCGTAGACGTATTGAAGACGATATTGTATCAGAGAGAGCATGCTTTTATACAAAAGGGCACGAGTTTTAGATTGCATTTGAGAATTACATTATTGAACTAGAAACACGCTTTTATTGCATATCGTTGGATTACCAGTGATTGTCTCGACTATACTACTATCAGTGAACTAAGACTGTGTTCGGTGACCATATCGATGAGGAAGGATAGCTTTTTTGAGTTCTCAACCCATACCATCATTCTATGTTTGGGACTCATTTAAAATGAAGTTTTTTTTTGTTTTTGTTCTAATATTTCTATATAGGTAAATTATATAGTGAAAAGTGCTTCTGCTATTGGGGCATGAATTCCATCCAGTAGCCCCCTAACAAAGCATGAAATCCGAAATGTATTGGGGCGAGGAACTTCACTAGAGTGAATACAAATCGAAATTTCGTTTTATAATGATTTTGGATTTATTTAGCCATTTTGAAAAGAAGTAAAGGAATTTCGCTTGAAAACACATCAAACCTTTGTGTGTGTGTATATATATATTCACTGAAAAAACCATAGGTTTCATGCATGTTATAGTTAGGAATTGGCATTTAAAAAACCTTAGAAATTCACTGAAAAAACCATATGTTTCAGGGGCGTTATAGTTAGCTGGACATTTCCCTCGTACAAAACCCTAGAAATTCCCCTGTAATAGTTAGTTCAGCTAACTATAACTCGCGCCCCCGCAATGCACTGCTGATGACGTCACATATTACATCACTCATGACATGGTCAGTGACATCACTGATGACATCACTGATGACATCTCAAATGACATCACTGATGACATCACTGATAACATCATCCATTGAGTATGTGTTTCTGAACAGTTTTAATATGTTTAATATATATATGGAAAGGCCTGTTGAAAAATAATTGGGTGTACAAGTGTGTGAATGGATGATTTTCTAGGTGTGTAACTGACTCTATAAGTGAGTCATTAAATGTATCTTACTGCCGACTAGTGACTAAACTGTGTGAATGTCTGTATGTGTCTGTGTGTTGGTGTATATGTGGCTGCATGGTTTTGTGAATAGCTATATGAGTGTCTATATGGGTTATTGATTGGTTGTCTGAGTATCTGTATGGGTGCCTGAGTGTTTGTGTGGGTAGGGTGTGTGACTCTGTGACTAGATGTGTGAGTGGGTGATTCAGTGGGTGCATGGTTTTAAGAGTGCATCTGTGATGGACTGTATGGTTGGGTGAGTGTATGTATGGGTGTGTTAGTGATTGAATGTATATCTCAGTTGTACATGTGTCAGTAACTACATATGTGAAACGCAGTGTATATGTGTGTAAGAGTATATAACTATCTATATGTGAGAGTGTGTGATTTTGGGAGTGGCTGTATGCGCCATAGTGCAAGGATATCTGTGTCATGTGCTGTTTGTTTTTCTGCAGGAAGACACAGAATTTGTTAGTATTTTTATGAGTAAGTGAACTTGAGTGTTTTTAACTGTATAGGTGAGTACATTTTACTGTGATTAATTATTTGCATGACTGACTAGATGTGTCAGTACCTCAATGGATGATTGGCGGTGTGTGAGTGTCTATATAGGTGTATAAATGCACAGAGTGACTGTAAGTATGAGTGACTGTACAGGTGAGTGAGTGGAGATGCATGTAGATCTAAGAGTCAATGAGTGGGTATGTAGTTATTGGTATTGGAGTATCTATGGTCTTCAAAATGGCCGTCTGAAATTTTGAGTTGGTGTATCAAAAGTTATATTAGGGTGTGAAAAGGTGTACTAATTTATCACATAGATGACATCATCAGTGATGTCATGAGTGATGTCATGAGTGATGTCATCAGTGATGTCATCAGTGATGTCACTGACCATGTCATGAGTGATGTAATATGTGATGTCATCAGCAGTGCATTGCGGGGGCGCGAGTTATAGTTAGCTGAACTAACTATAACAGGGGAATTTCTAGGGTTTTGTACGAGGGAAATGTCCAGCTAACTATAACGCCCCTGAAACCTATGGTTTTTTCAGTGAATTTCTAAGGTTTTTTAAATGCCAATTCCGAACTATAACATGCATGAAACCTATGGTTTTTTCAGTGAATTTCAAAGGTTTTTTAAATGCCAATTCCTAATTATAACGTGCATGAAACCTATGGTTTTTTCAGTGAATTTCAAAGGTTTTTTTAAATGCTAATTCCTATCTATAACTTATCTCTAAAGATATCATGTTTAATGATTTTGATTGGATTTCTATATTTTTCAAATTCAGTGTGTCAATTTCATTAATTATTTTTTTTTAAAATACTTTTTTATCACCATTTTTTAAACTTATTTTTTCAATTAATTCTTTTAAAAATTAAAAAATATTATTTGAACTTAATGGGTTTTTCAAACATATTTTTATATATTTTTCAAAATATTTTTTTAACTATAAGTGCAAAACTTTATTTTAGATATATATTTTTTCAATGTTTTTGGATCCGCGCACCGTTCACGATCCGTACCCGATAGCATCCGCGCATGGTATGCGTTGGATACGTGATTAGTGCACAATCGCTATGCGACCGGTACGCGACTCCCAGTCGATGTACGTAGCGCGACGTCTACGGGCTTCTGCGATGCGTCATATGCGTCCGTGACGCGGTAGGTGCGCGGATCCCACGAAGTATTTAACATTTAAAAAAACATATTTATGTATTTCATGTGAATATTAATTGAAGACAAACTATAAACTAGTCTTAAAAGTAATATATTTTTACATCTAATCCTATAATTTTTTTTAATTCAATTTCGCGGATGCGCGCTGGGTGCGTGCTGCGTAAGCGCACGGTGCGCGGATCCCATGTGACCTGCAAAAAAAAGAGATTTGAAAGGTTCATTACACTTCCTGTTCTAACTACTGAAAGACCCCACCCATTTCAATCATTCTTCTTTGAGCTTCTTTGGAGAACCATCTCTTTGGAGAGAAGAAGATTTTTTTAGACTAAGTAAACACTTAGTTCTAACTTTTTGTAACCAAAAATGGCTTCAGGGCAGCAGGCATCACCTGCATCACCTCAAACCTCTGAGGAAGTATTTTTGCCGGAGGAACCACACAAAAAACGTTTTGCTTGAGTGGTGTGGAAATTTTTTACTTATCCCGAAGGACAGAATAAGACCAGTGCCACCTTGGTCACATGTAAGATTTGCAAAAGTGTCTTATCGAGAGGGGATCCTACCAAGAAATACTCTTGCGGCACGGCAAGTATGATGAAGCACATGAGGAGCCTTCATCCAAACAATCTTGCACGTGAAGAGTGCCGACGGATGAGAGACACTCCTGCTCCTGCGCCATCCACCTCATCGCAGTCGAGCACGTCAAGAGGGCATCCCTCAGACCAAACCTTGGACATCCGTCTCAAATTTAAATTTTTAAAAGTGCTCTGCACTAAGTGCAATAAGACTTTGTGCTATGGCGAGCAGTCAATTGACCTCATCTGCCACCGGCAGGAAAGTCATATTTGCTAGTTTTTTTTGGTTTGTTTTTTTACTGTTCCTTGAAGTTCATTGTTTGGTTTCTCCTGTTTTTTTTTTTTTTTTTTTTTCAGAAAAAACAAAAAAATCACAAAATTGTTCAGAAACCCCCCAAAAAAACATAAAAGAAGAAAGAAGAAAAAAAAAAGTTCTTGTAAGAACTAACTTTCCTGGTTTAAAAAAAGAGCTAAATTTCTTTGTTAGTGTGTGAAAGTTTAGATGAATGTATGGGTAGTACGTAATTGACTGAATGCATTAGTAGCGTATGGTGAATGTATAAGTGCAGAACTATAAGGAAGTGCTGCAGCATCACACAGTAACCTCTTTAATTGTAGTGTGCTGTAGTACTTCCGAAGCACAGGGATGCAACATATGTACATAAATATGTTGCAAATCTATGCTTCTCTCTGCACGGCTGCTTAAACTGCAGCCATGTGGTGACACAGGCACCCTTGCACAATAGTGCAAGGATATCTGTGTCATGTGCTGTTTGTTTTTCTACAGGAAGACACACCATCCTGTACAAAAACAATGAGAAAATGCATTTTTTCCTTCAATGTATGCTGAACATTTCAGCATGCATTGAAGATATAAAAATGTGGAGAAATTAAAACAACTCTCTTTGTTGTGCTTTCCTACACCAATTGTAGAATGGTGCACCATTCACACACATATCGAGATTTACAATTTCTAATAAATCTAGACATGTGTCTTGTTCTATGAGTATTAAGTGCAATCATGCACAACAACACTTATAGAACACCCTTTCAACCGAAAGTGGTCTGCATGATGAGGTTATATTTTCATGGATTATAAAAAGTGCACAGAGTGCCTTTTCCTCTCTTTGAAAATATGAAAGAGTATCTTACACAATAACTATGTTACAAAAAGTGACATATTTCCGTTTTTAAATTTCCTTGCGAATGATAGAAGGTAAGCACAGAATTTTGACTGCAAAGATGTTCAAAGAAGAATGATTGAAATGATTGCGGTCCTTCAACAGCTAAAAAGATGAAATATTATGAACCCCTCAAATCTCTTTTTTTGCAAGTCACTTGATATCTGATTATGGTCAGATTTCAAAACTACATAAAGTGTTTTAAGAAACGTGTTTCAACTTTGTAGATTCTTGCAGGCCTCTTCATTCTGCATATTGAGACTTAGTTAAACTTACCTTCACAGTAATAGGAATAAAAAATGTTATTCATTTTTGCCTATTTTTCATTAAAATATAAATTCTTAAAAATTGCTCATTTTAAAATTTGGATCTGTGAAAGAAAATAAAATACAAATTATAACATATAATACATTTTTTACAACACAACATAATTTCCACAAAGTCATTTTTGTTCCTTTTTTGCTGCTATATTGAATTTCACTCGAAATAGTGATTTCAATGGTACTCATTACTTAACAGAGCGCAAAAAAAAACAATCAGAAAGATTGTTAAAAAAAAAACAACATACTATTCTCAGTAAAATACCAGAAAATACAAATCATACATATATGAAGTGCTTACAGATTACAACATTTTATAACTTTAACTTATAAAAACTGTAAATGTTGCCACATTAAAATAATCACCGAATAAATGACCACCAAAAAGTCCATAATTCAAAAATATACCTTTCCTTGAGGCCAAATGGTATATTTGCACTTCTTCTTTATGTAAACTGTCCAATGGTAGTTCTATTAAATTATAATAATAAATTCCTCAGAGAGTGAATTAGCTTCCTAAAACTTAGGCTTCAAAAATATTAGGTAGGAATTTTGTAATTCCTTAGGCAAACGTTGTTTGAAAACCAACTGGGCGTCATTACAAAGTGTCCAGCCGTTGTCACATTTTAGATAGGCAGTGTAATGTCCAGATGTGGTGGAAGGACCATCATGGAAAATTATTGCAATTGCTACAAAAGTCCTTCCTGATATTGATATTTGTGCTGCTACAAATTGTTTTATTAAAGTATCCAATTTTCTTCCATCAGCTGTACAACGTTGCATCATTAAAATGATGTATTTTCCATATTTTGTTAACAATAATGTGGATAACATTTCTGATTTACATTGGCTACACTCCATGTTTTGAATTGCACCTTTCACTAATTTATTGAAAGCCACTGATTTACAGTCTGGTAATGTTAACCCCTTCAGCGCTGCGCGGATTCCCGCGCAGTGCTGAAGGATCTGAGCGCGGGCGGGGCCATGACGGAACGGTTCCGTCATAAGCACAGCCCAACCGACGTGCATGACGGAACCGTTCCGTCACAAGCGTCGAAGGGGTTAAATACAGAAATCTCTCAGTGTCTACATTGGTGCTACATGTATACGTGCAATTTTCACAATGATGTTCCCATTTGTAAGAAAGGCCAAAAATATTTTCTATTTCTACACCTTCATTTTCAAAAATGGTAAGCATATACATTAAAAATTCCTGAGCATCTTGTTGGATATTTTGTGTAAATTGTGTAGAACCAGAACACACATCCAAAAGACTACGAACATCTGAAACAGATTGTATTTTACTTCTATCTGTTGTCAATTTTTTATAAACAGAGTGCAACAGAGAACAAAATCTTTTTTGCCGATTCTCCATAATTTGCTCTTGCAAATCTTCAAGATAAAAAACAACATTGACCACTACATTAGCATAGCAGTTGACACCAGAACTATTTTCAAACTGATAACCAACAATCTCTTCAACAGTGTCCAATTTCTTTTCACCTGCAATCACAACATTATCTTGCTCTTTTCTTTTCTTGATACCTTCAGAACAGATATTCTCTAACCTTCTTTTTCGACCAACCACACGCTTTTCAAATACAGGATATTGACCTAAATTTGGAGCATACACCCTTCTTAACCTATTATACTCTTTTACACAGTTTGCATCTGCAGTAACCTTTGTCTCATCAAAATCAATCAAAAACAAACCTGATAATGTTCTGACTCGCGACAAAGCAACATATGCCATACCCTCTTTAAATACAGTAGATCCAGTGTTCACCAATGCACTGTCTACACTTAATCCTTGAGATTTATGAATAGTCACTGCATATGCCAGAGAAAATGGAAATTGTTTCCTACGGACATATAAATCTTTAACAAGCAAAAAACGAACTGAACAACGACCAATTTCTTTAACTTCATCAATCTGATCAAATTTAATTTTAAAAAATTCAATTCCTTCTTTTTTCTGATAATTCACAAAATCCACCACTTTTCCCATTGCACCATTAACTAAACCTTTCTCTACATCCAAATTACACCTTAAAATTACCCGACAGTTTACACACACATACAGTGTCTTTTCCAAACCAGCAGTTTTAGATATTTTTTTTCTAAACAATCTAGTTTTGATCTCAACTTACCCGTTAAAATAATAGTGATTCCTTCATGTAGTATTTTATCGATAGCTTCCATTTTGACAATTTCTTCATTTTCCAATTTTAATAATTCTTCGTTGAATATTGAACACTCACGCAGTGTTGGCATTAAGCAAATCACTGACTTATTTTTAGCAATTTCCACGTACACTTTTGCAGCAACTGCATTTTCATTTGGAAAGACATTGCAAAGTAATCAACTCTCCAAAGCTTCTTTCCCTTTTTTTGAAAGAATTTATCTTGAAGAATACTTCCATATTCAGCATCATTTGCCTGCCGCATATTTGTTGTCAGTTCTTTGTATTCAAAATTACTCCAAATGTTCACATTACCAACACTGCCAAGAGACTTTCTAGTATCTTCATGGGCAAGTGTTTTAAATACCGGTTGTCCTTTTACCGGTGTCAGTTGCAGTAGATCTCCAAAAACTATGACGTGTTTTCCTCCAAATAACACGTCATACTCTGTTTTAGGAATTTGCTGCATTCTTAAATGCACAAAGGCAAGCATCAAGTTTGAAACCATGCTCGCCTCATCAATAATGAGAAGTTTCATTTTCTTCAGCACTCTTGTTCACAACAAGCTTCTCCAGATAGCTTGTGGTATTCCAATGTGTTCTCATGCTCTACTGGCAGCATTAGTAAACGATGTAAAGTAATTCCTTTAATGTTATGTGCTGCCAACCCAGTTGGAGCAGTGACAACACAAGACAAATGCGACTCAGTTGTTTTTTGCAGATAACTTGTAATTACTTTAATTAAGAAACTCTTTCCTGTTCCAGCTTGACCACTCACATACATTCGGATAGGTTGAAATGATGTACATGAGCAGTCTTTCTTTTCATGAAGTAATCCATGGTCAATCTGCTCTTTCACTTGCTGATATATTTGTTTCTGTTCAACATTTAGCTGCTCTTCCAAGTTTCCTAACTGTATTGCATCTTCTTGTGCTTGATACATTGCTGTTTCCACCTCATTCATGGCAATCACTGCTTCATTTTCAACAATTGGTTGTCCAAGTGGATCTTGACTCAGTGCAGCAGAACTTTGACTGTCTTGAGAACTGTCTCTAGCAATCTCAGCTGCAATTGTAGCATCTTGATCAATTTCATCATTCAACATTTTCACATAATTTGCGAAAACACTGCATTGTATGCTATCTTTACAAGCATTAAATGAATCTTCATAGCTTGGAAAATCTCCAAGTAATTCCAGTTCAGAACGCTAGTATGAACATTTGGAAAAGGGCTAAATAGTAAAATTCCCTTTTGTCAGCAGTGTCGCAACTCCGTTTTCTGTGATCAATTAAATTTCCTTTCCTTTGTTTCACCAGACATCCTTCAGAACCAATCACTCCATATTTTCCATGGTTGATGTTCTCTGTAATATTCCGTTTAAAAGTGTAGTTTTGCAACACTTCATAGAAACACATGTTCTCAAGATGATGACTTCTCTTTGGATAGTATGTGTCCAACATATTGGTTTTCAAAATATCTGTACTTTCATGGTCATTTTCAGCTAAATATTCAATTTCTTGAACAGATTTCAGTACCCGATTTCGCATTCCTGCAAGACCTAGACTCACCCAAATGATTCTTCTACTTTTGGAATATAGACTTGCAGATGATAACCTATCTGGACATTCATATGCTCCAATTTCACGATGCAATAACATTTTAAAACTGAAACTGTATAATTTCTTACTTAGACTCTTCTCATGAGAAATCTCTTCCCACATTTCTTTCAATTCAGTCTTTTCTGATTTAGTAATGTAAGACGTTACAAATCGAGCAACAGCAATAGAATTGTCCGCAATATACTGAATATCCATGTTCCACATGGATAAAATAACTGGGTTGTAGTCATTTATGTATTTTGATTCTTTGCTTCTTCTTAAGTTGTAGGTGTTTTTCGGAGACTTTCTTGTGATGGTATGTCGTACAGCTGACATGAAACTGTTCACTCTTCCTTTGGCTAATACAGGACGTGGAAATCCAAAACGACATTTGGTATAGAACTTATCCTTTGACTTGTACTTTCGTCGACAGTATTTTCCACACCTATGGCTTTGAAATCGTAAGACTTGTTCTATTAAGTTTTTGTCTTCTCTGCTATTTGGTACAGCACATGTAGCATAATCTTCAATGAAAGGCAAAACACTTTCATCTGAATCTGTTCCAAATTTGGGGACATCCTTGACCCATAACAACATATGTATGTGAGGCTCACCTCTTGCTTGATACTCCTTTCTCCAAAAGAAATCCACAACTTCTCCAAGAGGAGGATTCTTTTTATTGCAGATGAAATACATCATAGCTTCAAATCTATGATTGAAATATCTGCATACATTGACAGGATCCAAAGAGCACAATTCTCCAGGTGTCTTGTATTCAATATTATTTATATTGGAATTTGCCTCTCGAAGAAATTCAAGTAAATCATCCCAAGCATACTCAGCACAGCTTAGTGTAACAAACCATGTAGGAGTTCCCAAGTTCCGTAGCATGCATTTCAGTTCTCCATGTCGATTGTACCACTATTCATTAGTCCCACGCTGACATGCCATCAGATTAATCAACTGAGATTCTAAATGATCATCTCTCTGATGCACTTTATCCATAAAATCCTTTGCAGTTACGTTTTGAAGATGCATTCCAGTTTTTAAAATGTGATTTACTGCATATGAAAGTCCAGACAAGTCACTTTCAAACAGAAGATGAAACATATAAGGGATACATTGTCGAAATCTTGGATCTTCTGCATATAATCTTGTTGTCCGATATTCAGATGCAGGATTCTGCACAGGACGTTCATCATATCGTCCACCTTTTCCTGTTGGAAACAACTGCGGGAAACAACGAGCTTCCAAACTCTCTTCCCATACACTCATGGGACTTCCTGTTGCTTTTTTCATTTGAAACAACTCAATTGTATTCCCCATCACCTCTTTGGAATGAAGTGGATGTACACTGTAATATTCATAGATCTCTTCACATCTGGACATGTCCACATTTTCAATTTGTCCACTTAATGTTTCACTATCTTCTGCTAAATCTATTTCTTCTTCTCCAACAAACACATTTCTATAGTACTCATTATTTTTTATCAGATACAATGATGCCTTTTGCACTTTTCTAACATCCACTAACTCTTGCCAGATTTTCTTATTCTTAGTAGGAACACCATTAACTAGAATGACTAGTGGCTCATTTTCTGCATGATCTACACCAATAGTTTCAATATTTTTCCTTATATCTAATGGTAAATACACAACTCTTCCTTTCAATCCTCTTTGCAACTCTGATGGAGGTAATTTACTTGTTTTGGGCTCCATACGAACAATAGCCTGAAATGGGTGAACACATTGTATCAGAATAGACTCATACGTATTTAAATCTATCAGCTCTGGAGGAATAGCAACCAACTCTAGATTATTATGAACAGCTCTAGCAGGCATTTTATTCTCATCTAATTTATTATAACAATATTTGCAAATACACTGCTCACATCCCAAATCAAAACAATCCTCTACCAACAAATAAGTTGCAAATTCCATCCACTTATTATTATCTTCTATTTCACTTTTTAAATACAGATTGACACCCTTAGTCTGATTTTTATAGTGACTTCGCCGACAACAAATACAAGAAACATTTGGTCTTTCACCTGAAATTACCTTAAACTTTGTCATTTCATCCTCAAATTTTTCTGTAATTACAGGTTCTACATTGTCTTCAACATTTTCTTCTACTAATGTGTCACTTTCTTCACTCTCTTGGTGAGGCCCAAAGTAACAAAACTCAATATCCTCACAGACCTGTTTCACATCTGAAACTGACCCACGCAAAAGAGCACTGTTCAACTCACTTAACTTTAGTGCTGGACTTTTTGCATAATACAACCTTCTCACTAACTTCCGCATTTGAGTATGATGTACTGCCAGCATTCTGAAATGGTGAAAAACACTTTCACAAACTTTTCTAGAAAGACAAGCCAGAGAATGACCTTGCAAACCAGTATGTTTTCTCACTCTGCAAGGGTCTAGTCCTTGCAACAGCTTAATCTTTTGTTTTACACTTTTTTTTAGTATAGACTCGTAAAAAACGACATAATTTTTCAATAGATTCCTGTCGTACACTACAAACACTACTGCAATCCCAAGAGTACACAGGGTTTTTAGCACGTCTCCCTAAAACTTCATCAGCTATCACTTCTTCTGCATTTCTTTCAACCATTTTCTCTTTCTCCATTGGACAACCATCACTAACCTCATAACCTCTACTACTGGTGTCAACTGCATACAATAATTTTTCACTTAGTGAATAACTCTCTTCATTAAAAAAAGGCTCTGAGCTAGAACTGTGTTTGCATTCTCCCAAAAAAACATCACAAATTTTTTTTTTAAATTAATAACTCTTTTCCTCCTACTTTTGGCCTTCATTACATCTATTGATTTATCTAGTGATCGAATTCTGTTTAACAATAAAATAAACAGTTTCCTTTTTACTTCAAAAGCCTTTTCCACAATGCTTTCAATATGCTTCTTCTTATTATAAAATAAAGCTCTTTTTATATTCCTTTACATCTTTCAGCAAATTATGCACTACTCTCTTGTAAAATATTTTTTTGCGTAATTCCTTATACTGATTTTGTCTTCTTTTACCATACTTTATCTCCTTTGACTGAACATTTGCTTTTTTACTTTTCCTCTTATTTTGATTTTTTTTCTTACTTAAAAAATTATTTGAAGTTGCAGCATTCTCTACATTCTGTTTGCTCCTACAAACATTTTTAATAAATTGCTTCGTGATCTTACCAGAAGATTTTTTCCTTTTAGCCACATTATCTTTTTCATTCAATACTTGTTGTTGATGTTTCTTCAAATAATCCTCCTGTCTCTGTTCTTTTCTTTTTCTTTTTTTTTCTGGCATACTTTCTCGCTTATAACGTTCAAAAACAGTACCTGCTAAAAAGAGTCACAAATAAATGTATATAAATAACTTTCAAATTTACAATATTCCATTACTGTACAAACACATTTTATATAAAAACAGACTAAAAAAACTATAGCCCTGAACCACAAGTGTGACGATGATTAAAACACTACATACATAATGCATACTACTTTGAAGCAGTTCATGCCCTAAAGCCTACCTCACTAAAAGACTTCATGCTAACTAACTGAATGATTACAGTACTAAAAAGAGACACACTGGGTGAGTAACAGGGTGTTTGCTAGAAGTGTATGAATACTAACTGGGGAATTGAAGCTGCGAAAGACAACTGTGTAGCTCATTAGAGAACTGAATGCATACTGGATAGGCATTTAAAGCAGTCCATGTGCTAAGGCCCGGCTCACTGCATGAGTACTTGGGTACTGACTGAATGATTAGACTACAGCAAGGAGACTGCCTGGATGAATTTATAACTGGTAAACTTTTCGCACAGGGAATGAATTAGTACTTGGTACTAAAAAGGTCACTAAAAGACTGCAAAGGGAGTGACAAGATGTTTGCTGGACTATATGGATATTGACTAGGGAATTGAAAGTATAAAAGACAAATCTCTAGGTGGTTAAAAGACTGCATGCATTGTGCATAGGGGTTTGAAGCAGTCCATGTGCTAAGTCCTGGCTCAGTGCATGAATACTTAGACAGTAACTGAATCATTAGAGTACTGGAAAGAGAGTGTCTTGGTGAATTTATAAATGTTTGGGTTTTGGCACAGTGAATGAATTACTACATGGTGCTGAATGGGTCACTTGAAGACTACAAAGAGAGTGATAGGGTGTTTCCTGGAAGTGTATGGAAACTGTCTAGAGAATTGAAGGTGTGAAAAACAACTGTGTAGGTGGTTAGAGAACTACATGCATACTGCATGGACATTTGAAGCAGTCTATTTGGTAATGAATGGTTCACAACATAAGTACTTAGAAACTGACTAAATCATCAGACTACTTCTAGGACTGTGCCTGGGTAAAAATATTAAATTTTCAGTTCTGGGGCAGTAAAGACAATACTACATGGTACTCTACTTTAGTGTCAAAGCATGACTCATTTTATCAACGCATAAGCAAAGACTGGCTTCTAATGCTACTAGAACTTGACAACATGACAGGTTTCAAAACAGTTTTCTGTCAGCAAATGCACAATGTTACCAAACGCTTCTCTGACAGTGGTTCCCAAATTTACACAGACTCACAGTGTGATTCTAGACAAGCACCACTATCCCTAGGAGTTTACCAAAACTCATTCACTACAGTGGAAGAGGTAAGTGAACAGCACACAATCTACATATTTCACGACTACACTTTAGTGTCAATGTCTGACTCATTTAATCAACACATAAGCAAAGACTAGCTTCTAATGCTACTAAAACTTGACAATATGACAAGTTTTAAAACAGTTATCTGTCAGTAAATAAACAATGTTACCAAATGCTTCTCTCACAATCCTTACCCAAATGCAAACAGACTCACAGTGTGATTTTAGACAATCAACACTATCCTAGGACTTAATCAAAACTCATTCACTACTGTGGAAGGGGTAAGGGGACTGCACACAATCTACATTTTTAAGTACAGCACATCAGTGTCAAGGCATGACTCATTTAATCAACATATAAGCAAAGACTGGCTTCTAATGCTACTAAAACTTCACAACATGACAGATTTCAAAACAGTTTTCTGTCAGCAAAAGCACGATGTTACCAAACGCTTCTCTGACAGTGGTTCCCAAATGCACACAGACTCACAGTGTGATTCTAGACAAGCACCACTATCACTAGGAGTTTACCAAAACTCATTCACTACACTGGAACTGGTAAAGGAACAGCACACAATCTACATATTTCACGACTACACTTTAGTGTCAATGCCTGACTCATTTAATCAACACATAAGCAAAGACCGGCTTCTAATGCTACTAAAACTTGACAACATGACAAGTTTTAAAACAGTTATCTGTCAGTAAATAAACGATGTTACCAAATGCTTCTCTCACAATCCTTACCCAAATGCAAACAGATTCACAGTGTGATTTTAGACAATCAACACTATCCTAGGACTTTACCAACACTCATTCACTACTGTGGAAGGGGTAAGGGGACAGCACACAATCTACATATTTAAGTACACCACATCAGTGTCAAAGCATGACTCATTTAATCAACGCATAAGCAAAGACTGGATTCTAATGCTACTAAAACTTGACAACATGACAGGTTTTAAAACAGTTATCTGTCAGCAAATACATGATGTTACCAAACGCTTCTCTGACAGTGGTTCCCAAATGCACACAGACTCACAGTGTGATTCTAGACAAGCACCAGTATTCCTAGGAGTTTACCAAAACTCATTCACTTCACTGGAAGTGGTAAGGGAACTGCACACAATCTACATATTTCACGACTACACTTTACTGTCAATACCCAACTCATTTAATGAAAGCATAAGCCATAACTGTCTTCTAATGCTACTAAAACTTGACAACATGACAGGGTTCAAAACAGTTATCTGTCAGCAAATGCACGATGTTACCAAACGCTTCTCCACAGGGGTTCCCAAATGCACACAGGCTCTCTGTGTGATTCTAGACAAGCAACACTATCCCTTATACTATACCAAAACACATTTCTTCATCTACAAGGAGTACTACATTTTACTGCAGAAACATAACTCATTTCACAAATTCATAAACAATAAGTGGTTTCTAAATCTACCAAAATATAAGAACTGCATAGTTATCTGTCTACAAACACACGAAAAAACACAAATCCTTATCACAAAATGGTTTCTACATGCACACACACTGTCAATAAGATTGTAGAGAAAAAAAATACTCCCTACACTTTAGCAGAAAAAATACATTAGTCTGATTAAAATAAAAATAGTCTACATACATCCCCTCACAATTAAATAACTCACCTTTCAAGATGTTTTGTAGATTAAGAAGTATATCAGTCACACACCAGATATAAGTCACACACCAGAGTTTCTTATAACGAATCTCTGCACTGTGCACCTGTCAGCAAAACAAAAGAATGGCAAAGTTTCCCTCTCATTTTCCACACATATACATGAAAACATCAAATCACATTCCTTACCACATAAATTCAAAAGCAAACACACATTTCTATTGGTTAAACATTTCAACCCTTTCCAAATGACATAAACTTCAACCCTTCCCCCAATCTGCCTTCTGCCCGTTTCATAAAAACAGGTCATGGAACACTGTACTGAGCACACAGGTCACAAGTTCAGCACACACAATGTTGCTAATCAAAACACCAAGTGTGCTTGACTTCTCAACATATCAGCTTATCATATATAATGTTCCTTACAATCTGTTTTTGTTAACCAATAAGAATCAAGCGTTTAAAAAACAGAACTATGCACCCTACCTTTCAGTGTAGAAGGTTGTCAAACAACCAATGATTTCTTGTCTTTTTTCAAAATTGCATCTTAGCCACCATTTTAGAAACATCTTACTTTCCAAACTGCCATTTCATTTTCAGAGACCATCTGAGTGCATCCAGACCTCCTTACAAGATGCTTACAGTGTGGATTGTGGGACACAGCTACATTTTCTAGAGCCAAAGGTATGCAGAAAACAAAGGCATTCACAAAGACCTAGGTTTGCCAAATGTAGACATTAAATGGATTGGACAGAGAGGGTTAAAGTGGCACCAATTGATGCCATTGGTGAAATCCTTCATGCAAATCCAACACCCTGACCTCATAATAGTGCACTGTGGTGGCAATGACCTAGGCACTTTGACTGGGGTAGGTCTGGAAATGCTTATGAAGGACACCTTTGCACAACTGATTTCACTTTTCCCTAAAACTGCCTTTGTGTATTCTAACATATGCCAAAGGCAGAAATGGAACTGGTCCGATCATTTTTGTCCACAGATTGAGAAAGCTAGGAAACATGTGAATAAATCTGTTTCTGCTTTTCTCCGAAACTACAGAATGGGGTCCATTTACAATAACAATCTGCGCTTTCATATGCAAGAGATGTATAGGAGAGATGGAGTACACTTTACTGATGAAGGAAACAGAGGCTTCCTCAACAACTTTAGACTCTGTATAGGTACTTACTTATAAGTACCAAAAACTCTCAATGAACACAATGGCTCTTTTTAGAGCCACTCAAGAACAAAACACTTAAGCTTAATCTTTATCTCCCAACAATTTCATTTTTTTTCCCTTGGATCCGCGAACCCACCGCAAGAGGATCCGTGCATCCAACGCAATAGGATGCGCGCACCGTGCGCGCATTTCGCCGCTTTTTTTTTTTTTAAAGGGGGGCCCCAGGGGGTCCTTCTGGGACCCCCTAAGCACCTCTAGAGGGTCAGAGTATTTCCACTCTGCCCCCTTTATATGTTTTACGCACTTATTCCCCTTGCTTCTTCAGCCTCAGAAAGTGGCCGCCAACAGTTCCTGGTTTCGAATGTAGAGAGACGCTCGACAGCCAATTAGCATTCAGCGCGCGATTGGGAGGGTGTGAGCTCGGTTCAGGGAGGGTTCGCGTACGGTGCGGGTAGGGTCCGCGGATCCTCCGCGGCCATAGATATCACTAACTTTTTTACCCTAATTTTCTCAGGAACTACTGAACAGATTCACACCAAATATGCAAAAGGCACGAGTCTGAACTGAGCACTACCTCCTTGCCAAATTTGGTGTCATTCCGTTCAGCGGTTCGGGCTGTAGCTGCGACAACAGATCCTATGGGAAATTGCATGGGGAAAACGTGTTTTGGGACCCCCTTTTTTCTCGGCCCCCGCTTGACGAATCACCACGAAACTTTCAGGGTAGGAGCGGAGAGGAGCTGGCCAAAAGTTTGGAGAATTTCGCGAGGATTCATCAACCGGCGCCAAAGATATTCCCAATAGAATGTTGCGGATTTCCTATGGAAAATAGGTCCTAACTATAACTATCTACTGGCGACCGCCAGGAGATAAAATATATATATATTTTTTTTTTTGTCCAACAAAGTGCCCCAAAGCTTTAGAGGAGCACTCGACGGCTCACCTCCCATCCGGGACTTTTGGTCAACTTGCCACAAAGTTCTGGTTCGTTCCGTTTGCCTGACGCGTTTCGAGGTGATAAACCTCTTTCTCAAAGGCTGCTTGCTGTAACCCTCGTTTTCAAAGGCTGCTGGCTGTCATGAAAAGGCGCGGTGAGTGCTCTGCTTGTTTAGTATGCTTTTATTGGTTTGTTGGCCCCCTCGTGGGCCTCACTGAGTGGCGGTTTATCATATAGCATTATGGGACATGTGGTCCCTCGAGCATGCAATTATATCCCTGAGTGGGTCCCAAGCACCAGATTCAATATTTTACAGCTATTTACAAATCCTTAAGTAGGTTTGGTGCAAGTTGCTCCCATTTGGTTCACCGTGCTGACAGATTACGGAAAAGTTCCTCATCCCAGCCTCTCCTTCATCACAAGATGGTGCTCCTCTCACGGCAGGGCTGCCGTGCGTTAATTTTGTCCAACAAAGTGCCCCAAAGCTTTAGAGGAGCACTCGACGGCTCACCTCCCATCCGGGACTTTTGGTCAACTTGCCACAAAGTTCTGGTTCGTTCCGTTTGCCTAACGCGTTTCGAGGTGATAAACCTCTTTCTCAAAGGCTGCTTGCTGTAAACCTCGTTTTCAAAGGCTGCTGGCTGTCATGAAAAGGCGCGGTGAGTGCTCTGTTTGTTTAGTATGCTTTTATTGGTTTGTTGGCCCCCTCGTGGGCCTCACTGAGTGGCGGTTTATCATATAGCATTATGGGACATGTGGTCCCTCGAGCATGCAATTATATCCCTGAGTGGGTCCCAAGCGCCAGATTCAATATTTTACAGCTATTTACAAATCCTTAAGTAGGTTTGGTGCAAGTTGCTCCCATTTGGTTCACCGTGCTGACAGATTACGGAAAAGTTCCTCATCCCAGCCTCTCCATCACAAGATGGTGCTCCTCTCACGGCAGGGCTGCCGTGCGTTAATTTTGTCCAACAAAGTGCCCCAAAGCTTTAGAGGAGCACTCGACGGCTCACCTCCAATCTACCATAACAACATACGCAAAATACTTATCAAGCATTGGCCATCAGTGCGTAGTGATCCAACAATAGGAGAGATATGCAAAAAACCCCCGCAAATCACATTTAGACGAGCAAAATCCATGCGTCAGGAGCTCGTTTGCAACTCCCCCAGATCAGACACAAAAGCAGAATGGCTCAAAGCACGAAACGGATTTTACAAATGCGCCAAATGTAAGGCATGCAAGCATGGGATTAACATCCGCAGCCTCAGTTTACCATTCAAACACATTCCATTTGAAATCCGCAGTAACTTTACATGCAAGACAGATTTTGCAGTGTATGTTTTAAAGTGTACCTGCAATAAATTGTATGTAGGTAGCACCATCCACCAAGTACACGTACGAATTTTGCAGCACCTCCGTGCTATTAGCAGTGATGATCCTTCATATCCCGTGGCACGTCACATAAACACTGTACACAGGGGTAGAAGTGAAGATCTCTCATATTTCGTTATAGACAGTGTCCCTAAGAACATCCGAAGAGGAAACAGAGTACTGTCTCTACGAAAACTTGAATCTAGATACATTCTGTTACTAGATAGCAAGATTCCGAAAGGATTAAATGCTGATGAGGCCCTCAGTGTGCATCTGCAATGAATACAGCACACATAGTACTGTAGCATCTAACTGTTTTAAAGGCCTCTTTTTTGAGTTTTTGCCCACTCTTTAAAACACAGGTTTGACCATTTGGTAAGCACATTTCATTTTGGCTTGTTTTCCCCTATATATGTTTTGGTTCTAAATATTGGAGTCACATGCAGTCACTACCCACTTGGGTTCAACTGCTTCCTTTCGAACAAGCGAGTTAATTCAATAACATTGATGTTTGTATTTTGTACTTGGTGTTCCACGATGTGAGATAACATTTATTATTTGATTGTTGATTTTTGGTTTCTCTCAGACTCGTACTTGCAAATGTGACTCTTTCTATGTTCATGAATAACATTTTTGGGTAGTCATGCCAACGGTGTATTTAAACGTGACAATTACGTCTTACCTGTGTTCAGTGACCAAGGCGGCAAGTCCGTCGAAACGCGTTTGGCCTTCGGTGTGAATAAACATTTTTCTTGACGAAATCTCCCACGGAGTCAGCGCCTCTTCAATATTGCTTGAATTGGATTGTCGAATATATATATATATATATATATATATATATATATATATAATATTCCTCTTCCCTGGTACACTGTGACTGTTGCTTCTCATATCTATTACAAGTACACTTTACCTTAGATCACAGTCAGTGTATCACGGTCAATCCAGAGCGTGGAATATTCAGGAGTTCTTAACATTCTGTATACATAGACTAGCCCTTTCATCTTTTAAACTATGAAATATATATATTGCATTTGCACTTTACTCTGACTGACAGACAAAATGTATATAGGAGCTTCTTAGAGCAAAGCTACTTGCATTTCACAAACATTCTAACGGAGATCCTAATCAAAATAGTGGAATTTTAGAGAGGAAAAGCACAGGTACTTTGTATATTGGATATTCATTGCACTTGCACTTTGCTCTGACTGAGAGATAGATATATAGATATAGAAGCTACAAAGAGTAAAGTCACTTGCACCTTACAGAGATCCATAATAAAATTATAGAATATTAAAAATATACATAATAAGAAAATATAAGAACACGCACTTTACATTAAGAATGTTATTCATGTATATATGTGAAGTGTCTCATTCATCTCTAATACCATGTTATTTATTGCATTTGCACTTTATTCATGGAGATGGAAAGACGAATATAGTAATCTTTGAAAGTGATCTAGTGTGTACCTTGAAAACCTCTGTGTATATCAGCAGCAAAAAATCAAAAGAGAAAAAATTGTGATGATGTAGAGACATATATTTGTATACACCCACATATGAACCTTGTAATCAATTTGTTATCCTCACACGGAGCAAACTGCATAAAATGGATTTACAATGGGTACTTCACCATGTATAGAATTGCTAAATTAATGCCTCGTAATCCCATGCTTTAACCCTCTCCTCACTTGGACCTGTGCTTTGGAATCTTTTGTTTCAAAAACTAAAAGTGTAGTGTACACAAGAATGGTATGTGATATATAACAACCAAAAGTTTCTCTCTATGGTGGAGGGAGGGGTATCTTACCTCTTTAAATGCACTTTACACCTAGCACTCTATGACCTGGACGAAGGCCTCTGGCCGAAACGCGTAGGTAGTTTTTTCTCTGATGGACTGACTGCACTTCGCACTTTATATTGAAGATAGCAATGCTCGAAAATAAAAAAGATTCCCAAGGAGCTACAACCTGGTGAGGTCGTACTATATATATATATATATATCTCCAAACCACAACTGCAACACGCCACAGCAATCGACAACCCAACACATTTTGGAGTTTAGGCACTCCTTGTTTACGGGTTAGGCGTATGCATACTATCTGCCTTATTTAAAGGGACGGATTGTGCGTTTCTACAAACAACATAGAACAGATACTTTGCCCGATATTTACATTACAACATGAGCATCTAGAGTACAATTTTTTAAGCGTTATTAGTCAACATTATATTAAACATTGTGACGATCATGTTTAAGTGATTGGCATGTAACATCCACTCTACTTAGGAAAGTTCAAAACAATACATCGTAATTGATAAATGCATTAAAGAAATGGCAGCTCTCAAGCCCTAGTGGGCAATTGCAATGAAAGATACTTTTATCAACACAGTACCTGCAACAGCATTCCTGCACAGTAAATGACATCACTATATGTGCAGAGCCTGACTGACAGTGTGGTACTGCATAACCTAATTTAGCCCAAGTGGGCATAGAAACTCTTCTATAATTAAACAGACACCTGTTGTTTAAAGGATATCTTATAACAATAATTATTCTTGCCATTTAAATATTCTACACCACTGAACGGTCCCTATAGGTTAAACAGCCAATTGCATTCTTCTTGCACAATAAAATCATAAACTTGAACTCTTGATACGGATTAAAGTATACAGTTAGTTCCCAAGGGTTATTAAATTTGTTGTTGCCACCGTGGGCTCTTTCGAACCAAGATCAAAGTAGGACATAATCATCAATTTTCAATTTTCTTTGTGCGCATAAACTGCCCCTCTCTGCTCATTCAGACTTCTCCGTCTAAAATAAAAAACACATAAAGTATTCTAATTAAAAACAAATGTTACAACACACAAGTTAAAAAAGGCATAGGCCTATACAGGAGAAGAAAATGCACAGTTATAAACGTGAAACATAATTAACCTAAGAGTACTGCCATCTCTTCGTCCAAATTCAAACTATTAGGATACAGAGTATTATGCTTTATTATCATCTTAGATTCGAGTCTTCTCAACTAAGTGGTACGAACTCCCCCCCCCCCCCCCCCCCCCCCCCCTCTTTCTTTTATGGGTATGCTGTCAAGTATCACGAATTTCAACAAATTGCAATTCTGAGCCTGGTGTGCCTTGAAATGGCATGCTATCGAATAATGCTAGTCATTATTACGGATGGCACGTGTTCTAAAATGCGCTTCCTTGCCCTATGAATGGTACTGCCTATGTAGGCAAGTTTGCATGGACAGAAGAGGGCATATACCACATAATCAGAACTGCATGTGAGATATTTGTTGATGATAAATGGTTTCTGATTAAATGAAAGTTGGACTTTCTTACAATTGTTGCTGAATTTACAAGCCTTGCAATGGTTGCATATGTAAAAACTTTTCGTAATGTTCCTAGATGTTTCAGGTTTAATCAAGGATTGACACAATGAATCTTGTAAAGATTTTGCCTTTCTAAACGTTAATTGGGGTATTCCCCAATTGCAGTTGCCAAATCTGGATCTGTGTATAACACATTCCAGTATTTCTTAAGACTATTTTTCAGCTTCCAAGATTAATTATTGTAAGTACTTATGAATCTGATTTTATGTCCTGACATATCTTTGGGCTTCGGACAGAATAAACAGTCCCTGTCCAATCTCCTAGCGTTTTCAACTGCATTTTGTATTGTTTTGTTGCTGTATCCTCTATCACTGAATCTTTGCTGCATGATGGCTACCTCATTGTTGACTCCCTCTTCAGTGCTGCAGTTGCGCCTGGCTCTCATTAGTTCACCATAGGGGATACTTTCATTGAGAGCCCCTGGATGACAACTGTTAGCTCTTAATAGGCTGTTGCCTGCTGTGGATTTCCTATACAACCGGCTTATCAGTTGGTCATCCTGAGCAATGAGCTGGATATCAAGGAACTCTATTGTTTTACTTTCAATGTGACTAGTGAACGAGAGATTAAAAGTATTTTGGTTCAGAATGGTGACAAAATCTAGAGCTCCCTCTCGTGTACCATCCCATATATAACATTTTTTGTCTATGTAGCGTGCCCAGAGGACGACGTGGGATTGAAACAGTTTGATGTTGTGGACCACTTGCTCCTCCCACCAGCCAAGGTACAAACCTGCAAAGCTGGGGGCGAAGCAAGAACCCATCGCCGTCCCCATGGTTTGCCTATAGATGACTCCATCACAAAAAAAATAAATATATACATATATATATATATACACATACACACACACACACACACATACTACCTAGTAGTTATAGTTAGGACCTAGTTTCCATAGGAAAAGCGTTTTTTGATTTGCCAATATCTTTGGCGCCATTTGACAAATCTTTGCGAAATGTTCATAACTAATGGCCCGCTCGGGTCTTGAAAGTTTCAGGTTGATTCGTCAAGCGGTAGGTCGAGAAAAAAGGGGGGTCCCAGAACGCGTCTTCTCTATGTCAATTTCCATAGGAAACTTTAGACAAAGCTACAGCCCAAACTGCTGAACGGACTTATACCAAATTTGGCAAAAAGGTAGCTCTTTGTTCAGAAAGCGTTCTTTTTGTTAAATGGTGTAAATCCGGTCAGTAATTCCTGAGACATTAAAAAATAAAAAATATTGATATTTGGTGACCACGGTGGAATTCACGAACCCTCCCGACAATGAGCTGACTAACACTCCAAACCAAAAAGTGTTGGCAGCCATCTTGTGACTCGGTTGAACCGAGTCACAAGCAAAAGATAAAAAAAGGATAAAAATCAAGAAAATGGGTCAGAGTAGAAACACCCTCACCCCATAGGCCTGCTCAGGGGTCCCCACAGGGACCCCCTTGGCCCCGAATTTTTTTTTTTTTTTAATGTTCGGCGGGATTTGCGCTGGGGACATGAATCCGGCAGAATTTTTTTTTTAAACATGAAGCGCGGTCTCCTGCGCTTTGTTTCTTTAAGCCCCGGGTGGGCCAGGTCCCGGGCACATTGCCACAGTAGCATGCGTGGGCCCGAGAGGGCCCCCGCTACCCTGGGGACCGCTACCTCTTCGTGGTGAAAGTCAGTGGCGGCCCGAGATATTTGAAACTGGTGAGACTTAAATTGGTGACCAGAACTGAAGTAGCTGAGCATAATGAGAAAGCCAAATTTTCCTCAGGGCGTTCCGCTGAGGTTCTTTTCAAGAACGTTTTGAAAAAATTAGCCAGATTGTACTTTTACAACACAGTTTGCAAATATATTTGTAAAAAAGCTACAGGTTTTACAGCTAGCCATCAAGGGCACTCATTAAAACATTTACTAGAGACCCTCTACCAGTGCTTAATTTGTACATAGAAATTAAGTGTTGGTGTCCAAAACATTTCTAAGAAGGTCACTGCAAAATGTCCGGCCGCCGATCATCAAGATAATAAAAACCATTGTATAATCTGGTACACCAATAGGCCAATTGAAATTAATGAAATCTACAATATCCAGAATGATTATGATGTTAAATGAATGCTTAGTACTGGTCAATCCATCTCACATTTACATCATCTGACAGCTGTTTATTAATGACACTCATTTTCTTCAGGTAAGACAGATAAAAGCGGAGTATCAGGATTTTAACTGTGACCTTAAATTTAACAAACAGCTCTACACAGCAGCAGATGAAACATCTGAGCTACCCTGTCTGTTGTTTAGCATGACATTAAATCTACTAATGTACTACTGAAGTACTAGTAGAATCGGTACCCTGCAGCCAATCTATAGCCACCAAGTGATTCCTGGCCTATGTGACAGCAGGCAATCCTGACTTGTTCTGACAACAGCTGTTTACATTATAACATGTCATTTTGTTTTCCCCTCCAAAGCATTGACTCCCTGTCCAGGCATTTAAATTGTATTGGCATAAAAGACAGATTTGTCTGCGAGTGTCACACATTCAGCCTCTAAAACACGAAAATATTCTTACAGTTTTGTGACAAAAAATTAGATTGTTGTGCCTTTAACACAGAATGGTCTACGCATGCCAAAAATACCATGTCTGAAATTCACTTAGTGCATCACAAACTGTCTTATGAAATCATCCACAAAATAAACGTGTCTTCCGCAAAAGTATGCAAAATATATAAAAATGCCCCTCAAATATGCTTGAGGTTGCACCCCTTTGGATAGTCCCTAACATTTGCATCAGTATGTCCGACAAAACACAAGAGCCCAAAATATACAAACAGAATGTCCCCAGATTTTCTGTGGACATCCTAAAAAAGTCACAATATGCATCAAACTTCCCTTGAAAATCTTTATGAGACTGTACCTAAATTGCTCAGACTGCCTCCCAACCATGCAGACTGATATGCATCGACTATTGCCAAAAGATGACCTACACAGCTTCGCAAACATGTGGTCTCCACCAATGTTGTTTGTCTAGCTTTTGCCTTAAAAAGCACAGACCTGGACTGGCCATTGAGGCATTTTGGCACTGCCAGATGGACCAGCTTGAAATGGCCAGTGTGCAGGCTGTGTATTTTCTGCTCCCATCGCACCCTATGGGAGTACAAAAATGGCCCACACACTGGCCCTTTCAAGCTGGCTGTAGTATTATAGTAAGTATACCTTTAATTGTAGCGTGTTAGTAACGTCAATGTTAGAACTTGCATTGTAAATTCTATGTTCTGTATTCTATGTAACCGGGTGGATTCTGAACGGCAGATTCATCTTGGGGCTTGAAGTGATAAGACCTATCTTGTATGAAGGAATAAACATCGCATGTTCCAACGTAGCTGTCTGCGGCCTTGCTTTGTTACTACAGAAATTGGCGACGAGTTGAGGGACTATTCTCATCCCACGTTGGCGTTTCCTTTGAGACAAGAAATTTTTTTTTTCAGGGAATTCGTTTTTTTTTTCTCTTTCTCTTCAACGGAAAGAAATTTAACGAACTGTTCAACGTTGCTGGCAGACATCGTGAGTGCTTTCTTCTACATTTTAAACTAGATCCTGTATTTCAAAGAAATATTTGATTACAGTTAAATCTAGTTACCGTTGCTGGTCTCGAGCGCTCTCTCGCTGGCATTCTTCAAACGCGACGTTCTGTGGCAGTCGTCGTATGCAACTAAGCGACGCAAGGCATTGTGGGGCGTTCTCCAGGTCACGCTGCGTGACCTCTACGTGCCGCCATATTGCTTTCTGTCTGACAAAGCTTTGTTGTTTTCGGTTCCCTAGCAACATCGGGAATCTGCGAGACTGAAGTGTTTTTCTTCTCGCTGAGTTGGATTTTTTCACAGTTGAACAGTAAGCGTTTCCATCAAGCTCCAGGATTTCTGGTTAGTTGTTTTTCTTCTTCTTTTTGTTTCATTCTAATAATACAGTGAAATGGAAAGGAATGCAGAAACCTCGTCTGCTGTCTCCAATGTCGTAAACAATGTAGTTGTTGGAGTTAACTTAAATACTCCGAAAGAGTTCCTCACAAGTCCTGGGGAACCACCTGTCAAATGGATTGATTGGAAAGAGTATTTACTAAATTACATTGCAACATTGGAAGATAATAGTGGTATTCTCTCGCCTGAAAGGAAAAAAAGAATTCTTATGCATTGTCTTGGACCTGAAGGTTTAAGAATTTATAATCAGATGCAAAAAGCGGAAAGGGCTGGAGATGTTGATACTTTTAAATGTGCAATTCTGGATTTAGATAATTACTTTGCACCTATTGTGTGCGTTGCAATCTCCAGACGTACATTCTATAAAAAGAAACAACAACAAAACGAAACCATCGAGGATTATATTTCTTCACTTAAAATTTTGGCGATTCCATGCAAATTCGGCATTCTTCATGATGACATGATTAGAGATCAATTAGTTGTCTGTCAAAAGAATAAAAGTATTCAAGATAAACTTTGGATTGAAGGAGACTCCAGTTTGAAGGATATTACTACTTTAATAAAAAAAGCAGAGTTGTCTGAGAGAAGTGCAAAGGCAATTACTGAAAGTACGGAAAAACCCGTTGTTAACTTGATTGCCTCAAAGAAAAAGGAGAAGAGCAATTCTTATGAAAAACATTCTGTAAACCACAAGCCTTCTAAAAAGAGTACTTCCAAATACCAAGGGAATTTTGCTTGTTATAGATGTGGTAGCTCTAAACATAATACTAGTTCTGAGATGTGCTATGCTAGATCTTCAAAATGCTCAAATTGTGGAATCATTGGTCATTTAGCCAAAGTTTGTAATAGAAAGAAAGTTATTAAGAAATCTAGTCAAATTGCTTGCCTTACAGAAAATTCAGATTCTTCAGATAGTGATGCTGTTGAGGATCAATGTTCTCATAATTCTTCTACTTGTCAAAAGAAGACTATTGTTATTAACATTACAAGCTCCGATAAGAGTAAACCTTTGTGTATTATTAACTTTGGGGGTATACCTTTGCAGGTGGCTGCTGACTCAGGTTCCCCGTTCACAATTATAGCTAAGCCTATTTGGGAGGAGAAGTTTATTGATGCTCTGGGTCCACATTTAGAACCTCCTGACATTTCTCCTGAAAGTTTTACTGGGGAGAAAATAAATATAATTGGTTTCAGAAAACTTAAATTTCAATTCAAAGAAAGACACGCAGTTTGCAAACTGTACATTGCTTTTGATGGTCCTTCAGTCTTAGGTTGGAAGGACCAAAAAGCACTTAGTATTATCCTTAATCCCAATAGTCCGGAACAAGTGTTGGTCGCTGGTGAAAGTTCAGACACTAAATCTTGGGTGATTAATGAATTCGATGAGGTCTTTAATGGGAAAATTGGCAAACTTGAGGGGTTTACACACCTTATCAGATTAAAACCCTCTGCTGTTCCTAAAATTTTTAAGGCACGCAACATACCCTTAATTGTTAGGGAAGAAGTTAAGCTTGAATTGAACAAGTTACTTAGTGCTGGAATTATTGAACCTATAGAAGCTTCTGAATGGGTTTCTCCATTGGTAGTTGCCAGGCGTGCCAATGGAAAAATTCGTTTGTGTGTTGACCTTAGGAACTTAAATGAGAATATTATCGTAGATCAGTTCCCTTTACCAAGAATTGATGAAATGCTGTCATTAACAAGGGGTTCCAAGTGGTTTTCCACTATCGATCTTTCTGCAGCATATCACCAAATTGAGCTTCATTCTTCGTGCAGAAGTCTTACTTCGTTTGCCACTCCTTTTGGGTGTTTCCAATTTTGCAGAATGCCATTTGGTTTGGCTTCTGCAGCCGCTGTCTTTCAGAGATTAATGAATCAATTATTTGGTGATATGTCTGGCATTACTTTTTTTCAAGATGATATTCTTATTATGGGCAGAAACAGAACTGAACATGATGAGAGATTAAGATCTGTCTTGAAAGTTTTAATGTCAAAAGGTTTGACGGGTGAAATTTCTAAATGTAAATTTGCTGAAAGAAGTGTAACTTACTTAGGTCATGAAGTAAGTGATCAGGGAATTAAACCTAAAGCCAAACTTATCAGTGCTATTATTGATGCCCCTGCTCCTAACTGTAAGGATGACTTAAGGTCATTTTTAGGGTTAGCTGAGTTTTATTCTAAGTTTGTCCAAAATTTTTCTGAGAAAACACATCCTATGAGACTCTTGTTGAAAAACAAAGTTTGTTTTGAGTGGTCACCTGAGTGTCAGAGGGCATTTTTGTCCATTAAGGAAGCAATTGGCAAAGCTCCGTGTTTGCAGGGTTTTGATCCTTCAGCGGATACAATTGTCACCACCGATGCAAGCGCCAAGGGGTTGGGTGCTGTAATTACCCAGATTTCTGAAAACAACAAAGAGGTAGTCATTGCTTTCGCCTCTAGGTCTTTGTCCCCTTCGGAAGAAAAGTATTCTGTTATTGAGAGGGAAACACTTGCATGTGTATGGGCTTTAGAACACTTTAGAAAATTCTTGTGGGGTAGAAGTTTTACTTTAAGATCTGACCATAAGCCCTTGACCAAACTTCTTACTACGGAAGGGTTATCTAGAGCTACTGCTAGGATTGCCAGACTCTCTATGAGGTTACAAGATTTCTCGTATACTATTAAGTATCTGCCTGGTGTTCAAAATAGAACTGCTGATTTTCTAAGTAGAATGTCTCTACCTTTAACTGAACTGGATAGCAGTCCTTAGAATGAATTTTCGGTAGCCAGTGTTTCGTGTGTAGATATTTTTCAAGGATGTATCGAACAGTCGGATTGGTCAGCGGCTGAGAATGATGATACCATTATTCAAGAAGTCAAAGCCAAAGTTGTTGAGGGTTGGCACATTGTTGACAAAAAGAGTATTACTAATGAAATCAGAGGATTCTGGGAAGTCAGGAACGAGTTGAGTATTAATGATGCATTTTTGTTGAGAGGTGATAAAGTTGTGCCTCCTTCAACGTTAAGAGAAAAAATTATCAAATTGTGCCATGAAGGTCACTCTGGTATTACTAGAACTAAACAGAGAGTTAAAGCTTTGTATTGGTGGCCTGGGGTGGACGTTGCTGTTGAACGTTTGGTTAGAAACTGTGTACATTGTGAAGTTGCAGACAAAACTCATAAAACACTTAATCCTCCTTCTTTTCCTGTACATTGTCCAAAGGCTCCTTGGCAAGAACTTAGTTTGGATTTTATGGGGCCTATTTCTTGGCATGATGGTTCCACTAAATACGTAATTGTATTGGTGGATATATTTTCTAAGTGGTTTGAGTTAACTTTGGTTGATCGCATAAACTCAAAGTCTGTAATTTTGTTTTTGGATTCTGTATTCATTAGAGAAGGTTTTCCTGCCTGTATTTTAACGGATAATGGGGTACAATTTAAATCTGATGAAATGAAGCAGTATTTGCGTGCTTCAGGAATTGAACAGAAATTTGCTGCACTATATAATCCTACTGGAAATAGTGTTGTGGAGAGGATTAACAGGATAATTAAAGGTATTATTCAGTTGTCTAACAAATCTAACTTATCTTGGGAAAGTGAGTTAAAGAAAATGTTATGGTCCTATAGAGTTACTAGTCATCCTTCAATTGGTTGTAGTCCTTTTTCCATTATGAGGAGTAGAATTCCATTTTCTAAGGAAAATCCAAGTTGGATGAATAGAAATTCGTGTATTCATTTAGATTGGGATGATATCAAACAACAAATTGAAGTGTCTCAACGTAAAAATAAGTCTTATTTTGACTCAAAGCATGGGTGTAAACCGTGTAATCTTTGTGTTGGTCAGTGGGTACGTGTTAAACTTCCTAAAAAAACTCCTAAGGGAAGTAGTAAGTTTGGCCGACCACATCAAATTGTTAAAATTAACAATAATACAGTTGTTCTTGACAACGATGAAATTTGGCATATGAATCGTTTAGCTGTGAGTAAAAACTCAACTAATGAAATTGAGGTCATACCAGATCAGAGGTTATTTTGGTGGATGTTGGATTGTGATTCTTGTTCAACCTCTTGTCCTCAAACTGTCATGGTGGATGATTCTTTGCAAAATTGTAATGATTCTGTTATTGATAATTTCACTCCGAATGTTTCTCAACCTTCTTCGTTTGGGGAGGTTTCTTCTAATGATCATGTTGATTCTAATAATTTGACTCAACATGAGTGCATTGGAACCTCTTTAACAACAGAGGGGTGTGTTACATCTGATACTGTAAGAACTGCGCGTGGTAGAGTTGTTAAGAAACCTGCGCATTTGAGTGATTTTGTTTGTGATTAATTTCTTTGTTTTCTGTTTTTATTTTTAAAGGGGAAGGATGTGTAGTATTATAGTAAGTATACCTTTAATTGTAGCGTGTTAGTAACGTCAATGTTAGAACTTGCATTGTAAATTCTATGTTCTGTATTCTATGTAACCGGGTGGATTCTGAACGGCAGATTCATCTTGGGGCTTGAAGTGATAAGACCTATCTTGTATGAAGGAATAAACATCGCATGTTCCAACGTAGCTGTCTGCGGCCTTGCTTTGTTACTACACTGGCCCATCCGGCACTGTCAGCCTACCTGAAAGGCCAACCCAACAATAAAAATACACAAATACTTTTCCTTAATGAACACCAGGCTATTCACCGCATGTAGATGTATGCTTATTTATCAGAGGTGCATCACACTTGCTATCAAACATGCCTCAGATTTATTTCCAAAATGTCCATTACTGTCACCCTCCCCCAAGGGTCACTGCTCTCTTCATCTAGAGCCTGCCAGTGCAGGCCTCTTCTTGTTGTTTTTATGTTTCACAGGTGTAAAAACATGGTATAAGGGGTAACCCAGCAGCAAAAGAGGATTAGAGGCCTCGTTTTAAAGACATTCCCTTCTCCATCACCAGGACTCATATGAAGTCCGTCCAAAGTTATTGTACTGCTAACATTATGAGATATTAATGACAGACAGCACCAACTATGGAATACTCCTAATGATGGGTGGTCTTAGAATCCTCTCAGTGTTTCAAATGTGAGCCTTGCCATGACCTCCCATTCCCTAAGCCTGTTCACTTGCCCTCCAGGTTCCAAAGAGCAGTGAAAGCAGTAGCTTAGCTCTAATCTTTGCCACGTAGTGGCGAGCGAAGAATGCACCTTATGGTGCGAGGATCAACTGTACAATTATGGACACTGTGACCGTCTGCTGTCAGTTTGAGGCCCATGAACGACCCATGGCTGTTCGGCTAAGGGTGTCTGCTGATGTTGCAGATGAATTTTACGATGGAAACATACTCAGTTTGAGCCAGTTTATGCTGAACCTGCCTACTAGGGTGCGAGTGTGAAACCACCCTGTTGTAATGTCATTTTTTTACATCTTCCTGTGTTGACATCTATGTATTCTAGAACTGTAGAGTTGTTCTGGCTCAGGAGTGGAATCTTGGTGGAGGTATTGCTGAGTTGAGCCAGAGGCGGTTGGGTGGCTGAGCTGTTTAACCTGCATTACATATGAATAAACATCTATATTGAAACTTCATTCATCACTCGTCTTCATTCAAGAATTCATCCTTTTAACACTGGCGACGACTGGGAACAAGAACAGCTCAACTCCAAAATTACCTGCTTATTTGGTCTCCCCGTTCTCCGTTACGAAGCTAATTGGACATTTAACAACTACGTTCCACAACTACTTCTGGTGTGGTCTTGTTCCTCAAGAACTACACGAACTACAAGTAAGAACTTTCCGCTACTTTTTAACATACTTTGATACTTCATTCATAGGCATGGCTTTATTAACTACTAATAACTGATTATCTATTTTACTGTTGCCCGTGAGACTCCTTCGTTTTTTTTGTTTAAAATTTACCTTGCACTTTCTTCAAGGATCCCACGCGCCCTTACTGCATTCTCTTCTCTCTCTTTGTGACGTCCTGGGCATCTACGCACAAGCTTTCGAGAAGACAGACTAGTCATTGAAACTCAGCGTTCACGTCCTCCTGAACGTTTGGAACGCAACGCTCACACTCAATGCAGTCCATTGTTCTTGTTTACCTAGCGACTCGCGTAACCACATGTTTCCAATAGAGTGTCTCAAACGAAAATGAATTTCTCGAGTTGAGTTTCAATCGCTGACACGCACAGCTTAAAGTCACATTCATCTAGTCTACAATTTTAATCACTGACACGCACAGCATATTTTGTACAAAATAGCATGTCTGTAGATATTATATATTGATCGCTGATACACACAGCTTAAAGTCACAGCAGTGGCTGGGAAGTATATCCCTCTCGCTGACACGCACAGCTCTTAGTTTCTTTGTGACCTATAACTCTCACCTTCTTCACTGCGCTGATGCACACAGCAGCTTCATGTAAAAGACTTGTCACATTCATCTAGTCTACAATTTTAATTGCTGACACGCACAGTATATTTTGTACACAAATAGCGTGTCTAGATATTACACATTTATCGCTGACACGCACAGCTTTGTTATTGTTTGCTCAGTTTAGTTACTTACTGCTTTAACACATACAATTTCTTGCTCAAAACCTGTGTTTTCATCAGAGAAAAGTTTATACTCTGCTCGCTGACACACACAGCTTCATTATTTACTGCACAGTTTATTTATTTTCTCTCTCTAACACTTATATTTTCTTGATTTAAGTCATGCAGAATGTCACTGCGGCCCCTTTCTTCCTACAGTCACGAGGTGACCCCCCCATAAAATGGTCAAAATGAAAGAAAGTGTTTGAGCGCTATGCTCGTGTTTGTGGTACTTCTCTCAGTACTGAAAGGAAAACAGCTTTGCTTATGCACTGTCTTGGGTTGGAAGGTCAAGATGTTTTTGATCATCTTCCAGACGTTCCTGATAGTGCTGCAGCAAATTTGAATGAATTTGAAATGTGCATATACAAACTTGATGCTCATTATTTACCGAAGGTTAGTACAATATTAGAACGTTATCATTTTCGGAGAAGGATGCAAAAGGAAGGGGAGAGTATTGAGAATTATGTTACGGGTTTAAGACGCCTAGTTTCCATTTGTAAGTTTGGTATACTTATAGATGAAAGAGTAAGAGACCAATTTATGCTGGGTTGTGTGTCTGAAAAGGTGTGTGATGAACTATGGCTTAAGGATGAGCCTTCTCTTGTTGAAGTTTTGGTGGTAGCCAAAAGGATTGAACACTCTCTTGAGTGTGTTAAAGAGATCAAGAAAGATCTCAGCACCCTCCACGTACTCAACGCCGGCCGAAACCACACCTGCTTCCTGGCCGCCCCGAAATGGATCCACGGACCCTTCTCCTGCCACACCTGCAGCTTCACCTGCGACAGAACCACCAAACCTCCAAGGACTAGACCCAACCACCTCCGCTGCATACTCCTCAACACCCGCTCCGCACGAAAACATGCCGTCGAGCTCTGGCATCTGCTCGACACCTCCGCCCCAGACGTGACCTTCCTGACCGAGACCTGGTGGAACGACTCCTCGGCGCCCGACATCGCCTTAGCCATCCCGGACGGCTACAAAATCACCCGCAGGGATCGCACCAACGGAATCGGAGGAGGAATAGCCATCGTCCACAAGTCCACCCTCAAGGTTGCCACCCACGCAGACGACACCCTCAAAACCGCCGAACACCTGCACTTCCGGATCCACACCGACCCCAACACCACCCTCAGAGGAACACTCATCTACAGACCCCCCGGACCCTGGGCTCAGTTCAGCGACTCCATCGCCAACCTCGCCAGCACCCACACACTAGCCTCCACGGACTACATCCTCCTCGGGGACCTGAACTTCCACCTCGAGAACAACAACAACGCCAACTCCGCCACCCTGATCGACAACCTCGCCAACCTCGGCCTCAGACAACTCGTCACTGCACCCACCCACGCCGCCGGCCACACG
This sequence comes from Triturus cristatus, assembly GCF_964204655.1. Lineage (NCBI taxonomy): Eukaryota > Metazoa > Chordata > Amphibia > Caudata > Salamandridae > Triturus > Triturus cristatus. The sequence continues at coordinate 965,563,792 of NC_140579.1, read as the reverse complement.
CTGGATCCCGTCTTCTCCTCAGGCTCCCACGTCGCCTTCAACCACACCACCGAACTCCACTGGACTGACCACCGCTGCATCCATTTCACCTTCAATAAACCAACCACGCACCACCGCACCCAACAGCTACCTCGCCGCGGCTGGAGCAAAGTCACCGAAGACTAGCTGATCACCTCCCTCGCCAAGAACCCACCCACCGACCCCACCAACCCAGACGCCGCAACCTCAGACAGTGGATCGACAACTGCGCCAACACCCTCGCCCCGCTCAAGAAATCCTCCAACAGCCACGCCAACAAGAGAGCCACCTGGTTCACAGTCAAGCTCCAGACCTCCAAAGGCGCATGCCGGAAACTGGAAAAGACATGGCTCCACGAACGCACACCGGACAACCTCGCAGCCCTCAAGGACGCCACCCGCAGACACCACCACCTCATCAGATTAGCCAAGAGATCCTCCTTCAAAGACCGCCTGGATAACAACGCACACGACAGCAAAGAGCTCTTCAGCATCGTAAAGGAACTCTCCAACCCCAGCGCCAACGACATCCCGCCCTCACAAGAACTGTGTGACTCACCAGCCATCTTCTTCCACCGCAAGATCGCCGACATCCACGACAGCTTCAACACCACGACTGCCCCAACTACGCCAGACTCCACCCCCCATGTGAACACCACCAGCGCCAACCACCTGACCTCCTGGTCCAACGTCAATGACGACGAGACACGCAAGGTCATGAACTCCATCCACTTGGGATCTCCGTCTGACCAGTGCCCACACCACGTTTACAACAAAGCAGACGCAGCCATCGCACCCCAACTACGAAAGGTCATCAACATCTCCTTCGTAACAGCGACATTCCCGGAAAGCTGGAAGCACGCCGAACTCAACGCCCTCCTCAAGAAACCCAAAACGGACCCCAGGGACCTCAAGAACTTCCGGCCCATCTCCCTGCTTCCCTTCCCGACAAAGGTCATCGAGAAAATCGTCAACATGCAACTGACCCGCCACCTGGAAGACGACAACATCTTGGACCCGTCCCAGTCCGGATTCAGACGAAACCACAGCACCGAGACAGCCCTTATCGCCGCCACAGACGACATCAGGCGCCAACTAGACAACGGCTAAACATCAGCCATCATCCTCCTGGACCAGTCAGCAGCCTTCGACACGGTCTGTCATCGCACTCTAAAGACACACCTCCTAGCAGACGGAATCCAAGAGAAGGCTCTTGACTGGACCACGTCCTTCCTATCCGGTAGAACCCAGAGCGTCCGCCTCCCACCCTTCCAATCCGAAGCCACCGACATCCTCTGCGGCGTCCCCCAGGGCTCATCCCTTAGCCCGACACTGTTCAACATCTACTTGACCCCCCTCGCACAAGTGGCCCGCCTTCACGACCTCAACATCATCTCCTACGCCGAAGACACCCAGCTCATCCTCTCCCTCACCAAGGACCCACAAACCGCCAAGACCAACCTCCACGAGGGAATGAAGGCCGTCGCCGACTGGATGAGGAGCAGCTGTCTGAAGCTGAACTCGGACAAAACGGAAGTCTTCATCCTTGGACCCACCCCTCAGCCTGGGACGACTCCTGGTGGCCGACCACACTGGGAACGGCACCAACACCCACCGACCATGCACGCAATCTAGGATTCATCCTCGACTCCTCGCTCTCCATGTCTAAACAGGTCAACGCCGTCTCCTCCTCCTGCTACTACACCCTCCGCAGGATCTACAAGTGGAGCCCGACCGAAATAAGAAGAACGGTGACACAGGCCCTCGTCAGCAGCAGACTGGATTACTGCAACGCACTCTTCGCAGGAATCCCAGCCAAACACCTACGACGACTACAACGCATCCAAAACGCCTCCGCCCGACTGATCGTCAACGTCCCCCGCCGCAGCCACATCACCCCCCACCTGGGAGACCTACACTGGCTCCCCGTCGACAAGAGGATCACCTTCAAGCTCCTCAACCACGCACACAAAGCACTCCACAACACCGGACCAGCCTACCTGAACAGCAGACTCAGCTTCTACAGCCCCACCAGCCAGCTCCGCCAGCCTCCCCCTCGCCGCAGTCCCCCGCATCCAACAAACGACCTCCGGCGGCAGATCCTTCTCCTACCTCGCCGCCAAGACCTGGAACACCCTCCCCACCCACCTACGGCAGAACCAAGACCTACTGGCCTTCAGAAGACTTCTCAAGACCTGGCTCTTCGATCAGTAGCAGCAGCCCCACTTCCCCTCAGCGCCTTGGGACCCTCATGAGTAAGTAGCGCGCTTTACAAGTACTCTGATTGATTGATTGATTGATTAATACCATATGTACTTATTGTAAAAAGAAAGGACATTTTGATATTGCCTGCAGGATCAAGTCCTCTAGACAAAGAGTCATTGAAATTGGACATGAGGTATCTGCTGATCTACATGATTTTGAGTGTGGTCAAATTATTGTTTAAGTAGGGAGGATGGGCCGTTGGATTATATTCTTGTGGAAGGTCAGAAGACGAAGGTCTTATTTGATTCTGGTGCGGAAATTACTATTGTTTCAAGTACATTTTTTGATGATAATTTAAGAACCAAAGTCAATCTACTTAAAGCTGATATTCGTCCCACTTCATATGGCAGAGATCCTATTGAATTGCGTCATTAGTCTAATAGAATATGAGGGTCGCTTCACTTCTGGTAAAATCTATGTTTCTAAAAAAGGGGACAGTATTATAAGCTGGTGGCATCAGAAGGATCTGGGTGTTATTTTGGATCCTAACAACTCTCCTCCCATAATTCTAAAAGATCGAGGAGCTGTTAAGTTAGCAAATCATCACTTTCCTCTACAAGCTGATCTAATGAAGGAATACCCTCAGGTTTTTGGTGACAAACATGGTTGTTTGAAGGGTTACTGTCATAAGATAAAATTGACTCCAGGGTCCATTCCTGTTTCAAGCAAAGTACGCAATGTTCCCTTTACTGTTAAGGCTGAAATGTTGGGTGAGCTAGAGAAGCTTAAATCACAGGGCATTATTGAAGAGGTGGAAGGTACGTCCTGGTTTGCTCCAGTTGTAGCTGCCAGGAAACCTGATGGCTCTTTGAGACTATGTGTTGATCTCATTCAGCTCAATAAATGTGTGCTGGTGGATAAATACCCACTTCCCAACATTTCATACCTTTTGAGCATGGTGCGTGGTGCTACAATGTTCAGCACCATCGATTTGACGTCTCCGTATCATCAGATTTTGCTTGATCAGTCCTCTAGAGATTTAACTGCTTTTGTTACGCAATTTGGGACTTTTAGATTTGTCAGAGTCCCTTTTGGCCTTTTGTCCGCTGCTTCGGTCTTCCAACGTGTCGAGGAGAAGATTTTGGTAATCTCCCTGAAGGTTGCTTATACCAGGATGACATTTTGGTCTATGGTAGTGATGAATCAGAACATGGCAGCAGAGTCCGCCAGGTGTTGGATAGACATTCTGCACACAATCTTACCATAAAACGTGAAAAGTGCAAGTTTGGTCTTGACAAGATAGACTATTTGGGCCATTCTATTACGGCTGATGGTGTAGTTCCCACGGCTGAGTTAGTTAATACCATCAGAGATTTAACTGCTCCCTCATCTAAAGAGGAACTCATGCACTTCCTAGGGATGACAGAATATTATAACAAATTTATTAAAAATTTTGCGGAAGCTACTTTCAACATGCGAAATTTACAAAAAAGTGGGGTAAAATTTGAATGGAATAAGGTAGGTGAAGAAGAGTTTGTTGAAATAAAGAGTAAATTGTCCAATGCCCCTAAGCTTTGCAATTTTGATCCTTCCAAATGCTCTATCATCTCTACAGATGCTAGCCTGAAAGGTCTTGGTGCTGTTTTGTATCAAGGTGGCACAAGTCCTGATAACACTATCATGTTTGCTTCAAGGAGCCTCAAAGGTGCTGAGTCTAGGTACTCGATCATTGAGAGAGAAGCCCTTGCAGTCTATTGGGCCATTAAATAATTGAAAAATTTCTTTGGGGTACTTCATTTGTAATCAGAACTGATCACAAGCCACTGTTTGAAGTATTTTCCAGTAAAGGTATTGATTCAATTCCGCCAAGAATCTCTAAATGGGTTGTTGGGTTGCAGCAACAAAGCCCAAGCAGAAATGCTTTTGGGCAAGGGGAGCTGCATGTCAGCAGCTCCCTTTGCCCAAAATAAATGCCGGCTCCCGCAGCGGGGAGCTGGCAGGGACCGTGGGGGCATTGGGGCTCCCCCGTCGTCCCTAATATTGAGGCCAGGCCCTCCCGTGAAAATAATTAAAACAAAAATGAGGCAGTACCCCAGGGATGGGGTCCCTGGGGCCAATAATGTCCTCAGCAGGGGGGGTGCGTGGCCCCACTCCTTTCAAATGTTTTTTTTAAAATTAAAAATATGTGGCCATGGCCCGGGGGATGGGGTCCCTGGGGCCGGAATCGGCCTTGGGAGGGGGGCTGTGCAGCCCCCTTCCTGTTTTCTAAAATAATAAATTACAATTAAAATGTCACAGGCCCTGGGGAATGGGGTCCTCAGGGCCCATAAAATATTGAGAGAAGGGGGCCACACAGCCCCCCTTCTAACAAAAGAAATGGTGAAAAAAGCCGGCATCTCACTTCCTCCCTGCACCACACTGCAAATGTGCCTCATGGCACGTTCTGGGTTGGGGGATTAAGTCCCCTAGATCCTTATGGGTCCTTAGAGGCCAACAAGCCCACCAGGTATCTCCAGTAATTCCCACACAGTGGGTATTGCTGAGAGGTGGTCCGAGGCCACGCCCCTTTTTACACCACTCTGCACACTGGCTTCTCGGCGCACTGCTGGTGGGGCGATGAAGTCCTCTTGTGCCCTGAGGACCTCAGGACTATAATGGACTTCATCCCCTGAGCAGCAGTACGCCAGGAGGCGCGTTTGCAGAGTGGTGTAAAAAGGGGGCGTGACCTCGGACCACTCTCAGCAATCCAACTTTGTGGGGCTTACTAGAGATAACTGGAGGGCTAGTTGGCCCCCAGGGACCCTGAGAGAGCAAGGGGACTTCATCCCCCAACCAAGAGCGCGCCAGGAGGCGCGTTTGCAGACTGGTGCAGAAAGGGGGCGTGGCCTGTCCACCTCTCAGCAATCCCACTATCTGGGGCTTACTGGAGGTGTCGGGTAGGCTAGTGGCCCCTAAGGACCCCCAGCATCGAAGGGGACTTTAATCCCCATACAAGAGCACACCAGGAAGCGCGTTTGTAGAGTGGTGGGCAAAGGAGGGCCTGCTATGAGAACTTAGCAATGCTGTTTTGTGGGACTTACTGGAGGTAATAGGAGGGGTAGTTGGCCCCCAAGGACGCCCTTGGGGGTCAACTACCCCTCCTGCTACCTCCAGTAAGTCCCGCACAGTGGTAATGCTCAGAGGTCTTCGGAGGTCATGCCCCCCTTTCTCCACCACTCTGCAAATTCACCACCTGGCACACTACAGGTTGGGGGATGAAGTCCACTTTACTGCTGAGGGACTTTGGGGGGCAGGAAGCCGTCCTGGTTCCTCCTGCAAGTCCTAAGCAGTGCAATTCCTGAGCACTGGTCAGAGGCCCAGCCTCCTATTTGCACCACTCTGCGAACGCGACTACTACATTATAGTTATAAATGGTAATTGGTAATTAGCATTTAAAAACCTTTGAAATTCCCTGAAAAAAACATAGGTTTCAGGGACGTTATAGTTAGTAATTAGCAACGCAGTCATTTGAGATGTCATCAGTGATGTCACTGACCATGCCATGAGTGATGTAATATGTGACGTCATCAGCAGTGCATTGCGGGGGCGCAAGTTACTCCAGTATTGGAACTTTCATAGATTCCCATATGCTTATATCATTCCCCGTCGTCGGAATGGGTGTCCCCGGTATACATAAAATAGCAATAGGAACCATTGCAAAAACAGAACCTAGGTCCATTCTTGTTTTGCAACCTATCCACCTCTTTTTGTAAAAGAGACCCAAAAAAATGAACAACCAATCAGAATAGCCACACCCCTTAGAACTCTCCTGAGAGAAGCTCATAACCTCAGATTTTCTACCACACGTTGTGCAAGGGAGTCTCCACTGAGCTCTGCTCAGTTTTTTCTTGTCAACTTTAATTCTACAACTTTTTCACCAGTTCTTTCTTCAACAACTTCTTCAGGATGTCTGATAAGGAGAAGAAGGCCCTCTTTAAAACCTGTGCTACCTGTGCTAAGAAGAGGTTATACATTGAGGACAAGCACAAAGATTGTATTTACTGTCTGTACCCAGACTCTAAGCGTCAATAGCGGCTTGCTGGCTCTGACTGCTGTCCCTTCTCCTCCTGTGTCATCAGTGGGAGGCAGAATTTCTTATTACCTCCACAACTGGCAACAAATAACATTGGACCGTTGGGTGTTGAAAATCGTTCAATGCGGCCATACTCTGGAGTTTGTCCAATCACCAGCATCCAAGCCCCCTCGCGCCACGGTATCAAAACATCTCCGTCTTCTACGGTTGGAGGTCCATCAAATGCTCCTCAAAGGAGCAATAGAACCGGTCCCTATCTCTCGGCGGGGAGAGGGTTTCTACTCCCGGTTCTTCCTAATCCGGAAGACCTTAGAAAAGTGGTGCCCTATTCTAGATCTGAGGGCGCTTAACACCTATCTCATCAAACAAATATTTCGGATGGTTTCTCTACGGGAGATCCTTCGTCTTCTAAACTCAGGGGATTACATGGCCACATTGGATCTCGAGGACGCTTATTTTCACGTACCCATTCATCCAGTTCACAGAAGGTTTCTTCGCTTCACAGTAGCCAAGAGCCACTTTCAGTTCAAGGTTCTACCTTTTGGACTCCGATCTGCTCCGCGGATCTTTACAAAGGTGTTAGCTCCAGTAGCAGCTTTTCTTTGAAAACAAAAGCATCAGGTCTTCCCTTACCTGGAAGAATGGTTACTGAAAGATCCTACCAGGCAGGCAGCACAAGAATCAGTCGTAGCATGCACATGCCTGTTCGTCAATCTCGGACTAACTCTTAACGGGGAAAAGTCTTCTCTCCGTCCATCCAGAACAGCCAGATTTCTCGGAGCCATTCTGGACACGTCCATAAACAAAGCTTTCCCGACCTTGGAGAGGCTAGAAAAGCTGATGACCATGGCCTGCCGGTTGTTAAAAATACAGTCACTTTCATTTCGCCTCTACAAGTCCCTTCTGGGGTCCATCTCCTCCTGCATACCTCTAATTCCTCACTGCAGGTTGCGGATGTGTCCACTCCAGGAGGAGTTGGACTTGCAGTGGCGCCAAGTCGACAAATTCTTCGACGACAAGATCTCATTTACCGTGGGCATGAAGGACGCCGCATCATGGTGGATGAACCAGGAAAACATTTCTCAGGGCCTGTCCTTCAGGATCGCCCCGGCTCCTCACATAATAACTACAGACGCCTCGCTAGAGGGCTGGGGAGCAGTGTTACAAGACCTTCATGTAAGCGGCCGTTGGCTACCCCAACATCGTCTTTTACATATCAATCTGCTGGAGCTCAGAGCGATTTGCCTGGCCTTGCAGGCCTTTCTTCCACAGATACAGCTATCTGCTGTTCTAATACGTACAAACAACACGACGGCCATGCATTATATAAACAAAGAAGGCGGCACCAGATCTCGACTGTTGTCACAAGAAGCCCAGACAATCAGGGAATGGGCAATCCAGCAGGAAGTAACACTCCAAGCGGAGCACCTTCCAGGTGTTCTCAACAAAGCAGCGGACACGCTCAGCAGACTGAAGTCGGTCAGCCACGAGTGGGAATGGGACCACTCACTCTACAAGAGGTCCTTCACAGATGGGGCAGGCCTTCCATAGATCTCTTTGCCACGCTGGAGAACAAGAAATGCCAGTTCTATGCAAGCAGGCTTCACCATCCGGGAATGTTGGGGAATGCGCTTTCAATGGCCTGGTCAGGCGCATTTGTTTATACTTTTCCCCCCATTATTCCTCTGATCCCCAGACTTCTCAGGAAGCTCAAAGCGGGCATAAAGGACGCCGCATCATGGTGGATGAACCAGGAAAACATTTCTCAGGGCCTGTCCTTCAGGATCGCCCCGGCTCCTCACATAATAACTACAGACGCCTCGCTAGAGGGCTGGGGAGCAGTGTTACAAGACCTTCATGTAAGCGGCCGTTGGCTACCCCAACATCGTCTTTTACATATCAATCTGCTGGAGCTCAGAGCGATTTGCCTGGCGTTGCAGGCCTTTCTTCCACAGATACAGCTATCTCCTGTTCTAATACGTACAAACAACACGACGGCCATGCATTATATAAACAAAGAAGGCGGCACCAGATCTCGACTGTTGTCACAAGAAGCCCAGACAATCAGGGAATGGGCAATCCAGCAGGAAGTAACACTCCAAGCGGAGCACCTTCCAGGTGTTCTCAACAAAGCAGCGGACACGCTCAGCAGACTGAAGTCGGTCAGCCACGAGTGGGAATGGGACCACTCCACTCTACAAGAGGTCCTTCACAGATGGGGCAGGCCTTCCATAGCTCTCTTAGCCACGCTGGAGAACAAGAAATGCCAGTTCTATGCAAGCAGGCTTCACCATCCGGGAATCTTGGGGAATGCGCTTTCAATGGCCTGGTCAGGCGCATTTGTTTATACTTTTCCCCCCATTCCTCTGATCCCCAGACTTCTCAGGAAGCTCAAAGCGGAACCCTACAAGATGATTCTGATAGCTCCTGCGTGGCCCTGACAGTTTTGGTTCACAGAACTGCACCATCTCCCCTGGGACCTTCCTCTTCCGCTGCAGCCGATTCCTTCCCTGCTGACGATGGCCCAGGGCCAGGTTTGGCATCCGGTTCCGCAGTCTCTACAGCTCTTGGCATGGCTCCTCAGCAGCGAGAATTTCTTGGTCTAAATCTTTCATCAGAATGTAGAGAAGTGCTTTCTCAGGCAAGAGCACCAAGTACCAACAAGACATACAGATTGAAGTGGAAGCATTTCTGCATTTGGTGCCGGCAAAACGATGTCCATCCTTTTAAATCTGATCCACATGAAGTTCTTCCATATATTCTATCATTGGCAAAATCGGGGCTGGCTCACTCTTCCATCAAGGTGCATCTTGCGGCCATTTCTCGCTTCAGATGCACGTCTTCAGGCCCTTTCCTCTGGTCGGCAAGAATCATTCAGCAATTCCTAAAGGGCCTTTTCAGAGTTTTCCCTCCAGTCAAGCCTCCTCCTCCTCCTCTTTGGCATCTGAACTTGGTTCTTGCCCAACTTATGAAGCCTCCTTTCGAGCCTATTCACAGGGCAAAGTTAAAATTCCTCTCCTGGAAGGTAGCTCTTCTACTCGCTTTGACTTCGGCTAGATGAGTGGGTGAATTGCAGGCTCTCGCCATTCAGGAACCCTTTCTCCAGTTCAAAAAGGGTACAGTTATTCTGCGTACCAACCCTAAATTTATACCTAAAGTTCCTTCGGACTTTCATTTGAATGAGCTGGTGATACTAAAAACATTTTTCCTCAACCAGCTACTCCAGCAGAAAAGGCACTTCACTCTCTGGACATTCAGAGGTGCCTAAAGTTCTATCTCCAACGTACTAAGGACTTCAGGAAGTCTTCTCAACTGTTTGTGTCCTTTAGTGACCCTCGTAAGGGTTTTCCCCTTTCCAAGCAAGGGATTGCTCGTTGGATTACCAGCGCTATCCAGTATTGTCACAGAGTAGCGGGCAAGCCCCTGGAAGGTCGAGTCCGTGCTCATTCCACAAGGGCGATTTTTTTCTTCTGCAGCCCTCTTTTCTGGAGTTCTATCCGGGAGATCTGAAGGGCAGCGACCTGGAGCAGTACCCATACGCTTACAAGGCATTACTGCCTCGATTCTGCAATGCAGAGTGACACAGCAGTCGGCCAGGCAGTCCTGAGGAACCTCTTTCAGTAGTGGGGAGCTTTCCCTTTCATCCCTCCTTCCAGGATACTGTTTTTGTCAGCTCTGGCACATTTTTGAACCTCATGTGTTTATATTTTCTAAAGTTTCTAAGTATGTTATTGACCATTGAAAATATCATTATGGTGAATATGCTATTGCTTTGTTCTTGGTTTTATAATGGTCATGGTTCCCAAAAATGTGCTAATAACTGCTAGCTACTCTGACACAAGCATGGGAATCTATGAAAGTTCCAATACAGGACTAAGAAAACAAGTTACTTACCTGTAACTTTGGTTCTCCAGTATTGGAAACTTTCATAGATTCCCATGCGACTCACCCTCCTCCCCAGGGAAAGCTCAGCCTCTTCCATCTTCAGTGGTGTGGTTACACAACGGCTACGACAATCTGAGGTTCTGAGCTTCTCTCAGTTCTAAGGGGTGAGGCTATTCTGATTAGTTGTTCATTTTTTTGGGGTCTCTTTTACAAAAAAAGGTGGATAGGTTGCAAAACAAGAATGGGCCTAGGTTCTGTTTTGTAATGGTTTCTATTGCTATTTTATGTATATCGGGGACTCCCATTCCGACGACGGGGAATGATACAAGCATGGGAATCTATGAAAGTTTCCAATACTGGAGAACCAAGGTTACAGATAAGTAACTTGGGGGCATATCAACAACAAATAGCGATAGTTATCGCTAAGCGCTGTTAGTGCTAAAAATGTTATCGCCGGCGAAGTCCTTTTTTTATCGTCGCAGTAGCTACGTATTATCAAGGCGCCGCTAGCCAGCGATAGCAATCAGTTCCGGCATCAATGGATGGCAATAAAATCTTAGCGCCGGCGAAAAGTCGCGCTAAGCCAATTATCTCCACAATGAACCCGACAATTGCCAACAGGCCTGCATTTTGCACGCAGCAAGCGGGAAAATGCACTATAAAAGGCCCCCAAGGAGGCCAAAAAGAAAAAACAAAAACAAAATGGATAGCAGAGAAGAGACCAGAGACATGGAGGAAGCGGGCCAAGTGCGGAGACCACAGCAAACCCCACAGCCAGCCAGGAGGAGCGGGGAGAGAGAGCCAGGGGAAGGCAAAGAGGAGGAGGAACCCCAGGTTCAGCCACCAGGAGAATCAGGTCCTGTATGGCCTGGTGGCTGAACACCAGCAGGAGCTCTTTATCCAGAGGGCAGTGTCATTGTCCAGGAAGAAACAGATCTGGGAGGAGATCACAGCAAAGGTCAATACTGTGGCTTGAGAGGAAGAGGAGGACCGTGGAGGAGGTAAAGAAGCGCTGGAACGACAGCAAAAAGAACACTAAGGAGAAGATGGCCGCCAACCGGAGGGCAGCCATGGCCACTGGAGGTGGTAGCCCTGGGCCCCTGCTGGAGCTGGATGAGCAGGAGAAAATGGTGGCGCAAGTCATCACCGAGGAGACGGTGGTTGAAGTGCCGGGTCGGGACACTGCTGCAGGTGACCAGACACAACCACAGGGTGAGTACAAACTATGGAGTGGGTGGACGGGGGTGGATGGCCACAATGGCACACATGTACAATAAATAGCATTGCATACCCACAATTACTGTGGTTCAGGTCCCAGATAGCCCTGTGCATGGTGGCATGGACACATATCACCTGATCTAATATTAACATTGCTAAACACACTTTCACGGACACACTGACATTGAAATGTGCACTGAAACATCAGAAAAACACAGTCCAGGTACATCATCAGACCACAAAATAAGTGCCACATCACATACCAAAATGCCACATCACATAGAGACGCAGCATGCTGCCAAAATGCATCCCTTGCACCATCACAACCCATATCCAAATCATCTCCAAATGAGTATGCAGTGTGAATGTGACTGATCACGTGCACGAGTAAGCATGCTAACAGCAAGACCAGCACACCTGCAAAATAGCACATGTGGCTGACTTGTGTGCAAGGATGTGCGTGGCCAACAAGGGTGACTTGGAGGGCCACACACAACCTTGCACACGAGCCAGACACATGTGCAATGTTGCAGGTGTGCTGAGCTTGTCGCTGGCATGCTTCCTCGTGTACGTGACCAGTCATATTCACACTGCATACTCATTTTGGCACATGGGAGTTGCGGCCTTCTGAAGATGATTTGGATAAGTGTGGTGATGAGGCAAGGGGGACATTGTGACAACCTCATGCCTTTACTACAAAAATGCCCCTTTGCCTGTACATGCTATGCAGCACTGTGTACAGCAAGATGAGAAAGTAATGAGTGACTCTGCATACCGACAACACATGCAATGTCACACCAAAAATATGGATTATGGGGCATATTACCATGGACAGCGTTAAAATAATTGCCGCTTGAGCGGCAGAGAACTGCCACTAAAGCAGCGATTATGGGCATGATAATATGCCCTGGAGAATTCCAATAGAAGGCCATGGGATCTCTGACATATTATCGAAAGACACATTATCGAACTACACAAATTTCGCAACAAAAATATCGACATCAAAATTATCGAGATTGTATACTTAATTAAAAAACTACACTAATATCGACACTACAATATCGTAATAAAACTATATCGGTCACACAAAAATCGCACACATCAATTTTGCAATACTAAATATCGACATAAATAAATAAATATAACACATGTAAGAAATATCGATAACCAAAATATAGACATCAATAATATCGTTTTTTTTACATATATCGACAATTCTAATACAAATAAAACCAATACTTTAAACAACATAAATACAATATTTTCCTAAAACATACATTTTCCAATTATATTCAACTTAAACATAAACATAACATTTATAACTATATAAATATTTAACAACATAATAAAAAAACACAGAAATAATTATCAAATAAGCATTTCAAACACATTCTAAAAAATTAATACACATTATAAACTATCTTTTTCTATATAATTATTTAAAACTCTCCTCCTTTAAAACAAAATATACTCTTACTTAGCATTTTCCATAAAAGGAAACCAATTAAATAAAAAAAATTCAAAACATCCAATAGAAAGGCCACATACAGAAAGCAACCAATGACATTCAAGAAACAATTTAAAATCCACTATATAAACCAATTAAAACAAGTCTTCTACTGTGCCTTAAACCAAAGCATTGAAAGAACAAGAAACTCTGCTAAACAGAAGAAACCTAAATCCTACTACAATTCTAAAAACGTAAGTAAATTACCTTTTCTAACTAAACCGCCAAATTAAACTAAAACACTAATTTATCTTTACTCAAAAAAATAACTAACTTATATATTCCATCTCTTTATGTTTCCACTACAGATATTACTCTAAACAGCTAAAGAATAGATTGAACATTGCCAGAAAGGACTCACAAAAAAATGTAATTATACTATCAAAATACTTTCTAAAATATTAATTAAATCCTACTCAAACCCCAAAACATCCTAAACCCCAAAACAAATCCATGTTCTCTTTTTTAAGTTTTTCATAACCCGTATAAATTAACACCTATAGTCTATACCAAACAGCAATACCACCCCACTTAAAAAAACTAAAACAACCAAAACAATATATTTTCTTTAACTTTCAGAGACTACATCAACTAAACAGCATTTTGTCTACAAGGAACATCTTCATTCAAATACAACCAAAAACACTTGGTAAGTATATATAAAAAAAATGCTTTTTTGCTATTTTCATTTAAATACATAAAGTACTATTGCATATATTTTCATATACATTTTTTCCAGATTTCTAACACATCACAATGACAGAAGAAGCCCAATTTATAACATCGCAGAAAGGAAAATTCCTATTGTGTTACATGGGTTACACATACACCCAAGAAAAGCAGACTGAACGAAAAGTGAACTGGAAGTGTTCAAAATATTATTCAAACAAATGCTATGGACGAGCAACAACAAGAGAAACAACTGTACTATATACTAGAGAGCATAATCATCCACCCAATCTCTCTGAAATAGAAGTCAGATCAACCCTTGAAAATATAAAAGAATTAAGCACTGGTTCACAAACTGCTACAAGTGTTATCCTAAAAGAACTATTACCTAGAACGCCCAAAGAAGCAAGAGGCCAATTACCATCAATTGCTTCTATAAAAAGAACAATTGCTAGGACCAAAAAATCAACCACAACAACAATACCATCACCTAAAACTTTTCAAGATATAATCATTCCACCAGAATTAACTATCACCCACAATAATGAACCTTTTATTTTTTTTTATAACAAAAGTACAGAAAAAAAGAATCATAATGTTTGCTACTGCAAACAATATAACTAAACTCCAACAATGCCAAACATGGATGATGGATGGCACCTTTTCAATATGCCCAAAACCATTCTACCAGGTTTACACAATACACGGTCAATATCACAACACTTCCATACCTTTAATCTATGCACTATTACCTAACAAACAAAACACAACATATAATGAAATGCTAGGAAAAATAAAACAAGAATCAAACGATTTTTCCCCTCAAAGAATTATCATAGACTTTGAGCAAGCCATGATAAATTCCATTCTAAAACTGTACCCCATACATCTATCCAAGGATGTTACTTCCATCTAAACTAATGTCTATGGAGACATTTACAAAAATCTTCACTAAGGTGCCGATTCCGATCACTCCATACTCCATACGAATCACATCCGGAAAACTCCCCCACACGTCCTCGGGTCGTAAATTGTGTCCGACACATCCCCGGACGATTTACCGTACGAATCGGAAAAATGAAGTCCGACCGCGCAAGTACGATCACTCCCGTCCTTTCGATTTCACAACTGTATGCAAAAAACACAGTACGGACCGAACACCCATAGCAAGCATGGAGACACGTGCCCGCATACGCGCCGAACACCCCACCACAGACCCCGCATGTACGTGCAAAATGCCCCCCGGCCGCGGATGTACGCGCCGAACCCCCACCCGTGTATGTACGAACTGTACCCCCACCCCACCCGTGTATGTACGGACCGTACCCCCACCCCACCCGTGTATGTACGGACCGTACCCCCACCCGTGTATGTATGGAGTGTACCAACACCCCACCCGTGTATGTACGGACCGTACCCCCACCCGTGTATGAATGGAGCGTACCAACACCCCACCCGTGTATGTACGGACCGTACCCCCACCCGTGTATGAATGGCACGTACCCCCACCCCACCCGTGTATGTACGGACTGTACCCCCACCTGTTTATGAATGGAGCATACCCCCACCCCACCAGTGTATGTACAGGCCGTACCCCCACCCCACCAGTGTATGTACGGAGCATACCCACACCCCACCCGTGTATGTACGGACCGTACCCCCACCCCACCCATGTATGTACGGACCGTAGCCCCACCCCACCCGTGTATGTACGGACCGTACCCCCACCCCACCCATGTATGTACGGACCGTACCCCCACCTGTGTATGAATGGAGCGTACCCCCACCCCACCCGTGTATGTACAGACCGTACCCCCACCCGTGTATGAATGGAGCGTACCCCCACCCCACCCGTGTATGTACGGACCGTCCCCCCACCCGTGTATGAATGGAGCGTACCAACACCCCACCAGTGTATGTACGGACCGTAGCCCCACCCCACCCGTGTATGTACGGACCGTACCCCCACCCCACCCATGTATGTACGGACCGTACCCCCACCCGTGTATGAATGGAGCGTACCCCCACCCGTGTATGTACGGACCGTACCCCCACCCGTGTATGAATGGAGCGTACCTCCACCCCACCCGTGTATGTACGGACCGTACCCCCACCCGTGTATGAATAGAGCGTACCAACACCCCACCAGTGTATGTACGGACCGTAGCCCACCCCACCTGTGTATGTACGGACCGTACCCCCACCCCACCCGTGTATGTACGGACCGTACCCCCACCCGTGTATGAATGGAGCGTACCCCCACCCCACCCGTGTATGTACGGACCGTACCCCCACCCGTGTATGAATGGAGCGTACCAACACCCCACCCGTGTATGTACGGACCGTACCCCCAAGCCACCCGTGTATGTACGGACCGTACCCCCACCCCACCCGTGTATGTACGGACCGTACCCCCACCCGTGCATGAATGGAGCGTACCCCCACCCCACCAGTGTATGTACGGACCGTACCCCCACCCCACCCGTGTATGTATGGACCGTACCCCCACCCGTGCATGAATGGAGCGTACCCCCACCCCACCAGTGTATGAATGGAGCGTACCAACACCCCACCCGTGTATGTACGGACCGTACCCCCACCCCACCCGTGTATGTACGGACCGTACCCCCACCCGTGTATGAATAGAGCGTACCAACACCCCACCCGTGTATGTACGGACCGTACCCCCACCCGTGTATGTATGGAGCGTACCAACACCCCACCCGTGTATGTACGGACCGTACCCCCACCCGTGTATGAATGGAGCGTACCAACACCCCACCCGTGTATGTACGGACCGTACCCCCACCCGTGTATGAATGGCACGTACCCCCACCCCACCCGTGTATGTACGGACTGTACCCCCACCTGTTTATGAATGGAGCATACCCCCACCCCACCAGTGTATGTACAGGCCGTACCCCCACCCCACCAGTGTATGTACGGAGCATACCCACACCCCACCCGTGTATGTACGGACCGTACCCCCACCCCACCCATGTATGTACAGACCGTACCCCCACCCCACCCGTGTATATATGGACCGTACCCCCACCCGTGTATGAATGGAGCGTACCCCCACCCCACCAGTGTATGTACGTACCGTACCCCCACCCCACCCGTGTATGTACGGACCCTACCCCCACCCGTGCATGAACGGAGCGTACCCCCACCCACCAGTGTATGAATGGAGCGTACCAACACCCCACCCGTGTATGTACGGACCGTACCCCCACCCATGTATGTACGGACCGTACCCCCACCCGTGCATGAACGGAGCATACCCCAACCCCACCAGTGTATGTACGGACCGTAGCCCCACCCCACCCGTGTATGTACGGACCGTACCCCCACCCCACCCATGTATGTACGGACCGTACCCCCACCTGTGTATGAATGGAGCGTACCCCCACCCCACCCGTGTATGTACAGACCGTACCCCCACCCGTGTATGAATGGAGCGTACCCCCACCCCACCCGTGTATGTACGGACCGTCCCCCCACCCGTGTATGAATGGAGCGTACCAACACCCCACCAGTGTATGTACGGACCGTAGCCCCACCCCACCCGTGTATGTACGGACCGTACCCCCACCCGTGTATGAATGGAGCGTACCCCCACCCGTGTATGTACGGACCGTACCCCCACCCGTGTATGAATGGAGCGTACCTCCACCCCACCCGTGTATGTACGGACCGTACCCCCACCCGTGTATGAATGGAGCGTACCAACACCCCACCAGTGTATGTACGGACCGTAGCCCCACCCCACCTGTGTATGTACGGACCGTACCCCCACCCCACCCGTGTATGTACGGACCGTACCCCCACCCGTGTATGAATGGAGCGTACCCCCACCCCACCCGTGTATGTACGGACCATACCCCCACCCGTGTATGAATGGAGCGTACCAACACCCCACCCGTGTATGTACGGACCGTACCCCCACCCCACCCGT
Organism: Triturus cristatus; assembly: GCF_964204655.1. NCBI lineage: Eukaryota > Metazoa > Chordata > Amphibia > Caudata > Salamandridae > Triturus > Triturus cristatus. The sequence goes on along the minus strand of NC_140579.1, from coordinate 965,546,261 downwards.
GTATGTACGGACCGTACCCCCACCCCACCCGTGTATGTACGGACCGTACCCCCACCCGTGCATGAATGGAGCGTACCCCCACCCCACCAGTGTATGTACGGACCGTACCCCCACCCCACCCGTGTATGTACGGACCGTACCCCCACCCGTGCATGAATGGAGCGTACCCCCACCCCACCAGTGTATGAATGGAGCGTACCAACACCCCACCCGTCTATGTACGGACCGTACCCCCACCCCACCCGTGTATGTACGGACCGTACCCCCACCCGTGTATGAATAGAGCGTACCAACACCCCACCAGTGTATGTACGGACCGTAGCCTCACCCCACCTGTGTATGTACGGACCGTACCCCCACCCCACCCGTGTATGTACGGACCGTACCCCCACCCCACCCGTGTATGTACGGACCGTACCCCCACCCATGTATGAATGGAGCGTACCCCCACCCGTGTATGTACAGACTGTACCCCCACCCGTGTATGAATGGAGTGTACCCCCACCCCACCCGTGTATGTACGGACCGTACCCCCACCCGTGTATGAATGGAGCGTACCAACACCCAACCCGTGTATGTACGGACCCTACCCCCACCCCACCCGTGTATGTACGGACCGTACCCCCACCCCACCCGTGTATGTACGGACCGTACCCCCACCCGTGCATGAATGGAGCGTACCCCCACCCCACCAGTGTATGTACGGACCGTACCCCCACCCCACCCGTGTATGTACGGACCGTACCCCCACCCGTGCATGAATGGAGCGTACCCCCACCCCACCAGTGTATGAATGGAGCGTACCAACACCCCACCCGTGTATGTACGGACCGTACCCCCACCCCACCTGTGTATGTACGGACCGTCCCCCACCCGTGCATGAACAGAGCGTACCCCCACCCCACCAGTGTATGTACGGACCGAAACCCCACCCCACCCATGTATGTATGGACCGTACCCCCACCCCACCCGTGTATGTACGGACCGTACCCCCACCAGTGTATGAATGGAGCATACCCCCACCCCACCCGTGTATGTACTGACCGTACCCCCACCCGTGTATGAATGGAGCGTACCTCCACCCCACCCGTGTATGTACGGACCGTACCCCCACCCGTGTATGAATGGAGCGTACCAACACCCCACCAGTGTATGTACGGACCGTAGCCCCACCCCACCTGTGTATGTACGGACCGTACCCCCACCCCACCCGTGTATGTACGGACCGTACCCCCACCCGTGTATGAATGGAGCGTACCTCCACCCCACCCATGTATGTACGGACCGTACCCCCACCCGTGTATGAATGGAGCGTACCCCCACCCCACCGTGTATGTACGGACCGTACCCCACCCGTGTATGAATGGAGCGTACCAACACCCCACCTGTGTATGTACGGACCGTACCCCCACCCCACCCGTGTATGTACGGACCGTACCCCCACCCCACCCGTGTATGTACGGACCGTACCCCCACCCGTGTATGAATGGAGCGTACCCCCACCCCACCCGTGTATGTACGGACCGTACCCCCACCCGTGTATGAATGGAGCATACCCCCACCCCACCCTTGTATGTACGGACCGTACCCCCACCCGTGTATGAATGGAGCGTACCAACACCCCACCCGTGTATGTACGGACCGTCCCCCCACCCATGTATGAATGGAGCATACCAACACCCCACCCGTGTATGTACGGACCGTACCCCCACCCGTGTATGAATGGAGCATACCCCCACCCCACCAGTGTATGTACGGGCCGTACCCCCACCCCACCAGTGTATGTACGGACCGTACCCCCACCCGTGTATGAATGGAGCGTACCCCCACCCCACCAGTGTATGTATGGACCGTACCCCCACCCGTGTATGTACGGACCCTACACCCAGCCCCCCTTGTATGTACCGTGCGAAACACCACCACCGATGAACGGTGCGGACCAACACCCTGCCCGTGTTCGTACGCACCCTACCCCAGGCCCACACACCAGCACCCTCACCCAACATCGGGCATGTACGAGTCGTACTAAGCCATAGCAAAGGACAGCACTGTACAACAACATGGCCCATGTACGCACCGTACAGAGGCTAAAAACACTCCTGCTGAACCAGAACTAACCAAAAAAACACAAGGACAGTCAATCCGAGGCACACAACACCACAAAACATATCCAACAAGGCCAAATACATCCTATACACTGACCTGCAACTGACAAACAGAGAAACAGAGGCCCAAACCACTACCACTCCTTATAACACACCCACCCAAAGTTCAAACACAGCCACACCCACAAATGGACCAATAAAAAGGCCCAACACACACAAACCATGATCCTTTGCAACAGATCCACTGCTGCCAGACCCCAGAGACAACGCACTGCACCATACTTCAACCATCAATACACCTTACACTTGCACTCCTTCACACAACCACCATCACAAACACACCCTCATCACATTCACACACACACCTGCACACCCACAACCATCCACACCCACACCCATCCACACCCACACCCCCACAACCATCCACACCCACACCCCACACCATGCCCACCAACAAGAATCCAAAGTTCACAAAGGACGAGCTGGAGTCCCTTGTCGACGAAATCATCAGAGTCGAGCCACAGCTCTTCGGAACATTGATCAGACGGACCATTGATCAGACGGACCAGCATATCAGAAAAAACTGCCATGTGCGAGAGGATAGTCAATTCCGTGAATGCTGTTGGGTCCACCAGAAGGACCAGGCATGAGTGCCAAGCCAGGTGGTACGATCTGCGGAGGACGGTCCGCCGCAAAATGACGGACGAGCACAACCAGGCCAACATCACTGGAGGAGGGCCGGCCCGCAGACCGGTACACTACCATCCCTGGGAGGAGAAGGTGATGGCCACGCGGCCCCGTTGATAGTAGACGGACTAGAGGGAGTCCGAGAGCCTGGTGAGTACACAAACAACTCACCTCACATGGGGGGAACGCCATATACAACTCAAATACCAATCATGCACGCAACCCCCCCAAAGCCAGCACCAGACACAACCACACTCCAAAAACACACACATGCCACTAGCGCCTCCACGCCCCATGTCCCAAGCAAGGCCATGCCAAGTCACAGGCCATACAAAACACCAACACAAGACAGGATGTCCCTGATGCCGGGAGGGTGGGCCTCAAAACTAACATAGAGCAACTCTGAAGCACACAACAATGCCCTCAGCCCATATGGCTAAGGGCACAGCCATACAAACAGTGTGTCCCCACACAGTACTGTTTTGCCTACTAATGGTGGCCGCGTTGCAGGACGACATGGGTATGAAGGCACAATTTGCACATAACAGCAGCCAATCAAGACGCAGCACACTGAAAGAGTGTCAGCACACACCGCCACAGCAGCAGCGCAGACTCAGACACTACGCCCAATGGGTGCCCGCAGAGAAGAAACAAACCCACATGAACAAGCCAATGGCCTTTGCAAGACCTGCAAACTGTGTGTGCCCAGGAAGCTGGGCTGAGGTGACAGAGGGTGACACACAGAGGGAGGAAGAGGGGCAGAGAGAGGGACAGAGACAGAGGTGGACACAGGGAGACAGAGGGAGGGAGGGAGGAGGATGACAGAGGGAGGGAGAAGGGGAGACAGAGGGAGACGCACAGAGGGAGGAGGCTGACAGAGGGAGGGAGAAAGGGAGACGGACAGAGGGAGGAGGCTGACAAAGGGAGGGAGAAAGGGAGACAGAGGGAGACCAAATCACCCTTGGGTGGTGTGGCCATGTCCGCTCGTCAGCAGGTGGACTGTGTGCATGTAGACAAGGTTTGATAGTGCCTTAACCCCCCCCTTCAACCTTTGATAAACACTAGGCCATGTGTCAATCTGTGCAAGAGTACATCCGTGCTGCAGGCACAAACAGAACCTTACACCCAGTATACCTACCCACTGTGTTCGTCAGAACCCTGTCACAAATTGTTAAGTTACCTACCTGCATTCTCAAATAGCATGGAAAAAACACCATTTGGCCACGTACAGTGCAACACGTAAGGCGGCTCTGCATGGCTTGCTACGCCCGCTCACTACACTGCTGACTGCGTTCCCAAAATATGCATCAACTAAGATTGTGTCACACATAGGTAAAGTGTCGACAGCTGTGGCCAAGGGACATACCCATGCACAAGTGCATTGTGTGAGGAATGCTAGCCAAATCCAACCACCCAGAGGAACTGTGCCAAATCAAAAAAGAATGAAACATGAATGTCGCATGTGACACAATTAACACTGTCTCTCTCACACACAGGTCAACGTCATCGATCTCCCCCCAACACTGGGGGGGAAGACTCACAGGACCAGGCTCTGCGTGAAGAGGACCCCACCGGCAGCGACGACTCTCACCACTCCGTGGATGACCCAGACCAACCTGGCCCCTCTGGTGTCCATCCACCTGCAGCACCTGCGTCAGGTACAACTGTGCCAACCACCACCCTCATTCCTGCCACATCCCAGGAGACACCCAGGAGCCCTGCCCGCACACAACAACGCAGCCAGTCTGTCCAGGAGGGACAAGGTTCTCCGGGCACCCAGGAGGAGGCAGGCGACACCGCAAATGCCATCCCTCAGGGGTCCCGGAGACCCGATGTGCCCACAACGGCAGGCCAGGCGCAAGTGGGCAGGCGTGGTGGGAGTGGCGGACGGCGGAGGCCCGAACCTGCCCAGTTGGCTCAGGACCCGGCTATGGCACACGTCAGAACCATCCTGGACGCATACCGGCGTGACTCCAGAGGCATCGCCCAGGTAGTGGGGACCCTCAATGAGATGAAGGCCCTGCAGGTTGAGCATCATGCCAGGATGGAGGCAAGACATGCAGAGCACTTGGCGGTGCACAGGGACGTGAGCCAATCCCTCCGTCAGATCGCCCAAAGCCTGGCAAACCCTCCCTGTGCCACCAGGCGTAAAGCAGCACCACACACAGGGAGGGAGGAGGAGGATTCATCTGACGGAGCGTCCCTTGCACCGTCAAGCCAGGCGTCTGAGGGTCCCCGCAGGAAGGTGGGTAGTCCACGCAAAAGACCGTGAGAGTCAGCGGAACATCACCATCTCCCAGGTCACCTGGCCTGGCACCTGGCCCTATGGCCCAACAGCAGCACAGCAGCAAAGGACATTCTCTGCCACATGGCCTTGCTGGTCTCTGTCTGACCAATGTTGACAAAGACTGTGGCACAGACTCCGATGACTGTCAATGGCAAGGACACCAACTCCCCCTGTGAACTTTGGATTCTACACTCCCGCCAAGCACCTCTTGGCACCCCCCCAAACACGTACCCCAGCACTAATAAAATTCATCACAATCACAAGAAGATGCCGTCATTTTGCAATATTCCACTACATGTATGTGTTGTAAAGTCAAACCATGCCTGATTTCTGAATTAACTCCGAACCACCATACCCTGGGGTCTGAGTCTGGCACAGGACACACATGGGTCACAACGTACCATCCAAGACAGACATGGAGCACCATACTCACCCGTGATGGGCCCAACCAGCTGAGGGGGTGCCCGCACAACTGTGCCCACAGACCTATTTAGAAGAGCAACAGTCATGCGCAGAGGTCAGGGATCATGTGGAGTGTCCTGGGGTGGGAGTCCCAGGTATGTGTAGACACGTGGCAGTACCATGTCCTGCATGCTTGAGTCAGGTGGATGTGGAGAATGGTGGGCCAGCCAAGGTTGGATGCATGGAGATGGCACAATTGGGTGTTGGATCACAGTGCCACAAGGTTGTGTTTTGGGTGTGGGCTGCATCCTGAGGGTGTGCGTTGATTGAGAAGGTCATCCTGCAGCTGGCAGTGATCCACTCCCCCCATCTCTGTTGGACGTTGATGTGGCCTGGTCGCCGGATGTAGTAGCAGAGCTGTGCAGATGCACCCTGGATGTGGACAAGTATCATGGGATTTCTAACGCACATGTCCGTAGAGTGCAGGGTAGGAGTAGACACGGATGCCATAGTTGACCTGGGGGATGGTCTCCCTCTTGCCTTGAGGTGGATGGAACTGGGGATCTTGTGCATAATGCAGAGTGTGCTGCCGCATGAGGCACAGATGCTGCTGATCAGCATAGCACATGTCAGCAAGCAATCCATGATGGACACCAGCTTGTTTGCGTGGACACTGGGTGCCCTTGCAGCAGGGCCTGCAGCAGCATATGCCATGTCAAGGAAACAATGCCACAAGTAGCACACAAAGACAAGGATCTCAGGAAGGAACCATGCAAAAGGTGTATGTCAAGGAAGGAATGTCTGGTTCAACATGGCACACACACACACACAATGGATTCACATGCGGCACAGTGGCCGTCGTGGAGACTGACATGCCACAAAACCTACACAGCCATGGACATCATGCACAATACAGAATCTAATCCCTGACAAACAGCTTGCATCTTGCTACTCTACACATAGACTCATATGCACCATACGTGAGCAAAGCCATAGTGAAACGGCTCGTACACGCGCGTGTACGGGCCGTTTCACTATGGCTTTGCTCGCGTATGCTTACCCATAGTGATACGCCCCGTACACGCGCGTGTACGGGCCGTTTCACTATGGCTTTGCTCGCGTATGCGTACCCATGGTGATACGCCCCGTACACACGCGTGTACGGGCCGTTTCTATGCATTTGGGGTGCCCTAGGGCCCTGGAACTCACCGTACCTGTGTGTGAATGTCCAAATTACATAGGGGACACATGAGGGACAAGTATAAAGCCCTACATGCATGCTGGTTGTCATGGAGACCGAGTTTAAAGTTTGAATTTTTTTCATCAGGTGCCCAGCTAAAGTCGGTTTGAAAGAATCTACATTGTTGCAAAGTGGTTGTTGAGTTGACATCATGCTCAATAAAAAAAAAGAGCAAAGCCACTGACTGTGGTAGGTTTAAAGGGATTGGAGGAAACATAGGATGCAAATGTGAGTGACCAATCACTCTGTACTCCTGTGAATGAAACAGGGCAGCAAGGTAGATATAAGGCAGCCAGGTCCCATGAGAGAGCACTTGCCTGCACATCCTTTGATTCAACTACACTGCTGCTGCTCGTGAATCCTCTGGCACCATGTCCAGGTCTGTGGAGAGGGCCCAGCCTTTCACCCAGGAGGAGAACCAAGCCCTGCTGGATGTGATCCTCCCACAGTACCCCATGCTGTATGGTCGACCAGGGGTTCAGGTGAGTGCTGAGTCCACTAGCAAAGACTGTGCCCCTTTTTTGTGACTGTGACTTCTGCCATTGTGTCCAGGTGTAACACACATGCAATGTACTGTAGGGTGGGTCCCGGGTGGGGGAATGCCTAATGTCTCCCAGCCAGAGCATGCTGTGGTGCATGTCTGCTCTCCTCACTTGCATTGTGTGTACTGTGACCAGGCAGGCAACTAGAGCCAAATTTCGGGGGGGGCTGAAGAAAAATTTCGGGGGGGTTAAGTCTTCCAGCCATAGGCAGAATGGCTGTAAAAAGGGGTGAAAATTCAACAAAAGCCTCATTAACGAGTAAATGGTCTTTTAAAGACCCGTGAAGTACTCTGGTGCGGCTGCAATTAGACGGACGCCAGCCCGCGAGGCTGTCTCAGCCGGGCTGTCACACACGACGGGGGGGGCTGAAGCCCGGTGAGCCCAATGGGTGTTGCGCGCCTGACTGTGACAATCACTGCATGTGACATTACACATTCTGCCTGTCTAATCCTCCTGGGAATGTTGTTACTACAGTCCTTATGTGAATCTGTGGTACCCCCAGTGTGACAGGTGGCAGTACCCACAGATGTGTGTTTGTTTAGTGTACATGTGCTGAGAGTGTACAAATGATGTGTTTGTCCCCTGGACATTGGTGTGTGTGTGTAAGTCCCCTGTCATGACGGTGAGTGCATATGTGGAGTGTAGCACCCCAGCTGCATGAGGGATGGATATACCCTACCCATGTGATGTGAGCAGGGAGCAGTGCTGTGTGTCTGTGGTGATGGGCCAGCCCCACACCTGTGGCACCCCCCAGTCTAGTGGCACATGTGCAGAGTGAGGTGTGTAGCTGCAGTTGGCAATGGCAGGTGATTGTCCTGTGGCTGTGTGTGTCTGTGTACTCTGCTGAGGGCGCCTCAGTGGCCTGTGGCATGTGACTGCTTTGAGGTGCTGCACATAATCCTGGTGTCGCTTGTGATGCACAGTGTGAGCCTGGATGATTGATTGTGTCGTACCCCTCATGGCACCTGTGTACTCTACAATGCCACCTAGTGCTTTTTGCCTTCCACAGAGGAAAGTGTCCCTATGACACAGGTGTAATGAGTTATATGCATTCTATGCCCTGTTAAAACCAGCCAAATTGTTCTAATGTGTGTCTCTGTGACATGTCGCAGGTGTATTGATGTTGTCTCACTTTTTCATCCTCACAGGTAGGAGCTTGTGCCAAGGAGCAGATCTGGAAGGACGCCGTCAGTGCCGTGAGACAGACGGATGGTCGGAAGCGGCGCCTAGCCCAGGTGAGGAAATGCTGGCAGGATATCCGGTGCTGGACTCGGAGGATCGCACGGGTCCTGCTGGGGGACTCACCTGTGAGCCAAAAGAACCATGGGCGCTGCCGTCTGACCCACATCCACAAGCGTGTGCTGGCGGTCGTCTTCCCTGACATGGACAGGCGCTTACGGGAAAAGCAGCAGCAGGAAGGGGGTAGGTACATGTGTGTTTGTTGTGTGTCACCAGCATTTGTAAGTGCACAGTTGCATGGATACACTGCCAGGGTTTACATGTGCAGTGCAGTTCCTGGTCCCCAAAGTGTAGCGGTGCTGTCCTTCCTCCCTTCCCCTCCTTGGCATGTGTACCCTGGTCTGTGTGTAGTCACACTTGCACAAGGTTATCTAGGCTGGCAGTTTATCGATGTGCCCAATGCTTGCAGCTTCATGTGTGGGGGTGATGTGTAACAGGTTTTGGGACCTTGCCTGTGCCCTGTCCAGTTCAGTACTTGTGGGGTCCATGTCAGTTGTCACTGATGCTGAGCCCAGACATAGGAGTGTGTCTCTAAAGTGTATTGCTTTACAGCATGCATGTCCTATTTTGTGGCCTGTGACATGATGTGCATGAGTGTGAGATATGCAGAGTGCAGGGATGGTGGCTTGTGTTGCAGTCAGTACCATTCAGGACCATGGAGTAGTGTGGCCACTACTGTCCCCTGGGGCATCTTTTCCTAGGTATCATGTGTGTAATCCAAAAATGTCGACAATCTCTGTGTCTACAGCATAGGTTGTGCTCTGTGCCATTGTACCCTGGCACCATTTGTGTCTACGTAAACTCTGCTACATGTGTCCACTGTACAGGCTGACCAAATGTCCCTTGTTCATACTCACGGGGGCCAGTGCCTGTGTGTCTTGGTAAAATGATCTGATGATGGCCATTTGTAGATGATGTATTTGTACCGGCGCACCAGGGGTATTTTGTATCCAATCAGGATTTCTTGCAGGCCATGTGTTTTTATTCCAGACTAAGAGATGTAAGTGCTTCCTGTGTCTCAATAAATTGTCTCATGTAGGGGGTGGTTGGTGCGGGCAAGGCCTACGTGTCTAGACCTGAAGTCTCCTTGCTAGGTCTGGCCAGTGTGTGATGTTTGTTTGGACATACACTCAAGGTGCAGTGTTGGGCATGTTTTTAAGTATTGCCTTTGCAGCATGTGCCTACAGTTAATAGACCTGGTTCCTGCTCATCCCTTTTTACGCCGACGCTGTGTGCTGCAGATGCTGTGCTGGATTGTCCCCAGTGCCTGGCTCCTCTGTCCAAATCCATATCATGTTATTTACTATTGTGTCATGCTCTCCATAGTTGGTCAGTGGCATGGTGGGTCAACCAACTGTGTGTTGCAGGGCCTACATATGTGCCTTGTATTGTAGATGTTACTCATGTTGCTTTTCAGGCTATGCACTGTGACCTATGTGGATTTGACTCATGTGACATATGTATACAGGTGTCTGATTATTTCCTGTCTCTTCACCTTGCTCACAGCATCGTCGGGGGACACCGAGGGAGACACTGGCACGGACCGTGAGGAGGGAGCGAGCACCAGTGCCAGCAGTGCAGAGTTGTCTGCCACATCGAGTGGCACGGAGGCCGACGGGAGTGCAGCGGAGGACCTATCCAGTCAATCCACCACCGACTATGACGCAGACGGGTCCGAGGCTGAGCACTCCGAGGGGGCGGTGGCTGGTCCCACAGCTGACACCAGCACTCCATCACTACCCGCCCCCTCCATTCCGATCACCGGCCTCCCACTTGCTCGTGTCCCTTCCCGCCGTGCTCGGTCAGCACGTGTCTCCTTCTTGCCAGGCACCGCACCCCCTGCCCCTGTCTCCACTGCTGCCACCAATGCCGAGTCTGTGGACATCCTGCGGCAGTTGCGGGTTGGTCAGACTGCGACGCTTAATGTCCTCCATGGCCACAGCCAAGTGCTCAACCAGATGGAGGCATACTTGGAGGGCATTTCAGCCGCGCAGTCTGACCAACGCAACTTGCTGAGGTCCATAGACTCGACACTGACTGCAGCAGTGGGTCTCCTGCAGCGCTACGTCCCACCCCCTACCCCTGCCCCATCCACACTTCCCACTCCCATGCCTGTCCCACGTACACCCAGACGTCAGCATGCACGCACCCCACCAGACACAGGCACCACACGAGCAGGGCAGGGCAAGCGCACACCTCCTGGCACGCACACACAGGGTGAGATAGGCACACCCACTGGGTCGGAGGGCAAACGTAAGTCACGCAGCCAGAGTGGGAGTCCGCATTCCGCAAAATCCACTCCCTCCAAATCCACTCCCCTCAGCTCTCCTGGCCACGAATCCAGCAAAGATTCCTTCATGGCCGCTCTGTCCCTGAGCCCAACAGTGACACCACCCCACAAGCGGGCAAAGGAGTCCCCGGTCAGGGTAGTTGAGTGCCCCCCCCCTGTCCACACCCTCCCCCAGTGGCGCTGCGACCCATTCCTCCGCCCCCCCTCCTTGGGGCCTGTGGTTCCTTCGGGTGCAGGGGATACGCTGGGGGACCTTGCTGACGTGTGCAGCGCCATCCTCACCACCTCCTTTGGTGCTGCCCCACCCCCTGTGGTGGAGTCCTCCGTCCCTGCACCCACAACGCCTGCCCTTGCCCCTCCTGTCCCTGCGGTGCCTGGTCCTTCCCCCCCACATGATGCCCCCCCCTGTGGAAGACAGGGTGGTCTGAACTGTGCAGGCAAGCTAGGGGACACGCGTCCCACTGTGTCCCCCATCCAGCTGTGACTTATGGACTGCCCTATGGGCTTTGTAAATATTGAACTTTATCCACACAAACATTTTTTGATAATGCTGAATAAAGCCATTTTTTTTTTCCTTAGAACACTACTGCTTTTCTGGTATTGCTGTTGGTGGGGCTGCTACATGATTTTGGGTGGTGATCATGTGTTGGGTGTGTGGGAAATGTAGTAGTGTGCTGGTCATAGGGGGGACCCTGGTATCTGTGTGCCATCACAAGGTGTTAGCTAAGTTTCTTTGTTCATGTAAGCAGTTACTGCGTGGTGAAATTGTCCCAAGGTGTGTTCCTTCCTCTGTGTACCCTGACATCTTCCCTGCAGGGTGTTTCCAATATGTTGTGCTGAGCTGTGTCTACATTAGCTGGGTGTGTGACGGACCCCTTCAACTTTGGCCATGCATGCAGAGCGATGTCTCCACCTGTATCATTCGTGGCATCCTTGGTGATCACTATACTTGTGTATGTAGTCTGTTGACATGACTTCATGTGGACATGTTCCCTTTTAGGCAGTATGCATGTGTGTATTCCCAGCCTCGCACACATGTGTTACATGTACTGCAGGGTCTTTGTGCACCTGACTGACAATTGTGGCCATTGGATCTGTGGGTACTCCTCCCTTTTTCTTTCCATGGGCACTGCTGGGGGCCTCTGCACCCACCCCTCCTGTGTCTGGGCACTGCTGGGAATGATAGGCACCCACCCCTCCTGCGTCTGGGCACTGCTGGGAGGACTCTGCACACACCCCTCCTGCATCTGGGCACTGCTGGGAGGACTCTGCACACACCCCTCCTGTGTCTGGGCACTGCTGGGAGGACTCTGCACACACCCCTCCTGTGTCTGAGCACTGCTGGGGGGACTCTGCACCCACCCCTCCTGTGTCTGGGCACTGCTGGGAATGATAGGCACCCACCCCTCCTGCGTCTGGGCACTGCTGGGAGGACTCTGCACACACCCCTCCTGCGTCTGGGCACTGCTGGGAGGACTCTGCACACACCCCTCCTGCGTCTGGGCACTGCTGGGAGGACTCTGCACCCACCCCTCCTGTGTCTGGGCACTGCTGGGAGGACTCTGTACACACCCCTCCTGCGTCTGGGCACTGCTGGGAGTGATAGGCACCCACCCCTCCTATGTCTGGGCACTGCTGGGAGTGATAGGCACACACCCCTCCTGTGTCTGGGCACTGCTGGGGGGACTCTGCACCCACCCCTCGTGCGTCTGGGCACTGCTGGGAATGATAGGCACCCACCCCTCCTGCGTCTGGGCACTGCTGGGAATGATAGGCACCCACCCCTCCTGCGCCCGGACACTGCTGGGAGGTCTCTGCACACACCCCTCCTGTGTCTGGGCACTGCTGGGGGGACTCTGCACACACCCCTCCTGTGTCTGGGCACTGCTGGGGGGACTCTGCACCCATCCCTCCTGTGTCTGGCCATGTACGCTCCATACATACACGGGTGGGGGTACGGTCCGTACATACACTGTTGGGGTGGGGGTACGCTCCATACATACACTGTTGGGGTGGGGGTACGCTCCATACGTACGCGTGTGTGGCAACGGTCCGTACATACACGGGTGGGGGTACGCTCCATACATACACTGTTGGGGTGGGGGTACGCTCCATACATACACTGTTGGGGTGGGGGTACGCTCCATACGTACGCGGGTGTGGGTACGGTCCGTACATACACAGGTGGGGGTACGCTCCATACATACACTGTTGGGGCGGGGGTACGCTCCATACATACACTGTTGGGGTGGGGGTACGCTCCATACGTACGCGGGTGTGGGTACGGTCCATACATACACGGGTGGGGGTACGCTCCATACATACACTGTTGGGGTGGGGGTACGCTCCATACATACACTGTTGGGGTGGGGGTATGCTCCATACGTACGCGGGTGTGGGTACGCTCCATGCATACATGGGTGGGGGTACGGTCCGTACATACACTGTTGGGGTGGGGGTACGCTCCATACGTACGCGGGTGTGGGTACGGTCCATACATACACGGGTGGGGGTACGCTCCGAACATACGCGGGTCTGGGTACGCTCCATGCATACACGGGTGGGGGTACGGTCTGTACATACACTGTTGGGGTGGGGGTATGCTCCATACATACACTGTTGGGGTGGGGGTATGCTCCATACGTACGCGGGTGTGGGTACGGTCCGTACATCCACGGGTGGGGTGGGGGTACGCTCCATACATACACTGTTGGGGTGTGGGTACGCTCCATTCGTACGCGGGTGTGGGTACGGTCCGTACATCCACAGGTGGGGTGTTGGTACGCGCCATACATACACGGGTGGGGGTGCGGCCCGTACCCTGGCCTTTGGAACATGGGTACGGGCCGTACCGCCATTATTGGGGTGACGTAGGGGTGGGCGTTGTACGACTCGTACCCACGCTCTTAAGGCGTGGGTACGGTACGTACCGGACTTGTTGTGTTGCCGGTTCGCGTGTACATCCACTTCCGTTGCTGGACACGCCCCCACCCCCTCGAAGTGACCAGGCCGTGAAGGTCAGGTATGTCCAGGGCATGTATGATTTGTGACTTGGGTGGGGGTTTTGGGTCCTGCCCCTGCCCCCCCCTTTGCCCCTGGGTGTTGTTCTGACCGTCTGCGTCGGTTCCTGTAGAGCAGGTGGACTGCTATGAGGGCTGGGATGACACGTAGGTTCGGGTCCATGGCTGTCTGTCGCGTACAGGTGCTCCTTGAGTGCGTCGTCCTGATTTCCCGGCAGTGTTTGGCAGGCGGAGAATTTTATCCGTGCGGGGTGACGTCGGTGCGGATAGTACTTCCTGGTTCGTGAAACGCAGCCTGCATGCGTCCCGACGTCACGTCGGCGCTTTCCCGGATCACATTTGTATGTATATTTTCGTCGGTCGGTGATTTTTACGATTCGTACGGAAATGGTGTTTCCGTGCGAATCGTACTTGCATGTTTGTAATGTTTTTTAACCGGGTACGAGTCGGACGGAGAAAACGCTCCGACCGACGGTTCGTACCCGGTTTTTCCAGGATCGGAATCGGCCCCTGAGTGTAGAATATGCCACAAACATAACTTTTGCACATCAAATAAAACTTCTAACAGCCCTAGCTTATGTACCAACCACAGATGTTGCAGAACATTACAATCTTTTATTAGAAAGTCAATTCTACAAGCAAAATGAACTAAAGTTATCTCCTCTCTTAGATTATTTTGAGGATACCTGGGTGGGGAGACTACACAGATCAGGCCATAGACGTCAGCCAAAGATCCAAATACCTTGGTGGAATGTATATCTAAGTACTCTCAACCAACAATCCAAAACTAACAACGCAGTTGAGGGCTGGCATAATGCATTCCTAACTTCTACTGGGAGAACAACTCCAACACTAGAAAAACTACTAATTTCCATACAAAAGGAACAAAGTTTCCAAGAATTAAGAATGCAACAATCTGTCCTACAATTAAAACCAAAACAATCTAGACAAACTACTCAAATGTATAATTACCTACAACAACAGGTACAGCGATACCCATCCACAAGAGGACTTGAGTACTTAAATATAATAGCTCAAACTCTCTTCTAAACCATTTCAAAAAATTAACCCACAATTCTACTAAAACAACTATCACAACATAAAGAAACGACTTTATTATATCAAATAATTCATTATGTTGTCTAAAATATATAAATAATTTTTATATACATATATTTAGACAACATAATTAAATAAAACAAGTACACAACAACAATAATAAAAATACAACATTTTCCCACCCACAATTAAAATATTTAAATCAACTTACCTGTCTGGTTGCTCCAATACAATAATGACATTTCTTCCAAATAAATCCAGGTAGTTCAAAATCCATAGATATCAAAAAGAAACCCAAATAAAATGGAAAAATACAACTGTTTTTCGAAAAAATCGTCTAGGCCAAAAAACGACAATCCAGTAACCATAAAAATCCCGAAAAATATTAAAAAGATAAATAACCGCTCCTGGAAACCCGAACAATAAAGGAAGTGTAAAATAAATATTAGCAAACACAACTAATACACACTTCCTTTAAAAAAAAAAACGGTGTTTGAAAGAGACGAAAATATCTTCTCCGTAAAACCTACAAAAGAGAAACAAACATTCCCACCCACACACAAACACACATAATGCACCTAAAAACATCACTACAAACATTATTCAAACACTATAAAACTTTAACACACCTAAATAACAAAACACTAACAAAGCCGCAAACACGGAACACAACGTAAATTCTAAAACCGTATACAAACTATTACTAACACCCTAACTTCTAAAACATCACTCCATACACACTTATTACAACATTACTACTTCCAGAAAACACTTAAAACTATTTAATAATAAAGAAAATAACTCTTACCTTCTCAAACGCGAAACAGCTCCAAACCGCGACCTGGATTCTACCAAAATAATCCAAAACAACAGCGAGCGGTTACTAAATAAAAGACCCAAACAAACATAACAACTAAAAAAACACCAAATAAATATCCAAACTATTTATTTAACATTACACATTACTTTAAAAATTAGTAAAACATTTGAATAAAATACTCAAAAATAATACCTATTTATTTTATATACGTGAAAATTATTTAACTTATAATAATAAATATAATAAAATAATTATATTTACTAATATAATAATAAAAATGTATATATTACTAAAAAAAAAATTATGAACATGATATAATTAATATATTGGTGCCGATTCCGATCCTGGTAAAACCGGGTACGAACCGTCGTTCGGAGCGTTTTCTCCGTCCGACTCGTACCCGGGAAAAAAACCCTACAAACTTGCAAGTACGATTCGTACGGAAACACCATTTCCGTACGAGTCGGAAAAAACACCGACCGACTGAAAAATACATACGAATGAGATCCGGACGTGATGTCCGGACGGAGGTAGGTTTGTTTTTACGTACCAGCAAGTACGATTCGTACCCACAGCAGTCCGGACGGCAATATTTTTACGGCACCCAAAAAGTGCCGGAAAAGCTAAGTACGCCGCGATGCCAGCGGAATAGGAGGCCAGGTACGTGCTGTACCCCCCCCCAGCCCCCGTATGTACGCGCCATACCCCCAGCCCCCCCCCGCGGAAGTACGCGCCGAACCCCCACCCGTGTATGTACGGACCGTACCCCCAGCCCCCCCGTGTATGTACGGACCGTACCCCCAGCCCACCCGTGTATGTACGGACCGTAGCCCCAGCACCCCCGTGTATGTACGGACCGTACCCCCAGCCCCCCGTGTATGTACGGACCATACCCCCAGCCCCTCTGTACATACACGGGGGGCTGGGGGTACGGTCCGTACATACACAGGTGGGGGTACGGTTCGTACATACACGGGGGCTGGGGGTACGGTCCGTACATACACGGGTGGGGGTATGGTCCATACATACACGGGGGCTGGGGGTACGACCGTACATACACGGGTGGGGGTACGGTCTGTACTTACACGGGGGGGGGCTGGGGGTACGGTCCGTACATACACAGGGGGGCTGGGGGTACGGTCAGTACATACACGGGTGGGGGTACGGTCCGTACATACACGGGGGGCTGGGGGTACTGTCCGTACATACACGGGTGGGGGTACGGTCCGTACTTACACGGGGGGGCTGGGGGTACGGTCCGTACATACACGGGGGGCTGGGGGTACGGTCCGTACATACACAGGGGGGCTGGGGGTACGGTCCGTACATACACGGGGGGCTGGGGGTACGGTCCGTACATACACGGGTGGGGGTACGGTCCGTACATACACGGGGGGCTGGGGGTACGGTCCGTACATACACGGGTGGGGGTATGGTCCGTACTTACACGGGTGGGGGTTCGGCGCGTACTTCCGCGGGGGGGGTGGGGGTTCGGCGCGTACATACGGGGGCTGGGGGTGGATTCGGCACGTATGCGGCCACATGTCTCCATGGTTGCTATGGGAGTTCGGTCCGTACGGTGTTTTTTCCATGCAGTTGTAACATCGGACGCCCGGTACGGATCGTACTTGCGCGCTCGGACTTGAGTTTTCACATTTGTACGTAAAATCGTCCGGGGACGTGTCGGAAACGTTTTACGACCTGAGGATGTGTGGGGGAATTTTCCCAATAAGATTCGTATGGACTTTTTCCCGTACGAATCGTACTTGCCAGTTTGTACGGTACTTGTACGATTCGTACGGAAAAAAATCCGGATACGATTCGTACGGGGAAATTTTTTCCAGGATCGGAATCGGCCCCATTGTATCTACAACATACCAGAACTAAAAATAAAAAGAACAACTGTTATAAAATGTAAAAATTATCAATATTAATTATCTAATATTAATATGAATAATTACAATATATTAATCAAATATTTCAAAACATACAATTTCTTATAATTTCAAATAAAGTATACAAATATTTACAGTATACAATATAAATTAAAAAATGTTAACCAGCTATAAAAATCAGGAAAAAAAAACATTTATTTATTATTTCTGTTAATATATTAAGGTCCAAAATATACATTACAAAAATAGATATCCATTATAAAATATTTATTACAATAATACAAATGTTAAATACTAATTATTTTATTACATGTTTATTTCAATGATTTAATTGTTATAATATGCCTAATAATAAACAATATTTTCTCTGTAATTAATATACCTTCCAACAACTATAAAAAAAATCATATTTTCCTTTGCACTATTTAATACCAAAAATTTCAATTTTCATTCTGATATGACTTCTATATTTTATCCAACAAAAACTAAAATCTACAGAATTATTGTAAATTAAAACAAATTAATTTAACTGTTCCTATTCAACTCTATATTTAATGATAATAATTGCTGTTTAACAAACTTAATTAATTTACTACTCCCACTACAGACTTAACTTAATTAATTTACTATTCTCACTCCAAAATATATTTAATTAGGGTAGGTGCTGGACACTGAACTTAATTAATTTACTATTCCCACTCCAGCCTATATTTAATTAAGATAAGTGCTGGTCACTGAATTTAATTAATTTACTATACCCACTCCAGTCTTTATTAAATTTAGATAAGTGCTGGACACTGAACTTAATTAATTTACTATTGTCACTCCAATCTATATTTAATTAGGATAAGTGCTGGACACTGAACTTAATTAATTTACTATTCCCATTCCAGTCTATATTTAATTAAGATAAGTGCTGGACACTGAACTTAACTAACTTGCTATTCTCACTCCAATCTATATTGAATTAGAGTAGGTGCTGGACACTGAACTTAATTAACTTACTATTCCCACTCCAAAATATATTTAATTAGGGTAGGTGCTGGACACTGAACTTAATTAATTTACTATTCCCACTCCAGCCTATATTTAATTAAGATAAGTGCTGAACACTGAACTTAATTAATTTACTATTCCTACTCCAGTCTTTATTAAATTTAGATAAGTGCTGGACACTGAACTTAATTAATTTACTATTGTCACTCCAATCTATATTTAATTAGGATAAGTGCTGGACACTGAACTTAATTAATTTACTATTCCCACTCCAGTCTATATTTAATTAAGATAAGTGCTGGACACAGAACTTAATTAATTTACTATTCTCACTCCAATCTATATTGAATTAGAGTAGGTGCTGGACACTGAACTTAATTAACTTACTATTCCCACTCCAAAATATATTTAATTAGGGTAGGTGCTGGACACTGAACTTAATTAATTTACTATTCCCACTCCAGCCTATATTTAATTAAGATAAGTGCTGGACACTGAACTTAATTAATTTACTATTCCCACTCCAGTCTTTATTAAATTTAGATAAGTGCTGGACACTGAACTTAATTAATTTACTATTGTCACTCCAATCTATATTTAATTAGGGTAGGTGCTGGACACTGAACTTAATTAATTTACTATTCCCACTCCAGTCTATATTTAATTAAAATTAGTGCTGGACACTGACCTTAATTAATTTACTATTCTCACTCCAATCTACATTGAATTAGGGTAGCTGCTGGACACTGAACTTAATTAATTTACTATTCCCACTCCAAAATATATTTAATTAGGGTAGGTGCTGGACACTGAACTTAATTAATTTACTATTGTCACTCCAATCTATATTTAATTAGGATAGGTGCTGGACACTGAACTTAATTAATTTACTATTCCCACTCCAATCTATATTTAATTAAGATAAGTGCTGGACACTGAACTTAATTAATTTACTATTCTCACTCCAATCTATATTGAATTAGAGTAGGTGCTGGACACTGAACTTAATTAATTTACTATTCCCACTCCAAAATATATTTAATTAGGGTAGGTGCTGGACACTGAACTTAATTAATTTACTATTCCCACTCCAGCCTATATTTAATTAAGGTAAGTGCTGGACACTGAACTTAATTAATTTACTATTCCCACTCCAGTCTTTATTAAATTTAGATAAGTGCTGGACACTGAACTTAATTAATTTACTATTGTCACTCCAATCTATATTTAATTAGGGTAGGTGCTGGACACTGAACTTAATTAATTTACTATTCCCACTCCAGTCTATATTTAATTAAAATTAGTGCTGGACACTGACCTTAATTAATTTACTATTCTCACTCCAATCTACATTGAATTAGGGTAGCTGCTGGACACTGAACTTAATTAATTTACTATTCCCACCCCAAAATATATTTAATTAGGGTAGATGCTGGACACTGAACTTAATAAATTTACTTTTCTCACTCCAATCTATATTTAATTAGGGTAGGTGCAGGACACTGAACTTAATTAATTTAGTATTCCCACTCCTAAATATATTTAATTAGACTAGATCATGTACACTGATCTTAATTAATTTAATATTCCCACTCCAATATGTATTTAATTAGGGTATGTGCAATATAAATATATAAATATATTAAAAAAAGGGTTAGTTTTAATCATTATTCCTAATTTTACATAAAACAATACCCACCCTTATCCTCTACAAATCCAACTCCCCAATCCGAAATTTATCAAAAAAAATTATATTTGAATATATTTTTTTAAATGATAAATTACTCAATATTACAAATTTAAAATACTTTTTTTAAAACACTCCCCACCCTTATCCCCTATAACCCAACATCCACCTCATAAAATTAAATATACAAATCAAAATTAATTTAAATATTTGTAAATACATTTTATAAAATATTACAACAAAATAAAATATTTTAACACACCGCACCCTTATCCACTATAACCCAACATCCCACTCCTAAATATAAATATTACATTCGAAATTTCATTGTTATTTCAAACTTAATTTTATTAAATATTCCAAAATAAATAAACATGTTTAAAACACTCCCCATCCTTATGCCCAATAACCCAACATACAACTCCTAAATTTAAATATAATATTCAAAATGTATTTCTAATTTTCTAAATTAATTTTATAAAACATTCCAATTTAATAAAACATTTTTAAAACACTCCCCACCCTTATCCCCTATAACCCAACATCCCACTCCTAAAATTAAATATAAATTTAAAAATCAAAATCAAAATTTCTAAATACATTTTATACAATATTGCAAACATTTTTAACAAATTTAAAATACTACACACCCTTATCCGATAACCCACCATCCCGCTCCTAAAATTAAATATAAAATTCTAAAATTTATTCTAAATTTCTAAATAATTTTTACAAATTATTCCTGAATTAATAAACATTTTTAAAACACTCCCCACCCTCATCCCCTATAACCCAACATCCCACTCCTAAAATAAAATATAAAAAACAAATTTTAATTCCAAATTTCTAAATACATTTTATTTAATATTCCACATTAAAAACAAAATTTTACATCACTTCCCACCCTTATCCCCTGTAACCGAACATCCCGCTCCTAAAATTAAATATAAAATTCTAAATTACATTAAAAAATTCTAAATAAATTTTATTAAATATTCCAAACTAAATAAACATTTTTAAAACACTTCCCACCCTTATCCCCTGTAACCCAACATCCCGCTCCTAAAATTAATTATAAATTTCAAAATTTAATTCAAATTTTCTAATTAAATTTTACAATATTTTACAAAAAAATTAAACATTTTAAAAACACTCCCCACCCTTATCCCCTATAACCCAACATCCCGCTCCTAAAATTAAACATAACATGCAACATTTATTTCAAAATTTCTAATTAAATTTTAAAAAATATTACAAAATTAATAAATATTTTTAAAACACTCCCCACCCTTATCCCCTATAACCCAACATCCCGCCCCTAAAACAATATAAATATTTTTCATATTCTATACATTTTAACAATTTATACAAACAACTTAAAAAAATTTACTAAACATACAATAACGATATTTTTACATGTCGATATTATTACTGACGATATCACATACATCGACATATAATTAAAAAAATTAAAACGATATTTTTTACATCGATATTATCTATTTCGATATTTTTTACATTAGATGTTTTTGACTCAATATTTAGGTCCCTCGATATTAAAAAGTCGATATTTAGACTGCTCACCAAGCCCATGTTCGCACCAGAACATGGACTTCGATTGGAATTCCCCAGGGCATATTATCAAGCCCATTATTGCCGCTTAAGCGGCAGTTTTCTGCCGCTCAAGTGCCGATAATTTGTAATGCCGTCCATGATAATATGCCACTTAGTCGTGTGCCCTCCATTGCAAAATGCGATGCAGGTCGCACCATGAAATCCATTCAGTCATCCAAAGTCAAATTACCTGCATTCACACATATCCCTGTCCATAATACCCACCACCCTCTCGAGCCCCACGTTAATGCATGGCATGTACTATTTTCTTTTGCAAATTAAAAAACTCTTCATGTCTGCGAAAGCTAGATCTTCAAATCTAACAATCGCACCAACCTATGGACATATTATCAAGATCAGTGTTAAAATTATCGCTGCCTTAGCGGCAGGAAACTGCCACTAAAGTGGCGGTAATGGGCTTGATAATATGCCCTTGTGAATTCCCATAGAAGCCCATGTTCACACCAGAACATGGACTTCTATGGGAATTCACAAGGGCATATCATCAAGCCCATTACCGCCGCTTTAGTGGCAGTTACCTGCCGCTAAAGCAGCGATAATTTTAACGCTGATCTTGAAAATATGGCCCCTAGTCCCTCTCCCCTCACTATGATGTTCAATTTTCTGAGCATAGGATCCTTGGCTTGTTACTATGACATGTCTCCTCTACTACCTTTAATATTAAGAACCATGTAAAAAGGGCATTAACAACCAATTTTCAACACAGGCCATATAAACAAACTTCATCATCACAAATCCATTCGAAAGTCTATTTCACACTCCCTCAAGGCATGTCACTACCCATGTTGCTCTGTACTCCTTGATAGCCTTAGCAGTGCGTAATCTGTGGTATCCAGAAGATAAACACTAAAAACACAATATACAGGCTGCCGCTTTAGATTCACCCATCATGCATGTCTACAATGGTGTCGAATGGTTACATCTACGGGCTATAAAGGCCCTACCCTGGTACCAGCTCACCTGGCTCAGTGTTGACATCGCTCTCGCTGTCTTCGTCCACCAATGGTCCAAAGAAATGGGCCCATGCCCTAGCCGCCTCAAGTGATCCCTTGCTCACTGTACCCTTGACCAGTAGTAGCCTAACTATCCCATCACACTCTGCCCATTTGGTGAACTCGCACTCCCATTGATCTAAACTCGTGGCCCCACTTGCCTTCCAGTGCATCGTAATATCCCCTCATGGCCACTAATAATCCCCTATCCATAAACTTGCGGAAAGCCCACTTTGAGCCGTGTGTGGGAAGCAATGTAGGATACAAGCCCCAAACGACAGATCTACCTCCCTGTCCGTCAACACCTTCAATAGTGTCATCACTACGGTCCAATAAGTAGCCCAAAGTGGTCACACCCAAATCATGTGAGGGAAGTTTGGCCCCTCTCCCTGAACCCTTGTGCATTCCTATGAGTCAGTGTAGAAACATGCATTGACTTTTTGCCGGTGTGAGGTAAGGCGATGTAAAACATTAAAAAGAAGCCTTTGGAAGCGGGTGTGCCGGTGCACCTCCATGCTTACTCTACAATCTCAGCACAAGCCCTTTCTGGTATCTCTCTCCCTACATCTACCTCCCATTTCAATTAAGTATGTCCAAAGGGGGCAGCTCCACGAGACCCATGCGCATGTACAGGCATGTGACTGCCTTAAACTTTACAGCTGCTGTCAATATGTATTGGCACCCTAAAGAAAGCTCAGGTCCTGCTTGGTCCCCTTTACAATGCGCATGAATCTCCGCTGTGATCGCTGCATGGAGTATGTAGTCCCCACTTCTAAAATCAAAGCGCTCATGCAGAGTCTAGAAGGTCAGCGCCTGGTATGATGCACAAAACGACCCTCCACTGCCACACACACTCCACATGTGGGACCAAATCTGTGGGTAATGGGTGTGGACACTGTCTGCTCAGACAGCAACAACAATTGCTATACATGCTGCACCATACTCTGAAAGGGTAATCCAAAAGAAGTGCAGGAAGCAAGATTAAACATGACAGACGCAATGCACACAACACAAATCACAAGGAGCCAAAGCGACTTAGAGGCACATATGTCCTACACAGTGCAGCTTTGTAGAAAAAACACGGTGTATATAATCAAGGACGTTCTTAAAATTATCACCCCTTCAGCGGCATGAAACTGCCACCAAAGCGGTGATAATGGGCCTGATAACATGCTGCTGAGAATTCCAATCAAAGCCCATGTTCACACCAGAACATGTGCTTCTCCTGGAATTCTATGCGGCATATTTTCCAGAACATCTTTGCCGCTTGTAGCGGAAGTTTGCTGCCGCTAAAGCGCCGATAACACCATGGCCGTCCATGATAACATGCCCCCAAGTAGGCTCCCATTGCCAATGTGCCACAAGTGGGCACTCATCACACATTACTAATAGCACACAAAACACATGCACATGTGCAAGCCCCTGCAAAGCTGCAACTCCTTGAGCCACACTGATAAGGCATGTGATAGGGCATGATGGATAGCATGCCTGCAGGACAAAGAGTTCACATGGTGCAGGACACCTCACTGATGTTGTGGAGTGTGGAACACATCCTCAAGGGAGCATGTCACACCCTGTCACAACCTTATGTACACACAACCCCTGATGTGAACAAGATACTTGATGACCTACTATGCACAAGTGTCACAACTCTGACAAGGACACACAATCCACACAGATTTCCACATGTCAACTTGTGACATTACAACGTACGAGTACACCCTCACATCCATGATGTCTCTGAAATAATCACCATCCAGAAACTATTATGCATATTGTACAAAATATCTATAATGTACAGTCTCCCTCAGTCTGATTGTTAAGTCAAATAATGCATGCTCATACATGGATTCCACTGTTAAACTGTATCTTCCACAAACATTTCAGAGGGAGAGACAACACCTCCTGGACAGCAGGACGACCCACTCCGCCACGATGACTCGTCGGAAACACCCACCATCAACGTGGACGAGTTTCAGCGTCTCCTCGATTCCTTCGACATACCAACTCCAGGAGCAGGGCTACCCAGCAGCATTGCGCTCAGCCCACCCCCTGCACAAACCACCCAGCAGCAAGCACCTCCCACCACAGCTGCCTCACAGGACCCAGGCAACCCATATGCAGCCTTTCACACCATGGTGCTTGAGGTCCAACGGGAGACACGGGACTATGTGCGGGTGGCCTTGGAGAGCCTGGCAGCCAAATTGGAGGAGCTCAATGGGTGTCTGAATCGCCTCGACAACAACATGCAGAGGATGTTATACATCCACACACCCCTCAATAACATCCAACGCACCCTGGATGACATTGCTGGGGTCCTGATCCGGAGAGCGGACACACTGTCCCGGTATGATAGCTCCAGTAGTGTCTGTGCTGCATTATCCCGACTGTCGGGGATAATGGAGGCCAGGGAGCGGAGGGAGCTCCAACTGATGGCTGCCACGGCTCAACACCAGCGTAATCTGAAACGGACATGACAGGCCATGCTCCTTCATATGACATCTTTACCTCCCCACGGTCTTGCGACAACATCTGCTGCTTAGGCATCCACATCCTCAGCTCCGCACCCTGATGTGTCTATGCCTCACAGTGCTGCTCCCACCATACCACCACCCACATGTGAGACACATAACATATCATCAGACGAATCTGAGGATGAAACTGCCACCATGGTAATCCGCAAGTCCAGCCAGCCGTGATGTACAAAGGCCTGTCACACCATCGGATTGTACATACCATCATTCCACTGACCTTCCTCTCCCACTGTCTGCCGACGTCCACCAACACACAGCTTGGACCCACACATTGACCTTCAGCAAATCTCCTTTTGTTCATTGACAATGGCACTGCAAAATCCGCCTCTTCCCCTGGCTCTGTCACTCACAATGGACTCTGCCTGCTACTCCAACGGGCATCCTGCCAATCCCATGTCCTATGGGCCACTTCTGGTCCATTCCAAACCTTGTCTTGTAAATATATTCCCTTAAATCACACAGGTGTGTGTTTCCATGAACAATCAAGTATTTAACTAAGGCAATATGTAAGGGGCTGTGAATCCACAAGAAGGTCCAGCAAGGCTAATACAATCAATGTACATGTGTCACCTGACACGGATAGGCAGTGAGATGGCCGTGTATGTGCAAAAGCAATCTAGCTAATTTTCCTATGACAACATCTTTAAAGTGCACCACTAACCTGTGAGTGTCTCAAGGAGAAGGGGGGGGGAAGAGTGGGAGTCTGCCACTGCTTGGAAATCCCGTTCTTGAGGAGTCTCAATAATGTTAGCATGTGCTGTGCCTGCCGCAGGAGGGTGTGGAGAGTATTCCAGTTCTTTGCATTGACATGGCATAATGATCTTCCGCAGGAGTTAGCTTTCCAGATGCGGGGGACTGTGGCGATTGCAATGTCAGCGTAGCGGACATGCTGGATTGGGGTGCAGAAACTGAGTCGTCTAATGAGGTATGCATGTCCGGTGTTTTGGAGTGGCTTGTGTGCGTGGTTCTGGCGCGTAGAGGTGATACACTTGTTGGCGGTGAGCCAGTGCAGGTCTCCCAGGTGGGGTGTGATGTGCTGTCGGCGTGGGATGTTGAGGACCAGGCGTGCACAGGCGTTTTTAATGCGTTTAAGTCGTTCTTAGAGTTTGGTCGAGGCTCCTGCATAGAGGGTGTTACCGTATTCCAACTTGCTGCTGCTGAGTGCCTGTGTGACTGGTCTCCATGTTTCGGTGGGAGGCCACCTGTAGAACTTGACAAGTGATGAAGCAGGAGGACGAGACAGCGTTTACCTGCTTTGGCATGGAGAGAGTAGAGTTGATGTTGAACCCCATGTTGCGTGCGTGGTTGGTTGGTGTTGGATCTGTTCCCAGGGCGGCCGCACACCAGGAGGTGTCTCATGCAGAGGGTGTGGATTCGAGGATGAGCATTTCTGTCCTGTCTGATGTTTATCTCCTGTTGGCAGTCCTTCCTCAGCAACGATTTAGAGTCCTACATGGTGTTTGGTTGTGTAAGTGAGGGTAGCCATGGTGAGGGAGAAGATTAGCTGGCTGTCGTTCTCGTAGGAGATGATGTTGAGGTTGTGCAGTCAGGTAACATGTGTGAGTAGTGACATGTACATGTAGAACAATGTTGTGTGAGGGATGAGCCCTGGGGTATTCCGCTGAAGATTACTGTGGACTCTGAGCAGGAACGGTGGAGGTGGGCGGACTGGGTTTTGCCGGAGAGGAAGGAGTTTGTCCAGTCACGAGCCTTGTCTCGTATCTCGGTGTCGTGTATGCGTGTGCATAGTGTGCAGTGCAAGACAGTGTTGAAGGCAAATCACAGGTCCTGGACAATGAGTGTTGCTGTTTCACTGTTGTCCATCCGTGGCATTATATCATTGGTGGCGGAGATGAGTCCAGTTTGCTGCAGGAGTTGCCGCTGAAGCGTGAATGGGACGGATCCAGGATGCTGTTCCCACAGAGTTAGTGGGTCAGTTGTCTGTTGATGGTCTTCGCAATGACTCCTCACAGGAATGATAGCAGGGAGATGGGACGTAAGTTCAGGAGGTCCTTGGGGTCAGTCTTTTGTTTGTGGAGTAAGTGGTTGATATCGGCGTGCTTCCAGCTCTACGTGAATGTTGAATTTACGAGGGAGATGTTGATGCTCATCTAGAAATGAGGTGCAATGGTGGGGCTGGCTTTGGAGCAGATGTGGTGTGTTGTGGGCATGTGTCTGACGTTGATCCGGAGTTAATGTTGTACCAGATGTGCATTGTTTTTGTGTTGTTTATGTTGGTCCACGAGAGCAGGGGGTTGGTGCGTATGGGGTCCGTGGGGATGGAGGTCTCAGTGCTATTCGTGGCAGTCGTGACATTGTAGCTGTCGTGGATGTCTGCACCCTTGCGACGGACGAAAGTATCAAAGGAGTTGCACAGGTCTTGCAAAGGTGGGATGGTGTTGGTGTTGGAGCTGGTGTTGGAGAGTTCTTTCACTAGGTTGAAGAGCACTTAGCTGGTGTGTACGTTGTTGGCAATGCAGTCTTTGAAGGAGGCCCGATTGCGTATCTGATGAGGTGATGGTGTCTGCATGTGGCGTCTTTGTGGGTTGCGTAGCTGTCCAGTGTCTGTTCACGGTGCAATTTCTTCACTAGCTCATGGCAGGTCGGCATTGAGGCCTGGTGTTCTGCATTGAACCAGCTGGCTTACTTGCTGGTGTGTCTGTTGGAGTGTGTCTTAATCTGGGCGAGTGTGTTGGCGCAGTCGCCGATCCCTTGTCTGAGGTTCTGGGCGGTTGAGTCAGTGTCGGTGGTTGTGCTCCAGGCAAGGCTGCTGGTTAGCTGTGCTTCTGTGACTTTGCTCCAGCAGTGCCAGTGGATCTGTTGGGTGTGGTGGCGCGTGGTGTGTTTATGGAATGCGAAGTTGATGCATTGATGGTTGTTCCAGTGAAGGTTGGTTTTGTGGTTGGAGTAGACGTGGGAGCTTGCAGAGAATATGTGGTCAAGCGTGTGGCTGTTGTAGTGGGTGGGTGTTGTTACAAGTTGTATGAGGCCGAGGTTTGCCAGGTTGTCCATCAGGTTGGTGGATACGGTGCCGTTAATGTACACGAGGTGGAAGTTCAGCTCAACCGGAAGGATGTAGTCTGTGGATGTGAGGGCTTGTCTACTGACAAAGTTGGTGATGGAGTTGCAGAACTGTGTTAGGGGTCTGGAGGCTATGTAGACGCGGGTTACTCTGAGGGGGTGTTGGGATTGGTGTGGATCTGGAAGTGCATGTGTTCGGCGTTGATGAGGATGTCGTCGTTGTTGGTTGAGACTCTGAGAGTGTTCCTGTTGACTATGGCAATTCCTACTCCTACTCCGTTGGTGCGGTCCCTGTGGTTGATCTTGTAGTTGCACAGGATGGCTATGGTGAGGTAGTGTTCCGAGGAGGGGTACAATTAGGTCGCTGTCATGGAGACCATGTCTGGGGAGGTTGAGTTGAGTAGGTCCCAAAGTTCACTTGTGTGTTGGTGTCTGTGGCGGGTGTTGGGGACAATGCATCTGAGGTAGTTGGCTTCCAACACAGTGGGTGGATTTGCAGATTGGATGCTGGTGTCAATGCAGTTCCGGCTGGAGAAGTGTCCTTGTGTGCGTTCTGTTCCGGGCAGGAAGCAGGTGTGTGATAGTCCTATGTTGAGTGTGTTATCATCGTAGTGGCAACGTGTGTAGTTTGCGGGCCCAGGATGTTCCTGTACTTTGCGCAGACCCGGCGTGGATGTACGCCAGTGGAAGGGGAGGTGGGAGGATCAGCCTGGCATGTGGGCGGTACGAATGTGCGTGTTGCTGTACGGCTCAGCAGGGGATACTGTGGCGGGAAGGGAGAGCGGAGGCGGTTTGAAAAACATGTGTCCGAATACAGGGTAAGAAATGTAAATGAGCAATACAACTAAACCCGGCAGAAGGGGGCACAGTGGGCCAAACTAAGTAACACTTGCGATGACAACCGGAGACAGACAGGGAAGAAGAGGCACAGGGGGTCCCACGAGATTACACCCGCCAAATTGCACTGACCACATTGATCAGATAGCACAATCTAGCAATATACCAACTCTGACCCCCCGACATGTATGACATATGTGTGAGAAAGTGCCATCTTTCCTGCATGGTATTCCCCCACTTTTTGCTGAACTGCTGAATGGACTTTGACTGAGTGTGCCCAGGACTCCTGCCAATCAGGTGCCCAGGGCCTATGTTCCTTCCCTAAACACAAAAATTCAAAATTGGCAAACCCTGGCCACATGTCAGCCCCTGGTAAATGGTACCCTAGGTACCCAGGGCCTTGTGACAAGGGAAGGCCTCTAAGGGCTGCAGCACTTATTGTGACACCCTTAGAGGCCCTGTACCCTAACACAAACACACTTCTCTTGCAGAGTGTCTGGGTACAAGGCAAAACAAAGAGTCGACATGGCACACATCCCTGTGTTGCATGCACATAACCTACACTGCCCTGGCATACATCATCCACCCCTATAGCTGGGTGCCCTATGCCAGTGGTGTGGGCACAGCAGCATTATCCCTCTGCACCTGCAGTTCTCCTGTCTATTCCTGGGCACTGTAAGTGCAGTGCTGCCATTTAAGAGTATATGGTGCAGAGAGCTCATCTAACACGAACTCCACAGCACCATAATGGGAACACTGAAGAATGAGAATTTTGGTATCAAACTTCTCAGCACATCAAACCCGCACTGATGCCAGTGTGTGATTCAATGTACAAAGCACTACTGAAGGCATCTTAGAGATGCCCCCTGACAACTAACCTATAATCCACATCTGGTCTTGGAGTTTGCCTAGGCTGCCACACATCAGACTTGTTGCTGGACCCCAGGGTGGAGAGCCCCCGCTCTCTTGGGCCTGCAACAATGCACATCCTGGGCGAGGTGCTAGGTCTCCTCCCCCAGGATGGCCAGGGGGAAGCTTCAAAGGCATGCTGACTCTGTGAGCTTCTCCAGGCCACTTGCTGTACCCAGAAAACTGCCCCCCCCCCCGGTTCTGACCCCCACTCTGGCGGGAAGACTGGCCGGAAACACAAAATAAGGACAGGGGATGTGCCAGCCTGCCCACCCCATCCCTCAGGTGGGGGAGGCGAGGTGAAGCCCATCTCCGGGCGCTCTCCATCTTGAAGATGGGAAGCCCTGCACAATCAGGACTAGGCTACTGGCCCACTCCCACAGGTGAGTGGCAGGATAGTGTGTGTACCCATCCCAGGGCAGGGACCCATTGGTCCCTGCCCTTTACCTACCTGTAACGCAACTAAACCAAGTATTTTGAGGCACCCTGAACCTTCCTTCTCCAGATTCCGAAAAAGCAAAGAAGAGCAAGAAGAAAGAAAACCTGCCGTGCAGCTGCTAAGAAGAGGAAGACACCAACTGCTTTGGCCCCAGCCCTACTGGTCTGTCGACCCTTGAACCTGTTCCTGCCAAAGCCCGGACCCACTTGTGGCCAGCAACCTCACAAACCCCGGAGGACCTAGCTACCTTGACTCTGATAATCTGGGAGTCCCATGAGCAGAAGCTCTGCTCAAAGCAAGTTTCTAACCCCTGGCATCATCCCGGAACCGCAAACCCTGCACACTCTGCACCGGCCAAGCCTGGCCTGTGCCGGAGTGGACAAAGACCCCGATGACGTTCCCCCCCCCCCCGGCGACTGTGACCCCGAATCTGGCCCCCAAGGTCTCACCTCGACGCTCATGATGACGCCTGCAGCCTCAGAACCAGGGACCCCCCAACCACAATCAACAGAGGGTAAGATTTCCCAAGCCCAAAAGTCACCCCGGCACCCGGCGCCCTGCGGCCCCCTGTGCCCGACTCCTGGGTACATACCCACCCTCCAACTACCCAATTTACCTCCCAAAGTGTTGGGACACATGAAGAATCTTCGACCCCGAGCTTGCAGCCTTTGTTCGTCCTGAAGCTTTCCAATTGCAATCCATTGAGCGCACGAAGGGTCAAAGGCACCCTGCACCCACCCGCCCGAGTGGCCCTGGCAGTGTAACTTCTACTCCTACCTACTTCCCCATTTGCCCTGAGCAAGTGACCAGGAGCCCAGCTCCCACAGCCGCGTCGCCTGCTAGTCAGCAGCCACCAACCAAGGCCCCCCTGCCTCCCATAGGATAACATCGGGCCGAACTCACTCTGCCCCCGTCCGCCACAGTGCCGCAGAGGGTGTAACAACTGTACAAACCTGACACTTGGGGACCCCTGAGTCTGTGGCCAGAACCTTAACTCTGCCAGTCGCGTACTTACCCAAAAGCCGATAACACAATTTTCTTCCATAGGAAATTATTTCCAGTTTTTCTGTTCAATTTCTTCTAAGTGTCAAGTTTTGAAACAGCAAAATATTGCCTGAAAATTACAACAGCAACTACAATGAATTTACTCACATGTTTCCAAGACCTTGGCCAGGACTGAATATAGGATCCAGTCCTTGAATTAGAAAAGTAATCCTGGAAGTAATCTATTGCAAATAACTTCAAACTCACATTGAGCTCAATGTATTATTGTGTTTGAAATTGTGTTGCCTATTGCAACAACTTGTAACTATTACCTACCAAAGTCAATTGCATATTGCAAAAGTATGTAACTAAAGCCTCGCAATCTGAGGAAGTATATTTTGATACCTATTGTTGGTTCTAAAATAAAACAAACATATTTTTATATAAAAACCATTGGCCTAGAGTTCAGTTATTGAGTGTGTGAGACCATTTGCTGACTGAGTGTGTACAACAAATGCTTTACACTGTCCTCTGATACTGCCTTACTTCTTGACCAAGGTACCACTTTAGAGAGTAAGGTTATATCTAACTTTAACCTCTGCCAAAACTCTGGTGACTGTGGACTCTGTGCACACTGTACCTATTTGGGAACAGTGCATACCTAGCCACTTTCTCACAATATGCATGTGTGACAACATGTACAAGTCTGTTGCAGGACACAAGTAGTGTCACCAAGAAGGATAGCAAAGCATAATCTCCTGGCATATCGCCTTACACAGGACGTGTTGGTCAAAGATTGTTGTGATGTAGCACATTGCATGTCACATCTCTAGGTGTTCACAACAGATTCACATTGCTGAGGAGACCCAAGGGCACAGGTCAGACATACATACATGGAACTACAAAGTAAGCCACACTGAAGTTGAGTCCACAATACTTACTGAAGCCAAAGTGCATAGCGTCAGTCAGCCCCTACCTGTGCACAAACAATGCCAAAGCAACTTCTGAGCACTGCCATGAAGTGCACACATATTGGCCAATGTGCCCACGGATGTCAGTTGAACTGCACTTAGCATATAGTCTGAATCAGTGGCAAGATTGCAAGGGTGTCATCACTATGAGTCAATGCGAAAGTTACAGCTGGGATGAGTGGCTATGACACTGTTGGTACAGGGAGCAATGCAGCATGTCACCACTTGTGTGCAACAGAACTGTGTGCCTGCAAACAAACATCATCAGGTCCAAAAGCATAACTGTAATGATTAAGTGTGTCACAATAGCAAGAAACTCGAAGTTAAGTCTGTATTCCGAACAGTGCTAATACTCCAAGACACCTGTGAGTGACCTCTATTCCAAACTCATGACTCTGTCTCATATAATTTATGTGACTCACTAACACTGTCGTGCCATGTGACGTTAACAATGGACCCACAAATGACCAACAGCATGCATGGAATGGAGATCGATTGGCCATGCCCAGGCACATGTGAGATGTTGGAGGTCACAATAAACTGTCACCAGAGTAGGCCGTAAACCATAATTGCTAATCTATCAGACATGCAAGGTCATTGTGCTCACATCTAAGGTATCTGGCCTCAATCCATCCTGCATACTGACAGGTCAGGACCATAGTTACACATACAATGATTACTCCAGTGATGGTATGAGTTGCACACAATGGGGCAAGCCCCACTCCCCCGCATCAGCCATGATATAAGTGCAAGCAGAAATCTAAAATTTACAAGATTCATTCGACAATAATATATATAAAACAACCCTACACTAATCTATGTCCCTAACTCTAGCCTTAAACTAACTACAATTATTTTTTCCAACTAAAGCTATCTTACCTAACTATTTACAAACACAGAAAATGAATAAATACATCAACCCCCCACCCAAAGATAAATGAAACCTATCCCCAAATCCTATAACATTCAATAAGTAAAAAAGTCTAAAGCTAACCCTAACTAAGCCTACACTAAAACTATGCTAAATAACACACACAACTATGACATTACACAACATAATACTAAAAGAGGGACAGTGTGGGAAGGGTGAAGAGGTGGAGGGGTGAGAACAGGGGCAGTCTTCATGGCAGTCCAAGGTGGGCCCGGATCTCATGTATCTGCCGGTTGAGGTATAGAAATTCACGGCGAATGTCTTGAAGGATATTGGTGTTGTCCTGGACCATCCGTATCAGTTGGGACAGTCCAGGATCAATGGGGGCAGGTGCGGGTGCTGGTGGCGACGAATGGTGGCCTGGCACCGGTGCCGGTGTGGCGGCAGGGCGATTGACAGGTTGGGAGCCCACACTGACACCTGAGTTTGATAGTCTGTTGCCGCTGCCAGTCAGGACGCATTCCGGCAGCGACTTCCAGGTCCCTGCCTTCTTCTCGGCCCG
The DNA here is from genome assembly GCF_964204655.1 of Triturus cristatus. Lineage (NCBI taxonomy): Eukaryota > Metazoa > Chordata > Amphibia > Caudata > Salamandridae > Triturus > Triturus cristatus. The sequence goes on along the minus strand of NC_140579.1, from coordinate 965,512,237 downwards.
GTACCTCCCTGCCATCATTCTAAATCCCTTATGTACCTTACGCACGTGGAGGTACCGGTACTTGGCGACCTGGAATCGGTGCTGTTCCTCAGGTGTCATGTTGTCTGAGAGAAAAAAAATCTATGTCAGTTTTCTGTCCCCTACACTATGTAACCGTCCAACATGAGATCTGTATCACAAGTTAAAAACAACATGGGAGGCAACACTTCCGCTTCCCCCTGTTAAGTCAAGGACTGACCTGTTAAACCCAATGTCTACGCATCATTCAATAACTACGTGCTGTTGAGACTGACATGACAGTGCATGGCATGGTACATGCACTGACACAACTGAAAGCTAAGGACATGCTACAAACATGGCACCATTGGACAACCGGGCTGTGGGTGACATGTACAATTGACTTCATTCGGGAGGCATGACCCCTATGTGCACAGCACAACCCTCTCCCATCCTGTGACAGACAGCTGCATCAAAAGTACAATGCACATGTGCAGCCATGTGTGTCCCCCAGGAACTGTGTGCAGTACATCAAGTCAGTGCCAAGACAGGCAAGGGTGTATGTGTGCAGGTGTGAATAACTACCTATTGTAGTCTCACACTACATGCATAATAACAGGCCTGGGACTGCCCTACTCACACTTGCAATCATGCTGCTTCATGCCGCACACATGGAAACATGTTTGGGGTATGAATGCTGACTTCGGCACTTACTCACTCCACCATTACTATGCAATTGGTGATAGCCATCCACTGCGAGGGGGATACATCATTGACCCACAACTGCCAGTCATGCATGTGTTGTAACCCCCAATCTCACTCCATAGTAGAGATGAACACGCATGCATCAACTACGCAAACTGTTACAATAGATTACACATTGTAATGTCACCCTGGGGTCATGAGGGTTGTGTAATTGTTATGGCTAATGCGTACACACAGATATTGTTTCCGCAGGCTGGATTTGCCAATCTATGTGACATCAAATGATGCATAGCTAATGCATGCGTATGAAAGGTGTGTTGAGTGATGTCACCAATTGTGTCAGATGAGTTGGTACACATGATCCTGATTCTAGCATGGAATGTCCACACGGACATAGCCTGTCAACACCATTGCAGTGCACAAATATCAAATTTCAATTGACAAACACATCTATGGAATGTGTTTGTGTAACACGCCATTGACAAAATTGGATCTGAGCTACATCCTGCCACTTCTGCTTCTGTGCTATGCAGCATACCTTAGGTATCACTGAGCCAAGATGTCTGACCTTGTACGGACATAATAGCACTGCCTCATTGTGCACAATGCTACACCCACTGCACGCCCCTTGGACGAAGTCTACCGCATGTAAGTGTGCCATCTTGACTAGGCTGCTAAAATCAACATGGGAGTAAATGCTAGTGGCATATTGAAAACACAACTGCAGTGTAAATGCCTAGTTGGCAGCATTAGTTGCTCGGAAATAGGCACATACATTGACATGTGTATCAATGACTGTTGATGGACAAAGTCACAACTCTGAATGAGATGCATTGTACCCCTTTAAACTACCATATTTGACACAGATCGGAAAGGCTGAATACCTCTGCACATCATAGGCAATTGACATGCGATACACACCCATACTGCTAATCAACAACGTGTTGCATTTGGCACAGACACTCATGACCACGCAACATGCCAATATTTCTTATCACTACTCACCAGTGGCTTGTGGGTCCCGGAAACGGTCAATGTCCCCCGCAGTGATAGGTTGGCGTCCATCTGTGAGAGGACAAACGCAAATAGGTGTTGTTAGCAAATCGCAGCAGATGTGGCATATTCACAATGTAAATTGTTACAGTGACAGACAATGCTACATCCCTGTGGTGTTGACTTCATGTTGGCCACATGACTGGGCCTACTTTGAATGGCATCCACACACGAACATATGGAAGCAGAGGCTGCACAGCCAAAACATCACTGCTGGCTGAGCTGCACATATGAGTTGTGTCACGCAATATCAAGGCACCTCATCCACACGGAGCGCAAAACAAAACAGTTTTACTCATCATCCTTGACCGATCGCTGCGGCGTTCAGCACTGTCTCACAAAGCCCATCAATATGCAGACTCCACAACAAAGGGATCCAAGACAAGGCCCTCAACTGGATCTGCTCCTTTCTCAACGTACATACGATGTGGGTCAGACACTCCTCTGTTGTCTTGGAGCCTACAACAACCAGCCGTGGAGTCCCCCAGAGATCCTCATTCAGCCCTACAATCTTTCACATCTACATGTCTCCGCACGCCATAATCGGGATTAGCCATGGACTCAACATTGTATCATAGGCATACGACTGGCAACTCCTCCTCGACACATCCAACTAACACAACTCCAGCAAACACAAGTATTGCGAAGCCATGGCAGACCTTGCTAGATGAATGTCAAAGAGCTGCATACAAGTGAGCAACAACAAAAGAGAAGTACACGTCATGCTCCAAAACCTCCATGCATGGAATTACACAGGGTCCTCACACAGCATGGGGAACCCACACCCCAACACGGCCAAGGCACGCAACATGTAATCCATCATGGACTCCGATGTGCAAGATAATTGCAAGATCTATCCGGTCTCATCATTGTGCTTCCACACACTCTGCCTCCTATGTCAGACAGTCAAATGACTCCTACTCAAACACACATAGACACTCACTCATGCCCTGTGCAATAGCTCACCCTACTACGGCACCACAGTCCATGACAGAATTTACATGAACCACATCCGCAAGCTGCAGGACATCTCAAATGCAACCACAGGACTAATCCTCACACTGCCAGGACCCTGTCACACCTCCCACCACCTGCGCACACTCCACTGTCTCCACATCAAAGCTAGAGTCACATTCAAGATGTGCACCCAGGCTCACACAGCTATCCACAACACTGGGCGAACATACCTTAACGTACAACTCTCTTTCCATGGCACATCAAAGGACCCGACGATCCGACCAGCTGGCCTATGCTGTGTTTCCCCGCTCCAGAGAGACCAGATTGTGAGTCTGCTCCTTTTCCTATCTTGCAGACCTGGCCTGTGGCAACCTTCCGCTACACCTCTGACAGGCAACATTGCTCCCCATCTCCAAGCACTATCTCTGAACATTGCTCTTCAACAGACACACACCTTGCTATACTTCAACATGCAAACACCGCCACGCCCCTGCAACCCTTCCTGCTGAGTATACGCTCACATTAAGCATGTGTATTTTGGTATGCTTAACACCGGGGATCTCCATTCCTATGTGGTATTTCCATTGGCAAACGTAATCTACGCGGTCATTGCAACGCCAATCGTCACTCCACCTTGCACTGCATGGCGCACATCAATAATGGGTATTTTGATTGACTATCCCAACACCTTCCATACTGTTGCATACATTGTAGTGGGAAGAGTGAGTCGTGCAAGTCCAAGGTCAAGGCCATCATGCGCAAGTATTTTTAGCAAGTCGCATTGCATTAACCACGTTGTTACAGTGTCACGGTCTTGGGACAGCATTAAGACATGAATTTGAATTTAATTTTAAATTTGAATTTTTTGAATTTAAAATTACTTATAGAGCGCACGTATACCTGCGGTTTCTTGGCGCTGTTACTAACCGGATCCTAAATTAAAAAGCTGGGGGGACAGGCAAGTTTATTATTCGAAATATTTTGTGAACAGGTAGGTTTTAAGTTGGTTGCGGAATTGAGGGTAGAGAGAAATGGTACGGAGTTCAAGGGGAAGGGAGTTCCAGAGGGTAGGGGCGAGAGTGGCGAATTTGGAGCCTCCCCACTTCTTTCTCCGGAAACGTGGGATGGTGAGGAGGGACTGGGAGGATGAGCGAAGTTCCCTGGTGGGGACATAGGAAACAATCTCGGAGGAGATGAACGCAGGTGCGAGTCCGTGTCGGGCCCGGAAGGTGATGGAGGCAAGCTTGAACTGAATTCTGGCTCGCACAGGGAGCCAGTGAAGTGATTTTAGGAGCGGGGTGGAGTGGTGAAATTTGGGGAGTTTGAAAACCAGGCGGGCCGCCTGGTTTTGGATCTGTTGTAGGCGACGCAAACTGTAGGCGGGGATACCGGCATACAGGGCGTTGCCATAATCCAGGCGGGAAACCACCATGGCCAAGATGATGAGTTTTAGAGCAGAGAAAGTGAAGAAACGGGACACCCTGCGTATAGTGCGCAGTGAAAGAAAAGAAGAAGACACCACAGAGCTCACCTGGGAGTGCAGAGTGAGTTGAGAATTAAGTTTTATACCAAGTGTCTTGACTGAGGAAGTGGGGGTAGGAGGGGGGCCAAGAGAAGGGGGCCAGAAAAGAGGGGACCAGGGGCTGGATGAGCCACCCGTCAACACCAACTCGGTTTTGTCGGGGTTGAGTTTAAGGTGATTGTGGTTCATCCAGTCCCTGATGTGAAGCATAACAGATTGAAAGTTTAGAACAGAGGAAGGAGAGGATAGATTGAAGACAAGCTGGAGGTCGTCCGCATAATTAAATACGCCGACCTCCATCTGTTGAAGCGAGAAGATTAAGGGGGCAATATATAGATTAAACAAGAGGGGAGAAAGAGAGGAACCCTGGGGAACCCCGCACTGAACTTTCCGGACGTCCGCCGTGAAGTCACCCAGGCGAACAGCCTGGGTGCGGTCACTCAGGAAGGAGGACAACCAGATCAGGGCAGTCCCCCCGATCCCCGCCGCTCCGACACGGGAGAGGAGGATGGTGTGATCCACCGTATCGAAGGCGGCTGAGAGATCGAGGAGCACAAGGGCCTGGTGCTGATTAGTGTCCATGCCCTCCCTGAGGGTGTCCAAGACCGACAGGACAACGGACTCCGTAGAGTGTGCAGGGCGGAAACCGGCTTGACGGGGGGCAAGAGCACCATGATTCTCCACAAAAGAGCTCAGAGCACTGGTGACGTGGCGCTCGAGCAACTTGGCTAGGAATGGTAGGAGGGAAATAGGACGGAAATTGGCGGGGACAGAAGGGTCTGCCCCGGGTTTTTTTAGGATGGGCACAATTACCGCCGATTTCAAGGGTTTAGGAACGATGCCTTGGGCAAGAGAGCTGTTAAGAAGGTGAAGGGGAGGGTCAGGGCAGGAAACAAAGATATGGCGGAGAATGTGAGCGGGGCATCATATCTTCTTCTCATCATATCTTCTTCTCACACACGTCACTCATATATGTACGTAACATTAGTCGTGGAAAACAAGGGAATTGGTACTTACCACCCTGGATGCCAGGCATGACTCCGGTGTAGTCAAGCAGGTCCGCCTCCCGCACCAGCATGTCCTGCCAGCGGTGCTTTCACTGGCGCACGGTCCTGTTGACCTTGAAGCAGTGGAGCATCAGCACCCGCACCCGCTCCCACCGCAACTTCCACACAGCCACACCATAGCCCTGGAGGATACGTCCTCCCCTCTCCAGCATCAGAGGCAGGTATCACCGCACCAGCCACAGGAAGCCCCCCAATGCCCCCTCTGACATCCGCCATGACCTTCCCACCGCCGGCATCTCCACACACCCCAGTTCTCACCCCAGACTACCAAAAGAAAACCCAATAATGATAATAAAGGAAAATAACCCACAACAAACACTAAGGACAGTAGACAGTAAAAAGTAAATAAAATGTGAAATAATTGAAAAATACACGTTAGACAGGACACAGCAACACTCCAAAATCCACTCTCCACCAGCGCAATCCACAAAACACCTCCTCACTCAGCCAGATCAACCACAATGTGCTCGAAAGTGAAAGTGAATGCCACACACAAGGAGACAGGAAGCAGGCATACATAACTTTGTGTGTGTTAGAGGCATTATTTGTACAAAGCGACAAGAATCTGCACGCTAAGGGTCCGCTAATGTACTCAGGCTGATAGTGTAATGTGTATGCGGCCTGTTTTATGAAATGCGATCATAATCTGAACGCTAAGGGGCCGCTAATGTCATCAGGCTGAATACATGCGATCAGAATCTGCACGCTAAGGGCCCGCTAATGTCCATAGGCCTACTGTAATGTGTATGCGTCCAGTTTTATGAAATGCAATCAGAATCTGCACGCTAAGGGGCAGCTAATGTCATCAGGCTGAATACATGCGATGAGAATCTGCACGCTAAGGGCCCGCTAATGTCCATAGGCCTACTGTAATGTGTATGCGTCCAGTTTTATGAAATGCGATCAGAATCTGCATGCTAAGGGGCAGCTAATGTCATCAGGCTGAATACATGCGATCAGAATCTGCACGCGAATAGCCCGCTAGTGTCCATAGGCCTACTGTAATGTGTATGCGTCCAGTTTTATGAAATGCGATCAGAATCTGCACGCTAGGGGGCAGCTAATGGCATCAGGCTGAATACATGCGATTAGAATCTGCACGCTAAGAGCCCGCTAATGTCCATAGGCTTATTGTAATGAGTATGCGTCCAGTTTTATGAAATGCGATCAGAATCTGCACGCTAAGGGCCCGATAATGTCCATAGGCCTACTGTGATGTTTATGTGGCATGTTTTATAGTTTGCAATGGGTTTCTTCATGCTAAGAGGCTGCGACTGGCCTGATGCTGATACAGTATTGTGGAGTGTGTCCAGCCATGTCCTTTTAAATGCGCAGGGGACATATCATCGTGTTTGAGATAAGAATCTCACGTGCCACCATTTTTATAGCAATGATGGACATTCATGCCAAAACTCTGGTCACACTACAATAATACAATGTGAAGATAGGTTTGCACAATGAAGGCAGACTCCATTTTAGGGTTACATATTTTTATAGGCAGGCAGGCAGGCAGGCTAATGTGGCAAACACAGCTTGCTGGCTACATCCAGATGCCGGCCGTGCAAGCATTGTGAGCATTGCGGTACAAAAGGGAGTGGTGATGGACGGAGCATCAGAACCAATCAGACACTCACACCCAGTCAACAGATCTGGGTTTGATCCATCACCGTTCTTTAGCCCACTTTGCCACCCCAGTTCAGACATGGCCATATGCAAATCAGTTTGACCCTGTGCCTCATGGGAACAGTCCAGCCCGAACTGCCAAGCCATGTCTTCCCTGGACCGGAAACAAGCTTCCTAGGACCGGTTTCTGGCATTTCAGCCGTCTTCAGCCAGGCTTGCTTGAATCCAGTGGCAAAGTGAGCAAGGGACTCAACGTCTGAGCATACACTGCCAACTTATGGCAAACAAAGCAGTACAAAAGGGGCTGGTGATGGACGGAGCATCAGAACCAATCAAACACTCACACCCAGTCAACAGATCTGGGTTTGATCCATCACCGTTATTTAGCCCACTTTGCCACCCCAGTTCAGACATGGCCATATGCAAATCAGTTTGACCCTGTGCCTCATGGGAACAGTCCAGCCCGAACTGCCAAGCCATGTCTTCCCTGGACCGGAAACAAGCTTCCTAGGACCGGTTTCTGGCATTTCAGCCGTCTTCAGCCAGGCTTGCTTGAATCCAGTGGCAAAGTGAGCAAGGGACTCAACGTCTGAGCATACCCTGCCAACTTATGGCGAACAAAGCGGTACAAAAGGGGGTGGTGATGGACGGAGCATCAGAACCAATAAAACACTCACACCCAGTCAACAGATCTGGGTTTGATCCATCACCGTTCTTTAGCCCCCTTTGCCACCCCAGTTCAAACATGGACATATGCAAATCAGTTTGACCCTGTGCCTCATGGGAACAGTCCAGCCCGAACTGCCAAGCCATGTCTTCCCTGGACCGGAAACAAGCTTCCTAGGACTGGTTTCTGGCATTTCAGCCATCTTCAGCCAGGCTTGCTTGAATCCAGTGGCAAAGTGAGCAAGGGACTCAACGTCTGAGCATACCCTGCCAACTTATGGCGAACAAAGCGGTACAAAAGGGGGTGGTGATGGACGGAGCATCAGAACCAATCAAACACTTACACCCAGTCAACAGATCTGGGTTTGATCCATCACCGTTCGTTAGCCCACTTTGCCACCCCAGTTCAGACATGGCCATATGCAAATCAGTTTGACCCTGTGCCTCATGGGAACAGTCCAGCCTAAACTGCCAAGCCATGTCTTCCCTGGACCGGAAACAAGCTTCCTACGACCTGTTTCTGGCATTTCAGCCGTCTTCAGCCAGGCTTGCTTGAATCCAGTGGCAAAGTGAGCAAGGGACTCAATGTCTGAGCATACCCTGCCAACTTATGGCGAACAAAGCGGTACAAAAGGGGGTGGTGATGGACGGAGCATCAGAACCAATCAAACACTCACACCCAGTCAACAGATCTGGGTTTGATCCATCACCGTTCTTTAGCCCACTTTGCCACCCCAGTTCAGACATGGCCATATGCAAATCAGTTTGACCCTGTGCCTCATGGGAACAGTCCAGCCCGAACTGCCAAGCCATGTCTTCCCTGGACCGGAAACAAGCTTCCTAGGTCCGTTTTCTGGCATTTCAGCCGTCTTCAGCCAGGCTTGCTTGAATCCAGTGGCAAAGTGAGCAAGGGACTCAACGTCTGAGCATACCCTGCCAACTTATGGCGAACAAAGCGGTACAAAAGGGGGTGGTGATGGATGGAGCATCAGAACCAATCAAACACTCACACCCAGTCAACAGATCTTGGTTTGATCCATCACCGTTCTTTAGCCCACTTTGCCACCCCAGTTCAGACATGGCCATATGCAAATCAGTTTGACCCTGTGCCTCATGGAAACAGACCAGCCCGAACTGCCAAGCCATGTCTTCCCTGGACCGGAAACAAGCTTCCTAGGACCGGTTTCTGGCATTTCTGCCATCTTCAGCCAGGCTTGCTTGAATCCAGTGGCAAAGTGAGCGAGGGACTCAACGTCTGAGCATACCCTACCAACTTATGGCGAACAAAGCGGTACAAAAGGGGGTGGTGATGGACGGAGCATCAGAACCAATCAAACACTCACACCCAGTCAACAGATCTGGGTTTGATCCATCACCGTTCTTTAGCCCACTTTGCCACCCCAGTTCAAACATGGCCATATGCAAATCAGTTTGACCCTGTGCCTCATGGGAACAGTCCAGCCTAAACTGCCATGCCATGTCTTCCCTGGACCGGAAACAAGCTTTCTAGGTCCAGTTTCTGGCATTTCAGCCATCTTCCGCCAGGCTTGCTTGAATCTAGTGGCAAAGTGAGCAAGGGACTCAACGTCTGAGCATACCCTGCCACCTTATGGCGAACAAAGCGGTACAAAAGGGGGTGGTGATGGACGGAGCATCAGAACCAATCAAACACTCACACCCAGTCAACAGATCTGGGTTTGATCCATCAGCGTTCTTTAGCCCACTTTGCCACCACAGTTCAGACATGGCCATATGCAAATCAGTTTGACCCTGTGCCTCATGGGAACAGTCCAGCCCGAACTGCCAAGCCATGTCTTCCCTGGACCAGAAACAAGCTTCCTAGGACCGGTTTCTGGCATTACAGCCGTCTTCAGCCAGGCTTGCTTGAATCCAGTGGCAAAGTGAGCAAGGGACTCAACGTCTGAGCATGCCCTGCCAACTTATGGCCAACAAAGCGGTACAAAAGGGGGTGGTGATGGACGGAGCATCAGAACCAATCAAACACTCACACCCAGTCAACAGATCTGGGTTTGATCCATCACCGTTCTTTAGCCCACTTTGCCACCACAGTTCAGACATGGCCATATGCAAATCAGTTTGACCCTGTGCCTCATGGGAACAGTCCAGCCCGAACTGCCAAGCCATGTCTTCCCTGGACCAGAAACAAGCTTCCTAGGACCGGTTTCTGGCATTTCAGCCGTCTTCAGCCAGGCTTGCTTGAATCCAGTGGCAAAGTGAGCAAGGGACTCAACGTCTGAGCATACCCTGCCAACTTATGGTGAACAAAGCGGTACAAAAGGGGGTGGTGATGGACAGAGCATCAGAACCAATCAAACACTCACACCCAGTCAACAGATCTGGGTTTGATCCATCACCGTTCTTTAGCCCACTTTGCCACCCCAGTTCAGACATGGCCATATGCAAATCAGTTTGACCCTGTGCCTCATGGGAACAGTCCAGCCCGAACTGCCAAGCCATGTTTTCCCTGGACCGGAAACAAGCTTCCTAGGACCGGTCTCTTGCATTTCAGCCGTCTTCAGCCAGGCTTGCTTGAATCCAGTGGCAAAGTGATTAAGGGACTCAACGTCTGAGCATACCCTGCCAACTTATGGCGAACAAAGCGGTACAATAGGGGGTGGTGATGGACGGGGCATCAGAACCAATCAAACACTCACACCCAGTCAACAGATCTGGGTTTGATCCATCACCGTTCTTTAGCCCACTTTGCCACCCCAGTTCAGACATGGCCATATACAAATCAGTTTGACCCTGTGCCTCATGGGAACAGTCCAGCCCGAACTACCAAGCCATGTCTTCCCTGGACAGGAAACAAGCTTCTTAGGACCGGTTTCTGGCATTTCAGCCATTTTCAGCCAGGCTTGCTTGAATCCAGTGACAAAGTGAGCAAGCGACTCAACGTCTGAGCATACCCTGCCAACTTATGGCAAACAAAGCGGTACAAAAGGGGGTGGTGATGGACGGAACTTCAGAACCAATCAAACACTCACACCCAGTCAACAGATCTGGGCTTGATCCATCACCGTTCTTTAGCCCACTTTGCCACCCCAGTTCAGACATGGCCATATGCAAATCAGTTTGACCCTGTGCCTCATGGGAACAGTCGAGCCCGAACTGCCAAGCCATGTCTTCCCTGGACTGGAAACAAGCTTCCTAGGACCGGTTTCTGGAATTTCAGCCATTTTCAGCCAGGCTTGCTTGAATCCAGTGGCAAAGTGAACAAGGGACTCAACGTCTGAGCATACCCTGCCAACTTATGGCGAACAAAGCGGTACAAAAGGGGGTGGTGATGGACGGAGCATCAGAACCAGTCAAACACTCACACCCAGTCAACAGATCTGGGCTTGATCCATCACCGTTCTTTAGCCCACTTTGCCACCCCAGTTCAGACATGGCCATATGCAAATCAGTTTGACCATGTGCCTCATGGGAACAGTCCAGCCCGAACTGCCAAGCCATGTCTTGCCTGGACCTGAAACAAGCTTCCTAGGACCGGTTTCTGGCATTTCAGCCGTCTTCAGCCAGGCTTGCTTGAATCCAGTGGCAAAGTGAGCAAGGGACTCAACGTCTGAGCATACCCTGCCAACTTATGGCGAACAAAGCGGTACAAAAGGGGGTGGTGATGGACAGAGCATCATAACCAATCAAACACTCACAGCCAGTCAACAGATCTGTGTTTGATCCATCACCGTTCTTTAGCCCACTTTGCCACCCCAGTTCAGACATGGCCATATGCAAATCAGTTTGACCCTGTGCCTCATGAGAACAGTCCAGCCCGAACTGCCAAGCCATGTCTTCCCTGGACCGAAAACAAGCTTCCTAGGACCGGTTTCTGGCATTTCAGCCTTCTTCAGCGAGGCTTGCTTGAATCCAGTGGCAAAGTGAGCAAGGGACTCAACGTCTGAGCATACCCTGCCAACTTATGGCGAACAAAGCGGAACAAAAGGGGGTGGTGATGGACGGAGCATCAGAACCAATCAAACACTCACACCCAGTCAACAGATCTGGGTTTGATCCATCACCGTTCTTTAGCCCACTTTGCCACCCCAGTTCAGACATGGCCATATGCAAATCAGTTTGACCCTGCGCCTCATGGGAACAGTCCAGCCCGAACTACCAAGCCATGTCTTCCCTGGACCGGAAACAAGCTTCCTAGGACCGGTTTCTGGCATTTCAGCCGTCTTCAGCCAGGCTTGCTTGAATCCAGTGGCAAAGTGAGCAAGAGACTCAACGTCTGAGCATACCCTGCCAACTTATGGCAAACAAAGCGGTACAAAAGGGGGTGGTGATGGACGGAGCATCAGAACCAATCAAACACTCACACCCAGTCAACAGATCTGGGTTTGATCCATCACCGTTCTTTAGCCCACTTTGCCACCCCAGTTCAGACATGGCCATATGCAAATCAGTTTGACCCTGCGCCTCATGGGAACAGTCCAGCCCGAACTACCAAGCCATGTCTTCCCTGGAACGGAAACAAGCTTCCTAGGACCGGTTTCTGGCATTTCAGCCGTCTTCAGCCAGGCTTGCTTGAATCCAGTGGCAAAGTGAGCAAGAGACTCAACGTCTAAGCATACCCTGCCAACTTATGGCAAACAAAGCGGTACAAAAGGAGGTGGTGATGGACGGAGCATCAGAACCAATCAAACACTCACACCCAGTCAACAGATCTGGGTTTGATCCATCACCGTTCTTTAGCCCACTTTGCCACCCCAGTTCAGACATGGCCCCTTTTGTACCGCTTTGTTCGCCATAAGTTGGTAGGGTATGCTCAGACGTGAGTCCCTTGCTCACTTTGCCACTGGATTCAAGAAAGCCTGGCCGAAGACAGCTGAAATGCCAGAAACCGGTCCTAGGAAGCTTGTTTCCGGTCCAGGGAAGGCATGGCTTGCAGTTCGGGCTGGACTGTTCCCATGAGGCACAGGAGCAGACTGATTTGCATATGGCCATGTCTGAACTGGTGTGGCAGAGTAGGCTAAAGAATGGTGATGGATCAAACCCAGATCTGTTGACTGGGTGTGAGTGTTTGATTGGTTCTGATGCTCCATCCATCCCCACCCCCTTTTGTACCGCTTTGTTCGCCATACGTTGGCAGGGTATGCTCAGACGTGAGTCCCTTGCTCACTTTGCCACTGGATTCAAGCAAGCCTGGCTGAAGACGGCTGAAATACCAGCAACCGGTCCTAGGAAGCTTGTTTCTGGTCCAGGGAAGGCATGGCTTGCAGTTCGGGCTGGACTGTTCCCATGAGGCACAGGAGCAGACTGATTTGCATATGGTCATGTCTGAACTGGTGTGGCAGAGTGGGCTAAAGAATGGTGATGGATCAAACCCAGATCTGTTGACTGGGTGTGAGTGTTTGATTAGTTCTGATGCTCCGTCCATCACCACCCCCTTTTGTACCGCTTGTTCGCCATAAGTTGGCAGGGTATGCTCAGACGTGAGTCCCTTGCTCACTTTGCCATTGGATTCAAGCAAGCCTGGCTGAAGATGGCTGAAATGCCAGAAACCGGTCCTAGGAAGCTTGTTTCCGGTCCAGGGAATGCATGGCTTGCAGTTCGGGCTGGACTGTTCCCATGAGGCACAGAGCAGACTGATTTGCATATGGCCATGTCTGAACTGGTGTGGCAGAATTGGCTAAAGAATGGTGATGGATCAAACCCAGATCTGTTGACTGAGTGTGAGTGTTTGATTGGTTCTGATGCTCCATCCATCACCACCCCCTTTTGTACCGCTTTGTTCACCATAAGTTGGCAGGGTATGCTCAGACGTGAGTCCCTTGCTCACTTTGCCACTGGATTCAAGCAAGCCTGGCTGAAGACGGCTGAAATGCCAGAAACCGGTCCTAGGAAGCTTGTTTCCGGTCCAGGGAAGGCATGGCTTGCAGTTCGGGCTGGACTGTTCCCATGAGGCACAGGAGCAGACTGATTTGCATATGGCCATGTCTGAACTGGTGTGGCAGAGTGGGCTAAAGAATGGTGATGGATCAAACCCAGATCTGTTGACTGGGTGTGAGTGTTTGATTGGTTCTGATGCTCCATCCATCACCACTCCCTTTTGTACCGCTTTGTTCGCCATAAGTTGGCAGGGTATGCTCAGACGTGAGTCCCTTGCTCACTTTGCCACTGGATTCAAGCAAGCCTGGCTGAAGACGGCTGAAATGCCAGAAACCGGTCCTAGGAAGCTTGTTTCCGGTCCAGGGAAGACATGGCTTGCAGTTCGGGCTGGACTGTTCCCATGAGGCTCAGGAGCAGACTGATTTGCATATGGCCATGTCTGAACTGGTGTGGCAGAGTGGGCTAAAGAATGGTGATGGATCAAACCCAGATCTGTTGACTGGGTGTGAGTGTTTGATTGGTTCTGATGCTCCGTCCATCACCACCCCCTTTTGTACAGCATTGTGAGCATTTGCACAGCGTTTAAGCCGCAACCCGGAGGCCGGCCGCATACCGGAAGAGGGAACAAGCCACTAAGAGCGTCTTCCATTTTCCAAAGAATAACCATGTAAAACAGACAAGTGAAACAATCAAGAACAAGGGAGAAAAGAAACGCCTTCCCCAATAAACCTCCCACAACCCCACCTTCCGCACTGGTTGCAGCCTACGTAGATGATAGTAAGCATACACAATATGTGTGGACAGGAGCCCCCTCGTCACTCCACTGGGTGAGCGGCGGAGGATGATTGCCCCATCGGTGGAATGCGTCAGACCTGCAAGTACTTTGGGCATGTGACTTCCCTCATATCTCTGGACAATGAAATCACAAAGGGGCAACACGGAGTTGCAAAATCTCTCACCCTTCCCTCTGCACCCCGAGACAGACGCTCCAGAGCTAATAGGTTCCTTAGATGTTGTAACCAGGACAGGAGCCCTGGAACTGCCACTGTACACCACTGTGCTAGGATAACCGGCCTGTCCGCCAACAACGCTGGGACTATTTGCCTAACCCTGAGGGATGTTAGTGGGACGGCCTTCGGATGTGAGAGACCAAGGAGAGTGTACTCCGGTGCGCAGGGCATTGCAATGTCACACGCAGTATCTATGTTATCTAAGGACTCACCCCAATATCTCTACAATTTTGGACAATGCCAGAGTAAGTGCACGAGGGTACCAGTCATCCAGCATTCCCGACAGCAGCGATCTGGCTTGCTTTTATCCCAGACATGTAGTTGCACAGGTATGAAACACCAATGAGAGCAAACCTTGAAGGGGGTTCCAGCCCCCGCTACACTGTGCGCAGTGTGGTGTGCACAATACAGGATACGTTCCCATTCCTTGGATGAAATTGGCCTCACCAGCTACATTTCCCACAAAGCCTGCACTTTTGTGCACTGACCACTCAGACTGGTGAAAAGCATTTTGTACATCTCAGATATGAGGGAATGTTTGTCCTCTTTAGCGCTAACCACTTCGCATATGCCGTAACCAACGTCGAGTCCCATGACCCAGTGTGTTATTTGGCATTATGAATACACAACAGCAGCGGGAAAATCATAATCCTGTATAGGCCGCAGATGTGGCACAAGCCGTTCTAGATCAAAGATATACCCTATGCTCTTGCAGCCCTGTTTTTGCCAGCGATGGAATATCGCTGATTCCTGATCCGGGGGCAAGTCCTGGTTATCCACGCTGTAGTTCGTCGGTGAGAGGAAAGAGGCCTACCCCTTCCATACTGCCACCCTGTCCAAGACCTTGTGGGTGGGCGCCCTAACCGGCAAAGAGTACAAGCCCCAGGGCCAGTGCTTATGGGCTAGCCACAGTTAGATCCAGATGTTTTTGCCCGCCACAGACTGGTCCATGAAGTTCCATTGCTTCTCCGATAGCAGCCTACTCCATTCAACTATATATCAAAGGCATGTGGCTTGTTAGTAGCCACCAATGAGGGGCAATCCCAGGCAACCTTGCATTTTCGGGCATGTAAGCTGCACAAGTGAGAGGCAAGTCCGCTTGTCCTCCCTGACAGACTTATTAATGAGGGCTTGCAATTGTGTGAGTGTACGGGGGTGGGACACCATGTGTCCAAATTGACATACATAGGAAATGCGTGGAAGACCCTACATTTTCCCTCCCGCTATGCATCGAAACCATGTGAGGCTAATTTTTGAGCAGGCGTCCAGCACCTTAGCCGTCTCATCCAACAGTGTTGAATATTTGAGCTTCGCTGTACAGGCAAGAGTCCGAGCACGTTGTAGGCCCAAGTACTGTGTTTCCCCCTGCACCCAACAGAATGGGAATTGTTGTTCCATAGCCAACACTTCCTCAGGGGTATACACAGACTACCTTTTATGTTCCAAGACAGTTGACACCCAAAATGGCATGTGACATTACTCATCCCCACATCTTTTGGTAATTTCACAGACATTCATTCAAAAAAGAGATGTGAATTGTAAGGGTACTACTCCCCTGGGGTGGTCTGTAGGTGATGAGTATGTGCGCAGATCAATCCGACAATAAGGGTGGGCATGATGTGCCCTACTCACACGTGAGGCTCCCAAGTCGCTGTGGGGGAGTGGGAGTGCAGCTCCGCCTCAGCCAAATAGCCATGTCTTGTCGTTCCGCATGTAAGCATGCTGGGTGTGAGATTGTTTGAAGTTGACTTTCAACTCGTCCATGGCTTTGCTGGTGGCGTAGGTGGCAGCTCTTCCTCTGCCTTGTGATTTTCCGTTCCCGGTCGAGTCTGCAAGGGCAAGGTTGTCAGATCAGCAGTTCCTCTTGGGGATGTTGAGGTTGACTCTCTCGTGGATGTCTTTGTGGCTGATGATGTGTAGTGAATTGTAGGTGTGCGTGAGTAGTTTGTGGCTTACTTTCTCCTTGTCGGTGCTACATTGGATGCTCTGTATGTGTTGCCTCTTGTGTTTGGGACGTGGGTTTCTGAAGACAGGTGTGTCTGCAGCTTTCAGGCTGTGTTAGAACTTGTGTAGTGGCGTTATGTATCTCCCTGCATAGAGTTTGTTGCAGTAGTCCAGTCTGCTCGGGATGAGTGCGTTTGTGACAATTTTAATGCATCCTGGGGTTATCCATTGTGATGGATTTGGTTAGATCTGTAGACAGCTGTAGCATGAGTTGATCTGGCTGGGCAGGATGATGGTGGATTTGGGATGATGCCAAACTTACGTGCATGGTCTGTCAGTGAGGCCGGGCTCACAAGGGCAGACAACCACCAGAGGTTGTCCAATGCGGATGTGGATGGAGCGGAGAGGAGGAGGTCAGTCTTCTCACAGTTGATCTTTATGCAGAGGTGTGTCATCCAATCTGCTAGTTCCGACATTCATTCCTGGGAGCTGGCTTTTGTGTCTTCTGCGTTATTCGTGAGGGGGAGGATGAGCTGTGTGTTGTCTGTGTGGGATGATATGCTTACACCGTGCTGTCTAGCAATGGCAGTGAGTGGGGACATGTGCATATAGCAAAACGTGTGTCTTAGTGACGCTCCATGTGGTACTCAAGCAAGCAATCAATCAATCAAATAATTTTTCAAGCGCACTACATACCCGCAAGGGTTTCAAGGCGCTGGGGGTGGGGAGAGGGGGGGATGCTGTTGCTACTGGTCGCACAGCCAGGTCTTGAGTCATCTCCTGAAGGTTAGAAGGTCTTCGGTTTGTCGTAGGTTGAGGGGGAGGGTCTTCCAGGTCTTGTCGGCACGGTGGGAGAAGGATCTGCCTACGGCTGTGGTTCTACGGAAGCGTGGGACGGTAGCCAGGGAGAGGTCTGCAGAGCGGAGTTTCCTGTTGGGTACGTAGAAGGAGAGTCGACTGTTGAGATAGTCCGGGCCGCTCTTGTGGAGTGCCTTGTGTGAGTGGATCCGGAGTTTGAAGGAGATTCTTTTATCGATGGGGAGGCAGTGCAGGTTCCTCAGGTGGGGGGTGATGTGTTGGCGGCGCGGGACGTCGAGGATCAGGCGTGCAGAGGCATTCTGGATTCGTTACAGTCTGTTGATGAGCTTGGTGGTGGGTCCGGCGTGGAGTGTGTTTCCGTAGTCGAGTCTGCTGCTGACGAGGGCCTGGGTGACTGTTTTCCTTGTGTCTGTCGGGATCTATCTGTAGATCTTTTTGAGCATACAGAGGGTGTTGAAGCAGGTGGAGGAGACTCCGCAGTTGTTGCCTGTGGTTTAGGAGATAGGGGTGGGTGAGGGTACTTTGGCTTATTGCGGGGAAGACGGATTGGATCCAGGTGAGGGCTGTTCCTCGTATCCCCTTATGGTGGTTTCTGGCATCTGGGGTGTGGTGTGTGAGAGGGTGTTTGAGGCTGCATAGAGGTGTAGTAGGATGTGTTGTCCACAATGTGACACAGGTCAAGTGGCATGCATATCTAAGCATTGTCAGCATGGTGTACGTTCTTGGTGCTGTGCTTGATACCCAAACAAGACTGAGAGTGATCCATGATGGAATTCTCTTCAATGTAGCCAGTCAGCTGGGTGTTTATGTGTCTCTCAGTGACTTTGTCCACCACGGGTTGCAGGGAGATGGTCAGATAGTTCATCTTGTCTGTTGGGTCATACTGACAATGAGCCGATTTGTTCAACGTAGAGACCGGTCTTGACGGTCTTCATGAAGGTGTCCAGAGATGGTGTGCATGTGAGCTCTGCTGGTGGCTCATTCAATGTCTTGGATGCATGCAGAGATATATTTTCAGAATTGGCACCATTTCACACCCAATTTTCATATTTGCCCCCAATTTAGGACCCATATTTCCGATTTGAGCCCCAGTTTCACACCCATTTTACTGCTTCCACCCACAGTTCACACCCACTTCTCAGATTTGAGCCGCATTCCACACCCACTTCTCAGATTTGAGCAACATTCCACACCCAATTTTCTGATTTGTCCCCCTTTTCACGGCCTTAACAGTGAAATTTAACACCAAATTAACCATAAAATTCATTATATGGCACTTACAAACCCATACATTTCAATTTTTAATAATAAGTACACCCTGTGAATCATGAATTACATACTATTTGACACAACCATTGATGAATTGTGTGCCAGATTTTACTCCTTGTAAAGTAAAGCTGTGCACGATTGACACACTATTGAATCTCTGTGATGATGAAACATACACACCAGGATTTTATTTTTGGACTCTTACTTGCAATTATTGTACAATGGTAACATTTCATAGTGATATACTGATGCAGGAAAGTAACTTGCAGACAGGGTATGTGTGTTGAGTTTGTTTATTGTCACAAACAGTTCTTGAGGTAATTTTCCATATACATGTCTTTGTTTTTGTCAGTCACAATGTGATGTGCTCAAGTGAAGTAATTGTTTATTATCCTGTCCCTTCGGGCAATTCCAGCAGCAGTGGCTGTGGTGTGTGGGCCACCTCGTTGATCTTCGTCATCATCCTGGTCATCGGCCGGTGCTGCAGGCACTTGGATCCAGGGGGCATTTGTGCAGACACAAATGTTGTGCAATACACACATGCTAGTATGATTTTGTTTACCATTTCTGGTCTGTACAGGAGTTTGCTCCTGTAATGTCCAGGCAACGGAAACGTGACTTGAGCACGCCAAATGTACACTCCACGATACCACATGTGCGTCGATGTGCAGCATTGTACTGCCTCTGTGCCTGGGTGGTGGGGTTTCGTATTTGCGTCATCATCAATGGCAGAGAGCATATCCTTGATCACATATGACATGTAATGGGGAGATGGGGTACATGATTCATTAATCATACTATGTTGGCATTGTTGACATTTTTTTCTATTGTGATTTTTGCTATTTTTAGACTTAGGTTAGACATGTGTTGCTTCTGGCTATTTGGCGGCATCAATGCTGAGTACATTGCCTCAGTGTTGATCCTCCAACCATCCTTTTTGCTGGTGTTTGCTGCATGGTTGCATAAGTGTCACTACAAGTGTACAAAATGGGAATGATACCTGCACAAAAACCACAGACACCAACAGGCAGCCTGGCTCTCCTAACATCTAGCCATGGCACTGATCCACACTCCTCGCAGTCACCGCCATGTGAATGTTCAAATGACATAGGCCACACATGACACAGCTCACATTCAAACATGCATCTCATGCTGATGGCAGACCTGTGACACCACACAAGCCATGCAATTGTATGTCCAGAGCTAAAACGGAGGAACAGACCACAGCCACCTCACCTGCAGGACTCACTGGGGACAGTGAAGGTTTGCACACACCATCAACGATAACTTGTGACACAACGTAAACTTACTGGCCTGCGTCATCTGTCACTAGCAGAGCATAAGACTCACATAACACAACTTCTCAAAATCATTTTCACTATGTGGTTTATTCGACAAGATCAGACTGTCCACACACTTCACCACGCTGATACACATGGCATGGCTCACCTTTGCACACTTCTTAGCATTTGTAATGGATTAGCATTTGACTGATCAATTTCAACACACAAGTAGTGACCGAATACACATCCACTTACTCATCGGGCAACCACATGACACACCATATCACAGGGTTGAGAATGAGAAATATGTGTGGCATAGTGAGAGAGGAGATGCTACTAGACACCATCAACAGCAGCACCAACAACACTGCAGTCAACACCAATGGCGCTGTATGGAGGTTTCATGACACATTTTCCAGACTATGCATGCACATTTGCCACACACTGCACTTCCTACAATCAAAGTGCATTGTTACAACCTTGATCACGACAAACCTCAGAATTGACACACTGATTCTACATGTGTGAGTACTTGTGAAACGTTGGGTCACCCTAATAGGTCACCGGCAACAAGAACTGCAACATGATCATCTTCATCAACAATGTGACCACACACCGGACTGGGATAACAGTCCGGATGACTTTGATTAGGTACATTGATGGCCAGGTACTGGGGGTTACTCTACACCATGGGTACTCACATACTTTCTCTCTGGTCCCAAATTTGCTGTGTGGGTTGTTGTAGCGTCCCGCATGGGTTGGGGCGGGGTCAGTGGGGAAGGTGGCAGGGCTAGTGAGTAAGGGAACTGACCATGTGGTTGGACACAGGCCCCTGGTGCGGACACCCTCGTTCACTGAGCCGCCAGACCTGGCATACGCACATCTCTCTCTCTCTTTTTCTCTCTCTCTCTCTCTCTGCCTCCCTCTCTCTGTCTCCCTCCCTCGCTCTGTCTCTCCCTCCCTTGCTCTATCTCTCCCTCCCTCTGTCTCCCTCCCTCTGTCTCCCTCCCTCGGTCTCCCTCCCTCTGTCGCCCTCATCCCTCTGTCTCCATCCCTCTGTCTCCCTCCCTCTGTCTCTGTGCCTCTCTCTCCCTCTGTCACCCTCTGTCACCTCCCCCCCTGGCAGCCTGGGCTGGGACAGCTTCCTGGGCACACACACACAGCCACACCCCAGTACTTCACAGGTCTTTCATGGACCATTTACGTGTTAACAAGTTTTTGTTATATTTCACCTCTTGGCGCACATGCATCTCCACTCTGACTATCGCTGGACTCGCACAGCCCCCATGGTGCAGAGTCTCTCGGAGTCCGCGCTGGTGCGGCAGTGTTTGGTGGCACTCTTATGAAATCTGCAGACATGGCACACAGATACAATGTCTGCAAGGTCCACGGCCCAACAAGAAAGGCTTGCCAGGCCGCTGGCAGCACGTGGACCATACTATGAGTAGCCTTGCTCTACACAGTGGTACCTGTATACCTCATCCTCGTACACAATACATCAGCATGTGCCCATGCATTTTGTGCACCCCCCAAATCAGTACCTAGGCAATGTATTTACATCCTCCCTCTTGATGGGTCAACATGATTGTGTTTTTGTGCATGTGGTGTGTTCAGTTGGTACTTACCGACAAGCAATGCATTTCCATATGTGCCATCCTGGAAGCGCTGGTTTATGATAAAGTGTCGGAAGATGAATGCATCATGCACACTCCCTGGAAATTTGGCAACGACATTTGTGAACAGTCCGCGGTGGTCCACTATTACCTGCACATTCATTGAATGGGTGTGCTTCCTGTTGCGGTAGATGTGTTCGCTGTCCGCAGGGGGCACAAATGGTATATGTGTGCAGTCAATTGTACCGATCACCTGTGGTAAGCCAGCAATGGCATGGAATCCTTGCTTGATGGCAATCTGCTCCTGCACAGTGTTGGGAAAGTGTAGGTGCTGAGGAATCAGGCTGAGTATGCCATCCAAGAGAGTGGGGAGGAAGGTTGAGAAGGATGCCTGTGATAGTCCACCGACTCTGGCTGTTGTTGGTTGGAATGTCCCAGAGGCCAAGAAGTGCAGCACAGCGAGCAGTTTTGTCTGCGGAGGGATGTTGGTTGCCCGCTGTGTTGGTGGCGTCAGCCTGTGGGCAATGAGAGTCAGGATGTGCTGGATGGATGTCCTTTTGAGCCTGTAGTGGGCTATGACTTCCTCTGGCCTTAAGTCTGTGAGGTAGACACGTCTCTGCAGTGCCCGCTGTCTTCTTCGTCGCTGCATGGGTGGTAGTGGTCCTGGTTTTGGTGGCATTGGCGGTGGTTGTTGTTGTTGCTGCCTTGGTGGGACTCCAATCTGCATGATGACTACCTCCATGGCTTCTGTGGCTGTTCTGGGGAAGCTCGGGCTAACTCTCCCTTATATACTCCCCCTTATCTCCAGTGTAAGTCAGGTTTTTATCAGGTATTAAAAACTGGAGTTAGCGGGAGTCAGGAACGCCTACTTTGCATGTCATTATCGTTAGCTATCGCCGGAAAAGTAACGCTAACAGGGGTTAGCGTTGCCTTGTTGATAGGGCGATAAAATTATTGCCACTTTATCGCCGGAAACTGGCGCTAAGGCGGCGATAACTTTTTTATTGCTGCCTTGTTGATATGCCCCTTGTTTTCTTATAGTTAGCTCAACTAACTATAACGGGTGAATTTCTCTGGTTTTGTATGAGTGAAATGTCCAACTAACTATAACGTCCCTGAAACCTGTGGTTTTTTCAGTGAATATAAACACACACACACACACACACACCCCTGATAAGCATTTGAGCGCCAATAGCTATGTGGTTCGTGACAAACACAGAGGAGGTTGTATGCATTTACTCTTTCACATTTGTGTGCATGCTCAAGTCGACGTATGCTTATCTGCACGCTAATCTGATAAAAGGAATGGATGAGTGATATTAAAAAAATTGTGTTCATAAGAGTGTGCAAACATACAGGGTCTGTGAATCGTTTTAAGTTTTGCACCATGACAAATTACATTAAAAGCAAAAAATCACTATAGTTGCAAACCCTGAAATTCAAGACAGTTGGGGCAACCAATTATGAAACTCATAGCTAGGAACTCAGCCCAGTGTTTTATCCTTTAGGAGACCACTAATTATCATCTTTTCTTATTACATCTGAGCTACCAGCCCCCAGAAATTCTCGTATATATGTTCTGATTTTCGTTTGTACATTTTGCTCTCTGTCTAAATATTTTAATGTAGTTTACTCTTGTTCAATGTGAAGTGTATTATTTAATACCTCTTGGCACAGTTGCGCTATGGAAAAATGTAAAAGAAACAGAGGCAGACCAAATCAAGTTTTAATGTTTTAAGATGGGAATTAATATTGGGATATCCATTGAGTACCTTTGACGGAAGTCTGGCGAGAACAAGTCACATTGGTTATACAATCCTTGACCAGTGGGAGAAAGATTGCTTGATGTTTTGCTTGTATAGAATTTACAAAATAGGGTGCTCTCATCAGACTCTGATTCCAGCAACCCTGGACTGATTGCAGCCGACTCCACACCTAAGCATTGTTTCCATTGGAGGAAAAACACTGAAGGTGACAGTTATCAATTCACAAATGTTTTTTTTTCTTAAACATTTCTCTACATACTTTCATGCATCCCCTTATTTCAAATAAGTGTTTAAGATTTTTGCAATTAAACAGTCAGGTAACAGCATTGCTTTATTGTCAGGTGCATCTACATGACAAATCATAGTATTAAAAACAAAGCCTTGTATGGCGCAAATTAATGTTTGTTTTGTCCTTGTCACCCTTAGATCCATGAGACCATTGAGTCAATCAACCAGCTCAAGACGCAGAGGGATTTCATGCTCCGTTTCAGCATCAACCCACAGGAGTTCATTCAAGACTGGATACAATCACAAAGCAGGGATCTCAAGGTAAAGCAGCCATTTAGAGAAGCAAACAATGACTGTTCCCATGTAAAGCCTGTCTTTCATCTTTCTGATTCCTCATGGCTCCTTTTCCTCCTTTACATTTCTTGGGGATATTTATCAGCATCATTTTGGTTATAACTTGGTGTCTGAAAATGTTCAGTCTCAAGTGTCAAACAAGACCATAGAAACAATGTCAGCAGGACTAATTGTATCCTTCCAGTAGTTAAATGACTAAAAGGTGGCAACTATTGATGAAGCCAGTAAGATTGACCGTTGTTTAAGACACACAAGGATTGTTGGCATGAAAACAGATGCTAATGGTTCTGCTCATTCCAGGTCACAAGTAGTTTCCACAAACTCACTTCTTGGTATCTGTAATATGTAGATGACCTTTGTTTGATCATTTTTGTCCTTATTGCATCATGCAGCATCAGCATATAACTCTGATAAGTACACCTTGCCTCATGTTTAACTCCTTCACAAACTAACTTCCTCACTAAGGACCCTCTTCTTTAGCTACTTTTTCACTAACTCACATACCAATTCCTAACTTTAAGTTTTATGTGTCCTAGTAGTAAAAAACTCTTAAATTATATTTTCACTACTGCAAGGCCTCTCTTTCCCATAGGATAACATTGGAGTTGCCTTATTACATTTTATAAGTGTAATTTCAAAATAAGAAGAGATATCCTGTTCATGTTTGGTGTCTTTGGGATCCTAATTTGAAATGCTAACTTATGGTGAAGTTGGATTTTAAATTACAATTCTGAAAATGCCGCTTTTAGAAGGTTTACTTACCTTAGCCAATTGGTGCCTGCAGCCTGTCTCTGGTCACGAGACAGGGTGCAGTTGTGTTTTGTTTATTCCTCCTAGACAGCCACACACAGTGAGAGCTTAGTTGTGATTGGATGGGCCATCATTGTCCATGTAGGAGGGATGAACTAGGCCCAGCCTCACTTACACCTCAATAGGCTCCATCCTGTCTCCACACACAATGCTGCAGACCCCCTCTTGTTAGTCTGGAGCCAGGGCAAGGAAGTCAGGGCATCTGTGCACTTCAAAGGCATGCCTCTAGAAGCTTTTTCCCACTTCAAAGGCTCAACTGTGTACAAAAGAGGAATCTCAGACATCAACTCTTCAGTACACTTCTGGATCTGTGGACGCTCTGCCAGGAAGAAGGACTGTTGTGTTACTACAAGGATTGCCTCTTTGCTGAACTGCTCCTCCGAAGGAATTGCTGCCCTGCTGTGCTGACCTGCTGCCTGCTGCCCTATTGCCTTGGGAAGCAGAACTGGACTTGCAACCCATCTTGGTCGCTAGACAGTAGAGTGACTCAAAGGACTAGTCTGCTGGCCTCCTGATCTGAGTCCCAGAGACATAAAAGGCTACCCAATAGCTCCTGGACCTGTCTTCAGCAGGTTTCTGATCCCCAAGTGGTGCCCCTCTGGTCCTGCACCCTTGGCGTGGCTAAGCTGGCTCCTAATTCAAGCTTTTGGGCTCTTTGTGACTGCAAACAGGCCTGTTTGAACCGGAACCACGCCACTCCCAACGAAAATCAGCACGAGCCGCCACTAGTCCGTCTCTTTGCACAGCAGGATCGCCCATTTGTGAGGAACCGCCATAGCGAAGCTCCAGCCCGCCAGTCTGCGACACCCGACCTGTTCATCTTGCCATGCTGACTGCTGTCCAGGATGCTCTCCTTGCCTCTCGCAATCCTCTCCAACACGATTGGGACCTTGGCACAAAACTTGAAGAAGGTAAACCTTCAGCGAGTCTAATCTGGGACTCTGTCCGACTCGCACTCCTTCGCGTTTAACTTGAACTTTTGACTTTAACCTGTTTTAACGCGACCAGATAGTTGTGGTTAGCGCTTTCTGCTTTTAGACACTATTTTACAGTTTATACTTTAAAAATTCACAACTCCAGTTCTACTGATAGGACTTTTATTGTTTTAGTCTTATTTTATTTCTTAAATTCAGCTCTATTTGCTAACGTGGTGTGAGATATTTTTGTGTTGTGTTTTCACTGTTTTACTGTTTGAAGTGTTTCACAAATACTTCACACATTGTCTCTAATTTAAGCCTGACTGCTCTCTGCCAAGATACTAGGAGATGAATAAAGGTTTATTTGCTTGTGCATTATCAGGATAAGGATTGTGGTTGTTGCTGGACCAGGGCTCACACCTCAGTCAACCACTAACACAACTTCTAACAACACCTATAAAACCTAATTTTTGCCAACATCCTACTTAATAATGTTTGCCTACCTTCAAAACCAGTTACTTTAAACACTAATCTGCTGTCAGGATTCATTACCCCTCACAGATTCTTCAACTTCAGAAGGGTGTATCTGTAATTAAGTCACCTATTTGTAGATTGTTAAAGTGGCCTGAAGCAACTTATCTTTGCAACTAATAGAGTGCCAAAAGAATATCATTTTCTCGCAGTTCTGCCAAACACATAAACGTGTGCCTCAGTTACCTAATACCCAATGTCTACCACTCTGGGCAGTCAGGAAGCATAACCTGTGGTTCTCCAATGTCCATCACTTACTTGCGTGAAAACTACAGCTAAGCAATAATCACTCCCAGTGAACAATTATTTCTCCCAATGAAGAATCAATCCAAAACTGTCTATGCAATACCAGTTTTTATCCCTTCAGACTCCTAACATTACATGTATCACACTAAACCAGTTTTTTTTTAATTGCTATTTTGTTTTTAAGTTTACATTTTTTTATTGATTTAAAAAACAAAGTCACATTCCAGTTCATTAACTTGTCCCATGCCACCACACCATAAACAAGGAGAGAGATGTGAGTCACACTGTGTGCAAATAAATATAAATCCATACATGGCATTGGATCACTTAAACAGCATAATTGGTATGATCTCATCAAATTACAGCAGATCAGCATCCATGGGCGGTTTGTCCATAGGGACATGTGGACGTTTACCCCCACACAGAAATACAGTGGGTTCACCTGAGGGCTTTGTTTCCTGAGGTGTGAATGTCAAATTGGCTGGTGTTTTCACTGTGGCAAGACTGACAGGCGCAGTTCAGTCTCCTGCAACCAACAGCTGAAAGGCAGCTGTGAAGCCAAGGCACAGCCCCATCGATATCCGATGGAGCACTGTATTTGCCTGCTCCAGCCAATCCTATACTGTTTAGCATTGTGAACAGCAAGAGAGCAATGCTTGGATTGGCTCAGATGCCATTGTCCAGCAAAACGTCCAAGGCAGGAGGAACTTCAGTTGTACATGTGCTGAAGAATATAGTCAAGAAAGGTATGTTTATTGTTATGTTTAATGACATTTGTTATGTGGCCAACCACATTTAAAATGTAGCAGCCACCACTATCAGAATCACAGACAAATCTAAAGAGTATTATTCAACTGTCTTTCTCCCAATGAAGAATCAATCCAAAACTGTCTATGCAATACCAGTTTTTATCCCTTCAGACTCATAACATTACATGAATCACACTAAACCTGTTTTTTTTTTAATTGCTATTTTGTTTTTAAGTTTACATTTTTTTATTGATTTTAAAAACAAAGTCACATTACAGTTCATTAATTTGTCCCATGCCACCACCCCATAAACAAGGAGAGAGATGTGAGTTGCACTGTGTGCAAATAAATATAAATCCATACATGGCATTGGATCACTTAAACAGCATAATTGGTATGATCTCATCAAATTACAGTAGATCAGCATCCATCGGCGGTTTGTCCATAGGGACATGTGGACGTTGACTCCCACACAGGAATACAGTGGGTTGACCTGAGGGCTTTGTTTC
The DNA here is from genome assembly GCF_964204655.1 of Triturus cristatus. Classification (NCBI taxonomy): domain Eukaryota; kingdom Metazoa; phylum Chordata; class Amphibia; order Caudata; family Salamandridae; genus Triturus; species Triturus cristatus. The sequence goes on along the minus strand of NC_140579.1, from coordinate 965,484,746 downwards.
CTGAGGTGTGAATATCAAATTGGCTGGTGTTTTTACTGTGGCAAGACTGACAGGCGCAGTTCAGTCTCCTGCAACCAACAGCTGAAAGGCAGCTGTGAAGCTGAGGCACAGCCCCATAGATATCCGATGGAGCACTGTATTTGCCTGCTCCAGCCAATCCTATACTGTTTAGCATTGTGAACAGCAAGAGAGCAGTGCTTGGATTGGCTCAGATGCCATTGTCCAGCAAAAAGTCCAAGGCAGGAGGAACTTTGGTTGTACATGTGCTGAAGAACATAGTCAAAAAAGGTATGTTTATTTTTAGGTTTAATGACATTTGTTATCTGCCCAACCACTTTTAAAATGTAGCAGCCGCCACTATCAGAATCACAGACAAATCTAAAGAGTATTATTCAACTATCTCCGATTACACCTCATCTTGACATTAATTAGGCTACCAACAAGTGTAACTCCGTTATGGAATCCCTTATTGACAATTGTGCACCCCTGAAGTGCAATTATCCGGACCAAAACCCTCTAGGCCCTGACTCTCAAAAGAGCTTTATGAAGAACAAAAGCTTAACAGAAAATGCAAGAAACAAAAGTGGAGACTAGCACCATCCCACCTGAGTATGGCCAAGCTATCAAGAAAACAACACAAAGACCAAATCCTCAAAGCCAATTCCTCCCATACAAGAGCCCTTGTGAAGTCTGCAAAGAATAGACCGAAGCGCCTGTACGAGGTCATTGCACAGTCTACTAAACTCTCCATCACTTCGGCTCCCAAGTAATCAATGGCCCGTTTCAACAACTTTGTGGATTTCTTTGATAAAAAAGTCAGAGACATCCATATCTTGCTTCCCCTCAATGATTCCCTTGAAACGGATGAGTCTCTACCATACAAGGCACTACAATCATGGTCTTCTTTCTCTACAATCTCCGAGCAGGACCTACAAAAATCTATCTCCAAAGTAAAACCCTCAAACCATCAACAGGACGCCATTCCAGGCTCTATGAGCACACCTCTGGCCACACACCTACTCCCCATAAGGACCACTATCGTTAATTCCTCTCTCAAACAGAGCTGCTTCCCAGAACGACTACAAATGACTCAAATCACTCTGCTCTTGAAAAAGCAATCTCTCGATCCAGAGAACCTGAACAACTACCACCCAGACTCCACACTCCCTTTTTTAGGCAAAGTCATCTAAAGTTGTGTTGCGTTCCAACTAGCCTCACACATTCAAACAAACAACCTCTTAGACACTCTCCAATCAAGTTTCCGCCAGGGTCACAGTATAGAAGCTGCGATCCTCCAAATAGTGAACGGGTCCCTAAGAATCCTCAACTCCACAATACTGTTGTGTAGTTCCTATATAATCTATACAGGATCTACGCGTTTGGATAACATAAACTGTGGGATTGGTGGCAGACTGATTCTGTGCACCCCCACTGTGCCACTAGAATCTCCTCTTATCGGGGAGAGAAAAGTTCTTGGCAAACTCCGTGGAAACAATATCACACTTTTCGCTCAGTCACTCGTGCTTACTTAGTTTGTCTCAGAGATACACAGAATAAACAGGGTGGGTCTTTTCAATAAGAATTTATTGAACAGTTGTTATTCTAGTATAGAATAAAAGAGCTGTAACAACCATTTGACAGTAGCAGAGATATATGACTAGAAGCACTAAGAAAGTAAATGGATGGTATAAGTCTACCATCTTGCAATAATCATGAATACATACAAATATATAAAACACATGATAAAAAGTGCGTGCTCCTAATATTGCTCCCCAACTAGGTGTACCTAAATGTACCTAGCATCTGTTTAGGTGCTATGTCAAAAATTCCTCTAGGATCTAGTTAACCCCATTACCTGAAAATTAGAGAATATGGTACCCCGTCCTGGTCTCGAGTTGGCCACCCCGCGAGGGATGTTAGACCACTGCTTGCTGGAGCATCTGCATGCAGGAACCCCAGCGTCTCTGGTCAGTGTGTCAGCCGGGAAGTCTCGGTCTCCTCTTCCTATCTCAGCAAGACATGATGTATATATACTTAAAGTTTCCCCAGGGGTCCTACCTTGCTGTGTTACTGTGTCGGCCTAAAGGATGACGTCGGGCTTGAACTTTATACAGAGATATTATACAGGAGATGTCAGTCCTGCTGTTACTCCTGCTGTGCTTCCAAGAAACCTCATGCATAATGTATGAGATTCGAGCCAGGGAAAAACCCGCGTTCTGAATGCATTGTAGTATCTAGTTAAAAGGTCAGTCCCTATGAACCGTTATGTATGTAATGTAGGGAAGGATATAGATGAAAGGTTGCAAAGTTACCTGAGCCTATATAGGTTACCGATATGAAATATAACAATACCTGCCTCCTGGTCTTCCTGGATGTATCCGCCGCATTCAACACTGTCAACGATCTCGCCCTCCTTCGTATTCTTGAACTACACATGGGATGTGGAGGCACTGTTCTCAAGTGGTTCTCCTTTTACATATTCAACCGTTCCCAAATTGTGAAAATGGGCCGCTCGTTCTCGAGATCAGTCAGTGTTCACCAAGGGGTCCCTCCCACGGTTCAATCGTCTCCACAACTCTCTTTAACCTCTACCTAGAACCCCTGTGTGGATTCTCAGAAACTCTGGGATCCTCTTCCACCTCTATGCCGACACCCAAATATACTTGAAAATCTCTTCCCCGGAAGACTCTGCCCTGCTTTTAAATACACTCTTAAAAATTCAAATCTGGATGTCCAACCACCATTTAAAACTCAGCCCAACTAAAACAGAATTTCTTTTGCTCAAAACTCTGAAAGCAAAAACTCCAGTACAAGTATCGATGGGCAATTTCCCACCCTGGATGGCTCCCCTGCCATTGTCCTGAGTGACAGATCACTCGGCATCACCCTTTATAATCGTCTAAATCTTGACAGCCATATAGCAGCCATGACCAACAGCTCACAACACCAACTTAGGCAGCTTTGGGGCATCAGACAATTGATTCTGGAATACAACCTCAAAACAGTAGTGCAGTCCCTCGTTCTCTCCAGATTATAGAATTGCCCTTCTCTCAGGCATTTGCAAAGTTCACCTCACCCACTGAGAGCAACACTACATACTGCAGCACACTTTTTCTTAGGTCTCAAGACGTTTGACCACATTTCCCCAGCCTTGCTAGCCCTCCAGTGGCCACCCATTTAAGCACGGCCCCAATTAAAATTCGCTTGCTTTACCCACAGAGCGCTGCACTCCTCCTGACCCTCCTATCTAAACAAGAAGCTGAAAATCTCCAGAGCAAATAGGGGTTCCAGAAATGCCCAATCCGTGCTCCTTGAACCCCCCCACCTTCAGTCGAAAATGATAAATGAAACAATCTTTCTCTGGTAGTGACACTAGAATCTGGAACTCTCTGCCTCCCTCACTCTGTCTAACCGCCTGCTGCCTAGCAACATTCAAAAAGGGCCTCAAGCTCCTCCTATTTAACAGACATCTTGGTTAATTCACTCTTGACCAGATTTAAATAGTCCCTCCACGGCGTCCTGATCTGCTTTGAATAAATGCGCCAACCATCTAAATGATGCTTCAGCTGTGTGTGTCCTCTGCCCTATTTTGTTAACTGTCTTTTGTGGTAACTCCTGTACATATCCACTGATGAAAATGACCAAGTTTAACTACTATTACTGTAACCCGCTTTAACCCTGCATCCTGTGTGTTGTAAAGCACTCTGATGTCGTCGGGCCATGTCCGCGCAATATAAAATTGCAACAACAAAAAAACATCTAGTCCTGGTCAGGGTCTTCCATTTCCTGTTGTATTCAGACTTCTACTGAGTCCTAATCCATCCTTCCTCCATGTTCTACACCTTAGTAAATCACGGTTGGCCTGCAGTGGCTGTTTCTGCCAAGGAGAGGACAAAGACTTTGCTCTGTACTGTGTATCCTGCTTGAAGAAGATCTCCAAGGGCTTGAGGTAGAGATTGCCTCCTGTTCTGAAGTCTCAGGGACACAAAGACTACACTACCAACTCTCCTGAACTTCCGTGCTGGGAGTTCTGACCTGTCAAGAGGAGCCTGTTGCTTTGTTGGGCCTCAGGAGGTTGTTGCTACTGTTGAGAGCTGGAAAAGAGACGCAACTAAGAGAAGCGTGACGCATCCGCACCTGTTTCTGACACATCGCTGCTGAAGAAACCGATGCAGCACCTGCGCTCTCCTGAAGAAATTGCTGCACGCTGAATCCTGTACACCGGCCTACGAAGTCCGAGATCACTGCACCGATTTCAACTCAGGCCCTGCTGTGCGACTGCAAGAACCAACACATCGTGGGATAGCGGCTGGAGAGCCCAATGCAGCGCCATTGCTGCCACATCAAGAACCAACTCATCCCTGATCCCCACACATCGCACCGGGGCGCCAAGTCTACAAGAACGCTGGGGCCGCAGTAAGAAACCGACGCATCACCTACTTGCACAGTAAGAAACCTACGCATCATCTCCGCTGCATGGCAGTAAGTAACCAACACATCACCTCCCCTGAAGTAAGGAACCAATGCATCACCGTCCCTGGGCACGAGGAACCAACGCATCACCTTCCCTACGGCTGTTTTTGTTTATGATTGTGACTCATCAAAGGTACTTTTTGTTGAAAGTGTTGCATCTATAGTTTGCTATGGACAGAACTGTTTTTGCCTTCTAAGGATTGTATTTTAAGTACTGTATTGTGGATTTTTGTCGTTTTAGTCTTGTTTGGTTTAGATAAAGATTACTTATTTTTCTATACTGGTTTTCTGTCAATTTGTAGTGTTTTCACTTTATTACTGTATTTGATCCACAAATGCTTTACACACTGCCTCTGAGATAAGCCTGTCTGCTCGTGCCAAGCTACCAAGGGGATGATCAGGGCTTATCTTAGAAGTGTATCCCCCTTACCCTGACTAGGAAGAAGGGCCCCTACTTGGACAAAGGAGCAAGCCATTGCCAACGAGAGACCCCTGTTTCTAACATCGCGCTATATAAAACTGCAACAACAACAAATAAGTCAAAATGAGACACGTTATGATCATGTTTCTGTCAGTATTGGAATTACAAATCCTGCTTTGACTCTGGAGACATGAACTCAAAACCAACCACTCTTTAAAAGTACATAAAAATGAAAGCCATGGTCCTCTCACACAGGCTGGCCATCCAGGTTGCACACCTGCAGGTTTTCTGAGTCGTTCCTATAGTGAAATGGGCATCAACCACATATTTATGAATCCAACACCTTCATTTAGGTTAGAAAGCAGCACTCCTATAGAGTGGATGACAAACTGTTGTTGTGACGTCTCGTGACACATAGGGCCAAGATACTGAAACAGAAGACTATTTCGTTCACACTTCTCCCTGCACTCACAAGACTGCAGTTTCTGATTCTTGAGTTCATGCAACAGGAATGCGGTTACAATGTTGTACCATTAGAACAGAATGTCATCATGCAGTTTGTGCGTTCTCTTAAATGTTATGTCCATTACTTGCAAATGTTTGTATACATTTCACAATCTGTCTGTACGAGATAGGAGTGTATCCTTTTCTTATCCATATGTCTATTTTGCTCACCTTAAAATAATTTGTTTATCAGACTGTCACCTATCACATTACAAAGATCTGTAACATGCTTTGGGTTACAGAAGCAGAATTGACATTAAAAATGTGCCACATATATTTGTACATGATTAGTTTAAATGTTTACCTTGACATTGTGACTTCTGAGGCAACACAAACGTGAGCAGAAGCTCGTTCAGTCTGCCACCATTATGGAAGACAGACTGCTGCACACATAGAAAAAGCAAAAGCAAGGAGAAATAAAAGTATTTCTCATTGTTTCGCCATTCTAACGCCTGCAATTGAATGGCGTTAGTTTTTGGTGCTGCCTCAGATTTACAGATCCATGTAAATCTGGGGCAGCGTCAAAAAGCAATGGGTGTTGCGGTGGAACGCCCACAGCAGCACCAATTGCACACCCCTTTCACGCAAAGTAATGAGTGTAGAGAGATTTTATTTACAAGGCGGAATTAAGCCACAAAAAGTGGCTTAATGCTACTTTGAAAATATGGAGAAGGGCATAGTGCCACCAGAACGTCGCTAAATGTGACGTTCTGATGGCGCTACCCCCTTATAAATAAACTCAATATGTTGATGCATTTTAATGTATGTAAAGTGTGGACTGCTGTGAACTCACTGGCAGTAACGACAGATAAACTTCAGCTTGGCCACAGCAAATACCATAAACTTTAGATAATAATTGTAGGCGCAAACAGCATTCATCCTTCGGAAATGGGAATGTGCAGAAAAATCCATCATCCCCACGGTAAACTTTCTTGAGTTTATTGGAAAACATTTCGTAAAAAAAAAGTAGTCTGATTCTTCTTGCTTAACTAACTTTTCAGGTATGTCTTAGATGTTTTACAATACTAAGGATGGAATACAGCTGGGTTGCTTATGCAGTCCTATTAGTGGGATAAAAAAAAAGCATTTGCAATGCAATAGGTCTCGCATTTGCGAGAGTTTAAGCTATTAGCATTGTAAATGACTATGCCTTTAATTTATCTGTTTTAAAAAACAACACATAAATAAAAGGCATTGTCAATTACAATGCCGATAGCTGACACCCTCGTAAATGTGAGACCTATTGCATTGCAAATGCTTTTTTTTTTAACTTCAAAAGATAAGGGTTATGGGTACAATTAAAAAGAAATAACACATCCGAAGAGGTCGCCCTCTGTAATTTAAAAAATATCTTTTAACACAAAGTATTATAAAGAGAGGAAAACGCTCGCCTCTTTCAGCAGGTGCTATTTGAAGCCATGCAACACGATCTCATCACAGAACCACTCAACCCGAGCAGGGGAGACCACCTTACGTCCCACAGAAATGCATTATTTAAACTGCAGCCCAAGCCTCGCCTGTCCGCCACCGAGACCTGGAAAGCAATAAACACTCAATTTCCAACACCCCAAGAAATACGAATGAAGAATCAGAACAAATGCAATCATCGGGCCTGTGGGGGAGTGTATTAAACAAAGTCACTCTATTCAATGTGTCAGCCACAGGCCACGAAGCAGGTTGAAATTAGCAACAACAAAAAACAAGCCGGAAGTCAGGCGCCCTTGCCCGGGACGTGGGCGGGGCCTGATCCGGCAAAAACAGAAACCGGCGTGCCGTGCTATCGCGGGGCTCCCATGCTGAAGGGAGAGCCCCGCGGTGGCGGCCGGAGTGAAGAGAAGCCCCGGGTCCCAGGAGGGGGCCCGGGTAAAGAATGCGGCGGCCGAGGATGACCACAGCAGCGCGGGGCTCCCAGGAGTGCAGGGAAGCCCCGCAACAGAAGTGCTGCAGCCGCGAGGAGGAGCCCCCCCAGAAGAGCAGCCCGGTGAGTGAAGAAGGGCTGGGGGGGCTCCGTGTGGGCTATTGTTGGCGCAAAGTGTACTTTTGCAATTCTGAGCGGCCCCATCTTGCAGGGGGCCGCTCCAACGGGGCTGGCATGTGGTCGGAAGCGGGACAGGACATGTGCACATCGCGTGTGTGCACGTGCGTGTTCACGTGCACGTACACTGGCTCAAATCCGCCAAAAGCCTTGCGCGTGCCCATCTCCTGCCCCACTTCCGAGGCAAGTCAGCAACAATAGATCTCGCTGGCGGACAGCAGCGCTTCGCGCTGAGTTCGCAGGCGAGACCTAAAAAGCTGGGGGTCTCTAAAATGGTCACGGAGTGACCAGCGATTCTTTACAAGCTGTGTAGCCAGTGTATTTAATGGCGTGACTTAAATCAAGTGTTAAATTATGTCATGTTATAACGATTTATGTAGCGCAACTTATCACCGGAAGGGTACTCAGGTGCTGGAGCAGGAGAGAATGTCGTCAGCTGGGGGTAGTTGAGTTGGTTGAAGACGCAGGTTGTAAGCCCCCGGCGGATCCCAAGTTGTAAGGGGGAAGGCCCTGATGTGGGGAGGCAGGTCTTTCCATGACTTGAATGCAATGTAGGAGAAGCCTAGGCCACCCATTCTGCTAGAATCTCGTGCCACACAAATGATTAAAGCCCTCATGTTGCCTGAGATGCAGGAAGGCGCAATGACACCAGGGCATACACAGCAAGTGAACACAAGCCTGAAAAAAAATCCGGCTAGGGGTTGGAGGAAAATTAGAGCCCTTCTCCCATCTGAGAAATATTCAGATTCACATTTTGCTCATTTCGTTTTGAGACTCGGCCGCAGTCTTGCTGCAGAGAGTGTGAGGAAAAACATACATACAAATGCATTGATTCCCATTATTCTTTCCCCTATCAGACCTAGCTTTAATGATCTGACAAAGTTCATTCTTTCACCTGTGTAAATAGAAGATTATCCTTTAATAAAATCAGGACTCCTTCACTGGCTGACTAGGAGAGAAGACAAGAGACTTAAATTATGCATGTTGAAAGTATATTCACGTGTGACATTGCCACATGCTGGATCAGTTTACAGTAAAATGTTTTAGACGTTGACACCCTAGACCAATCCACAGATATAAGGATGTCTTCTTATCTTGTTCCTGCTTTAAATGTCTTCAATGCTATTGCCCCCCGGGCCAAGTGAGTCAGAAAAGACTCCCTGTCCACCCCGCAAATGCATTACCCCTTTAACTCATCAATTTAGGATAGTTGCAATTACCGGAGTGAATTGTTTGCCTAATGAAATTAATAACTGGGGATGGAAGTTCTATGTCAGGGCCCGAGGCTCAGATTATGCTTATCGGTTCCATATTTTATTGCTCAGCAGCCTTAACAACACCAAATAACAAAAGACTACATGTCCTATGAGTCTTTGTAAAGTCCAGAAAACAACTATAGAGGAGGTCCCATATAAACATCATCAAGGAACAGCACTTCAGTGCTCAGCAGCCAGATAAGTGTTTTTCCTTAAACTTGTTTATATGGTCCTATTGTGAGGAAGTTTAACTTGTGGTTTGTGTTTTAAAGCTTTGTTCTTTATAATGCTGTGCATGCAGTTCTGACCTACTATTGAGCGGTAGTCCACGTCAGTTGCTGCAGGCTTTGTGGCTGGAAGCTTCTAGCCAGGAGGCCTTAGCCCCGGAGAGGATTATTTTCTGTGGCTGGTATATTCCTTCAGGGAGTTAAGCCACGCAGCTCCAGATGGGTGTTGACGCGCTTGGGCGACACTACCGTTCCGGCCTAGGGCCGGGTTCCCCCTGTGGTTCTTCCCGGTCTGCTTCGGGTGGGTCGCGCGGTGCACCTTAGTCCCCGATAGAGGGTGTGGGGTACACGCGCCAGCCTGAGGAGGGAGAAGAACTTCCCCTCTTCATTCTTGGCATTCCTCCACTCCGGTCAGGTGGCACGCATGACAGTTTCCCTTCAGGAGGAAGCGGTCTGCCATTTCAGCGCGCGCCTGAAGTGAGACCCAGTTTGTGTACGCCCTTAGTGTCAGTCAGTGCAGCGGTTCACCAGCGGAGAAATAGTTAGGCCTCGTGCTCTTTAATTCGAGGCAATTTTTATGCTGTTTCAGTCAAGGCTGTTAAGCATCAAATAAGCCTTGGCCCACCCGGCCAAGTTTCTGTGCCTTTATTACTGAATTTGTCTGGTGCTCAATTTGTTGTTTCAGGGCACCTGTTTAACATGGCAAGTAAATTTGATTCTTGGGAGCCCATCGAGGAGGAACATTCTCTGCTCCCCATTCACGTGGAACTGTCGGATGCGATTGATGCATCCCTGGAGAGGGCAGTCTCCTCAGCCCCGGAACCGTTGAGCCGCGGCATTATTGAACTCACCGCCCGGCGCAGGCGGGGCCGGACTGGCCATAGCGGGCGCCGGGCAATCCTCCGGTGCGCAGCACGGGTGGGGGCCGGTTTTGGGCACCTGGGGGCCGTTTTAGTTACAGGGCCGTTTTTGCAGCATAGCTGCAAAATCGGTCCTGTAACAAAATCGGCCGAAAACCGCCCTGGCAAAGAGCTCGGCGGCACCCCCACCCCCCTGTATTGTATTGTATTGTATATGAGCTTGTATAGCGCACTATCACCCTACGGGTATCCTGGCGCTCTGACAGAACAGTTGGTGACTTATGCTGAGAGGAGTAGGCAGCGACGGCGGCGATCAGGCTACTGGGAAGAGCCAGGTCTTGAGACTCTTACTAAATTCCATTAAGGAATCAAGCTGTCTGATCCTCAGAGGGAGCTCGTTCCACATCCGAGCACCTGCCACACTAAATGCCCTCCCACCCAACCTGACACGTTTGAATCTGGGTTGTGCCAGAAGATTAGCGTTGCAGGAGCGCAGCTGTCTCGGGCGGAGATAGCGTGAAAATCTTTCCTGCAGGGGAGTTGAGCCCACCCCATGTGTTGCTTTGTGGATCAGACAGAGAGATTTAAATAGGATCCTTTCTCTGACTGGCAGCCAGTGGAGCTCTCGCAGCGCCTGAGTGGAGGAGGAGTCGCGTCTGCGGTTTAGCGCCAGCTTTGCTGCGGCCGACTGAACTCTCTGCAATCCCTGCAAAATATACTGGGGGGCACCCAGATACAGAGAGTTACAGTAGTCCATTCTACTGAGTACTGTGCTCCTAACAATCAAGGCACGCATATCCCCTGGCAGGAACGGAAGAATCCTGCGGAGTACTCGTAATAGTCCAAAGCACACGCTGGCTGTCTTGTTCGCCTGCGAGTTCAATTGGAGATTATTGTCGAACAAGACGCTAAGGTTACGGTTGGTATTTGCTGGAACCAGTGGAGCCTCATCTTGAGCAAGCCTGAACTCCAACTGCAGACGGTGAGTCTGGTTTAGCGGTGAATAAAACAACACCTCGGTTTTGTCTCCATTAAACTGCAGGGAGTTACACCGCAACCAATCTGTAGTCAGACTCATGCAGTTTTGAAATTGCTCCAGAGACACCGCCTGTTTTCCTTCCATCGAGAATACCAATTGTGTGTCATCTGCATAGTTTACCAGCTCAACCCCAAACGCCTTGATTATTGCAAATAATGGTTGCAAATAAATATTAAAGAGAATGGGGCTGATGCTGGAACCTTGTGGTACTCCATAGGCTACGGGGGATTTCTCAGAGGTAAATGATCCCAACGTCACCACCTGCTGTCTCCCTGCCAGATAAGAACGGAGCCACTGCAGTGCTCGACCCTTTACACCTAATTCCTCCAGTCGTGCTAACAGGATAGGATGACTCACCGTGTCGAATGCGGCTGACATATCCAGGAGCACCAAGACCGCGGTGCTCCCGGTGTCAGCCCGCATTCGCATGTTATCCAGCCTCGTAACCAGGGCCGACTCCGTCCCATGACCAGGGCGGAAACCGAACTGGTCCCTGTCTAGTAGGCGATGCTCTTCCAGGAATTCCGAAGGAGATCTACTCACAACCCTTTCCAGGATCTTGATTGGGAAGGGAAGGAGGGAGATGGGCCGAAAGTTAGCCGGATTGGCTGGGTCCAGGGAGGGCTTTTTGACAAGAGGGGACACCACAGCCTGCTTCCAACTTTCCGGAACCGACCCTACTTTCAAAGATTGGTTGCAGATCTGACGCAGCCAGGGAAAGGTGAAACGACCGTAGGACTTCCACACTTTCTGTGGCAAGGGGTCAAGGGGTGAGCCGGAGGAGATGCTGCTGACCATAGAATTGAAAGTAGAGGCCGACACAGCGGGAAAAAAGACCAAAGAGTGTTGGTGGTCCATGATCCCCCTAAGTGGCTCTCCACCAGGATTCTGGGTCGTCACATCAATATCCTTAAAGCGGTCAACAATCTTGGCCACTTTGTCATTAAAATGAGTGGCAATCTCGTCGCACAACCTTTGTGAAGGTTCTATTTTATTCTCCAGGCAGGATGGAGCTGAGAGGGTTCTTGCGATTCTAAAAAGCTCCGTAATTCTGTTTGGGGCTTGCAGAATGGATTGAGTGTAGAAGTTGGCCTTACTTGCCAGGATGCGTGACTTATATCTCCTCAATATTATCTTATAGGAGGCCCTGTCCCTATCCAGATAGCTCTTCCTCCATGTTCTTTCTGCCTTCTTACATTGTGATCTTAGTTGCCTCAGATCTTCAGTGTACCAAGGCGCTGATATTTTATTTCTAATTTTCAGTTCTTTTATAGGGATCATTTCATCTAATGCAGCTGTAACGTACTCCTGGTAGGTATTATAATTATCCTCCACTGTGCTGGAGTTCTGGAAAGGGCTCACCATGGGCATTGGCAAGAGAGCACCTGTCCTTGCTAATTTGGACCAGTTTCTCCCTTTCCGGTACAGCACGGCGGTGTTAACGTGGGCAAGGGAGGAAACTAACCGTATTGTAAAATGTAGTAGGTAGTGGTCCGTCCATATTTGAGGGGAGATATTTAGGAGTTCCACCCTTGACTCGTTTGCAAATAAAAGGTCAAGGATATGTCCTCCCTGGTGAGTCGGGGAGGTAACTAGTTGTTGGAGACCGAGATTTTGACAGGTGTCTTTCAGATCTCTCAATTGATTTTTCAAACTAGCATTCTCCCACCAATTAAAATCTCCCAAGATGACCATGTTGGAGTGGGATAGGGATAAATTAATGATGGTATTTAAAAGGGGTTGTTGTATAGTATTACTCCCCGGAGGACGATAACACAGCAAGCCTGAGAGGAGATTACCTCTAGCTTCCTGAAGCGAGAAGCCCATCAATTCGATTCCCTCTAGTTTGTCTACATGCAGCAGAGTGAAATTGAGGTCCTCCCTAAAAATCAGCCCCACCCCTCCTCTCATGCCCTCCTCCCTAGGTTTATGTACAATTTTAAAACCATCTGGGCAGGCAAGACCAATCTCCACAACAGAATCTGCTCTGATGCAGGTCTCTGTGAGAAACAGGGCATCTAGCTTCATGTCATCGATTAAAAGCGCTATTTCAGAGTAGTGTTTTACTAACGACCTACTGTTTATTAGCCCACAGTTAAGATGGCCAAACATATCAGCGTGCGGGTTCCCTGATCTCCACCCCCGGACAGTAGCACTATCCTGGGTGGTGTCAGCACCGGTACCGCTATCTGCCCTCCCGCCAATCTCTAGCAGCTGTTTTCTAGAGCAAGTCTGACGTATCTTATTGGAGGCATGGTCTTCACCCATCGACCGGGACTCGTCCGGGACGCGGACGGGCGCAGACGGGCTTGCCTCTGGCGCGCCTCCGGCGCGCCAGAGGCGCGCTTTCATTGGCCTGTTTTTATGCCCACCTTCTGAGAGAACTAGCGCGCGCACCCCAAAATGGCGCCCAACTATAGGATCCAAACCGATCCAAGATGGCGCTCGCAGTGAGGTGGTGAGGGATGAGGCCCCGCTCTAAGCAGCAGGTAAGTGAGCGTTTGTTTTATAGTGAGGGTATGCGGAATGAAAGCGGTGAAATTTAAAATACAAGCTACATTAAAAGACCGAAAAACCGGTCGGTAATAACAGCGGCAAGAGTACTAGCGGCAAAATAATAGCAGCAAACAGTGTTTAGCAGCAACCAATGTTATCAGCAAATTACCAGCCCAGAAGGCCAGCGAAAGCCCCCGAGGCAGTCTGCTCCTTAGCGCGTAATGTCAAGTCCTGTGGGGGGGGGGGGGGGGTGGTGAGGGAGGGGCGGCAAGCACTTTGCCAGGGCCGGTTTTGGTTCCCAGTCCGGCCCTGGGAGCAGGGTTTTAGCCTCATCAGAGGAGGACTGGAGGTAGCCCCTACCTGGTTCAAAAAGATGCTCCAAGGGCAAAGGCAAAGCCAAGGCACATGCCAAGGCTCCTAAGACCACCTCCTCTTATGCCTTAGAGAGGCTGCGCCAGGCCTTTTTTAGGAGATGCCTCGATAAGCTCGAGGCGCAAGAGGATTCCCAACTGGAAGGTACCCCCAAGGAGGATTCCCGCCAAGGAGGGGCAGATGACTATATCGGGGAAGACACAGACAACCCAGATGAGGACACGGACGAAGAGCCAGGTCTGAGCAGACCCTAATGACCAGAAGTTGGCACCAAGAAGCCCCTGCTGGATGCTCCTCAAACCCAGGACTCGGCAGATATCTCGGGTATTCTTAACCCAGAGGACATATATTATCCCCGCTCTGCGGAATGGATACGGGTGCCCGTTGTGGCATCCTATTTGGCCAGAGAAATTCGGAGCTCCAGGGCAGCCGCCTAAAGACAGAATGTCCGCTGTTTCACCAAGGTCCTGAGGACAGCCGTGGAATGGCTCCAAACTCAGGGCTTACGCTTCACAGTGTACCTGGACGACATCCTTATGATGCACCAGGTGGAGCTAACCTTACTCTCTCAGCTCAGAATTACTCAAACCTTATTAGATGACCTGGGTTTCATCCTGAACAATCAGAAATCGGTTTGTGTGCCGGCTCAACGAATAACCTTCTTGGGTTTCGAGATGGACATGGTGCAGCAATGTCTCAGGTTGCCCCAGCAAAAGATACATCTAATTTGCAGGGAACTGTGGCGTACCCTGGCGAGGGAGAAGTTCTCTCACTTAGCCCGTATCGCCGGACTGTTGTCATCTTCAATTCAGGCGATCTTTCCGGGTCCGCTGCATTACCGGGCTCTACAACGCCTAAACACGCAGCACTTACATCGTGGCCTCACGTACACACAGGAGATATCACTTTCACTTTCGAATCAGACGACAGTCGACAAGGTTGGGGTGCCTGTTGTTGAGATATTAATACAGGCGGGCATTGGTCCAAGCACAAAGAATCGCTACACATCAACTGCCTGGATCTCTTGGCCGGATCCTTCGCGATTGGAGCCTGGCGGCCAACAAAGTCTCCTGCGCCATTTTATTGAAGATGGACAATATCAATTCAGGGGGAGGCCCGGGGTCCAAGCTATTGGCAGATTTGGCCAAGGATTATTGGAATTAATGCCTGACACACAGATTATCGGTCACAGCGGAATAACTGCCAGGGACACTCAATCGGACGGCACACTGGCACCCAGACAGGACTACAGTGCCTGGAAGCTGGATCTGTCTATATTTCAGAGCCTGATTACTCAGTGGGGTCCATGTCAAGTGGACCTCTTTGCGTCACCCCTATGTTGCCAGATTTCCGGGTTTTTCAGCTGGCACCCGGATCCTCTGGCGGAGGCAACGGATACCTTCCTGCTAAATTGGAGCCTGTTCAGGGGTTCGGCATTTTCACGTTTGCCATGACACCCAGACTCATGGCACTGGTACGGAGGCAGAAGGCGGAAGTGATATTGGTGACACCGCTTTGGAAATCTCAAGTCTAGTATCCAGTTCTTCTGGAACTTTCTATGGATTTTCCAATCCAACTTCCCCAAACTCCCTGTCTGCTGACGAACTCTTGGGGCAACTTGCACCATCTGGTTCGGAAGGGCAACCTCAACCTCAACCTCCTAGGTTGGAGGATTACAGGGGATGTTGGGAAGTCATGTGCGTTTCGGCAAGGGCTTTCTCCCTTATCAGTAAGGCATGGGCAGAGTTTACATTCAAGCGATATAGGTCTGCTTGGAGAAAGTGGTCACGCTGGTGTGTACAACTGGGTTTGGATCCCGTGGGGCCTGATGTAGTCCATGTAGTCAATTACTTGTCGGAATTAGCAGACAAGGGTTTGGCCTACCGCTCAATTAACGCAAGTAGATCTGCAATATCAGCAGGGCACGTGCCCATTCAGGAGGTCCCCTTAGGGGTGCATCCACTGGTATGTAGATTGTTGAGAGGCATCCGCCTGTCTTTACCGCGTCTTCCTAGGTATTCGTCCTTGTGGGACGTTAATACTATGCTAGGACTTCTGCAATCTTGGCGAAATTGTGTGTAGTGCGTTGACTCAAAGCATATGAAATGATGACTGAAGAATATCGACCTCCAGGGGTGTCACTACTTTTTCTCTTGCTCAAGAAGCCTTTCAAACCAGTTACAGCCACCACGATTGCCCGTTGGGTGCGATGGGCATTCCAGGAAGCAGGCATAGATACAGCGGACTTCGGAGCCCATTCCACAAGGGGAACCATGGCTTCAAAAGCCTTCTCCCTCCGGCGGTGTCAGGAGGACATCCTCAGAGCAGCAGATTGGTCCTCAGACTCCATCTTTAAGGCATTCTATTTCAAGTCTATTTTGGGCATGGCTTCTCTGATTGTCGATCAGCTTTGAACTAGCATAATCATTGCCTCCGCGTCCTTGATAGAATTGAAACTTTCCTTCACAATAGCTAGGAAATTTTATATTCTCTGGGTCTCTGCCACCTTCACATACTGCTTAACCCCTTGTATGCCCATGATGAGCTGGACTCGTCATGGAGCACAGTCGCGCTGTGCCCATGACGAGTCCAGCTCGTCACGAGGCATTCCCTAGGGAATCCCTCTGATGCGGGCACCAGAGGGATTCCCTTTAAACCAAAATAGCCTCGGGAGCTGGGGAAGAGCTTCCCCAGCTCCCGAGGCCCCCCTGCCCCCTTTCACTGTAATGACGATCGGCGCGCACGTCGCGCCGACGTCATTCCAGTGAAAGTGAAACTGAAATGAGCTCATTTCAGGTTTCACTTTGTACGTGCTCAGGGGGCTATCTCAGCCCCCTGAGCACGTAGAAAGACGGGAGAGGTATCGTTGGAAAGGGGAGAATCTCCCCTTTCCAATGGTACCCCTCCCCAGTGGATCCCTGCTTGGGAATTGCCACAGGAGGGCGATCCCCAAGCAGGGATCACCCACTAGACACCAGGGAGGGGGGAGCGGCCCCTTGGGCAAGGGCCTTTGCTCCCCCCAAATAATTTTGGGCACATTTAGTCTTTTTGCCCCCCATGGGGGGCAGATGGGGGCAGTAGCCCCCAATCTTCCCCCCCGGGGGGGGCAAAAAGCCCACTAAATACCAGGGAATTTTTTTTTACTATAAAAATAGGGGTGGGGCGGCCCGAAATGGACAGGCCCATGCCCCCACCCCACCCCCCAATTATCAGTCTTTCTGGCCCCCCAGGGGGCAGATGGGGCATTGTCCCCTAATCTGCCCCTTCGGGGGGGCAGAAAGCCCACTATACACCAGGGATTTATTTTCAGGTGTTTTTAGGGTGGGGGCTGCCCGAAATGGGCACACCAATGCCCCCACCCACCCACCACCATTACAGC
The DNA here is from genome assembly GCF_964204655.1 of Triturus cristatus. NCBI lineage: Eukaryota > Metazoa > Chordata > Amphibia > Caudata > Salamandridae > Triturus > Triturus cristatus. Next base: position 965,467,684 of record NC_140579.1, on the reverse strand, counting down.
CTTACTGCCCCCCCTGGGGGGCAGATGGGGCATTGGCCCCCAATCTGCCTCCCCGGGGGGCAAAAAGACCACTCGACACCAGGGAAATGTAAAAAAAAAAATATATAGGGGTGGGTGCTGCCCAAAACGGGCAGGCCCATGCCCCCACCCCACCCCCAATTATCACAGTCTTTCTGCCCCCCCGGGGGGCAGATGGGGCATTGGCCCCTAATCTGCCCCTTCGGGGGGGCAGAAAGCCCACTATACACCAGGGATTTGTTTTCAGTTTTTTTTTAGGGTGGGGGCTGCCCGAGACGGGCACGCCAATGCCCCCACCCTCCCCCCCCCACAAAAATGACAGTCTTTCTGACCCCAGGAGGCAGATGGGAGCTGTAACCCCCAATCTGGCCCCCCCTGGGGGCGCAGAATGCCCACTAGAAACCATGGATTTTTTTGTTCTATTAGTGATGGGGTAGGGGCTCCCCAAAATGGGCATGACAATACCCCACCCCCAGAGAAATTCCAGTCTTTCTGCCCCCCCCCCCAGGAGGGCAGATGGTGGCAGTGGCCCCTGATCTGCCCCCTGGGGGGGCAGAAAGCCCACTAGGCGCCAGCGAGTACGCAGGCTTTTTTTATGCGCGGGGGTGGGGGCTGCCCAAAATAGTCATACCAGTGCCCCCACCCCCACAAAAAATAGCCACAGGCTTTCTGCCCCTTTAGGGGCATATTAGGATGAAACCCCCTTCCCCGATTCCCCCCCAGGGCGGCAGAAAGGCCACTGGGCTCCGGATGTTTTTTTAGCAATGTGCATACCTGTGGATTTTGGGCCCTAGCGCAGTTGGCACGTAGGCAAACCTAGCAAACCTGTACATTCTTTAAAACTAGACATCGAGGGGAATCCTGGATGGAGTGACTTCACTGGCTCTCACCAGGTTCTGTTACCCAGAATCCATTCCAAACCTAAAAATGTGTCCAAAATAACACATTTTCCTCACATTTCTGTGGTGGAAAGTTCTGGAATCTGCGTGGGTCCACAAAATTCCACCCACCCTGCGTTCCCCAAAGTCTTCAGAGAAAAATGGTACCTCACTTGCGTGGGTAGGCCTAGTGCCCGCGTCAGGCAAGGGCCCAAAACCTATTGAGGAGACATCAAAATTACCTATCACAAAACAACCTGGTTTTGCAAAGGGGGTCCTATGAGTTTTTGGCCCCGGGCTTGGCGGCCACCTAGGGAAACCTACCAAACCCACACATTTCTGAAAACTAGACACCCGGGGGATTCCAGGGAGGTATGGCTTGCGTGGATCCCCCAACGTTTCCTTACCCAGAATGCCCTGCAAACCTCAAATTTAGCTGAAAAAATCACCTTTTTCACATATTTGTGTGTGGGAAAGTTGTGGCATCAGCGGGCTGACACAAATTTCCTACCACCCAGCGTTCCCCCGGGTCTCCCGATAAAAACGGTGCCTCACTCGTGTGGGAGGCTCAAGTACCCGCGACAGGCAAGGGCCCAAAACGTAGAGGCGACATGAAAATTGCCTACCTCAAAACGACCTGGTTTTGCAAGGGGTCACCTAGGTTTTTGGCCCGGTGCTCGGCGGCCACCTAGGGGAACCTACCAAACCCACATATTTCTGAAAACTAGACACCCGGGGGATTCCAGGGAGGTAAGGCTTGCGTGGATCCCCCAACGTACTTGGGCCTCCCACACGAGTGAGGCACCGTTTTTATCGGGAGACCCGGGGGAACGCTGGGTGGTAGGAAATTTGTGTCAGCCCGGTGATGCCACAACTTTCCCACACAAAAATGTGTGAAAAAGGTGATTTTTTCAGCTAAATTTGAGGTTTGCAGGGCATTCTGGGTAAGGAAACGTTGGGGGATCCACGCAAACCATACCTCCCTGGAATCCCCCTGGTGTCTAGTTTTCAGAAATGTGTGGGTTTGGTAGGTTCCCCTAGGTGGCCGCCGAGCACCGGGCCAAAAACCCAGGTGACCCCCCTTGCAAAACCAGGTCGTTTTGAGGTAGGCAATTTCCATGTCGCCTCAATACGTTTTGGACCCTGCCTGTCGCGGGTACTTGGACCTCCCATACGAGTGAGGCACCGTTTTTATCGGGAGACACGGGGGAACGTGGGGTGGTAGGAAATTTGTGTCAGCCCGGTGATGCCACAACTTTCCCACACAAAAATGTGTGAAAAAGGTGATTTTTTCAGCTAAATTTGAGGTTTGCAGGGCATTCTGGGTAAGGAAACGTTGGGGGATCCACGCAAACCATACCTCCCTGGAATCCCCGGGTGTCTAGTTTTCAGAAATTTGTGGGTTTGGTAGGTTCCCCTAGGTGGCCGCCGAGCACCGGGCCAAAAACCCAGGTGACTCCCCTTGCAAAACCAGGTCGTTTTGAGGTAGGCAATTTTCATGTCGCCTCAATACGTTTTGGGCCCTTGCCTGTCGCGGGTACTTGGGCCTCCCACACGAGTGAGGCACCGTTTTTATCGGGAGACCTGGGGGAACGCTGGGTGGTAGGAAATTTGTGTCAGCCCACTGATGCCACAACTTTCCCACACAAAAATGTGTGAAAAAGGTGTATTTTTTGCCTAAATTTGAGGTTTACAGGGCATTCTGGGTAAGGAAACGTTGGGGTATCCACGCAAGCCATACCTCCCTGGAATCCCCCGGGTGTCTAGTTTTCAGAAATGTGTGGGTTTGGTAGGTTTCCCTAGGTGCCGGCAGAGCTAGGGTTCAAAAACTACAGCTAGGCACTTTGCCAAAAAAGGTTCATTTTTCACTGCGAAATTGAGGTGTGTCCACGATGCGTTTTGCGCCGTTTCCTGTCGTGGGCACTAGGCCGACCCACACAAGTGAGGTACCATTTTTATCGGAAGACTTTGGGGAACACGGGGTGGGTGGAAATTTGTGGATCCACGCAGATTCCAGAACTTTCCACCACAGAAATGTGGAGAAAATGTGGTTTTTTTTGCATTTTTTTAGGTTTACAAGGGATTCTGGGTAACAGAACCTGGTGGGAGGCAGTCAAGTCACCCCATCCTGGATTCCCCTGGGTGTCTAGTTTTCAAAAATGTATAGGTTTGCTAGGTTTCCCTAGGTGCCGGCAGAGCTATGGTTCAAAAACTACAGCTAGGTACTTTGCCTAAAAAGGGTCATTTTTCGCTACAAAATTGAGGTGTGTTCACGTTACGTTTTCCGCCGTTTCCTGTCGCGGGCACTAGGCTGACCCACACAAGTGAGGTACCATTTTTCTCGGAAGACTTTGGGGAACGCGGGGTGGGTGGAAATTTGTGGATCCACGCAGATTCCAGAACTTTCCACCAGAGAAATGTGGGGGAAATGCGTTTTTTTGGCAATTTTTTAGGTTTGCAAGGGATTCTGGGTAACAGAACCTGGTGGGAGGCAGTCAAGTCACCCCATCCTGGATTCCCCTGGGTGTCTAGTTTTCAAAAATGTATAGGTTTGCTTGGTTTCCCTATGTGCCGGCAGAGCTATGGTTCAAAAACTACAGCTAGGCACTTTGCCAAAAAAGGGTCATTTTTCCAGCGAAATTGAGGTGTGTCCACGTTGTGTTTTGCGCCGTTTCCTGTCGCGGGCAATAGGCTGACCCACACAAGTGAGGTACCATTTTTCTCGGAACGACTTTGGGGAACGCGGGGTGGGTGGAAATTTGTGGATCCATGCAGATTCCAGAACTTTCCACCAGAGAAATGTGGGGGAAAAGTGTTTTTTTGGGCAATATTTTAAGTTTGCAAGGAATTCTGGGTAACAGAACGTGGTGGGAGGCAGTCAAGTCACCCCATCCTGGATTCCCCTGGGTGTCTAGTTTTCAAAAATGTATAGGTTTGCTAGGTTTCCCTAGGTGCCGGCAGAGCTAGGGTTAAAAAACTACAGCTAGGCACTTTGCTAAAAAAAGGGTAATTTTGCATTGTGAAAATGTGGTGTGTTCACGTTGGGTTTTGATCCATTTCTTGTCATGGGCACTATGCCTACCCCTACAAGTGAGGTACCATTTTTATCGGGAGACTTAGGGTAATTCAGATTTGTAAAGGAACTGTTATTACCTATTGACTTTCGATGCATTTCTGCCTTCCAACTGAAAGACATTGTGTAAAAAATAAGTCATTCTAAAAAATGACTGATAATTCTCATGCTAGTATGAGTATTCCCAATTTCGGAAATGTGCAAATATCTACTGTTTCTAAACTCTATATTTTGTTCCCATTTCAGAAATACATAGGTGTCTTTCATACCGATTTTTCCATGTACACATTTTTACAGAATAATTATTATATACCCGGTACATAAGAAAAAACCATTGCAAGTTGCTGCTCAGTTTTTGGCTCTGGGTTCATCGGGTTCTTGGTGAACCTACAAGTCCTATATATCCCCACAACCAGAAATGTCCAGCGGATGTAACGGTATATTGCTTTCAAAGAGCTGTCAAAATTAGAAGAAGTTACAGGTGAAAACGTTGACACAAAAGGCGCTTTTTTTCAACAAATTTTCAATTTATCCTATATTTAACTGTTAGTTTCTATAAAGAAACCTTGATGGATCTACACAAATGACCCCTTGCTAAATTCAGAATTTTGTCTACTTCTCCAAAATGTATAGCTTTCCAGGATCCATTATTGCTTTTGTACCCATTTCTACCATTAACTGGAAGGAGGTCAAAAGCACAAAAAATAGCAAAAATAGGCTATGTCCCAGAAAAATGCCAAAACTGTGTAAAAAATGTTGGGTTTCTGACAAAAGTCTAATATCCCCTAAAAGCTGGAAAAGTTGTGATTTCAGCCCCACAAACCCTTTTTTGATAACACTTTCAGGGAAAAATCCAGATGCTTCCATTTGCAGCCCGTTTCTCCCATGTTCCCCCCAAAAAACTAAATTTTGCTGTATTTTGGCTCATTTCTGTGACCCCTCCAGGGGAATCCACAAACCCCGAGTACCCTCAGAATTCCCATGATGTTGGAAGAAAAGGACGCAAATTTGGCGTGGATACCTTATGTGGTCAAAAAGTTACAGGGGCCTCAGTGCGCACTACCCCAAATAGCCAAAAAAGGGCGTGGCACAGGAGGGGGAAAAGGCCTGGCAGCGAAGGGGTTAAGGCACCTCACCCCACACAGCAGGGATGTAAGGGGAATGCTGGGGGAAAGTGCATTGCAGACATATCCAGAGGTCTAACATCTAATAGCCTTCTAAATTATACCAAGCATGATCACATAACTGACTTGGCGGACAACAATTTAAAAGGTGCACTGTCATTATCCTTCAATGATTGGAACAGTTGCAATACCAAACACATGTCCCATACAGGATAGTATCTGGGTTTTGAGAATACCTGATCCCCTTCAACAATATGCCAACTAAAGGGTGGGGGAACAGCCATTACAACGCAGTTTTTACCACGCGCAGCTTTTACATCGCATGCGTTACAACGCATGCGATGTTACAACGCAATGCCATTACAACGCAAGTCTTTACATCGACTTGCGCTAGATGGCGTGCTAACATTACAAATAGTGGAGTTTACTATCCCAACACCTTCCCTACTGTTACGTGGACTGGAGTTGGAATAGTAAATTACACTTTTCTAATGTTAGCACGCCATCTAGTGCAAGTCGATGTAAAGACTTGCGTTGTAATGGCATAGTGTTGTAACATCGCATGCGTTGTAACGCATGCGATGTAACTGCACGCGTTGTAATGACACATGTTGTAATGTCATACATCCAAAAGGTGCTCCACAGTCAGTTTACCATCAGACTTGTAAAGCCCTGTTGATATTGCTAAACTAGACCCATTTATAGATCTACAGGATTTCTGACCAGCTGCCATAGAGACTAGGAAATGTAATTCTCCTGGGACATCTGATGAAACAGAATCCAAATCCCATTCCATACACCAGCCATTCCAAACCTCCCAGGTTGAGTTTTAGGCCCTAATTGTGCCTTTTGCCCATGATGCCATAATGTACCTTGAAGCAGACTCTGAAAGTCCTAGCATATTTAAAAGCAGCCTGAGGGGTTCTATGCCACCAGGGTTAAGTTGCCTCTCATAAGAAGCATGTGATGTAGGCCTCGATGGCCCCTCAACAATTGTGGGAAGACTGGCAGATGTGTTGGATAATCTGCCTCAAGCTTCAAGAGAGGAATACCGAGATTGTGCTGTACAAATGGTGCTATCAAGGCCCCTTTAACTGACTGCCTGTGCACCTGCGCTTTACACCTGGGTGTCATGATGAAAGGTAGAAAAGTTTAGTGATTTCCATTGGAACAATCCTGAAAAAAGTATCCTTTGCCAAGGCTTTCAGATCTGGCCTCCAGCTGAAATACCTTTGTAACTGAGCTGTCAGTCGGGAAGCAAACAGGTCTGTGTCAAATGCACTCCAAACTTTGTTCAAGGTCCCAAAACATTGGCCTCCCAGAATCCAGCCACTGGTGTTATACAGGTTCCTTGAGAACCAGTCTGCCTCCCAATTGCGAGGGCCAGGATGATACTCTGCCTTCGGTGATATCCACTGATGGAGGCAAAACTCACAACAACCTAGCCAACTCTGCAAGGGTCTTGACCTCATCCCCCTAACCTGTTTATATATTTCCCCCTAAACTGTTTATATATCTGACCTCTGTCAGATTGTCTGAATAGGCGGTCTGAACTTGTTTTTCACTCAGTTCTGGATTACAAGGGAATCCACTAGAAGCTCTATACAGTTCATGTACATTGACCGTTCACTCCTGGACCATCTTCCTGCAGTTATGAAGGTGCCACACTTTGTCCCTCAACCTTACAGACTAACATCTGATTTTTATAGGAGATCTTGGAATGTTGGAAAAATGTCTCTTCCGTTCCAAAGTGTCTACATGGCACTACCACCAGTTTATTGCTTCCTTTGCCTCTTAATCTAAGGTAACCATCTCTGAATATTCTAAACCTATTTGCAAGTTCAGCTGTTGGAGAGCCACTGCAGTAAGCTCACCAGTCTCACTGACTGCAGGAGAGAAACCTGCTTTTGAACCAAAATCTTCCTCAACTCTTTCTTGATTACCTTCAGTTTTGCCTCTTAGAGTAAAAAGACCTCTCTGTCTAAATCTATTAAGTATCCCCAGAATTCTATCGTTATTGAGGGCTGTATATCCTACTTATCTACATTTACAATAAAGCCCAGTGACTGAATTAATTCTATGGCCATCTGCACCTGTCCCAGCAAGAAATTCTTCTCCTAGCCTAGAAATATCATACCCTTCAATCCCTCATGCCCGTGCAATCGCCCCTGTAATGTTAATGCACTGTAGTAACTGAAAAGCTGCTCAGGAGCTTCATTTGAAGAGGCTGGTTTTCTATACCACAGTTCCTTCTTTGGACTTACCTCTAGTTTTAAATGTGCTGCAGTGACCCTCTTTTGAGCCTCAACCATCTATTTATTTAACATATTTGATGCTAAAGGTCTTTTTTCATATAGTCATTAAATCTGGTGGCAGATCGGGGGAGATTGGAACCTTGCTTTGTCATAATCCCTTCTTGAGGGTTTTTTCATGGCAAGGTACTACTAAGCAATGACAAAGGAGGGACTCTGGGCTTTTTGGACAGGTCCAGCATACGTGCCCAAACTTAGTAAAGATACAGAAAGTATGCTGTTCCTAATTATGAGACAAGGGAAAACTAGGGGAGCTGGTTTTGTGTGGTCATGAGAAGTAGGAGGATGGGGATTCCTCCTCTTTGAATTTGGGGCTCTCACACATGCTACATCATAGGGCTGCTCCTCGTCAGGTCAGCGCTGCAATACCTGACGGGCTCCCTATGAGGGGTTCTTTGGCGGGGGCGTGGCTACGACGGAGATGGCGGAGGACGTGTCGAAATAGAGCTCTGCAGGAGGCTCCCCCACGCGGGCCAATATCTCCGAATGTAGCCGCTACGCGATGCCTTGACTAGACGTAGTATGCGGGCGAGACTATCCTGAAAGCAACAACAGCGTTCCGAGCTTGCCGGAGCCCCGTGGCGCCGACATCGACCCGAGGTGCTGGGTCTCAGAGGCGCTGTGACTAACTACTGGAGCCGGTTGTCTGGCTCCGCCCATCAGGCCGCAGAATATGGCACAGCTGCCTGGGGGGCCGGCGCGGGCTCGTGGATGGGGCGTTCGCTACCTACTGCTGGATGGTGTGTGATGATCGGGGATCCCGGGGTGCCGTGGGCCTGCCCCCGCCCCACCGGAACTTGCCCGTCTGCCTTTCGATGTGGTGAGGAGGTGCTGCGCGGCGGAGGAGACTGGGCGGCCCGCGTGATTGCCGGACTGGCTTGGCAGCGACGGCGACTGGTGCCTGGCAGCCGGCGCGGAGTTGCGACCCGTCGCCTTCACATTGAACATCTGCCCCATCAAGGTTTGCTGCTGGCGGGCGGTGAGTACCTGGCGCTGCCCGTGGTGCCCCGGTCCCTCCGCCCACCACGTTTGACTGAGAGACGGGCGCACCGTGACAGGGGAGAAACGCACCCGGCCTGTTCATTCCAATACTGCCGGAGAGGTGCGCCCCGCCTGCCCCTTTCTTTACCCGGCGCGGCGACCGTGGTACACCTGGAGTGCCCGGCCCACCGCTGGCGGGGCGGGAGCGGCGGAGATAGACTCGGCCCTCTCCCTGCACGCTTCGGGAGGCGGGGGGCATGCTGTGACTGGAGCTCCTACGCCTTCGCAGATGTTGGATGGCTTGGCAGTGAAGGGCCCTCCTGTCGTGTTGCCGCCTGCTGTGAACCTGCAGTGATGCCGGTTCTGTTCCTGAGGAGGTAGATGCTCAGTACGCCCCCATCTGATATACATCGTGGATGAGCGCTGCTGCCTAGACAGTGCATGGACCATCAACCCTGGTGTGGGTTTTGCGCTCCTGCGACGCGCTGTACATGACTGTGCCTAGCATCGCCGGGGGGGCGGATCGCTGGGGCACACAGTTGGCGGCGACGAGGGAAGTGATTTGCACCATGGACGTGGCGGACACCAGCTGCCCCTTGGAACATGTGCTCGCGCCGACGTCAAAGGTAGGACACAAAATTGACGGCTGAGAGAACAGCCTGGCCATAGCTGGCGCGTCTGGGAGAGGAGGTGGTGCCCTGCTGCAAAGACCGGGGACCGGGTGGTGGTTGCCGTAGACACCGGTATTGCCTTGTCCCCAGAGAAAGCCCTACGGCTGCGACGCGCGCCCGGGGGGTAGTGCTCACTGACCCAGCGATTTGCGGAGTGGCGCCGGAGTGCAGAGTGGTGGGCCCATGTCTGGAGGCACGCAGGCGCGGGCTGGCGCAGGAGGAACACAGACCCCACTGATCCCGGCCAAGAACAAAGCGGACAAGATGGTGAAACATGGAGACGCAGATCAAACGGCGAATAAACTAGACGCAATGCTTGCTGCGATGGAGCGGCTGGAGGAAAACATCAACCAGACCCGCACCTCTCTGGAATCTAAAATAGATAAAGTGGCGATCGACCTTACTCACCTGCATGCCGATCACCGGAAGCTAGCTGGCCGCACCACGGCTCTGGAATCCTCGCTTGCCGACATCCAGCCGCAGGTGGCCCAGACGGACAAGAGAGTTCAAGACCTGCTCAACCATGTGGGGTTCTTGGAGACTAGGGTGGAGGATGCCGAAGGGCGCGCACGACAAAACAATGTACGCCTGGTGGGAGTTCCGGAACGCTGGGAAGGTACAGAACCCGTGCCGCACTTGGAAAAATGGCTAAAGGACCTCCTGCCGGAGGGGACCCTCTCACCCCAATTTGTGATTGAGCGGGCGCATAGAGTGCCCATGCGGCCCCCCCACGGGATCTAATCCGCGACCCCTGCTTCTCTGACTCTCAATTATCGGGACTGGGACTCCATCTTACAGGAAACCAGAAAACTACAAAATGTCCAGATTGATAACCACAAAATAATGTTCTTCCCGGACTATACCATCCAAGTACAGTGGCAACGATTCTCCTTCATGGCGGTGAAGAAACGTCTGCGGCAGCACAACCTGAAATACTCCCTGCTCTTCCCGGCACGATTGCGGGTAGTGGCAACTGACAAAACACATTTCTTTGCCATGCCAGAGGAGGCAGAGGACTGGCTGGACACCTTCGCCGCAGCAGGGCCTAGGGGTGACGCCTTGACCGCCACTTTGCCAAAACGAGGGGTCCCCTCCCGCTGCCGCAGGAGAGGGAGAATGTTGCCGGGGGCCCGGTCGCCGCCTTCGCCGTCGATGGGGCCACACACAGACTTGATTCTTAGCGGACAGCGGGATGCCCTGCAGGCGGTGGCGGAGATTAGTGGCTCTCTGCGAGCGGCTGGCGTGTCAAACACGAGCCAACATAGCATGTCCAGTGTGATGACCTGATATATGGACTACAAGCCTCGCAGGACTCGATGGAGCAGCCAGATGTCACTCCACAGACAGCCGACCACATTGTATGAACACTGAGAGACTCCATATCAGGTTGGGCTCCGAGTGGAGGTACTATGATGTAAGAGCAGAAGAATTTAACTGTTGAATATGTGTCCGTGTGCTGGGACTGCAGGTTGATCATCGCATTGGGAGTGGGGCGGGGGGTGCGGCCGGGCCACTGGAAGAGAGGGAGGTGTTTGCTCTCCAGCTCTGTCATGACTGTGTTGGCGCTGGCATTAGCCGTTGACCTGGCTGGAGTCCTAAGGTCCAGGCGCATAGATGACACGCGCTACACTGCAATTTGCCTGTAGATGGGGGGCCTCTAGCGTATGAAACATGCATTTTGTTAATCTCTGGTACTTGATGCATAGCACACCCCCCCAGGTCATTCTGACTGTTGCCTCTATCGAGGGTTTGGACGATTGCCTGTTGCACTATCGCCCTTTTGGTATTGTAAATTGGTTTGCCGCGAGCTGCCTTTCAATACACTTTGCTCATGTTCGACAAGCATTGTTGGGAGGACTCACGTGGGGACACTATGCGGTCACAAACACTGTGTGATTCTGATGGGTTGAAGGGGATGCGCGGGAGGTTCGTGTACTATAGAACATATGTCTACTGTTAGGATTGGCACATGGAATGTGCGAGGCATGCATACACCGTCCCGCAGGTATCGGATATACTCATACCTCAAGAGACATCAAATACAAATAGCTCTTTTGCAAGAGACGCACTTGACTATGGTGGAAACACAGCGCTTACGTCGCCGCTGGCGAGGACAATTATATGCCACGGGATACTCAGCATACGCCCGGGGTGTATTGGTCTGGGTGCAGCCGGGGGTCCCTTTCGCAGTCACACAATCACTGGCGGACGCAGAGGGGAGATACGTAGTGGTGAGGGGCAAACTTGATGGCAAGCAGGTTGTGATTGCATCATTATATGCTCCCAACACCGATCAAGCCGCATTTCTCGATGATATGTCACGCATCCTAGCGCCGTGGCATGATGTACCTATTCTGCTGGGGGGGGATTACAATAGCGTGCTTGACCCCGCATTGGATCACCTCTTCCCACCCCTGCCGGGCGCACCCACACACACTGCCATGAAGGCGCTGATTAACTGGGCGGAACATTGGTGCCTAAGGGATGTTTGGAGGCATCGCAACCCCCAAGACAGGGTGTATTCGTACTATTCTGGCGTTCATGATTTACATGTATGGTTGGATAGGTACATGCTCTCTGAGGAACTACTTCCGCATGTGTCCGCGGCTTATTACTTAGGGAGGACGCACTCAGATCATAATCCACACTTACTAGAGATGCGGTGGGAGCCCTCCAGGGCACCGGTTCCGACTTGGCGGATGCAGCCAGACATGTTATTAGATGGGCCCTTCCGGAGCCTGCTGGCCACACATATAGCACACTACTTCGAAGAAAATACTGGTACCGCTACAACGCCCCAGGTAGAATGGGATGCGTTTAAAGTAGTGGTAAGAGGCGAATGTCTTGGCATGCAGGCAGGTATGCGAAAACAAGTAGGAACGGAACTCACATGCATTGAAACGGATCTGCTTCAGGGAGAGGGGGAAGCCATAGAGGGCAGAGATGGGTCCCTGACACGAGCCAAAGAGGAACACTCCAGATTGCTTGAACGACTCCGCACTCTGAACTACGCAGCACACTCGGCGCTCACCCACCACATGGGGGCCAAACCTGGCAAGCTGCTGTCTTGGCTGATACGGCAAGATACAATTACCGCGCCCGTGACGTCTATACAAAACATACATAGCGTAATGCTCCACACTCAGGCAGCTATACACGAGGCATTCGTAGAGCACTACACCGCACTGTACCAGTCTCGCTTGCGGGCTACAGACATAGATATACAGGAGTTCCTTGTGCCTTTGGCGCTGCTGTGTTTGGCGGAGCATCAGCAGGACGAGCTGGGGGCGCTTCTACTGCCAGACGAAATGCATTTTCTCGCTATCAAACGGCAAATCCCCAGGTCCGGATGGACTACTGGCCGAATTTTTTAAAGCGTACTCAGATATACTAATACCAGAGCTGCTGCGAGTGTATGCGACGGCCCTGGAGGGCTCCACTCTCACAAGTACACAAAACGAGGCGACACTGGTCTCCCTCCTGAAACCAGGCTGAGACCCCGTAGATTTTGGCTCCTATCGCCCACTGGCCTTGTTAAACACAGACTATAAAATACTTGCTTCCACCCTGGCTAGGCGTCTGTCTCCATTTGTGCCGGCCCTAGTACATAGCGACCAAAACGGATTTGTCCCAAACAGGAACACCTCCCTTAATATCCGCAGGTTATATAGGGTTCAGAAATATGCAACGCAGCGGTGGCTGCAATCTGGCTGCCTAGTGCTTGACCTGGAGAAGGCCTTTGACTCAGTGGAGTGGCCTTATCTCGCAGCGGTGCTGCGTAAATATGAGCTAGGGGATGGGTATTTACAAATGGTACAGTTATTGTAACAGCGGCCCACAGTGCGAGTCCGCACAGGCAGACTTGTGTCAGACGCGGTTAGGGTCAGGCGCGGAACCAGGCAGGGGTGCCCGTTGTCACCGCTGCTTTTTTCCCTCACGATGGAGCCTTTAGCGACTATGCTACGAGAAAGCGGCACAGACTGGGGTATACCCCTGGCAGATGGGCTGCATACGGTGTCCCTGTATGCCGATGACCTGTTGTTGTATATGAAAGACTCATATGAGATACCGCAGGCGGTGTCCGACATATTTGGCGGATTTTAGGAAGTCTCTGGTCTTAAAGTGAACTGGGCTAAGTCAGGCGCTTACCCCTTCAATGAACGCGTGGGCGCAATTGGGATAACAATGAATGGAGCTGCGCTCAACTGGCACCCGACAATGTTTAGATACCTGGGTATATACATTTATAGGTCCCCTGCGGACATACTGGAAGGCAACCTGGCGCGCGCCATTACTTCCATACGGGCGCAGATGCAATTCTGGAAAACTCTGCCACTAAACGTGATTGTGAGAAAGTGCCATCTTTCCTGCATGGTATGCCCCCACTTTTTGCTGAATTGCTGAATGTACTTTGACTGAGTGTGCCCTGGACTCCTGCCAATCAGGTGCCCAGGGCCTATGTTCCTTCCCTAAAACAAACCAAACCCAAGTTGGCAAACCCTGGCCACATGTCAGGCCCTGGTAAATGGTACCCTAGGTACCCAGGGCCTTGTGACCAGGGAAGGCCTCTAAGGGCTGCAGCACTCCTTGTGCCACCCTTAGAGGCCCTGTACCCTTACACACACACACACACACACACTGCCTTTGCAGGCTGAGTGTTTGGGTGCAAGACAAACACAAAGACAAACACAAAGTCGACATGACACACATCCCTGTGTGCCATGCCCATCACCTACACTGCCATGGCATACATCAGCCACCCCTCTAGCTGGGTGTGTTATGCCAATGGTGTGGGCACAGGAGCAGGAGCCCTGTGCCCCTACAGTGCCCAGGTCCATTCCTGAGCACTGTAAGTGCAGTGCTACCATTTAAGAGTACATGGTGCTGGGAGCTCGTCAAACACGAGCTCCACAGCACCATAATGGCAACACTAAAGACTGAGAAGTTTGGTATCAAACTTCTCAGCACATTAAACCCACACTGATGCCAGTGTGGGATTTAATGTACCCAGCACCCCAGAGGGCATCTTAGAGGTGCCCCCTTAAACCTAACCTACAATCCACGTCTGCTCTGAGGCTGCCTAGGCTGCCACCCAGCAGACATGTTGCTGGACGCCTGGGTAGGAGAGCCCCTGCTCTCCTGGGCCTGCAACAATGCACATCCTGGGTGAGGTGCTAAATCTCCTCACCCAGGATTGGCAGGGGGAAGCTTCAAAGGCATGCCGCCTCTGTGAGCTTCCCCAGGCCACTGCAAGCCCCCACTCTGGCGGGAAGCTTTGGCCGGAAACCCCAAATAAGGACAGGGGATGTGCCAGCCTGCCAACCCCACCCCTCAGGTGGGGGAGGCGAGGTGAAGCACATCTCCGGGCTCTCGCCATCTTGAAGATGGGGAGCCCTACCCTATCAGGACTAGGCTACTGCCCCCCTCCCACAGGAGAGAGGCAGGATAGGGGGTGTACCCACCCCAGGACAGGGACCCATTGGTCCCTGCCCTTCACCTACCTGTAACGCCCCTAAATCTAGTATTTAGGGGCACCCTGAACCTTCCTTCCCCAGATTCCAGATTCAAAACTACAAAGAAGAGCAAGAAGAAAGAAGACCTGCCCTGCAGCTGCTAAAAAGAGGAAGACACCAACTGCTTTGGGCCCAGCCCTACCGGCCTGTCGACCCTCGAACCTGCTCCTGCTCCAACCCGGCATCTCTTGTGGCCAGCAACCTCACCAACCCCAGAGGACCTGGCTACCTTTTGGCTCTAAGCCCCTGGACTCCCATGAGTAGAGGCTCTGCTCAAAACCTACCTCTAATCCCTGGCAGCAGCCCGGAACCGCGAACCCAGCACACTGCACCAGGCAAGCCTGGCCAGTGCTGGAGTGAACAAAGACCCCAAGGACGACCCCACGGCGACTGTGACACTGAGTCCGGCACGCAAGGACCTCCCTCGACACTCCTGAAGAAGCCTGCAGCCTCAGAACAAGGTGCCCCCCCACCGCGATCAACAGAGGGTAAGATTTCCCAACACCAAAAGGCACCCCCGCACGCGGCGCCCCGCGGCCTCCTGTGCCCAATCCCGGGGTACCTACCTATCCTCCAACTACCCAACTTACATCTCGAAGTGGTGGTGGCACCTGAAGAGTCCTCGTCCCCGAGCTTGCAGTCTTTTTCTAAACCGGAGATTTCCCATTGAAATCAATTGAGCGCCCGAAGGCTCAAAAGCACCCAGCCGCCCGAGTGGCCCTGGCAGTGAAAACTCTACACCTACCTACTTCCCCACTTGCCCTGAGTAAGTGACCAGGAGCCCAGCTCCCACAGCCGCATGGCTTGCCAGTCAGCAGCCACCAACCAAGGCCCCCATATCCCTCATAGGATAACATTGGGCCTCACTCTCTCTGCACCCGGCCGCCCTAGAGTCACTGAGGGTGAACCAACTGTACCTACCTGACCCTGGGGGACCCCTGAGTCTATGCCCAGAACCTCAAGTCTGCCAGTCGAGTACTTACCCTTAAACCGATAACTCTATTTTCCTCATAGGGTAACATTGACTGGCTTTTTCCTGAAATTTCTTCTAAGTGTGGACTTTTCAAATCTTAAAATATTCACCAAAAATCAGCCGAGTAACGGAAACAAAATTACTCACCTGCTATTAGGTGAGCTCCCAGTGCTGGATCTTGGTGCCCAGCACTGACTCTGAAAAATACTTACAACTGTACTTACCCGTAACCCAATTTTCTTCCATAGGAAATCATTGACTGTTTTTCTGTGAAGTTTCTTCTGTGTCGATTTCTGCAATCTTTAAATATTCTTCAAAAATCGTATAATATCTGATAACGTAATTACTTACCTGTTTTGGATAAAGGTCCCAGTACTGAGTCTAGGCACCCAGTACTGGATTACAAAAGTAACGAGAACATACTGTACCTGCAACTTGAATTTTCTTCCATAGGGAATCATTGACTGTTTTCTTTGAAATATTTTCTAAGTGTCAATAGCTAAATATTGTTTAAAAATCATTACAGTAATTAAGTCGACTTTCAGCACTTGATTCTGAGTACTGATCCAGGACTGAATCTAGTCCTGGAATTCCAAAAGTAATCTAAAAAGTAATCTGTTGCAAATAACTTGAATTTTCCATTGAGCTCAATGCATTGTTGTGTTTAAAATAGAGTTACCTATTGCAACCACTTGTAACTGTTTACAAAAGTCAATTGCATATTGCAAAAGTATTTATATGAAACATCTCATTCTGAGAAAGTATATTTTAAATCCAAGTGTTGGTTCTAAAATAAAACAAGCATATATTTTTTATATAAACCATTGGCCTAGAGTTCAGTTATTGAGTGTGTGAGACCATTTGCTGACTGAGTGTGTACAACAAATGCTTTACACTGTCCTGTGATACTGCCTTACTGCTCGACCAAGCTACCACTTTAGAGAGTAAGGTTATATCTAACTTTAACCTCTGTCAAACCCTGGGGGACTGTGGACTCTGTACACCCTGTATCTATTAAGGAACAGTATATACAGAGCCACTTTCTCACAGTGATGAGCCGCATCACCCTCACTAAAATGATAGTACTGCCTAGATTATTGTATTACTTTGCAAATTTGCCTGTATATGTCCCGGTGCGGCTTTTTCGGGAGCTGCAGGGGTCGATCAGGGGCTTGGTGTGGAACAAGGGGCGACCCAGGATAGCGCTACAGAAATTATATGCACCACCCGAGCGTGGGGGCTTAGCGGTTCCTCATTTAGAATTATATTATCTGACTGCGCAGCTGCAATGGGTCGCAAAGTGGCTCAGTGGTAGGCATCTGGCAGACACCGCTACGGAGACACACACATGGACACGGACGCAAATCTATGGACTATTTCACCCACTGATGACCTCTCTCCGCCCGACGCAGCTATATCTTGGGATAGCATATAGGTGCTACCGCAGGAGCCTTCAGCTTACAAAGGGCACTGTTCCTTACGCTCCAATTTTACCGCTGGTGGGCACGCCCAGAGGTAGAGAGTTTGTAACTGACATAGAGCTGGCGTCCTGGACGACGGCGGGAGTGGAGACCTTGGGGGATCTGTATGTGGACGGTGCCCTCTTGCCTTTCGCAACATTGTCAGAGGATACCGGCTTACCGGTAGGTCAGTTTCTCCTACACGCAGCCATCATACGTACATTCACGCAAACATGGGGAGACCTGTCGACTGAACTACAAACGCATCACATGCTACAGCACTTACATGTGATGGGAGAGGGACACACGTGATTCATTGGCTGGTGCAGGCCCTCCTTACACATGTATTGAACCCGTTGCAAAAACTTAGGGCGAGCTGGGCCGAGGACAGAGGTCAATACAGGGGCTCTTTGGCAGAGATCTTTTATTCCAAATTGCTGTTTGGTGCCGTGTGGGTGAGGGGCCTAACCAGTGTAGATGAGTCAGTGGAGGTGTGTAACCTGAAGGAAGTTTAAAACAGGTTTGGAAGTACCAACGAAAACAATTTTAATCAATAGGTCTCGCAACCTGATTGAAAGAAACAAAGGCGCATGTCTGAGGTTATGTCTCAGGTAGGGCGCTCTCTTGTGTGGTCAACATGTTTCTCGCCTGATAGTCAATCAATCTGGTGGCGATTCGTCAGGACCTTCTAAAATCAAATCTATCTACACACGGGTTGTTATATGGTGTAATCTACCTCTTTAAACCAGCCTAACACATACTATGTGGAGTACCTGATAGAGCATGACCAACCCCAGTTGGGTTTCTCATTTTACTTCATTAATACCCGGCAGGTATCACACAGGGAATTTCCTTATGTAGTTTGCTGAATCAGCAACAGGCTCTCTGACCTACCCACTTCTGCTGGGATCGGCAGAAGTGGGTAGGATCAAAGAGCCTGTTGCTGATTATAACCATATAACCACCCGTGTGTAGATAGATTTGTTTTATTTAATAGAGAATTCTGTGGGTTGTACACAAAGTGCTCACTATATTAGAACTGTGACTCGGAGTCATGAAGATTACCAGTAAGTAACCAAGTCATCAGTCATAACTTTATCTTTATGACGAAATAAAAAACGTTCCTGTTCACCTCTTCTTTTGTCTGGTTGGCTGTTATTTTTCACAGCATTATGATGCCTCTAGGTGTAATAGTGTCCCCAACAAGTAATTTTCATTCATTCACAAACGTGCAAGTTAACGAACACAACTGCGGCTTTTAAGGGATCGTGTTTTGAGCAGACTCCTTGGTAGAGCAGCATTCGTGAAATCATCGAGTGAAATTAAATCTTCGTGTTGTTTTTGCCTAGATTATGACAGATGTGATGAATAACCCCTAAGAAGAGAGGCGAGCAGAATTCTACCACCAACCCTCGGCCCAAGAAGCTGTTGAAAGACACATTTTTGCTAAGGTGAAGAAACATGAACTTCAAATATATGCAACAGCCAAACACTAATTTTGTAGTAGGACTCGCATTCCTATCTTGGATTGATACTGTAGAAAATGAACGCCGCAACGTTTGCTTTCCACACTGCCATTCTTTCCACAGATATATTAATGCCGCCATGCTGTTACAGTCCAAAGAAACAGCAGTAATTGGCCACATGGCGTGTAGGTATCTCAGTTCTTAGCCCATGCTGCCTCGTAAAAGGCTTCAGCTTATTTTTGATGTTTTTGTATTTCAGAAAGGATGTGCAATCTATGATGAAATCGGTACCGTCACAGTTGTTTAAGTTGCATCTCAGAATTGTATATTTTAGCAGTGCACCCAGTCGGGATTTTATGCGTTTTGGACCGATACATAGGTCAGATTGCGTATCTTTAGCTCTGTGCCAGACATAATTCACCAGGTGTTGTTTAACAAACTTTTGTCAGGCCTTCCATTGCTACGATCGGATGCTACATTGCATGTGCATCTACCGCCGTTTACGATTTGCAGACTTTACACAGGTGCAGAAAATCGCTCTGGCGCTGGATTTGCACTTCCGTACATCTGTGTCCATCATTATGAGACCACACCCAACAGACACATCATCAACCCCAGCAGCCCTAACACGAGACACCGCACTCAGTACAGTAATATTCAAATGGCACTGCAACATCACACCCAAGCAACGTGACAGCAGCGCCCATGCCCTCCTGTCCCTCCACGCAAGCAATGCAATACCACCCCAGCACTTTAACTCTATTGGCAGCCCCATATCAGCACACCCAGCAGTGTAACACAATACATAAACATCACACCAATTCCCAGCACTGCTAGAGCACCCGCCAACACCCAACCCTGAACTCACATGCCGTACCCAGTGTATGTATGTACAATCCAGTGCCAAGCGAAAGTGGAATGTCTGTCCTGATCTCCTTCTGGAATGGAAATCCATGGTGTTAGATTTGTTGGAGTAATCAGTTTACTTCCAGAAGACTATGCTTCCCTTCTCAAAATCTTTGAGGGCATTGGGCAGTTGATCATGAGGCTTCTGATTGATACTTCTAACTGCAGATTCCTCACCTTGTGAGTACCCCCAGGCACCTGACTGTATCCAAAAAATGTTCTCAGCAAGTACCTCAACGCGCCGGTAGATGGTATCAGGCAGCTTTGTGAGAGCTTAGTTTCACCCTGGAATTGATGCCTGAGTCACATATAACCAGGGCCACTGGAATTCTGTGGCAGGAGAGGGCCAAATTATGCAGCAAGGTGGAGTAAATTATGCAGCCAGAAAAGGCAAACTATGTGGCCTGATGCAGCACATTTTGTAATATTATTTCTTCATAATATCATTATTTTTTAATTTGGTAATAATATCTGGGCATTGGTTGCACCTATTTAGTACTAGTTTAACACCCGACTATAGTAGTAAGAAACAGAAAGGTGACCAGTCTCACTTTGTACAGCACCTTCCATTGAGCCGCAACATGTGGCGCTGCATTTTTAGTAACTTTTGAAACGTTTGAGCTGGAAACAAAAACATTTTTTGTAAAAATGTGCAGATTCTGCTGCAGATGATGGATTATGTGGCAAATTCAGCAAATCTATAATAATGGGAAAATCGCCGCAGCCACGCAATCCTATAATTCCAGTGGCCCTGCAAATAACTGCCTCCCTTACACACCCATATCACTTTCCTTCTTTCCCCGAGCCTTAAATCCAGAGCTCATTCCCTCATTTTTCTGCCACTTGACAGAACTATTTTCCTCAAACTTTTCGCAGTGTGCAAAGGAGTATGCCCCTTCCAAAAACCACAGGATTGAAACCCTGTAGAGACTGGCACAAGCAGATGTCTGTAACAGATCACTTCCAGGTATGTCTCCGGTGCCTGGCTTCATTGCACAACTCCAAGTACTGCTGGATCTGTTCCACGTTGTACCGGAGGCTGTCCAGGACCACAAGGCCAAGCTCTACACCGCACAATACTGTCGGAAGGTGCAAACGGGTAGGTCTCACTCAAAGTCAAGAATGCAGATGCATTCTCACTCTTGAGGTCGTTCTCCAGAGAGATCTTTGTCCCACTTCAAGTCTTCAAGTAAGTCAAAGTCAAAGGTAGCTTTATTCGATTAAAAATATAAATCGTAAAAGCACAGTTTAGCACACATTTAAAAGATAGCACAGTTTAGCACACATTTAAAAGATAGCAACATGTACACGTGAATGTACATAAACAGCAAACAAATTAAAAAGTACAAACATGAATAAGAACCAGGACTCATGTTCCATATTGTTTTCCTAGAGTTGATGACGCTTTTTAGGTCTCGCCTGGCGTAAGACTAAGACTGCGCAGACATGCGCAGTCTCGCTGGCGAGATTTAACGTTTTAGGTTAGATTTCTCTAGTTGGCTTTAAGCCCCGCCCCTCCTTTCCATTGGCTGTCGTCACCGTTTATGCTAAACGGTGGCCAGCCATTGGAAAGGAGCGTCTCATGAAGTACACTTTTCGCTTTTAGAGCCGTCCCAGTTGGCCTGGCTGCCCCGACTTACTGCTGGCGTAAAAGTTTTTTTTATCTTTATGGGTCCAAACACATGGCCCCATAAAGATAAGAAACCAGCCATGCGAGAAGGTCCACCTGGGACGGCTCGCGAGCCAGT
The DNA here is from genome assembly GCF_964204655.1 of Triturus cristatus. NCBI lineage: Eukaryota > Metazoa > Chordata > Amphibia > Caudata > Salamandridae > Triturus > Triturus cristatus. The sequence continues at coordinate 965,446,561 of NC_140579.1, read as the reverse complement.
CCAACTGGGACGGCTCTAAAAGAGGAAAGAGGAAAAACAACGTAATTGCGAGTGCTTGGTTTCCAAACGTTGGCATGTATGGTGGCTAAGACGCACTCTTAAAAGCTGAGAGCACCCTTTAAATTGTGCAATACAGGATCATTTAAGTGGACTGTACACTTTAAAAAGGGGCATAATGACTCAGGACATCACTTTGCTTTAATGTGCCCTTTAATTTTCATTATGCGCCAGTAAGCGAAAAGTGAATTGTGCACCATAACTGAACAGCGTCTTGTATGACATTACTGCACAATGCTACATATAAGCAAGTACTGAACTAGGCAGTGCATGTACCATGGCGGCTGTGGCATCCCGAGTGAACACAAATTGTCCGATCCGTAGCTTCTCTTCTGGTTGCACACAGCGAGCAGCCAGAAGCCACTGTGCGCGCCCGGGGGTCCATGCCCCGCAACCGAAAGCCCAGCGCACGCTCCCAATTCAGACTCGGCTAAGCCGCACATCGGAGAGTGACAGATAGAAAACAGAGCTCAGAACTCTGCAAGATGACACACATCCGGATACATAGACATTCCTCCGTTTTACTCACAAGAAGGTGGACATCTTTAAATTAGTTCATTTAAGCGATTTAATATCAGCCGCATTTATTTCTGTGAAACTTCAAACAGTATTTTGAGTATATTTGTTTTGTTCAGTGTGAAACCTATTGCAGTATAATTGTGAAAGTACAGAACCATACTACTGACAGGTAGCATTTTTGTAAAGTATTCCACGAAAATACATGTGTTAAAAACGATGTTTTTACTGATATTTTGTTTATTGCCCTGTATTATGTGCTTTGACATTTTGCGTTGGTGTAACGAACATGACTCCTGTTCTAAGATGGCGGCTGGTTGGAGGGTGCAGTCTGTTTTAATGATCTCAGGCACCGCACTGACTCACCTCAGGCGGGCAGCTCTGAAGGTGCAGGGCAGGGATTTTGGGTGAGTTGCAGGAGTGACGGCGCTGCGCATGAGCTAGGAGTATCGTTATTTGCATTGCCTGAATATCCCGCAGTAAGATTTTTTTGCTAGGCACGTCCAACGTCCATACGCCCCTGAGGCTTGTATTTGCGGTGCTATTGCTGGTGAGATCATTGATGTATGCATCCCATTCCCAACGCAACTGCATTGTTCGGTGAGGGTGTGCTCAATTGGTATGTTGTTGTGAGACCAGCCTGCCTTTACGGTGGGCGTGTTCAGGGAGACGAGCCCTGGATGCTGGTGATGGAGTGTGTCCCACAGCCACGCCAGTCGTGCTGCCATTGGACAGCCTCCTCCCTGGAATGGCTTGTTTACTCTTCGCACTGCTTCTCTCGGTGGAACAGGCTCTTCCCTGCCAGATCTGGTTTACACCGCTCCTGGAGCCTGTTTACGAAGATTGCGCACAAATGCAGCTTTTTAAGGACGCCAGAGTGGCTTAAATCGCTTATGGTCAAAACTTTTCTGATCAGCAAGCTTATCAAGTGATATCATATTGACTATTACCTGGTAAGCATTTCTTAATTTCTGCAGACATAAAAATAGCGAAACACATTTACCCTTCATGTAAATTCTATTATGCCCCATACCTACGAAACAAATGGACTGCGCATGAGCATCTCATACATCCAATTTTTTCTCAACACAATTAAAACAAGCATTGGCATAGCCAATAGGTCTTGCCTTTGGGACCTTATAAGTGTTTAGCCATGCAACAGTTGATGTTGTTGTACCAATAATATTGTGTTGCATAACTAAATACTTATAAGGTCCCAAAGGCGAGACCTATTGGCTATGCCAATGCTTGTTAAAAAAGTGACAATAAGAGGCGTAAACATTTCATTTTCCAGAACTTGTAGGGCCAGAAGCTCTATACGACATTGTCTTATTCCCAAAGTTTTTAAAATTGGCAATATAAATCTTTTTCTTGGGGCGGAGTAAAACGTACAAAATAAAAGGATGTGTAACATAGATTGCTGTGATACATCGTCACACGGACATGCATCCAGAGTCTTGGACCAGTCATTTGTAGCAATCATTAACAATCTCATGGTAAAACTAGTGTGTATGGACGCCCATACCTTATGCCATAACAAGATTGGTTACATTTTAATCAAATCCGAGATGTAAGAAATTCCAAGCTCGGAATGACAAATAAAATTGGCAGTACTATTGGGAACAGCCAGTAAATATTGTGTAAAAGCATTCTCAATCAGTTGTAGTGGTTGGGCATCACTATGTCCCCAAATCCCTGCTCCATACAAGGCTGTGGTAAGGCACTTAGCTTTATAAATTTGTAGTAACTCAGGGACTTGTCTTCTGCCTAATTTCCTTGCAAAGTTGACCAAAGCACCGGTAGCTCTGGAAAACAACAGTTTCCTGGCCAACACTGCAGTATTCCAAGTTCCCCTGTAGTCAAAATGGATGCCTAAATAAGCAAATGTATTAGTGCATTCTACTTTACTATCATTGATAATAATATCACGGCATTTAGCGCTATTCTTGCCACATTTCATTATGTAAGCTTTGGATGTGTTCACATTCAAGCCCCTATTTTGCATAAACGTAGTAAAACTCGTTACAACTCTCTGCATACTCAGTTGGGTGCGAGCCATTAAAACCGCATCATCTGCGTATAATAATGCGGAAACTGGAAACTTATTGATAAAAGGGAGGTCCTGGCATTGATTAATTGAAACTTGGCCAAGGCCATTAATATACAAAGTAAAAAGGAAGGGGGCGAGCACACAGCCATGTCAAACTCCTTTTCTAATTGGCAATTTTGCTGTGCATTCGCCCTGATTTCTAAACCAGACACTTGCACCTACATCTTTATAAATTTGTCTCATAAAATTTATAAGGGGAGGGTCAATCCCCATATCTGCAAGGAATCACTGACAAAATATTGAAACACAAAAAATCGACCTACAAAAATATAGATACAAAATTATCGATCACATTATTATCGACATCACATACTTATTAAAAACATTACAAAAATATCGAACATACAATATCGAACTACATAAATATAGATACCCCAAATATAGCAAACACAGTTATCGAAATCCTTAAATATCGACGCTCATTAATAAACATTTACTGCATTACAAAATATCGTAAACAAAAATATCGACTACTAAAATATCTCCATTTTACTAATATCGACTATATAAAATTAAATTAAATACTAAAATCAAACAACATAAATACCAAATAATGTATTTTAACTCTACACAAAATTAATATTAAACAATAATATATTTACTACATTTAAAAATCGATTAAAAAACTTAACTATTTACTAAAACATTATTAACAACCTTCCTACATTAAACAACAATAATATGGAATTATACTTTAACAATTCATGCATACAATACATAATATAATGTTTTTAAAAATACATATACAATAATACACCACAGACTACTAATTAGCGTTTTCCTTATTTGGAAACTAACTACCAGAACATATAAAAAAAAAAATCGAACTAACCAATAAAAACACTCCAAATTCAAACTAACCAATAAAACACAGATTACAACATCCAAAGCACTATAAAAACAGTTGAACTTCATTCACAGCCCAGAACCGAAAAAAATAAATTGAATGAAGAAGAAAATTTACAGGATTGCAACAGAAGATATAAGGAAATCAACATACAGCAAATCTTTAAAACTATCAAAAGTAAGTATACTATATTATACTTATTAAGACTCAAAGCAAATAAATTGTAATTACAATATACATACATTATAAATAAATAAATGTCTTCTTTCTATTTCATATTTTCTCTACAGGAAACTCTAAAAGAAACGAAGAAAATACAGAACAGCACCCAAAAAGATACAACTAACAAAGTAAGTATTTCACACCAAAATTCAGCTAATGGATTAAAAAACCACCCAAATTCAATCCCAATTGCAAATCCCCTAACCATTCCCTATAAAAATATAGAAACAAATATTAAAACAAATGTACTTTTATTTTCCAGAGAAAGAAAATATTGCAAGAAATTTCCACAAATAAAGAATAAAAGACATTCTACTCAAAGACCTCAAAACCAACTTTGTAAGTATATTGTAACTAAGGTGTCGATTCCGATCCTGTAAATCCCGGTTACGAATGGTCGAACGGAGCGTTATTTCCGTCCGACTGGTACCTGGGAAAAACACCTTACAAACTCGCAAGTACGATTTGCACAGAAATACCATTACCGCCGAGTCGGAAAAAACACAGACCGGCAAAATTTGTACATACGAATCGCTGTCGGGACGGCGCACATTAGACTTCCGGACGGAGTCAGGCAGCGTTTCACGGACCAGCAAGTACGATTCGTGCCGACGTCACTCCGCACGCTGCAGTTTTTACGGGAGCCAAAAACTGCCGGGAAAGTGAGTACGCCGCGAACAAGGAGCCCCGGCACGCCAGGGACAGCGATGGACCCCAACCTACGCGTCGTCCCGGCCCTCATAGCCTACCACCTCGTATACACAAACAGACGCAGATGCCGCAGAAGGTCAGAACAACCCCCAGGGGCAAAGGGGGGTGTGTGTGTGTGCAAGGGCCAGGAATCATAACCCACACCCCACAAATAACTACAACAGCATGCACAGCAATTGCCACCATGGACTGGTCACTTCGGGGGGCGTGTCCACCAATCCCACGTCCCGCCACAACGGAAGTGGACGTGGACGCGTACCCGTCACCACCACAATGGTGGCACGGCACATACCACGCCCACCCCTACGTCACACGAACTACGCCGGTACGGCCGCACCCACGTCCCAAAGGCATGTGAACGGGCCGCACCCCCAAAGTTGGGGCGCCCTAGGGTTACGGGCCCCACCCAGGCCATCAGCGCGTGGTTACGGCACATACCATGCCCACCCCTACGTTACACGAACTACGCCGGTACGGCCGCACCCATGTCCCAAAGGCATGTGAACGGGCCACACCCCCAAAGTTGGGGCGCCCTAGGGGCACGGGCCCCACCCAGTCCATCAGCGCGTGGTTACGGCACATACCACGCCCACCCCTACGTCACACGAACTACGCCGGTACGGGCGCACCCACGTCCCAAAGGCATGTGAACGGGCCGCACCCCCAAAGTTGGGGCGCCCTAGGGGCACGGGCCCCACCCCGGCCATCAGCGCGTGGTTACGACACATACCACGCCCACCCCTACGTCACACGAACTACGCCGGTACGGCCGCACCCACGTCCCAAAGGCATGTGAACGGGCCGCACCCCCAAAGTTGGGGTGCCCTAGGGGCACGGGCCCCACCCAGCCCATCAGCGTGTGGTTACGGCACATACCACGCCCACCCCTACGTCACACGAACTACGCCGGTACGGCCGCACCCACGTCCCAAAGCCATGTGTACGGGCTGCACCCCCAAAGTTGGGGTGCCCTAGGGGCACGGGCCCCACCTAGGCCATCAGCGCGTGGTTACGGCACATACCACGACAGTGGACAGATACATAGGGGTGTGTGCCTATCACTCCCAGCAGTGCCCAGACATATGAGGGGTGGGTGCCGAGGACCCCCAGCAGTGGACAGAGACATGGGGGGGCCAACATCATTATCAGATGACCACAGCTCCATGGGTGAATGTACGTATCCCTAACTCAGGACAATGACGATAGTGCCATAACAACACATCACTGACAGCAGTGTCCCAGTCCCAGGAGGATGGTCGGCCTACCCCCACTGCATGACACACCACATGTGGGTGTGAGGACAAATTACACATGCATACCCAACCCTGGCGGAGGCAGCACAATACACACACTGAGATTTTGCCACAAGACTGCACCCTCATGTCAAACACCACTAAACAATGCGAGCCAAAGGGAACACACACTGTCACGCACAGTCCACGAATAAGAGGAATGCACAGGTGCCGGGGCAGCCAACAAGCAGTTGCCCCCCATGGAAGTGAAAGGGTGGAGTACACACATATACAATGCCCACAATTGTCATGCAGGTGCCCAAATACTCTGCAGAACACGAAACACATGTGTGTGAGGCAGGGAGTACACACATACAAAGTGCGGAAAACGGAAAATGTCCACATGAAGTCATGTCAATATACGCCATACACAAGTACAGTGACCAGCAAGGATGCCACAAACGATGCAGGTGGAGACATTGCAGAGCATGCATGGCCAAAGTCGAAGGCATGTGTCACACACCGAGGCAATGTTGACACAGCTCAGCACAACAATTGGGAAACACCATGCAGGGAAGATGACAGGTGCCACAGAGGAAGGAACACACCTTGGGACAATGTCACCATGCAGTAAGAGCCAACATGACCCACGAATATATGCAGACACCATGTGACGGCATGCAGATACCAGGGTCCACCCCATGAGCAGGACACAACAACATTTACCAGACACCCAACACATCATCACCACCCCAACCCAGGGAGCAGCAGCACCAGCAGCAACAGCAGAATAGAAATAGTGTGCAAACGAGAAAATAACAACCACATTCAGCATCTCGAAGGAAAGTAGCCACAGTACACCATTCCACAAGCCCATAGGCCACACCAGATGCGAAGCACCGAGGGGGGACACGTAGGGACGCGTCTCCCCAGGCTCGCCTGCACAATACACTGTACCATATTATCCACAGAAGTGGGGGCATCATGTGGGGGGAAGAACCAGGCACCGCAGGGACAGGAGGGGCACGGGTAGGTGTCGTGGCTGCAGGGACGGACGACCCCACCACAGGGGGTGCGGTGGCTGGCACGAAGGAGACATCTTTGGCGTACCACAAACTCCCCTCAGAACCCAGAACCCCACATCCGACTAGCTAAGTGTCCCATTCGATAACCGAGGTTGGGCCCGGCAGTCCCAATGTATAGACAAGCCAGAACAAGCGACTTACAACATCCCCATGAATGGTGTGAATAATACATAGCTGTGCGTCATGATTCACAGATCAGTCCACAACAGAATAGACACAGACAAGGTAAAGTTTAATGAGTACACTCAATGAACCTCGCGTCCTAAGATGCAGGACTGTGGCCAACATAAGCAGACAAATGGTCAAGGCCAGAAACATCAGCATTGTTGCAATATCATAGACATTGAAAGGAGCAATCTTAAGAAACTGACAGTGGAAACAGCAATCTTCCTGTCGGCAGTAAACTAATAGTAGTATCATTCGACTAATAGCAGGTCCCTAAGCTAGAAGGGGGGACCCCCCACCGCACAGATCAGCTCAGTGGTATCACATCACAGGATCATCTAGTCCCATCTCCTGCAAAAGTCCTCCATCCATTAGGGGCGCTAATTCGAGAACGCAGAGTTCAAGTTTGATAGAACGGAACCAAGGGCATGAACTGGAAGTCCATAGAAGGGAAGCGAAAAAGTCAGAAAAGAAATGTTAAACCTGAACGATGTTGCAGGGAAATCAACCATGGAAAAGGGGAGGAAAATATCACATCGACGGATGCACCATGAAATGAGCAGGGCTAAAGTTCATCCATCAAGTCATAGGCACTATAAGTTGCAACAGCTTCCAAGAAGAAATCATCTGCACGTTCCGAAAAATTGTCTGCCATCCAGTTAAGCAGGGGGAAAGAACACACGTGTTCCTCAACAATCGGGCCATCCAGCACAACTTGCGGACAACAGGTGGGGACATCAAGATAACTCCTGGTTAAGAACTCATTTGCTGCTGTTCGGATGTCCCAATACCCCAGGACTCCATGTGCAGCAGCACAGGCCATGACACTGACGCCAGAACAGTCCAACTCATGAGCCACTAAGGGGCACATCAGTCCATCCAAATCCGGGTCAGGAGGCACCGAGTTACACAGGCACACATCCAGAGCCCATTCGAATGGACAGTCTAGGCAATGAAAGACAGGTTGCACGCAGGGAAAGAAGGGAACCGGAAGGACAATCCATAGGCACTGCTTAAGGTCGCCAGCGGCAGAGTGCCGTATAATTCAAGCATCATGTTCCGAAGATGGAGCAGCCGGTGCATGCTGTCTTGTAACGCAAGAGGTGAAGCCACAGCGTAGTGCGCTGATCTATTATGGCACCCCAGCTACGAGGGCGAGAAGCAAAAGGACACCTCCGAAGACGGTAGACAAAAGCGAATGGTGAAATGCGGGGAGCACACCAAACAGAGTTTGAAAGGAGGTCACGAGGCCGGAGACCACAATGTAAAAAAAAACAGCCAGGCCACCTGTTGACGAGGCATGAAAGATAGTCTGAATCCGAGTTCCAAATATGTAGTGGGAGATCAGTGTTAAAAAGCCTCTTGCACCTCTGTGGGCGTGTGATCTTCGTGAAGGCCAAATGTTTCTCGGGAAGAAGTCAACACGACTTGTGTTTGAGACAATGGAGCCCTTATACTGCTCATATTGTTGAACTCCGCTTTCAAGATTGCAATGGGAGGCCAGATGGATACATCCAGCCGGACATGCGGGGGTGGGAAAAGCCGAAATGACAGAAAACCACTCGTAGTGATACAGTCACGATCTCAGGAATTGCCGGAAGCATCCCACAGCAAGCTTCTGCATTGCATAGCACATAATTGCCGTTAGCAAGCAGCGCACAAGATGGGGTCATGACTGGCACACGAATCCACTTCAGTATACAAGCCACGTCATGAGCGTGCATGTAACAAGCACCATGCACTTGAATGTGCCTACACACCACAGAATGATCCGGAGTGGAAGTGCACCCTTCACCCCCTGAATACACCTCCTTGCCGTCTCTCACGCACCTGTTGTCGCCTAGCACGGACACAAGGGACCCGAGCAACTGGGGGGGCGGTGATAAGAATGGAGGGTGCGCCGAGGGATGAAGTGCTGCCTTCAGCACTGGGGGCAGCCTCCGCCCCCTCTGGGGGCTCAGCCTCGGACCGGTCAGCGTCATAGTCGGTGTTGGGACTGGACGGGTCTTCCGCCTGACTCCCCTCGGCCTCCGTGCCACATGCTGCGCCAGACTCCCCAGCACTGGTGGCCCCGGTGCTGGCTACCTCCCCCACGTCCGTGCCAGTGTCTCCCTCTGTTTCCCCCGACGATGCTGTGGCCAAGGTGAAGAGACAGGAAATGACCAGACACCTGTATACACATGACACATGAGTCCAATCTACATAGGACACAGCGCATAGCATTAACGCCAACATGGGTGACATCTACAAAACTACAAACATAAGTAAGCCCTGCACCACACAGTTGGTTTACCCACCATGCCACTGGGAAACAATGGGGAGCATGACACAACAGAAATTTACTTGTCCTAAATCGATACAGAGGAGCTACTCACTGGGGACAGTCAAGCACTGCATCACTGGCATGGCACGGTCACCTACACCCGCAACTGTCCACTGATGCCAGGGACACGGTTAATGACACCTCAAATGTTACTACCGGCATTGCACGTTGTGACTATGTCATGTGAGTGTCATGTGATCCCATGAGCTAGCTGTATGAGTTCTGTGACATGCATCTGCATGTGCTGCATCCAACATGTGTGTGCGTGTCGATGGGCATGGCACACTATTACGCACACCAGGCCACATGTGGAATCAGACGTAACGGGTGTATGTGTGCATCGCACATGCACTTCCAAGACAAGGACTATTCTGCGTAGTCTCAATGTATGTGTCATCATACCTGACATGTCCCCCTTCCTGCCAAGGTGTGTGGACTGTCCTGTTTAAAGGACATGCGACCTGTGCCTCTAGTGTCCTGCAACCGGTCTGTGTGATAATACATCCTTCTAATGCACATATGTGGATGTCTGTCACTCCTGTTATGCGTCAGCCTCTTCACTTACACTGGCCCACAGCTAGTTCCATGTCATGTCATGTTGACCTTGCGCACCCACGTGTGTAGCTGACTGTTGTTAGGGTTGTTACCTGTCTGGCATACGTGTCCTGGATGCATTGCACAGTACAGACTCTGTATGTAGCATATGTGTATTAGCTGTTGAACATGTGCTCAGTTCATTGACAGTGGTGTATTACTGTACTCAATCTTCGTTATTCCTTCCAAATTTCTGCAGGGCACCGCCTCTCCCTCGACCAATGCCAGACTTGGCTGCCATGAGGGAACGTGACTGTATACGCAGCTACCTCTTCACCCAACCGTTGATTGACGACTTGACCACAAGGCTCGAGCCACACCTCCAACCGCTACACAGGTATCCTACTGCACTGACACCCAAGATGAAGGTGATGGCAGCCCTACATTTCTTTGCCACCGGTACGTTTCAATTGACTATAGCTGATGTAGGTGGCATGTCCCAGACCATGTTCAGCCGTGTCCTGCATGATGTGTTAGAGGCCATGTTGGTACACCTTGATGAATTCATTGCCTTTCCAACTCGTGAGCAGTTGACAGGTGTCAAGGGTGAGTTCTATGCCCTGGGAGGGATGCCCCATATCATTGGGGCCATTGATGGGACACATGTGGCTTTGGTGCCACCACACGCACAGGAGGTAGCCTTCCGTAACCGCAAGCATTACCACTCCATCAATGCCCTTGTGGTATGTCTTGCCAACATGATGATATCCCATGTCTGTTCACGTTTTCCAGGATCAGCACACGATGCCTACATCATGAGGCGTAGCAGGGTGCCTGAAATGATGCTGCAGCTGCGCAACGAACGTGCATGTCTTGTTGGTGGGTATGATCTGTTAGTCCTGTATTTAGCCGTTCCTTCATGTCTTACTGCTTCTCCTGACCCACTTGTGTCCATGATGTTTCCATGTAGGGGACGCTGGCTATCCCAACATGCCATGGCTGATGACGCCTCTCCGCCAACCCAGAACAGCCGCAGAACACCAGTACAACGACACCCATGGGCAGACGAGGCGCATGATTGAGAGGACGTTTGGACTCCTGAAGAGCAGAATCATGTGCCTCCACAAGACCGGCAGCGCCCTCCCATATGCCCCGGTGAAGGTCTGCAAAATCTTCCTTGTGTGCTGCATGCTGCATAACATGGCAGTGGAGAAGGCCGTGCCACTCATCCTGGATCCTGATGAGCAAGATCATCCACCCGTGGAGGATGAAGGGCTTGGGCACGGGGCAAGTGAGGATGAGGATGAGGATGCGGATGAGGACATCCGGAGTCAGCTGATCTGCAACTTCTTCTCATAATGGTGAGTTTCGGTGTCTGAGTGTGCACTCCTAGTGCCTTGTGTGGCATGTGTTGCAATGTGTGTGTCGAGCTGACTGTGTGCCAAGTTACTTGGAGGTGTGTTCTGATGTGCAAATGTCATTCCCCATATTTGTGCAGGTACACAAAAATCATTATTCCCATGGTGACAATATCAATCCTGTAGGGTGCATGTACATGTGTGCGGATTACTAGCTCCTCGCTGACTTGTTGTGTGTCTGTCCTCCCCAGGTTCCTGCGGCTGTCGTCTGCTCATGTCATCATTGCACTCCTGCTATTCCTCATGATTTTTCCAACGTGTGCTGGATCAGAGCTACATGCACAGAGATGGTGAGAAGTCTTTTTTGGTAAGGAGTGCAGCAAGGCCTTTTGTGGGTGGTACGAGTTTGTGATATGTGGGTACTGCTCCTGTGCATGTTGTGTTACCATGCATACATGTTGACTCACCATGGGCCACGTGACGTGTTGCATGGCCCCCATTAATTGATAGTCAACCTTCCTGACAGTCATCTGTCATGGATTGTGGATTCTGATGAAGGCATCAATGTGTGTCTAACGTCCCTCAGGAACATACGGGATGGTCATGCTGGACATGGTGTGGGACATCCCCATATGAGGCTCAATGTGGAATTGTAGACTCGCCGTGTGCAGCAAGGGGTGTGAGGTCAACCCCTTCACTTGTGTGCCAGCTCAGTAGGATTTACCACATCTGTGTGTTGCAGGGGGTGTCCAGTGTGGGTCACACATGTTCAGCCGAATGACCTGTGATTCTGTTCCAATGGATGCAACTCCATTAGTGTGAGGCTGAGTAATAAAGGTGTTCGTCATACTCCAAGGTGCCTCGTCTCTGTCAATGCTGGTCTCTTGCCACTTGGCATGCGGCATCTCTGGCATACTTGCTGTAGATAATGCATAGGAGTCCTTGTGTAGTTTAGCGACATGCATGCAGTTGCTCATGGATTTGGCTCCCTATTGGGCATGTAGTACATGGTCGTGTATATTTTTTAGCGAGGTCAACCACACAATGGGCCATCACCAGTTGCTGAGGGTGTGTCTCCAGTGCGCAGGTCGACCTTCAGTTTCCTGATCCTGTGTAATGGTTCTTTGGGGATTGGGCATGTATTGTCTCTGGGTGTGCCATGTGACACTGGACACTCCTCACTTTACACACGCGCCTGTTGCAGTTGCCCTTCTGACATCCTAGTGTTTGTGTGCAAGATGGGCCATTTGGCAGGGGGATGGCGCCTGCTGCTGCAGGCCCTGCACAGGCACACAGTGGCCACACTCACAAGATGTTGTGCATCATGTTTTGCTCGCTCACATTTGCCATGCTAGTCCACAGCATCTGTACCCCATGCTGCAACGCACTCTGCATCATGCACATGATCCACAGATAGATCCACTCCAAGTTACGACAGGCCATCCCCCAGGTCCATGACGACATCCATCTCATATACTGCCCTGCCCTCTATGGAGCAAGTACATCCACACTCCAAGGACACTGGTCCACTTCCAGGGGGCATCTGCACACCTCAGCTTCTACGCCCTGCGCCCCAGCCACCTCACCGTCCACCATAGCTGGCTGCAATGGATCACTGTCTGCTGCAGGATGTCCTCAGCACACCCCACCCACACTCAGGAGGCAGTCCACAAACCCGACCCCACACCAACCTTGTACGTCTGTCATCCTATATGCCGTTGGTCCATCTCCGTGCATCCAACCTTTCCCTGGCCCCCGTTCTTCTCATCCACCGTACTCCAGCATACAGGACATAGTTCTCCCACCTGGCCACAAATCCCTGGGACTCCCTCCCCGGGTACCTCCACATGGGCCATGACCTCTACGCCTTGATGATGATCTCCCAAATAGGTCTGTCCGCACAGTTTAGCAAGCCCCCCCTCAGCAGCCAGAGGCCATCACAGGTGAGTGTTGTGCTCCATGCCTACATTGACTGATACTTGTGACCCATGTGTGTCCTGTACCAGACTCTGTTCCCAGGGGATGGATGGCTGGAGTTGGTTCAACACTCACACATAGTTAGACATTTCCACACACATTATGTCGTAGAATAATGCAAAATGACAGGAACATCTCATGTGCAGAACAATGTGACTATTTTTGGTGGGGTGCGTCTTTTGGTAGATGTGCTAAGGTGCACTACCGGGGGAATAGAATCCAAAGTTCACTGGGGGAGATGGCATCCTTGGCATTGGAAGTCATCAGAGTCCAGACCACAGTGTTGCACATCATTGGTCAGACTGGGACCAGCAAGTCCATGTGGCAGAGAATGTCATTGGGTGAGGTGCTGCTGTTGCGCCCGAGGGCCAGGTGCCAGGCCAGGTGACCTGGGAGATGGGGATGGTCCGCTGACTCTCACGGCCTCTTACGTGGACGACCCACTTTCCTCCGGGGACCCTCAGATGCAGACCTTGACGATGCTAGGGACGCTCCGTCAGATAAATCCTCCTCCCTCCCTGTGGCTGGTGCTGGTCTACGCCTGGTGGCACAGGGAGGGTTTGCCAGACTTTGGGCAATCTGACGGAGTGATTGACTCACGTCCCTGTGCACCGCCAGGAGCTCAGCCAGTCTTGCCTCCATCCGTCCTTGTTGTTGTTGGTGACTGGCATGATGCTCGACCTGCAGGTTCTTGATCTCATCGAGGGTCCCCTGCATCCCGGAAAGTATGACCACGACCTGGTCGATGCCTCTGGTGTCACGCCGGTATGAGTCCAGGATGTTGCGTAGGTGGGCCATACCGGGGTCCTGAGCTGGCTGGTCAGGTTCGCGCCTCCGCCTGCCTCCACTCCCACCACCCCTGCCCACACGTGCCTGGCCTGCCGTTGTGGGCACATCGGGTCTATGGGACCCCTGAGGGATGGCATCGGCAGGGTTGTCTGCCTCCTCCTGGGTGCCCGCAGAACCTTGTCCCTCCCGGTCAGACTGGCTGTGTTGTTCAGTGCGAGCAGGGATCCTGGGTGTGTCCTGGGATGTGGCGGGAATGGGGGTGGTGGTTGGCACAGATGTACCTGAAGCAGGTGCTGCAGGAGCTTGTACACCAGAGGGGTCAGGTTGGTCGGGGTCATCCACGGAGTGGTGAGAGTCGTCGCTGCCGGTGGGATCGTCGTCACGCGGTGCCTGGGACTGTGAATCTTGCCCCCCAGTGTTGGGGGTAGATCGTCGACGTCGCCCTGTGTGTGAGAGAGGGACAATGTTAATGCTGTTTCATGCCACATCCATGTTTCATACATATTCAAGTTGACACAGTTCCCCCAGGTATTTGGATATCCCTGGCATTCCTCTCAGTGTCCACTTGGGGATGGGTATGTTGCGGGGGACAGATTGGGATGTTCTCCTGAGTGTGTGGCCTGTAGATAGTTGGCTCTAATCAGGCGCGCAACACCCATTGGGCTAACCGGGCTTGTGCCCCCCCCCGTCATGTGTGTCAGCCCGGCTGAGACAGCCTCGCGGGCTGGCGTCCGTCTAATTGCATCCGGACCCAAGAACTTCACAGGTGTATGGTAGACCATTTACTCGAACATTCGGCTTTTGTTGTGTTTTCACCCATTCTTACAGCCACTTTGCCTAGGGCTGTTTGATTTGCCCCCCCCCAATCTTTTACTGCCCCCCCCGGAAGTTGGCTGTAGTTGCCCGCCTGGCTCTGATGCTTACTTGGCTCCGGATTGGTCTTGTTGTGTCACATGTCCATTGTGGGAGTGTGTGAATCCTTTGTCTGCCCCGGGGGGGGGTGCTTGTGTTAGGGGGGGGTGTGACCGGGCGTGCTGTGGTGTGTTGTGTGAGTCGTCATTGGGTCTCCCAGGTGATGTGTGTGTCCCCTCATGGTGTATGCTGGCATGACAGTGTGTGTGAGTTCCTGTGCTAGATGCCTGTGCTTGTGGAGTTGGTGTTTGAGTGTACAGTGGTCCCAGGAGGGCCTTGTGCTGCATACAGCAGGGCCCAGTGTCAGCGACCTTGTTAGTAGTTTGCCAGTCCCTGTGCATTGTGCATGGGTATGTCCCTATGCCATATGGGCTGGGACATTGGTGTCTGCGTCTCATTTTCACGATGTGTTGTGTGGGGCCCCCCCTCCCAGCCTCCCGGACATCCTGTCTTGTGTTTGTGGTTGTTGTGGCCTTGGACATGGCCTTGCCTTGATTTGTGAAGGGTGAATGGTGACGTTCGTGGCATGGCCATGGTTATTGAGTGTGGTTGTGTGTGGTGAGTGCATGGGGGTGGGTGCGTGCATTTGTTGTGGTTGGCAGGCGCGCAACACCCATTGGACTCACAGGGCTTCAGCCCCACCCTCGTTGTGTGTGGCAGCTCGGGATGAGACAGCTTCCCGGTGCACTCACAGCCGCACCCGAACACTTCACAGGTCTTTCAGAGGCCATTTGCATGTTAATGAGGCCTCGCGGTTGTGTCACCCCTTTGACAGCCCCTGCAGCTCCACTCTGCCTATGGCTTACAAGATTCATCCCCCCACGGCAATTTTTCTTAGCCTCCCCCGAAATTTTGCTATAGTTGCGCCTCTGGTGGTTGGGGTGTGGATGCCATTCCCCCAAGTTACATGAGTTGTTTGAGTACTCACCAGGCTCTGCGACTCCGTCCACTCCGTGTACTCCCACCGTCGGTAGCATGGCCATCACCTTCTCCTCCCAGGGATGGTACTGTACGCGTCTGCGGGGCGGCCCACCTCCAGTGATGTTGGCCTGGGCATGTTCTTCATTCATCTTCCTCTTGACCGCCCTGCGCAGATCGTACCACCTGGCTTGGCATTCATGCCTGGTCCTTCGAACGGGCGCAACAGCATTCACCTTGTCGACGATCCTCTGCCACATGGCAGATTTTTCAGATATGCTGGTCTGTCTGACCATTGTTCCAAACAGCTGTGGCTCGACTCTGATGACTTCGTCGACGAGGAGCTCCAGCTCCGCTGTAGTGAACTTTGGATTCTTGTCTGTGGGCATGGTGTGGGGTGTGGGCGGTTGTGGGTGTGTGGGTGTGAATGTGTGTGTGTGTGTGTGTGTGTGACTGGGAAGAGGGGGATGTTTGTGGGGGAGGTTGTGTGAAGGTGTGTGAGTGACGGGGTAGCAAAGGTATGAGTTCTGTGGGGTGGTTTGTGTGTGAGCTCTGTCCGCAGTAGGTCTGTTGCAAGGGCTCATGGTTTGTGTGTGTGGGCCCTTTTTATTGGTCCATTGTTGGGTGTGGCTGTGTTTGAATTTTGGTGGGTGTGTTATAAGAGGTGGTTGTGTTTGGGGCCTCTGTTGGCCAGTTTGGATGTGGCAGGTCAGTCATTGAGTTGTGTTTTTTAGTGTGAACGTGTTTTGTGTGTTTGTGCGAGTCGCTTTGGACCTCCTTGTGCTGTTTTCCACTGTCCTGGTTCTGTATGTGTGATTTTCGCGTAGGTAGGCGCCGTACATTCACGATGGTGTGTGAGGGTGCTGGGGTTCGGTGTTGGTGTACGGCAAGTTAATGCGGTGGGGGGGCTGGGGGTACAGTGCGGACAGGGTGGTGTACGGTGCAGACGTATTGGGGGGGGGCTGTGCGGCTTGTACACAGGCATGAATTTACCCGTGTACTTGTGTGCTTCAGCGTTGGCTCCGTACGGGCCTTTTTCCGTGCGATTGGGTTTTCGGACGGGCGGTTGGGATCGTACTTGCGCGCTCGGACTTGTGTTTTACGATTTGTAAGTGGAACTGTCCGGATCACTTTCGTACACTTTTCCAGACGATATTCGGACGTGGTCACTTTCCGACGCACGCTCGTAGACTTTTCCCAACACTATTCGTAGTTATTTTTCACCTCCCATTCGTACTTGCCAGTTTGTACGGTACTTGTTCGACTCGTACGTAAAAAAATACGGATGCGAGTCGTACGGTATTTTTTTTTACCGGATCGGAATCGACACCAAAATGGTTTTTTTTTTCTACAGAAACTCATACAACAGCATATATAATAACTGTAATATATATTTTTCATAGATAAAGCTACATCAAAATGACTGAAGGAGCAGAATTCATAACAAGCCAGAAGGGAAAAATGTTACTATGCTATATGGGATACACTTACACACAGGAAAAAGTGTATGGTTTAAAAGTTAACTGGAAATGCACTAAATACTACTCTAATAAGTGCTATGGGCGTGCTACAACACGACAAACAACAGTACTGTACACTAGAGAACATAACCATCTACCAAACATTACTGAAATAGAAGTCAGATCTGCATTGGAAACTATAAAGGAAGCTAGCACAAGTTCTCAAAAACCTACAAGTGTAATTTTAAAAGAGCAGCTTCCCAAAATTCCTAAAACTGCTACTACACAAATGCCATCTGTAACTTCACTCAAAAGAACTATAGCACGTACTAAAAAAACCACTACTACTTCAACCCCAATTCCTCACACATATAGTGAAGTTATTCTAAGTCCAGACCAAAGTATAACTTTAAACAAAGAACCATTTGTCATTTGTGATAATAAAAACAATGACAAAAGAATAATAATATTTGGAACTGCTAATAATCTCTCTAAACTACAAGAATCACAAAACTGGATGATGGATGGGACTTTTAACATATGTCCCAAGCCCTTTTTCCAACTATATACAATACACGTCATATATCACAATTGCAATATACCATTAATTTACACATTATTACCAAACAAACATAACTCCACATACACTGAACTAATAAATACAATAAAACAAAAAACTAATAACTTTTCCCCACAAAAAATCATCCTAGATTTTGAACATGCAATGATTAATACTATATTAAAAACACACCCCCATACCTCCATCCAAGGCTGTTACTATCATTTTAATCAGTG
The DNA here is from genome assembly GCF_964204655.1 of Triturus cristatus. Lineage (NCBI taxonomy): Eukaryota > Metazoa > Chordata > Amphibia > Caudata > Salamandridae > Triturus > Triturus cristatus. Next base: position 965,428,550 of record NC_140579.1, on the reverse strand, counting down.
CCTATGGAGACACATGCAAAAATCAGCCCTAAGCATTGAATATGCAACTAATTCAGCTTTCGCATATCAAATAAAAAAATTAATAGCACTAGCTTATGTACCTGACACAGACGTAACAGAACATTACAACATTTTAATAGACAGCGCCTTCTACAAACAAAATGAAGACAAACTAAGTCCACTATTGGACTATTTTGAAGATACATGGGTCGGCAGACTACATAGATCTGGCCACAGAAGAAACCCTAAATTCTTAATTCCCTGGTGGAACGTATACAGAAGCACATTAAATGGAGAATCAAAAACTAATAACGCAGTTGAAGGATGGCATAACGCCTTCCTGCAATCAACAGGCAGAACAAAACCAACACTAGAAAGATTTATATCATGCCTACAAAAAGAACAGAGTTATCAAGAGTTCCGAATGGAACAATCCATAACTCAGCTAACTCCAAAAACCTCAAAACAAACTAAACAAATGTATAATTATCTAGAGCAACAAGTAAAATTGTACCCTACTACCAAAGGCCTAGAATACCTAAACATCATAGCTAAAACACTTCTTTAAAACATCAATACAAATAAATGACAAATTACTCATTTTCAATCATATCAAACACATAAAATATATTTATTTTATCACAAAAATGATTACTGTGTGTAACATATTTATACATATTGTAAAACATATATTAACACACATTAATAATATTTGTAATAAAATAAAAATAAACAATAATATTAAACAATACCCACCCACAAGAAATAATAATAAATTAACTTACCAAGTTTATTCCAAACTCTGTAAAATCCATTTTCTGCTTACACAATCCAAACATAAAAAAAAATGTTTCCCAAAAAAAATGGAAAAATACAACTGTCGATTAAATCCATAATCCATGCAGCAAATATCCATCGGAAAACCATGAAAAACACGAAAATAGATAAAAATAGTAAAAAGCGCTCCAGGAAAACCGAAAATATTAAAGAAGTGTAAAAAACATATTAGTCAATAAAACGAACACACACTTCTTTAAAAAAAAAAAAAGACTCCATCCGAAACGAAGAACCTAGGAAAGAAACTATAAAAACAAAGCAACATACACTCCCACCCACATAAAACAACACATAAACACTTACTAACAATACTACTACATTTAAAAGAGTTCTAAATATACATTAAACACCTTAACCCCTTCGGTGCCACGCCCTTTCCCCCTCCTGTGCCGGGCGTTTCCCACGCGGGTGGGTTTCATGACGAGATAGTCTCGTCATGGACACAGCGCAACTGTGCTCCATGACGAGACTATCTTGTCATGGGCACAGAAGAGGTTAAACCTAACTCTCGAAACATGCCTACACAACGTTAAAAAAACGTAAAAACACGACACACAACTATAACACATAACATTTCCAAATATAACTAATATATATGCAGCTACACTAAACAGTATCTAACTAGGTTCAAAATTAAATTTTAAACCATCTAAAACATATAAAACAAACCTTACCTTTGACGACGCGAAGTAACTCCCAACCGCGAGCTTCCCTTCAACCCAAATGACACAAAACAACATTACCGGGTTACAAAATAGAGCGCCCAAAACATAATAAAACATTTAACTATACAAAAAAAACATCATTAAATCAGGTAAAATTTAAATTCACACACAATTTTTTTTCTATTATTTAACTAAAATAGACCTCTTTTTTTCATGTACCTAAAAATTGGAAGAACATTTTCCTAATGTGTAAAATTATAAAAATAAATATTACAAAATATACAATATTTAATATTAATATTTTACATATTAATATTAATCAAAAATTATAACATGTTTCTAATACAAATATTAAAATGTTAAAATGTTTATATATGAAAATATTGTACACAATTTTTGTATAAATATTTACAAAACCTATTGCTATGTTAAATTTAATTTAAAACACTAAGGTGCCGATTCCGATCCTTGAAAAACCAGGTACGAACCGTCGGTCGGAGGGTTTTCTCTGTCCGACTCGTACCCGGTAAAAAAACATTACAAACATGGAAGTACGATTCGCACGGAAACACCATTTCCGTACGAATCGAAAATATACATACAAATGTGATCCGGGAAAGCGCCGACGTGACGTCGGGACGCAGTCAGGCTCCGTTTCACGAACAAGGAAGTACGATTCGAACCGACACCAGTCCGGACGGCAATATTTTTATGGCACCCAAAAAGTGCCGAAAAAGCGAAGTACGGTGCGATGCGAGCGGAATTGGGGGCCCGGTACGCGCCGAACCCCCCCCAGACCCCGTGTATGTACGAGTCGAACCCCCACCCGTGTATGTACACCCGTGTATGTACGAGTCGTACCCCCACCCGTGTATGTACACCCGTGTATGTACGAGTCGAACCCCCACCCGTGTATGTACACCCGTGTATGTACGAGTCGTACCCCCACCCGTGTATGTACACCCGTGTATGTACGAGTTGAACCCCCACCCGTGTAAGTACACCCGTGTATGTACGAGTCGTACCCCCACCCGTGTATGTACACCCGTGTATGTACGAGTCGAACCCCCACCCGTGTATGTACACCCGTGTATGTACGAGTCGTACCCCAACCCATGTATTTACACCCGTGTATGTACGAGTCGAACCCCCACCCGTGTATGTACACCCGTGTATGTACGAGTCGAACCCCCACCCGTGTATGTACACCCGTGTATGTACGAGTCATACCCCCACCCGTGTATGTACACCCGTGTATGTACGAGTTGAACCCCCACCCGTGTAAGTACACCCGTGTATGTACGAGTCGTACCCCCACCCGTGTATGTACACCCGTGTATGTACGAGTCGAACCCCCACCCGTGTATGTACACCCATGTATGTACAAGTCGAACCCCCACCCGTGTATGTACACCCGTGTATGTACGAGTCGTACCCCAACCCATGTATTTACACCCGTGTATGTACGAGTCGAACCCCCACCCGTGTATGTACACCCGTGTATGTACGAGTCGTACCCCCACCCGTGTATGTACGCGCTGGGGGTACGCACCGTACATACATGGGTGTACATACACGGGTGGGGGTACGACTCGTACATACACGGGTGTACATACACGGGTGGGGGTTCGACTCGTACATACACGGGTGTACATACACGGGTGGGGGTTCGACTCGTACATACACGGGTGTACATACACGGGTGGGGGTACGACTCGTACATACACGGGTGTACATACACAGGTGGTGGTACGACTCGTACATCCGCGTGGTCTGGGGGGGGGGTTCGGCACATATGCGGGCACATGTCTCCATGGTTGCTATTGCAGTTCGGTCCGTACGGTGTATTTTCCATACGGTTGTAAAATTGGAAGGACGGGACGGATCGTACTTGCGCGGTCGGACTTCATTTTTCCGATTCGTAGGGTAAATCGTCCGAGGATGTGTCGGACACATTTTCCGACCCAAGGACGTGTCGGGGACTTTTCCCAATGCGATTCGTATGTATTTTTTCCCATACGAATCGTACTTGCCAGTTTGTACGGTACTTTTACGATTCGTACGGAAAAAAATCCGGATACGATTCGTACAGGGAAAATTTCTCCAGGATCGGAATCGGCACCTAAATGCTACTACATTATAAATAACTAAAATGTACTACAGAATTGTACAAAATATAGTAAATGTACATAACATTTTTTCTGACCTATATTCAATATGTTTGAATTGAATTACAATGTAAATAACGATATTTCTGAATTATCCTACTCAAATGAATAAACAATAAAAAATTACAAAAACTACAATAAAAACCGTGTTTTTGTCTTATTAATTGTGGTTCTCTGATTATTTATATTTACCTTCTATTGTCAATATTTTACATATATAAAATATTGTTTTTACAAACATAAAAATAAAATAGATATTATAAAATTACAGAATACCATTACCCATTATTCCAATACAAAATATTCTTATTTTTGTTTCTACTAATAACATTAAATATATCAATAAACATATCACATTAAAACTTTAAGTTTATTTATTATCCTAAACTATAAATATTTAATAAAGTAGTACAAATCCAATATATAATAATAAAATACAATTACTATACACTTAAATGTTTTTTTTACTATAACTATATCAATTTAAATTAATTTCATGAAATACCAGACAGTGAACCTCATAATCTACTATAACCACTGCACTTAACAATAATTACAGTAGATGTTCAAAAGTAAAAATAACTAATTCTACACTTCCAATGCTATTTAAATTAATTAAATCAATAATAAAAAATATACACAATTAACATACTATTATCACTACAATCTATAACAAAATATGATAAATACTTAAAACATTAAACATAAACTATTACCTATTTCCACTCTAATCTACAATAAATTGTGGTAGATGCTGGACAGTAAACATGAATAATTTCCTATTCCCACTCCACTGTACAATAGAATGCAGTAGGTGCTGGTCACCGTACATACACGGGTGGGGGTATGACTCGTACATACACGGGTGTACATACACGGGTGGGGGTTCGACTCGTACATACACGGGTGGGGGCTCGACTCGTACATACACGGGTGGGGGTACGACTCGTACATACACGGGTGTACATACACGGGTGGGGGTTCGACTCGTACATACACGGGTGGGGGTTCGACTCGTACATACACGGGTGGGGGTTCGACTCGTACATACACGGGTGTACATACACGGGTGGGGGTTCGACTCGTACATACACGGGTGGGGGTTCGACTCGTACATACACGGGTGTACATACACGGGTGGGGGTTCGACTCGTACATACACGGGTGGGGGTTCGACTCGTACATACACGGGTGGGGGTACGACTCGTACATACACGGGTGTACATACACGGGTGGGGGTTCGACTCGTACATATACGGGTGGGGGTTCGACTCGTACATACACGGGTGTACATACACGGGTGGGGGTTCGACTCGTACATACACGAGAGGGGGTACGGCACGTACATCCGCGGGGTCTGGGGGGGGGGTTCGGGGCGTATGCGGGCACATGTCTCCATGGTTGCTATTGCAGTTCGGTCCGTACGGTGTATTTTCCATACGGTTGTAAAATTGGAAGGACGGGACGGATCGTACTTGCGCGGTCGGACTTCATTTTTCCGATTCGTAGGGTAAATCGTCCGAGGATGTGTCGGACACATTTTCCGACCCGAGGACGTGTGGGGATATTTTCCCAATGCGATTCGTATGGACTTTTTCCCATACGAATCGTACTTGGCAGTTTGTACGCTACTTGTATGATTCGTACGGTAAAAATCCCGGATACGATTCGTATGGGGACATTTTTTCCAGGATCCAAATCGACACCTAAACATACATATTTTTCTATTGCCACTGCTATATAAATTCTAATCATGAAAACCTCATAACTAAACATTAGCCATAATAGTCCCCTAAAACTATTTATTTTTAATAACTCCCCACCCTCATCCCACATAAATCCAACAAAATATTCGTCATATTTAATAAAAATTTATAAGCCTATTTTCCTACATTTCTATATCTATATCTGTTTTATATTTTATTAATTTCATAATAAAATGTAATACAACATATCTATTTTTATTATAATCCCCAACCTTATCCCCTATGAAAGCACCAATCCCAGAACTAAAATTATTTTTAATCTTTGAAATGCCAAATACATTTTTTCTCTCAAAATATATTCTGAAATGTTCAATTCTACCAAAACATACTATTGTGACAAATTTATCTTAAAAACACTCCCTACAATAATACTCTATAAAACAAAAAACACACTCCTAAATGTATTTCTAAACCTTTCATTTAAATTAAAAAAATTTTTTTTTTAATTAATTGCTTTTTTAGATTAAATTTTCATGTTATTTATTTGTAAAAAAAACCTTTTTCAAACACTACCCATCCTTAACCCTATAAACCCACCATCACACTTCTAAAATAAAATATGATAATTTTTAATATTAAATTTGAAAATTTCAAAATTTAAAAAACAATTTACAATTTTTTATAGATTTTAATTTAAAATAAGTATTTTTAAAACACTACCCACCCTTATCCCCTATAAACCCAAAATCCCACTTATTAAAATAATTTTCTTATTAAAAATTTTAATTTTTAATTGATTTAAAAATTTGTAATCTAAATTTTTTTTATAAAATGTTACATTTTATATATATTTCTGAAACACTCCCCACCCTTATCCCCTATAAACCCAAAATCCAACTTATTAAAATAATTTTCTTAGTAAAAATTTTAATTTTTAATTAAATACAAAATTTGAAAATTAATGTTTTTTATAAAATATTAAATTTTATATATATTTCTAAAACACTCCCCACCCTTATCCCCTATAAACCCAAAATCGCACTTATTAATTTTTTTTCTTATTAAAATTTTAAAATTTTAATTTTATTACAAAATTAATTTTAAAATGTATTTCATAAAAAATTAAAATTAATATTTATTTCTAAAACACTCCCCACCCTTATCCCCTATATATACAACATCCCACTTATAAAATTTATTTCCTAATTAAAATGTAAATATAGCAATTTTGTTCACAAATTAAATTCGAATTGTTCAAATATTTCTTAAAATATTTCATTTAAAATATATTTTTTTAAAACACACCCCACCCTTATCCCCTATAAACCCAACATCCCGCTCCTAAAATTATATATCAAAATTAAAAATATAATATTAATATAAACAAAATTATTAATTTGAATACACCTAAATAAACATTTTCTAACACTTATAAACAATAATTTTTAACAAATAACAAAATCACAGAATACTATCCTTTTTCAATATTTTCACAACACGATATTATGACATTCGATATACTATACTTCGATATTTTACTACACATAACAATATCGAAGTTTTTTACATCGATATAAAAAACAGAGATATTTTATTCCATCGATATTTTAACTTCGATATTTCTGTATATCGATATTTAATTTCGATATTTTGTCTACTCACCATCTGCAAGTATGCACCAGAGTCTATCATGTCTCACGCAATCAAAGGCAGAGCTAAGGTCCACAAAGGCTGACAATAGCCTTCAATCCTTGCGTATATTTACCTATCACAAGGCTTAGATTTAACCCCTGTTCTATGGTCCCAAGACCCTGGCAGGATCCATATTGCAGATTAGAGCGAACACCTGTATCTTCTGCCCAAGTCTGCAACCTGTTTAAAATAACACGTCCTACCACCTTAAGTAAGGAATCCAGAAGGGAGATTGGGCGATAACATGTAGGTTCATTGCAATCCCCCTTTTTGAATATAAGGACCACTATCGAGTCAGACCAGGATGGAATAAGGCCCTGTTGGCAACTAGCTGTTAAGACATGGGTTAATAATGGGCCTTAGAGCGTAAGATTAGATTTATACACGTCCACAGGGACTCCATCCGGGCCTGGAGCATTACCCGCTGCACTGGCATTCATGCATGACTTCATCGAGAGAAAAACATAAGTCCATAGGAAACATACAAAGCTGCACATTCTGGGGCCGATTCCGATCCTGGAAAAATTTCCCCCGTACGAATTGTATCCGGATTTTTTACCGTACGAATCGTACAAGTAGCGTACAAACTGCCAAGTACGATTCGCATGGGAAAAACTCCATACGAATCACATCGGGAACATTTCCCCACACGTCCTCGGGTCGGAAAATGTGTCCGACACATCCCCGGACGATTTACCGTACGAATCGGAAAAATGAAGTCCAACCGCGCAAGTACGATCACTCCCGTCCTTTCGATTTTACAACTGTATGGAAAAAACACCGTACGGACCGAACTCCTACAGCAACCATGGAGACACGTGCCCGCATACGCGCCGATCACCCCACCCCAGACCCCATATGTATGCGCCGAACCCCCCCATTCCCCACATGTATGCGCCAAACGCACCCCCCCGGCCGCGGATGTACGCGCCGAACCCCCACCAGTGTATGTATGGAGCGTACCCCCACCCGTGTATGCATGGAGCGTACCAACTCCCCACCCGTGTATGTACGGACCGTACCCACACCCCACCCGTGTATGTACGGACCGTACCCCCACCCCACCAGTGTATGTACAGACCATACCCCCACCCCACCAGTGTATGTACGGACCGTACCCCCATCCGTGTATGTACGGACCGTACCCCCACCCCACCAGTGTATGTACAGACCGTACCCCCACCCGTGTATGTACGGACCGTACCCCCACCCCACCAGTGTATGTACGGACCGTACCCCCACCCCACCAGTGTATGTACGGACCGTACCCCCACCCGTGTATGTACGGACCGTACCCCCACCCCACCAGGGTATGTACGGACCATACCCCCACCCGTGTATGTACGGACCATACCCCCACCCCACCAGTGTATGTACGGACCGTACCCCCACCCCACCAGTGCATGTACGGACCGTACCCCCACCCGTGTATGTACGGACCGTACCCCCACCCCACCAGTGCATGTACGGACCGTACCCCCACCCGTGTATGTACGGACCGTACCCCCACCCCACCAGTGTATGTATGGAGCGTACCCCCACCCGTGTATGTACGGATCGTACCCCCACCCGTGTATGCATGGAGCGTACCAACTCCCCACCCGTGTATGTATGGAGCGTACCCCCACCCGTGTATGTACGGACCGTACCCCACCCCACCAGTGTATGTACGGACCGTACCCCCACCCGTGTATGTACGGACCGTACCCCCACCCCACCCGTGTATGTACGGACCGTACCCCCACCCCACCAGTGTATGTACGGACCCTACACCCAGCCCCCCCTGTATGTACGGTGCGAAACACAACCACCGATGGACGGTGCGGACCAACACCCTGCCCGAGTTCGTACGCACCACACCAGCACCCTCACCCAACATCGCGCATGTACGAGTCGTACTAAGCCATAGCAAAGGACAGCACTGTACAACAACATGGCCCATGTACGCACCGTACAGACGCAAAAAACACTCTACTGAACCAGGACAAGCCAAAAAAACACAAGGAGAGTCAATTCGATGCACACAACACCACAAAACATATCCAACAAGGCCAAATCCATCCTATACACTGACCTGCAACTGACAAACAGAGAAACAGAGGCCCAAACCACTACCACTCCTTATAACACACCCACCCAAAGTTCAAACACAGCCACACCCACAAATGGACCAATAAAAAGGTCCAGCACACGCAAACCATGATCCTTTGCAATAGATCCCCTACTGCCAGACCACAGAGACAACGCACTGCACCATACTACATACATCAATACACCTTACACTTGCACTCCTTCACACAACCACCATCACAAACACACCCTCATCACATTCACACACACACACCTGCACAACCACACTCACACACCCACAACCATCAACACCCACACCCCCACAACCATCCACACCCACACCCCACACCATGCCCACTAACAAGAATCCAAAGTTCACAAAGGAGGAGCTGGAGGTCCTTGTCGACGAAATCGTCCGAGTCGAGCCACAGCTCTTTGGAACATTGGTCAGACGGACCAGCATAGCCGAAAAATCTGCCATGTGGGAGAGGATAGTCAATTCTGTGAATGCTGTTGGGTCCACCAGAAGGACAAGGCATGAGTGCCAAGCCAGGTGGTACGATCTGCGGAGGACGGTCCGCCGCAAAATGACGGACGACCACAACCAGGCCAACATCACTGGAGGAGGTCCGTACCGCAGACCGGTACACTACCATCCCTGGGAGGAGAAGGTGATGGCCACGCTGCCGCCGGTGGGAGTAGACGGACTAGAAGGAGTCCGAGAGCCTGGTGAGTACACAAACAACACACCTCACATGGGGGGAACACCATATACAACCCAAATACCAATCATGCACGCAACCCCCCCAAAGCCTGCACCGTACACAACCACACTCCAAAAACACACACATGCCACTAGCGCCTCCATGCCCCATGCCCCAAGCAAGGCCATGCCAAGTCACAGGCTACACAAAACACCGCCACAAGGCAGGATGTCCCCGATGCCGGGAGGGTGGGCCTCAAAACTAACATAGAGCAACTCTGAAGCACACAACAATGCCCTCAGCCCATATGGCTTAGGGCACAGCCATACAAACAGTGTGTCCCCTCACAGTACTGTTTTGCCTGCTAATGGTGGCCGCGTTGTCGGACGACATGGGTATGAAGGCACAATTTGCACATAACAGCAGCTAATGAAGACGCATCACTCTGAAAGAGTGTCAGCACACACCGCCACAGCAGCAGCGCAGACTCAGACACTCCGCTCAATGGGTGCCCGCAGAGAAGAAACAAACCCACATGAACAAGCCAATGGCCTTTGAAAGACCTGCAAACTGTGTGTGCCCAGGAAGCTGGGCTGAGGTGACAGAGGGTGACACACAGAGGGAGGGAGAGGGGCAGAGAGAGGGACAGAGACAGAGGTGGACACAGGGAGACAGACAGAGGGAGAGAGGAGGCTGACAGAGGGAGGGAGAAAGGGAGACAGAGGGAGACGGACAGTGGGAGGAGGCTGACAGAGGGAGGGAGAAAGGGAGACAGAGGGAGACCGACAGTGGGAGGAGGCTGACAGAGGGAGGGAGAAAGGGAGACAGAGGGAGACGGACAGAGGGAGGAGGCTGACAGAGGGAGGGAGAAAGGGAGACGGACAGAGGGAGGAGGCTGACAGAGGAAAGGAGAAAGGGAAACGGACAGAGGGAGGAGGCTGACAGAGGGAGGGAGAAAGGGAAACGGACAGAGGGAGGAGGCTGACAGAGGGAGGGAGAAAGGGAGACAGAGGGAGACGGACAGAGGGAGGAGGCTGACAGAGGGAGGGAGAAAGGGAGACGGACAGAGGGAGGAGGCTGACAGAGGGAGGGAGAAAGGGAGACGGAGAGAGGGAGGAGGCTGACAGAGGGAGGGAGAAAGGGAGACAGAGGGAGATGGACAGAGGGAGGAGGCTGACAGAGGGAGGGAGAAAGGGAGACGGACAGTTGGAGGAGGCTGACAGAGGGAGGGAGAAAGGGAGACGGACAGAGGGAGGGGGGTGTCCTGTTCTCAGGACACCCCCGCGCCGCACGGCCACCAGCTGTGTGAGTGCCCCTCGCCCCTGCTTGCAGCCTCGTTGTGCCTCGTTGTGCTGTTTTGCCACCCTAGCTGCCTGCCTCGCTGCTCCCTGCCCCTCCGCCGTGTGTTCGTAATTTATTGTAATTTATTGTGATTCTGCTGTTGTTCTCATTGCCTTCTGTTTTGTCTCTGCTGTTGTCCCCCTGTGCCTGTGTGCGTTTATATTGCCTTGTTTAAACTTTAGTGTCGTCCCCCTGTGCCTTGCCCACCCCGCTCCCCGCCGCCGTTCACGCGGCCACGCCCCCTTTCGTTTTGTGTCCTCCCCGCTCCCGCCTGCTCCTCCCTCCCACTTGTCCATAAATGGCGACCGCGTGTACGCGCAGCGGTCACGCCGATTGTGCGCCGAAGGCGCGCCAAAGGCAAGCCCGTCTGCGCCCAGTGCCAGAAGCCCTGGCCCCTGCCGTTGCCAGCCCACCCGACGGACCTACGACGCCGCGGCCCTCAACGCACTCAATGCCGGCCGGAACCCCACCTGCTGCCGGGCCGCCCCGAGACGCATTCACGGACCCTTCACCTGCACAACCTGCAAGTTCACCTGCCTCCGAACCTGCACCGCGCCCGCCAAGCCAAACTCCAGCAGCGACCTCAAGTGCATCCTGCTCAACACCCGCTCCGTCCACAGACACGGCGTGGAACTCTGGAACCTCCTCGACACAACATCACCAGACATCGCCTTCCTCACTGAAACATGGATGAACGCCTCCTCAGCCCCCGACATCGCCATCCCGGATGGATACAAGATCATCAGGAAGGACCGCGTCAACCAGACCGGAGGAGGCATCGCCATCGTCCACAAGAACACCATCCACATCACGACCGACGCCGACGACACCTTCGCCACCGCCGAACACCTCCACTTCCAGATTCACACCGACCCAAAGATGACCCTCAGAGGCACCCTCATCTACAGACCCCCGGGACCACGCACGCAATTCAGCGAAGACATCACGGACTTCATCAGCCCACACGCCCTCCCCTCCGCTGACTACATCCTCCTAGGGGACCTCAACTTCCACCTGGAGAACAACAAGGACCGCAACACCGTTGCCCTGCTGGACATCCTCGCCAACCTCGGACTCAAGCAACTGGTCAACACCCCCACCCACTATGCCGGCCACACGCTTGATCCCGTCTTCTCATCCAGCAAGCACATCACCTTCAGCCACTCCACCGGACTCCACTGGACCGACCACAGCTGCGTCCACTTCGGCTTCAGAAAAACCACAACCCACCACCACCCGCATCAGGTTCCTCACAGGAGCTGGAGCAAGATCACCGCCGACCAGCTCACCACCTCCCTCAGCCAGAACCCACCTGCCAGCACATCGGACCCCAACGAAGCAGCCCGCAACTTCACGCAGTGGCTGACCGCCTGCGCCGACGACCTCGCACCACTGAAGAACCCTCCCAGCAGACCCAGAAGCAAGAAAGCCCCCGGTTCACCGACGAACTCAAGGACTCCAAGAAGACCTGCCGCACCCTCGAGAAAGCCTGGCTCCTCGACCAGACCACTGACAACATGACCGCCCTCAAACACGCCACCCGCAAGCACCACCAGCTCATCCGCACCACCAAGAAGAAATCACTGAAGGAGCGACTGGACAGCAACGCCCACGACAGCAAGGAACTCTTCAGCATCGTCAAGGAGTTCTCCAACCCCAGCACCGGCAACAACGACATCACCCCGTCACAAGATCTCTGCGACTCCCTCGCCTCGTTCTTCCACCGCCAGATTGCCGACATCCACAACAGTTTCGGCGCACCATCCTCGCACCCAACCACCGAACCAACGCACCCCACCGCCACCCTCCGCACCTGGACCACGGTGACCACCGAAGACACAGCCCGCACGATGAACACCATCCACTCCGGTTCTCCAACCGACCCCTGCCCCCACCACGTCTTCAACAAGGCCGACTCCACCATCGCACCCCAACTCCGGGACGTCATCAACACCTCCTTCAACACTGCCACCTTCCCGGAGAGCTGGAAGCATGCCGCGCTCAGCGCCCTACTGAAGAAACCAACAGCGGACCCCACCGACCTCAAAAACTTCCGCCCCATCTCGCTCCTCCCTTTTCCTGCCAAAGTCATCGAGAAGATCGCCAACAGACAGCTTGCCGCCTTCCTCGAGACGAACGGATCCCTCGACCCCTCGCAGTCCGGTTTCAGAGCCAACCACAGCACCGAGACCGCCCTCATCGCAGCCACCGACGACATCCGAGCCCTGCTCGACAACGGAGAAACAGCAGCACTCATCCTCCTGGACCTCTCCGCAGCATTCAACACTGTCTGCCACCGCACCCTAGTCCAACGCCTCAGCAACACCGGCATCCAAGAGAAGGCACTGAAGTGGATCACCCCGTTCCTCGCCGGAAGAACACAGAGAGTCCGCCTCCCCCCGTTTCGAACCGAGGCCACCGAAGTCATCTGCGGCGTCCCGCAAGGATCATCACTCAGCCCCACCCTCTTCAACGTCTACATGAGACCTCTTGCAGCCATCGCACGCCAGCACAACCTCAACATCATCTCCTACGCCGACGACACCCAACTGATCCTCTCCCTCACCAGAGACCCCGCCACCGCCACCGCCAGAACGAGCCTACACGAAGGGATGAAAGACGTCGCCGAGTGGATGAAGAACAGCCGCCTGAAACTGAACTCAGACAAGACGGAAGTCCTCATCCTGGGACCATCACCCTCCGCCTGAGATGACTCCTGGTGGCCCCCAGCCCTGGGCACCGCCCCCAAGCCAACAGACCACGCACGCAACCTGGGCTTCATCCTGGACTCCTCCCTCTCGATGACCAGACAAGTCAACGCTGTCTCCTCATCATGCTTTCACACCCTTCGCATGCTTCGCAAGATCTTCCGATGGATCCCGACCGAAACCAGGAAGACGGTCACCCAGGCCCTCGTCACCAGCCGACTGGACTAAGGAAACACCCTCTACGCCGGAACCACAGCCAAGCTACAGAAAAGACTCCAACGCATCCAGAACGCCTCCGCCCGACTCATCCTGGACATCCCCCGACGCAGCCACATCTCCGGCCACCTGAGGGACCTGCACTGGCTCCCCGTCAACAAGAGGATCACGTTCAGGCTCCTCACCCACGCACACAAGTCTCTCCACGACCTGGGCCCAAGTACCTCAACGACCGCCTGACCTTCTACACGCCCACCCGCCAGCTACGGTCTACCAGCCTCGCCCTCGCCACCGTACCACGCATCCGAAGAGCCACCGCCGGAGGCAGATCCTTCTCCTACCTGGCGGCCAAGACATGGAACTCCCTCCCCATCCACCTTCGGCTGACCCAGGACCACCTCGCCTTCAGAAGACAACTCAAGACCTGGCTGTTCGAGCAGTAGCGGACCCCTTCCCCCAAGCGCCTTGAGACCCTTCCGGATGAGTAGCGCGCAATACAAGTGTTATGATTGATTGATTATGATTGTTATGATTGATTGAGGAGGCTGACAGAGGGAGGGAGAAAGGGAGACGGACAGAGGGAGGAGGCTGACAGAGGGAGGGAGAAAGGGAGACAGAGGGAGACGGACAGAGGGAGGAGGCTGACAGAGGGAGGGAGAAAGGGAGACGGACAGAGGGAGGAGGCTCACAGAGGGAGGGAGAAAGGGAGACGGACAGAGGGAGGAGGCTGACAGAGGGAGGGTGAAAGGGAGACGGACAGAGGGAGGAGGCTGACAGAGGGAGGGAGAAAGGGAGACGGACAGAGGGAGGAGGCTGACAGAGGGAGGGAGAAAGGGAGACGGACAGAGAGAGGAGGCTGACAGAGGGAGGGAGAAAGGGAGACAGAGGGAGACGGACAGAGGGAGGAGGCTGACAGAGGGAGGGAGAAAGGGAGACGGACAGAGGGAGGAGGCTGACAGAGGGAGGGAGAAAGGGAGACGGACAGAGGGAGGAGGCGGGAGACGGACAGAGGGAGGAGGCTGACAGAGGGAGGGAGAAAGGGAGACGGACAGAGGGAGGAGGCTGACAGAGGGAGGGAGAAAGGGAGACGGACAGAGGGAGGAGGCTGACAGAGGGAGGGAGAAAGGGAGACAGAGGGAGACGGACAGAGGGAGGAGGCTGACAGAGGGAGGGAGAAAGGGAGACAGAGGGAGACGGACAGTGGGAGGAGGCTGACAGAGGGAGGGAGAAAGGGAGAAAGAGGGAGACCAAATCACCCTTGGGTGGTGTGGCCATGTCCTCTCGTCAGCAGGTGGACTGTGTGCATGTAGACAAGGTTTGGCAGTGCGTTAACCCCCCCCTTCAACCTTTGATAAACACTAGGCCATGTGTCAATCTGTGCACGAGTACATCCGTGCTGCAGGCACAAACAGAACCTTACACCCAGTATACCCACCCACTGTGTTTGTCAAAACCCTGTCACAAATTGTTAATTTACCTACCTGCATTCTCAAATAGCATGGAAAAACACCATTTGGCCACGTACAGTGCAACACGTAAGGCGGCCCTGCATGGCTTGCTACGCCCGCTCACTACACTGCTGACTGCGTTCCCAAAAGATGCATCAACTAAGATTGTGTCACACATAGGTAAAGTGTCGAAAGCTGTGGCCAAGGGACATACCCATGCACAAGTGCACTGTGAGAGGAATGCTAGCCAAATCCAACCAACCAGAGGAACTGTGCCTAATCAAAAATGAATGAACATGGATGTCGCATGTAACACAATTAACACTGTCTCTCTCACACACAGGTCAACGTCGTCGATCTCCCCCCAACACTGGGGGGGAAGACTCACACGACCAGGCTCTGCGTGAAGAGGACCCCACCGGCAGCGACGACTCTCACCACTCCGTGGATGACCCAGACCAACCTGGCCCCTCTGGTGTCCAACCACCTGCTGCACCTGCGTCAGGTACAACTGTGCCAACCACCACCCCCATTCCTGCCACATCTCAGGAGACACCCAGGAGCCCTGCCCGCACAACAACACAGCCAGTCTGTCCAGGAGGGACAAGGTTCTCCAGGCACCCAAGAGGAGGCAGGCGACACCGCAAATGCCATCCCTCAGGGGTCCCGGAGACCCGATGTGCCCACAACGGCAGGCCAGGCGCAAGTGGGCAGGGGTGGTGGGAGTGGAGGACGACGGAGGCGCAAACCTGACCAGTTGGCTCAGGAACCGGTAATGTCACACGTCCACAACATCCTGGACACATACCGGCGTGACTCCAGAGGCATCGACCAGGTAGTGGAGACCCTCAATGAGATGAAGACCCTGCAGGTCAAGCATCATGCCAGTCATCTACAACGCCATGGACGGATGGAGGCAAGACTGGCTGAGCTCCTGGCGGTACACAGGGACGTGAGCCAATCACTCCGTCAGATCGCCCAAAGCCTGGCAAACCTTCCCTGTGCCACCAGGCGTAGACCAGCACCAGAAACAGGGAGGGAGGAGGAGGAGGAGGATTCATCTGACGGAGCGTCCCTAGCATCGTCAAGGCCTGCTTCTGAGGGTCCCCGCAGGAAGGTGGGTCGTCCACGCAAAAGACCGTGAGAGTCAGCGGAACATCACCATCTCCCAGGTCACCTGGCCTGGCACCTGGCCCTCTGGCCCAACAGCAGCACAGCAGCAAATGACATTCTCTGCCACATGGCCTTGCTGGTCACTGTCTGACCAATGTTGACAAAGACTGTGGTACAGACTCTGATGACTTTCAATGGCAGGATACCAACTCCCCCTGTGAACTTTGGATTCTACACTCCCGCCAAGCACCTCTTGGCACCCCCCCAAACACGTACCCCAGCACTAATAAAATTCATCACAATCACAAGACGATGCCGTCATTTTGCATTATTCCACTACATGTGTGTGTTGTAAAGTCAAACCATGCCTGATTTCAGAAGTAACTCCAAACATCCATACCCTGGGGTCTGAGTCTGGCACAGGACACACATGGGTCACAATGTACCATCTAAGACCGACATGGAGCACCATACTCACCCGTGATGGGCCCAACCAGCTGAGGGGGTGCCCGCACAACTGTGCCTACAGACCTATTTAGAAGAGCAACAGTCATGCGCAGAGGTCAGGGATCATGTGCAGTGTCCTGGGGTGGGAGTCCCAGGTATGTGTAGACACGTGGCAGAACCATGTCCTGCATGCTTGAGTCAGGTGGATGTGGAGAATGGTGGGCCGGCCAAGGTTGGATGCATGGAGATGGCACAATTGGGTGTTGGATCACAGTGCCACAAGGTTGTGTTGTGGTTGTGGGCTGCATCCTGAGTGTGTGCGTGGATTGAGAAGGTCATCCTGCAGCTGGCAGTGATCCACTTCCCCCATCTCTGTTGGACGTTGATGTGGCCTGGTCGCCGGATGTAGTAGCAGAGCTGTGCAGATGCACCCTGTATGTGGACAAGTATCATGGGATTTCTAACGCACATGTCCGTAGAGTGCAGGGTAGGATTAGACACAGATGTCATAGTTGACCTGGGGGATGGTCTCCCTCTTGCCTTGAGGTTGATGGAACTGGGGATCTTGTGCATAATGCAGAGTGTGCTGCCGCATAACGCACAGATGCTGCTGATCAGCATAGCACATGTCAGCAAGCAATCCATCATGAACACCAGCTCGTTTGCGTGGACACTGGGTGCCCTTGCTGCAGGGCCTGCAGCAGCATGCGCAATGTCAAGAAAACAATGCCACAAGTAGCACACAAAGACAAGGATCTCAGGAAGGAACTATGCAAAAGGTGTATGTCAAGGAAGGAATGTCTGGTTCAACATGGCACACACACACACAATGGATTCACATGCAGCACAGTGGCCGTCGTAGAGACTGACATGCCACAATACCTACACAGCCATGGACATCATGCACAATACAGAATCTAATCCCTGACAAACAGCTTGCATCTTGCTACTGTACACATAGACTCATATGCACCATCTCTGAGAACAATGCCAGACATGCCGCATGCACAGTGGCAACAGACCACCATTGACAGTGATGAGGCACCTTGGAGGCAGAGGGACACCTTTATTACTCATGTGTGTCGGAATGCGAATGCAACTCTGTCAACACATACACAGGTCATGTGGATGAACACGTGGGACCAACACTGGCACCCCCCTTACCACCACAGATGCTGGAAATCCATGGCACTGGCACACAAGTGAAGGGTTACAGCTAAACACCCCCTGCTGCTCACGGAGAGGCTGCTATACACCATTGAGCCCCTAATGGGGAATTCACACACCATGTCAACCCGGTGCAACCCGTATGTTTCCGAGGGCAGTGTTACACACATTGATGGTACCATCACAATCCACAATCCCATTACAGAGGACTGTCACCAAGTCTGACCATCAATTCAGGTGAATTCAGCTCCATGTCATGTGCCCCATGGTGATTCCACATGTATGTAAAGTATTTAAACATGAACAGGAGCAGTGCACACACATTCAAAACAAATACCACTCCCAAAAAGCCGTGCTGCATCCCTTACCCTAAGGAGATTTTCTAACTTATCCGTGCATGTAACGCTGATTCAGCACATGTTGCTGTGTTCATGAGGAATAGCAGGAGCACAACAATGCCACCAGCAGACAGCATGCGAAGTACCTGTGGATGAGAGAAACACCAGAAGTCAGCCAAAAGAAGCACATCCGCATGCATGTGCATGTACTCGACACATATAAGGTGGTCAACATGCTAGGTGACAATGATGACGCTGGAAAAACATTCTTCTATTGCACCATCACTCGAGTGACACATCCAAACACACCTCTGACTCACTTGGCAGACATGCAGATGGACACACACATTGCAACACATGCCACACACGGCCCAATGCGTGCACACTCAGACACTGGAACTCACTACTAAGCAAAGAAGTTGCGTATGAGCCGACTCCGGATGTCCTCTACCGCCTCCTCCTCCTCCACATCACTTGCCTCGTGACCAAGCCCTTCATCCTCCACGGGTGGATGGTCCTGCTCATCTGGATCCAGGATGAGTGGCACAGCTTTCTCCACTGCCATGTTGTGCAGCATGCAGCACACGAGGAAGATCTTGCAGACCTTCACCGGTGCATATGGGAGTGCGCCACCGGTCTTGTGGAGGCAACGGAATCGGCTCTTCAGGAGGCCAAACGTCCTCTCTATCACTCGCCTGGTCCGCCCATGGGCATTGTTGTAGCGGTGATCGGCAGCCGTGCTGAGGTTGCGGAGAGGCGTGATCAGCCATGGCATGTTGGGATAGCCAGCGTCCCCTACATGGAAACATCATGGACAACAGTGGGTCAGGAGAAGCAGTAAGACAGGAAGATGACGTTAAATACAGGACTGCCAGAGTATACCCACCAACAATACATGCTCGTTCGTTGCGCAGCTGCAGCATCATTTCAGGCACCCTGCTACGCCTCATGATGTAGGCATCGTGTGCTGATCCTGGAAAACGAGCACAGACATGTGAAATCACCATGTTGGCAAGACACACCACAAGGGCATTAATGGAGTGGTAATGCTTGCGGTTCCTATACGCTACCTCCTGTGCCTGTGGTGGTACCAAAGCCACATGTGTTCCATCTATGGACCCAATGACATGGGGCATCCCTCCCAGGGCATAGAACTCACGCTTGACACCTGTCAACTGCTCAGGAGTTGGGAATTTTATGAACTCATCCAGGTGATCCAACATGGCCTCTAACAAATCATGCAGAACACGGCTGAACATGGTTTGGGACATGCCACCGACATGGGCAATGGTATGTTGAAAGGTACCCGTGGCAAAGAAATGTAGGGCTGCCATCACCTTCATCTTGGGTGTCAGTGCAGTAGGATACCTGTGTAGCGGTTGGAGGTGTGGTGCCAGCCGTGTCGTCAAGTCCTCAATCAAACGTTGGGGGAAGCGGTAGCGGCGTATACAGTCATGTTCCCTCAGGTCAGCCAAGTCCGGAATTGGTCGAGGGAGAGGCGGAGCCCTGCAGTGAATTAGAAGGGACAACAAAGAGTGAGTACAGTACACCACCAATGTCAATGTACTGAGCACATGCTCAACAGGCAATACACATTTGCTACATAGAGAGTCAGGTCGGTGCAATATGCCCTGGACACGTATGCCAGGCATGTGACACTCCTACCAAGAGCCAGCTACAAACGTTGATTTTCAACCTCAATATGCCATGCCATGAAACTAGCTGTGGGCCAGTGTAAGTGAGCAGGTAGACGCATTACAGGAGTAACAGACATCCAAATATGTGCAGAAGAAGGATGTTTATTGTACAGACCGGTTGCGGAACACTAGAGGCACAGGTCACATGTCATAGAAAAAGGACAGACCACACACCTTGCCATGAAGGATTACATGTCAAGACTGATCACACATACATTGAGAGTATGCAGATATGTCCTTGTTTTGAAACTCCGTGTCGATGCATACATACACACCTTACGTCGGATTACACATGTGTGCTGGTGTGCGTAACAGTGTGCCATGCCCATCTACACACAGACACATGTTGGTTGCAGCAACTGCAGATGCATTTGACCAAACACCTACAGCAAACCTATGGGAACACATGACACACACATGACATAGTTACAGCGTGCAATGCGGGCATTCACTTGTCAGGGGTAACCTTCCGTGTACCTGGCATCAGGGGACATTTGCGGGTGTTGGTGACTGTGCCATGCCAGTGACGCATGGCTCACCAAGTCTGTACTACATGCACACATGTCAAAGGAGTGAAGGGGATGTGTGGCACATAGGGCACCATCACACATGACATGTGTACACAGCTCATCATACTTTAATTAGCTTCACACCTCAGGAGTATAGTGCCAAATCACAGCCTGACCCACCTGTGCCCGACACATGTAGTACTGCACAGACAATGCCTTGATGTCCAGCCTTGGCCAGGTATGACAGCTCAATTCCTTCCTGTGTGCCGCCTGTCACCACTGTCAGGTGTGAAACGCACCGTACATACGCTCTGAGGGCGTGTGTAGGGTCCCTATCACTATGGGAGTGCTGGCGTATGCGTACGCCACAGTGATACGGACCGTACACGCGTGTGTAGGGTCCCTATCACTATGGGAGTGCTGGCGTATGCGTACGCCACAGTGATACGGACCGTACACGCGTGTGTAGGGTCCCTATCACTATGGGAGTGCTGGCGCATGCGTACGCCACAGTGATACGGACCGTACACGCGTGTGTAGGGTCCCTATCACTATGGGAGTGCTGGCGAATGCGTACGCCACAGTGATACGGACCGTACACGCGTGTGTAGGGTCCCTATCACTTTGGGAGTGCTGGCGTATGCGTACGCCACAGTGATACGGACCGTACACGCGTGTGTAGGGTCCCTATCACTATGGGAGTGCTGGCGTATGCGTACGCCACAGTGATACGCGTGTGTAGGGTCCCTATCACTATGGGAGTGCTGGCGAATGCGTACGCCACAGTGATACGGACCGTACACACGTGTGTAGGGTCCCTATCACTATGGGAGTGCTGGCGAATGCGTACGCCACAGTGATACGGACCGTACACGCGTGTGTAGGGTCCCTATCACTATGGGAGTGCTGGCGCATGCGTACGCCACAGTGATACGGACCGTACACGCGTGTGTAGGGTCCCTATCACTATGGGAGTGCTGGCGAATGCGTACGCCACAGTGATACGGACCGTACACGCGTGTGTAGGGTCCCTATCACTAAGGGAGTGCTGGCGAATGCATACGCCACAGTGATACGGACCGTACACGCGTGTGTAGGGTCCCTATCACTATGGGAATGCTGGCGTATGCGTACGCCATAGTGATATGGACCGACCCTACACACGCGTGTACGGTCCGTATCACTATGGCGTACGCATACGCAAGCACTCCCATAGTGATAGGGACCCTACACACGCGTGTACGGTCCGTATCACTGTGGCGTACGCATACGCCAGCACTCCCATAGTGATAGGGACCCTACACACGCCTGTACGGTCCGTATCACTGTGGCCTACGCATACGCCAGCACTCCCATAGTGATAGGGACCCTACCACGCGTGTACGGTCCGTATCGCTGCATTTGGGGTGCCCTAGGGCCATGGAACGGACCGTACCTGTGTGTAAATCTTGAAATAACATAGGGGACACATGAGGGACAAGTATAAGGGCCTAAATGCATGCTGGTTGCCATGGAGACGGAGTTTAAAGTTTGAATTATTGCATCAGGTGGCCAGCAGAAGTCGGTTGGAAACGATATACTTTGTTGAAAAGTGGTTGTTGACTTGACATCATGCTCAATTTTTAAACCATGCAAAGCCACTCACTGGGGTAGGTGTACTGGGATTGGAGGAAACATAGGATGCTAATGTGACTGACCAATCACTCTGTACTCCTGTAAATGAAACAGGCCAGCACGGCAGATATAAGGCAGCCAGGTCCCATGAGAGAGCACTTGCCTGCACATCCTTTCATTCCACAACACTGCTGCTGCTCGTGATTCCTCTGTCACCATGTCCAGGTCTGTGGAGAGGGCCCAGCCATTCACCATGGAGGAGAATATGGCGTTGGTGGATGTGATCCTCCCACAGTACACCATGCTGTATGGTCGACCAGGGGAGCAGGTGAGTGCAGACTCCACTAGCTTAGACTGTGCCCCTGTTTTGTGACTGTGACTTCTGGCATTGTGTCCCTGTGTGACAGACATGCAATGTTGTTTGGAGTGGGTCACAGGGTGGGGAAGGCCTCATGTCTCCCATGCAGAGCATGCTGTGGTTTCTGTGTGCACTCCTCACTTGCATTGTGCTTACTGTGACAATCAATGCATGGTGCATGCCACATTCTGCCTGGCTAATCCTCCTGGGAATGTTGTTGCTACAGTCCTGATGTGATTCTGTGGTCCCCCCAGTGTGACAGGTGACAGTACCCATAGATGTGTGTTTGTTTAGTGTACCTGTGCTGTGAGTGTCCAAATGATGTGTTCGTCCCCTGGACATTGGTGTGTGTGTGTAAGTCCCCTGTCATGTGGGTGAGTGCATATGGGGAGTGTTGCACACCAGTTGCATGAGGGATGGATATACCCTGCCCATGTGATGTGAGCAGGGAGCAGTGCTGTGTGACTGCGGTGCTGAGCCAGCCCCACACCTGTGACACCCCCCAGTCTAGTGGCACATGGGCAGAGTGAGGTTTGTACCCGCAGTTGGCAATGGCAGGTGATTGTCCTGTGCCTGTGTGTGTCTCTGTACTCTGCTGAGGTAGCGTCAGTGGGCAGGGACATGTGACTGCTTTGAGGTGTTGTACATAATCCTTGTGTAGCTTGTGATGCACAGTGTGATCCAGGATCATTGATTGTGTGGCACCCCTCATGCCACCTGTGTGCTTTCAATGCCACGTAGTGCATTTTGCCTTCCACAGTGGATTATGTCCCTATGACATATGTGCAATGAGTTGCCTGCATACCATGGCCTGTTCAAAGAAGACAATTTGTTAATATGTGTGTCTCTGTGTCATTGCTCAGGTGAATTAAAGTATTCTCACTTTTGCATCCTCACAGGTAGGCGTTCATGCCAAGGGGGAGATATGGAAGCAAGCCGTCAGTGCCGTGAGGAATACGGAGGGTCGGAAGCGGCGCCTAGCCCAGGTGAGGAAACGCTGGCAGGATATCCGGTGCTGGACGAGGAGGATTGCACGGGTCCTGCTGGGGGACTCACCTGAGAGCCGGAAGAACCGTGGGCGCCGGCGTCTGACCCACATCCATAAGCGTGTGCTGGCGGTGGTCTTCCCCGACTTGGATAGGCGCTTACTGGAGAAGCAGCAGCAGGAAGGGGGTAGGTACATGTGTGTTTGTTGTGTGTCACCAGCTTTTGGAAGTGCGCAGTTGCATGGATACACTGCCAGGGTTTACATGTGCAGTGCATAACCAGTTCCCCAAAGTAAACCTGTGCTGTTCTTCCTCCCTTCCCCTCCTTGCCATGTGTTCCCTGGTCTGTGTGTAGTCACTCTTGCACAAGGTAATCTAGGCTGGCAGTAAATCCAAGTGCCCAATGCTTGCAGCATCATGTGTGGGGGTGGAGTGTAACAGGTTTTGGTACCTTGGCTGTGCCCTGGCCAGTTCAGTCATTGTGGGGTCCATGTCAGTTGGCACTCATGCTGAGTCCCCACATAGGAGTGTGTCTTTAAAGTGTACTGCCTTCCAGCATGCATGTCCAATGTTGTGCCCTCTGACATGATGTCCATGAGTGGGATTAATGCATAGTGCAGGGATGGTTGCTTCAGTTGCAGTCATATCCATCCAGGACCATGGAGGTGTGTGGCCACTACCGTGACCTGGGGCACCTTTTCCTAGGTATCATGTGTGTCATCCAACTATGTGGACATTTTCTGTGTCTTCGGCATAGGTTGGGCTCTGTGGCATTGTACCCTGGCATCATCTGTATTGACATAAACTGTGCTACATGTGTCCACTGTACAGTGTGACCCAATTTTGCTTGTGCATACTCACAGTGTCCAGTGCCTGTGTGTCTTGGAACGACAATGTGATGATGGTTGATTGTCAATGATATATGTGGACAGGCGCCCCAGGGGTAGTTTGTGTACAATCAGGATTTAGTGCAGGCCATGTGTTTTTATCCCAGAGTAAGAGGTGTAAGTACTTCCTCTGTCACAATCACATTGTCTCAGGTAGGGGGTGCTTTGTGCGGGCAAGGCCTACATGTCCAAATCTGAAGTCTCCCTGCTAGGTCTGGCCTGTGTGTGATGTTTGTCTGGACATACACTCAAGGTGCAGTGACCCAGTCATGTTGTGCATGTTTTAATGTATTGGCTTTGCAGCATGTGCAAAAAGTTAATAGACATGGTTCCTGCTCATCCCTTTTTTGTCAACACTGTGTGGTACAGATGCTGTGCACGATTGTCCCCAGAGCCTGGCTCCTCTGTCCTATTTGATAACAAGGAATTTGCTGTTGGGTCATGCGCTCCATTGTTTCTCAGTGGCATGGTGGGTCAACCAGCTGGGTGTTGCAGGGCCTACATATGTACCTTGTGTTGTAGATGTTACTCATGTTGCTTTTCAGGCTATGCACTGTGACCTATGTCGATTTGACTCATGTGACATATGTATACAGGTGTCTGATCATTTCCTGTCTCTTCACCTTGCCCACAGCATCGTCGGGGGACTCGGAGGGAGACACTGGCACGGACCGTGAGGAGGGAGCAGGCATCGAGTGGCACGGAGGCCGAGGGGAGAGAGGCGGAGGACCTGTCCAGTTACACCACTGACTATGACGCTGACGGGTCCGAGGCTGAGCTCCCAGAGGGGGCGGAGGCTGCTCCCACAGCTGACAGCAGCACTCGATATCTACCCGCCCCCTCGATTCCCATCACCGGCCTCCCACTTGCTCTGGTCCCTTCCCGCCGTGCTAGGTCACCACGTGTCTCCTTCTTGCCAGGCACCGCACCCCCTGCCCCTGTCTCCACTGCTGCCGCCAATGCCGAGTCTGTGGACATCCTGCGCCAGTTGCAGGTTGGTCAGACTGCGATGCTTAATGTCCTCCATGGCCACACACGAGTGCTCACCCAGATGGAGGCATACATGGAGGGCATCTCAGCTGCGCAGTCTGACCAACGCCAGTTGCTGAGGTCCATTGACTCGACACTGACTGCAGCAGTGGGTCTCCTGCAGCGCTACGTCCCCCCCTACCCCTGCACCATCCACACTTCCCACTCCCATGCCTGTCCAAAGCGCACCCAGACGTAGCCATGCACGCACCCCACCAGACACAGGCACCACACCACCAGGGAAAGCCAAGCGCACACCTCCTCTCACGCACACACAGGGGGAAGTAGGCACACCCACTGGGTCGGGGGGCAAACGGAAGACACGCAGCCACAGTGGGAGTCCACATGCATCCCAACCCACTACCTCCAAATCCACTCCCCTCAGCTCTCCTGGCCAGGATTCCACCAAAGACTCCTTCATGGCCGCTCTGTCCCTGAGCCCCAAAGTGACACCACCCCGCAAGCGGTCAAAGGAGTCCCCGGTCAGGGTGGTTGTGTCCCCCCTCCCTGTCCACACCCTCCCCCAGTAGCGCTGCGACCCAAGCCTCCGTCCCCCCCCCCCTCCTTGGGGCCTGTGGTTCCTTCGGGTGCAGGGGAGACGCTGGGGGACCTTGCAACCGTGTGCAGCGCCATTCTGACCTCCACCTTTGGCGCTGCCCCACCCCCTGTGGTAGAGTCCTCCGTCCCTGCACCCACAACACCTACCCTTGCCCCTCCAGTCCCTGCGGTGCCTGGTCCTTCCCCCCCACATGATGCCCCCCCTTCTGTGGATGAAATGGACATGTGAACTGAGCAGGCAAGTTAGGGGACACACGTCCCGATGTGTACCCCCCCAGGACTTTGCTGATGGCCTGGCCCATGGGCCTTGTAAATAGTGGACATTTATAACAATTTATTTTGACTGCTGAATAAAGCATTTTGTTTTTCTTTTGCACACTACTGCTTTTCTGGTATTTCTGTTGGTGCTGCTCCATGTTTTGGGTGGGGATAATGTGTTAGGTGTCTAGCAAATGTAGTGGTGTGCTGCTCATGGGATGGACCCTGGTATCTGTGTGCCATCACAAGGTATTTGACAAATAACTTTGTTCATGTATGCTCTTACTGCATGGTGACATTGTCCCAAGGTGTGTCCCTTCCTCTGTGGACCCTGACATCTTCCCTGCAGGGTGTTTCCTAAATGTTGTGCTGAGCAGTGTCTATATATCCTTGGTGTATGACGGATCCGTTCTACTTTGGCCATGCATGCTGGGCAATGTCTCCACCTGCATCATTTGTGGCATCCTTGGTGGTCACTGTACTTGTGTGTGGAGTATATTGTAGTTACTTCATGTGGACATGTTCCCTTTTACACACTATGCATGTGTGTATTCCCAGCCTCGCACACATGTTACGTGTTCTGCAGGGTCTTTGAGCACCTGACTGACTATTGTGGGCATTGTATCTGTGGGTACTGCACCCTTTTTTTTCCATGGGCACTGCTGGGAGGACTCTGCACACACCCCTCCTGTGTCTGGGCACTGCTGGGAGGACTCTGCACCCACCCCTCCTGTGTCTGGGCACTGCTGGGAGGACTCTGCACCCACCCCTCCTGTGTCTGGGCACTGCTGGGAGGACTCTGCACCCACCCCTCCTGTGTCTGGGCACTGCTGGGAGTGATAGGCACACACCCCTCCTGTGTCTGGGCACTGCTGGGAGTACTCTGCACACACCCCTCCTATGTCTGGACACTGCTGGGAGGACTCTGCACACACCCCTCCTATGTCTGGGCACTGCTGGGAGTGATAGGCACACACCCCTCCTGTGTCTGGGCACTGCTGTGAGGACTCTGCACACACCCCTCCTATGTCTGGGCACTGCTGGGAGGACTGCACACACCCCTCCTGCGTCTGGGCACTGCTGGGAGTGTTAGGCACACACCCCTCCTGTGTCTGGGCACTGCTGGTAGTGTTGGGCACACACCCCTCCTGTGTCTGGGCACTGCTGGGAGTGTTAGGCACACACCCCTCCTATGTCTGGGCACTGCTGGGAGTGTTAGGCACCCACCCCTCCTGCGTCTGGGCACTGCTGGGAGTGATAGGGACCCACCCCTCCTGTGTCTGGGCACTGCTGGGAGGACTCTGCACACACCCCTCCTATGTCTGGGCACTGCTGGGAGGACTCTGCACACACCCCTCCTATGTCTGGGCACTGCTGGGAGTGATAGGCACACACCCCTCCTGTGTCTGGGCACTGCTGGGAGGACTCTGCACACACCCCTCCTATGTCTGGGCACTGCTGGGAGGACTCTGCACACACCCCTCCTGCGTCTGGGCACTGCTGGGAGGACTCTGCACCCACCCCTCCTGCGTCTGGGCACTGCTGGGAGGACTCTGCACCCACCCCTCCTGCGTCTGGGCACTGCTGGGAGTGATAGGCACCCACCCCTCCTGTGTCTGGGCACTGCTGGGAGGACTCTGCACCCACCCCTCCTGTGTCTGGGCACGGCTGGGAGGACTCTGCACTCACCCCTCCTGTGTCTGGGCACTGCTGGGAGTGTTAGGCACACACCCCTCCTGTGTCTGGGCACTGCTGGGATGACTCTGCACACACCCCTCCTATGTCTGGGCACTGCTGGGAGGACTCTGCACACACCCCTCCTGCATCTGGGCACTGCTGGGAGGACTCTGCACCCACCCCTCCTGCGTCTGGGCACTGCTGGGAGGACTCTGCACCCACCCCTCCTGTGTCTGGGCACTGCTGGGAGGTCTCTGAACTCACCCCTCCTGTGTCTGGGCACTGCTGGGAGTGTTAGGCACACACCCCTCCTGTGTCTGGGCACTGCTGGGAGTGTTAGGCACACACCCCTCCTATGTCTGGGCACTGCTGGGAGTGATAGGCACACACCCCTCCTGTGTCTGGGCACTGCTGGGAGGACTCTGCACACACCCCTCCTGCGTCTGGGCACTGCTGGGAGTGCTAGGCACCCACCCCTCCTGTGTCTGGGCACTGCTGGGAGGACTCTGCACCCACCCCTCCTGCGTCTGGGCACTGCTGGGAGTGTTAGGCACACACCCCTCCTGTGTCTGGGCACTGCCGGGAGTGTTAGGCACACACCCCTCCTGTGTCTGGGCACTGCTGGGAGTGTTAGGCACACACCCCTCCTATGTCTGGGCACTGCTGGGAGTGATAGGCACACACCCCTCCTATGTCTGGGCACTGCTGGGAGGACTCTGCACACACCCCTCCTGCGTCTGGGCACTGCTGGGAGTGATAGGCACCCACCCCTCCTGTGTCTGGGCACTTCTGGGAGGACTCTGCACCTACCCCTCCTATGTCTGGGCACTGCTGGGAGGACTCTGCACACACCCCTCCTGCGTCTGGGCACTGCTGGGAGGACTCTGCACCCACCCCTCCTGCGTCTGGGCACTGCTGGGAGGACTCTGCACCCACCCCTCCTGTGTCTGGGCACTGCTGGGAGGACTCTGCACTCACCCCTCCTGTGTCTGGGCACTGCTGGGAGGACTCTGCACCCACCCCTCCTGTGTCTGGGCACTGCTGGGAGGAATCTGCACACACCCCTCCTATGTCTGAGCACTGCTGGGAGGACTCTGCACACACCCCTCCTATGTCTGGGCACTGCTGGGAGTGATAGGCACACACCCCTCCTGTGTCTGGGCACTGCTGGGAGGACTCTGCACCCACCCCTCCTGTGTCTGGGCACTGCTGGGAGGACTCTGCACTCACCCCTCCTGTGTCTGGGCACTGCTGGGAGGACTCTGCACCCACCCCTCCTGTGTCTGGGCACTGCTGGGAGGACTCTGCACCCACCCCTCCTGCGTCTGGGCACTGCTGGGAGTGTTAGGCACACACCCCTCCTGTGTCTGGGCACTGCTGGGAGTGTTAGGCACACACCCCTTCTGTGTCTGGGCACTGCTGGGAGTGTTAGACACACACCCCTCCTATGTCTGGGCACTGCTGGGAGTGATAGGCACACACCCCTCCTATGTCTGGGCACTGCTGGGAGGACTCTGCACACACCCCTTCTATGTCTGGGCACTGCTGGGAGTGCTAGGCACACACCCCGCCTATGTCTGGGCACTGCTGGGAGGACTCTGCACACACCCCTCCTATGTCTGGGCACTGCTGGGAGTGATAGGCACCCACCCCTCCTGTGTCTGGGCACTGCTGGGAGGACTCTGCACTCACCCCTCCTGTGTCTGGGCACTGCTGGGAGGACTCTGCACCCACCCCTCCTGCGTCTGGGCACTGCTGGGAGGACTCTGCACCCACCCCTCCTGCGTCTGGGCATGTACGGTCGGGACATACACGGGTGTGGGTACGCTCCATTCATACACAGGTGTGGGTGCGCTCCATTCATACACGGGTGTAGGTACGCTCCGTACATACACTGGTGGGGTGTGGGTACGCTACATTCATACACGGGTGGGGGTACGCTCCATTCATACACGGGTGGGGGTACGCTCCGTACATTCCCGTACCCACGATTTGCAGGCCTGGGTACGTACCGTACCCAGGCCTTAAGAGCGTGGGTACGAGTCGGACCACGCCCACCACTACGTCACCCCAACAATGGCGGTACGGCCCGTACCCACGTTCTAATGGCCTGGGTACGGGCCGTACCAGCATTGTTGGGGTGATGTAGGGGTACGCGTGGTACGACCCGTACCCACGCTCTGAAGGGCTGGGTACGGTGCGTACCCCTACGGCACCCCATTGGGGGTCTGCACCGTACCCAGGCCTTCAGAGCGTGGGTACGGGTCGTACCACGCGTACCCCTACATCACCCCAACAATGCTGGTACGTCTCGTACCCAGGCCTTTAGTATGTGGGTACGGGCCATACCGCCATTGTTGGGGTGAGGTAGGGGTACGTGTGGTACGACCCGTACCCACGCTCTGAAGGGTTGGGTACGGTGCGTACCCCTATGGCACCCCATTGGGGGTCTGCACCGTACCCAGCCCTTCAGAGCGTGGGTACGGGTCGTACCACGCGTACCCCTACATCACCCAGTCCTACCCCCACCCCTGGACGTGTCGTACCACCGTCAATGTACACCCCAGTACGTTCGAGTCCTACCCCCACCCCTGTGCGTGTCGTACCACCGTCAATGTACACCCCAGTACGTTCCAGTCGTACCCCCACCCCTGTACGTGTCGTACCACCATCTATGTACACCCCAGTACGTTCCAGTCGTACCCCCACCCCTGTACGTGTCGTACCACCGTCTATGTACACCCCAGTACGTTCCAGTCATGCCCCCACCCCTGTACGTGTCGTACCACCGTCTATGTACACCCCAGTACGTTCCAGTCCTACCCCCACCCCTGTACGTGTCCGACCCCCATGTATGTACACCCCAGTACATTCGAGTCGTACCCCCACCCCTGTACGTGTCCGACCCCCATGTATGTACACCCCAGTACGTTCGAGTCCTACCCCCACCCCTGTACATGTCCGACCCCCATGTATGTACACCCCAGTACGTTCGAGTCGTACCCCCACCCCTGTACGTGTCGTACCACCGTCAATGTACACCCCAGTACGTTCCAGTCGCACCCCCAACACAACCTCCTAAGTACGGAGCGCACCCCAGGCCCCAACATCACAACCGCATGTACGAGTCGTACCAAGCCACACACAAGGACAGCACCGTACAACCAAATGGCCCATGTACACACCGTACACACGCTCAAAACGCACGTACACAACCAGGACAAAACAAAACAACACAAGAATACACTATTCGAATGGCACAAAGCCACTAAACATGGCCAACAAACACTAAAAAAACACATTCACTGACCTGCAACTGCCAAAAACAAACAGAGGCCCAAAACACCACCACTCCTTATAACACACCCACCCAAACTTCAAACACAGCCACACCCACCAATGGACCAATAAAAAGGGCCCACACACACAAACCATGAGCCTTTGCAACAGACTCACTTCTGCCAGACACCACAGAACCATACTACAAGCTTCACCACACCTTACACACCTGCACAACCACACCCACACACCCACAAGAATCCACACACCCCCCCACCATCCACACCCACACCCCTCACCATGCCCACCAACAAGAATCCAAAGTTCAGTAACCGAGAGTTGGAGGTCCTTGTTGATGAAATCCTCAGAGTCGAGCCACAGCTCTTTGGAACATTGGTCAGACAGACCAGCATGGCAGCAAAAACAGCCATGTGGCAGACCATCGTCGATGCTGTGAATGCTGTTGCGGACACCAGAAGGACCAGGCAGGAATGCCAAGCCAGGTGGTACGATCTGCGGAGGAGGGTCCGAGCCAAGATGCTGGAGGAACACAACCAGGCCAACGCCACTGGAGGAGGGCCCTCCCGCAGACCCGTACACTACCAGCCCTGGGAGGAGAGGGTGATGGCCATACAGCCGGTGGAGGCAGTCGATGGATTAGGAGGACTCCGAGACCCGGGTGAGTACACGAACAACGCACCTCACATGGGGGGGACCTCATCCACAACCAAACTCACAAACAGGCACGCAACCACCCCAAACTATCGCATGACTCAACCACACTCCATGAACACGCACATGCCACTGGCGCCACCATGCCCCATGCACCCAGCTGGACAATGTCAAGTCACAGGCCACAGAAGACACCAACACATGACACGGTAACCCGGATGGCGGGAGGGTGGGCCCCAAAAATCACATAGTGCAACTCAGAAGCAGACAACAATGCCCTCTGCCCATATGGCCCAGGTCACAGCCAGACAAACAGTGTGTCCCCACACAGGAAAGACTCGCCAGCAAATGGCGGACGCCTTGCATCAACACATGGGGGTGAAGGCACTGTTTTGCACATGACAGCAGCTAATGAACAGCCAACACTGTGAAAGAGTGGCAGCACACACAACCACAGCAGCAGCGCACACACAGACACTACACCCAATGGGTGCCTGGAGATCAGAAACAAACTCACATCAACAAGCCAAGGGCCATTCAAAGGACTGGAAAAAGTGTGTGTCTAGGAAGCTGGGCTGAGGTGACAGAGGGTGACACACAGAGGGAGGGAGAGGGGGACAGAGAGGGAGGGAGAGGGGGACAGAGAGGGAGGGAGACACAGGGACACGGACAGAGGGAGGAGGCTGACACACAGAGGGAGGGAGAGGGGGACAGAGAGGGAGGGAGACACAGGAAGACGGACAGAGGGAGGAGGCTGACACACAGAGGGAGGGAGAGGGGGACAGAGGGAGGGAGAGGGGGACAGAGAGGGAGGGAGAGGGGGACAGAGAGGGAGGGAGACACAGGGACACGGACAGAGGGAGGAGGCTGACACACGGAGGGAGGGAGAGGGGGACAGAGAGGGAGGGAGACACGGAGACGGACAGAGGGAGGAGGCTGACACACAGAGGGAGGGAGAGGGGGACAGAGAGGGAGGGAGACACAGGAAGACGGACAGAGGGAGGAGGCTGACACACAGCGGGAGGGAGAGGGGGACAGAGAGGGAGGGAGAGGGGGACAGAGAGGGAGGGAGAGGGGGACAGAGAGGGAGGGAGACACAGGGACACGGACAGAGGGAGGATGCTGACACACAGAGGGAGGGAGAGGGGGACAGAGAGGGAGGGAGACACAGGGAGAGCAAATCAGCCGTGTGGTGTGTGGGAATGTCTGCTCGTCAGCAGGTAGACTGCGTGCATGTAGCCAAGGGTGGCCAGTGCCAGAACCCCCCCTCTTCACCATGGCAAAACACAGGGCCATGTCACAACCTGTTCACGAGCACAACGACAGCTACCTGCATTATATAAGTGTGTGGATCCACTCCATGTGCACATGTACAGTGCTACACGGAAGGCACCAATGCATGGCTCGCCACACCTGCCCACTCCACTGCTGACTGCAGTCACACTTGACGCAGCAAGTAAGACTGTGCCACACATAGTTAAAGGGGCCAAAGTGGTGCCCAAGGGACACACCCATGCACAAGTGCACTGTGAGTGGAATGCAAGACAGATCCTAATTCCAAGAGGAAAAGTGCCAACTTTGAAACTGATGAAACATGGATGTTGCATGGACCAAAATTAACATTGTCTCTCTCACACACAGGTCAACGTCGTGGTTCACCCCCCAACACTGGGGGGAAAGACTCACAGGACCCGGATCTGCGGGAGCCCGATCCCACCGGCAGCGACGACTCTCACCACTCTGTGGACGACCCCGACCGACCTGGCCCCTCTGGTGTCCAACGAACTGCAGCACCTGCGTCAGGTACAACTGTGCCAACCACCACCCCCACTCCTGCCACATCCCATGAGACACCCAGGATCCCTGCCCCACCACCACAATGTAGCCAGGCTGGCCAGGAGGGACACGGTGTCCCGGGCACCCAGGAGGAGGCAGGCGACAACGCCAATGCCACCCCTCAGGGGTCCCGGAGACCCGATGTACCCACAAGGGCAGGCCAGGTGCAAGTGGGCAGGGGTGGTGGGAGTGGAGGACGGCGGAGGCGCGAGCCTGACCAGTTGGCTGGGGAACCGGTATTTTCCCATGTCCGTAACATCCTGGAATCATACCGGTAGGACACCACGGGCCTGGCCCAGGTTGTGTCCGTCCTCGAGGGGATCAAGACCCAGCAGGCCCAGCAACATGCGGAGCTACATGCCTGTCTACTGCAACACCAACGGAGGATGGAGGACAGACAGGCTGAGCAAGTGACGGTGTTCCAGGGGATTCACGATACACTCCGTCGGATGGCCGACAACATGGGCAACCCTCCCTGTGCCAGACGGCGTAGAACAGCACCACCCACAGGGAGGGATCAGGAGGAGGAGGAGACATCCGACGGAGCATCCCAAACATCGTCACGGCCTGCTTCTGAGGGTCCCCGCAGGAGGCCGGGTCGTCCACGGAAAGGACCGTGAGGGTCAGCGCTACATCACCATCTCCCAGGACACCTGGCCTGGCACCTGGCCCACTGGAGCAACAGCATCACAGCATCACAGCATCAAGAGACATTCTCTGCCACATGGCCCTGCTGGTCACTGTCTGACCAATGTTGACAAAGACTGTGGCATGGACAATGAGGATTTCCAATGGCAAGGACACCAACTCCCCTACTGAACTTTGGATTCCAAACTCCCGGAAAGCCCCTCACTTTATCCCCCCCGCCCCCCAAATAAAATATCAAACCATGAAGAGAAGATGCCTGCTGGTTGCATTATTACCTTACATGTGTGTTGTAAAGTCTAAACATGCCTGAGTTCTCTTTTGACTTCAACCATCCACACCCTGGGGCCTGAGTCTGGCACAGGACACACGGGTCACAGTGTATTAGGCAAGACAGACATGGAGCACCATACACACCCGTGATGGGCCCAACCAGCTGAGGGGGTGGCCGCACAACCGTGCTGACAGACACATTGAGTACAGCAACAGTCATGCGCAGAGGTCAGGGATCATGTGGAGTGTCCTGGGGGGCACCCAGGTATGTGTAGACAGGTGGCAGAACCATGTCCTGCAAGCTTGAGTCCGGTGGATGCAGAGAATGGGGGCCTGGCCAACGTTGGATGCATGGGGATGGCACATGTCACAATACCCACACAGTCATGGACATCATGCCCAATACACAGTCTCAGCCCACACACACAGCTTGCATCTTGCTACTCGACACATCGACACATAGCCACTATCCGGGAAAACCATGCCAGACATGCTGGATGCACCGTGGCAACACACCAGCATTGACTAAGAAGAGGCACCTTGGAGGCATAGGGACACCTTTATTAGTCATGTTTTCGTGATTGCAGAGGCAACTTGAAGTACACATGAACACATCATGTGGAGTGACATGTGGGTCCAACACTGGCACCCCCCTTCTGCAGCACAAATGCGTGATAGCCATGGAACTGGCACACAATTGTCGGCCAACAGCTAAACACCCACAGCTGCTCACGGAGAGACTGCCATACACCATTGATCCGCTGATGTAGAAGTCCCACACCATGTCAAGCCAATGCAAACCGTATGTGTCCGAGGGCAGTGTTACACACATTGATGCCATCATCACAATCCACTATCCCATCACTGATGACTGTCGGACCATCTATTCAGGTGTACCCAGCTGCATGTTATGTGTACCATGGTGATGCTACATGTCTGCAGAGGAACCAAACATCGACAGGGGCAGTGTGCATACATCGTGAACAACTGCCACACCCAATACACCCCTGATGCATTCCTTACCCTAAGGAGACTTCCAAACGTGTCCGTGCCTGTAACGCTGAGTCAGCCCACGATGACGTGTCCATGAGGAATAGCAGTGCCACAACAATGCAACCAGCAGACGGCATGCGCAAGTACCTGGGGAAGAGAGACACACAAGAAGTCAGCCACAAAAAGCACAGCCACTTGCATGTGCATTTACTCGACACATGTATGGATGACAACATGCTAGGTCACAATTATGACTGGGGAAATACAACCATCACTGCCACCATCACTCCAGTGACACACCCACACACACCTCTGACTCACGTGCCATACATGCAGGTGGAGACACACATCACAACACATGCCACACGGGGACCAATGCGTGCACACTCAGACACTGGTACTCACCACTAAGCAAAGAAGTCGCGTATGAGCCGAGTCCGGATGTCCTCTTGCGGCTCCACATCCTCCACATCACTAGCCCCATTGCCAAGCCCTTCGTCCTCCACAGGTGGATGGTCCTCGTCATCTTGATCCAGGATGAGTGGCACAGCTTTCTCAACTGCCATGTTGTGCAGCATGCAGCAGACCATGAAGATCTTGCAGACCTTCGCAGGGGCATATGGGAGTGCGCCGCCGGTCTTGTGGAGGCACCGAAATCGGCTCTTCAGCAGGCCAAACGTCCTCACTATCACTCGCCTTGTCCGGCCATGGGCGGTGTTGTAGCGGAGCTGGGCCGGCGTGATGGGGTTGCGGAGAGGTGTGAGCAGCCATGGCATGTTGGGATAGCCAGCATCCCCTACATGGGAAGCACATGGACATCGTTAGAAGTGGTGAAGCGGTCGTGCTGGTAGGCTATGCAAAATACAGGACAGACAGACTGTACCCACCAACAACACATGCTCTTTCGTTGCGCAGCTGCATCATCATTTCAGGCATCCTGCTACGCCTCATGATGTAGGCATCGTTTGCTGATCCTGGAAAACGAGCACAGACATGTGAAATCACCATGTTGGACAGACACACCACAAGGGCATTTATGGAGTGGTAGTGCTTCCGATTGCGGTACGCTACCTCCCGTGCGTGTGGTGGTACCAAAGCTACATGTGTCCCATCTATGGACCCAATGACATGGGGCATCCCTCCCAGGGCATAGAATCCACGCTTGACCGCAGTCAACTGTTCAGGGGTTGGGAACTTGATGAAGTCATCCAGGTGAATCAACATGGCCTCTAAGAAATCATGCAGCACACGGCAGAACATGCTCTGGGACATGCCACCAACATGAGCTATGGTATATTGAAAGGTACCCGTGGCAACAAAATGTAGGGCAGCCATTACCTTCAACTGGGGTGTCAGTGCCGTAGGATACCTGTGCTGCGGTTGCAGGTGTGGTGCCAGTCTCGCCGTCAACTCCAGAATCAACGGTTGGGGGAAACGGTAGCACCGGATACTGTCATTCTCCCGCATGGCAGCCAAGTCCGGAATTGGTCGGGCAAGAGGCGGCGCTCTGCAGTAATTTGGAAGTGACAAGGAAGAGTGAGTGCACTACGACAACAATTCATATGT
The DNA here is from genome assembly GCF_964204655.1 of Triturus cristatus. Classification (NCBI taxonomy): domain Eukaryota; kingdom Metazoa; phylum Chordata; class Amphibia; order Caudata; family Salamandridae; genus Triturus; species Triturus cristatus. The sequence continues at coordinate 965,391,093 of NC_140579.1, read as the reverse complement.
ACTGAGCACATGTTAATCTGTCAATACACATATGCTACATAGGGAGTCAGGTATGTGCTACATGCCCTGGACACGTATGGCTGCCAGGTGACACTCCTACCAAGACCCAGCTACACACGGAGATTGAGAACCTCCCCATGCCATGCCATGGGAATAGCTGTGTCCCAGTGCAAGTGAACAGCCAGACGCAAGACAGGAGTGACATACGCCCACACATCAGCAGAAGTAGGATGCCGATTGCAGAGACTGGTAGCGGAACACTAGAGCCACAGGTCACATGACATTACACTAGGACAGCCCACACAGCTTGTCATGAAGGTGCACATGTCATGACTCACCACACATTCATTGTGAGGATGCAGACATGTCCTTGTCACGCTACTCCGTGTCCCATGCATACATGTGCACCTCACATCCGATACCACATGTGGCATGGTGTGCGGAACAGTGTGCAATGTCAATCTACACACAGACACATGTTGGTTGCTGCAACAGCTGCAGCTTTTGAGGGTGCTCCAACATCAACCTGATGGGAAGCCCCCACACATACATGACATAGTCCCATTGTGCACCGTGGGTAGTGACAAGTCAGGTGTGGTAACCCCTGTACCGGGCATCAGGGGACACTTCCGTGTGTTGGTGTCCGTGCCATGCCAGTGACGCTCATCCCAAGTGTGCAGTACGACATGCACACATGTCAAAGGAGTCAAGGGCATGCCTGGCACACATTGCACCGTCACACAGTACATCTGTACACATCTCATCATACATCTGGTGCCTTCTCGACTCAGGAGTAATGTTCCACATCACAGCCTGTCACACCTGTGCCCCACACATGTAGTAATGCACAGACGATGCCTTGATGTCCATTCATGGACAAGTATGTCCATCCATGGACAAGTATGTCCGCCCTATTTCTACCTGTGTGCCGCCTGTCACCACTGTGATGTGTGAAAACCGCTGTACTGCTGCTAAGAGGGCCTGTGTACGTTCCCATATCACTATGGGAGTGCTGCCGTATGTGTACCCATCGTGATGGCGAGCGTACAGGCATGTGTACGGTCCGTACCACTACGAGTACGCATACGCAAGAACACCCATAGTGGTAGGGCCGTACGCACGCCTGTACGCTCCCTATCACTATGGGTGTCCTCGCGTATGCGTACTCGTAGTGGTACGGGCCGTACACACGCCTGTACGCTCCCTATCACTATGGGTGTCCTCGCGTATGCGTACTTGTAGTGGTACGGGCCGTACACACGCCTGTACGCTCCCTATCACTATGGGTGTCCTCGCGTATGCGTACTCGTAGTGGTACGGGCCGTACACACGCCTGTACGCTCCCTATCACTATGGGTGTCCTCGCGTATGCGTACTCGTAGTGGTACGGGCCGTACACACGCCTGTACGCTCCCTATCACTATGGGTGTCACTTCGAGTGGGACTGAGGCGGAAGAGAGTGAACCCGGGGACCTGTCGACTGGCACAACAGAGTATGAAGCTGACGGGTCCGAGGATGATCTCTCCGAGTGGGCGGTGGCTGCACCACCATCTGACAGCAGCCCTACATCTGGCACCGCCCCCTCCATTGGCATCAGCCGCCTCCCACGTGCTCGTGTCCCTTCCCAACGTGCCCGGTCACCACATGTCTCCTTCCTGCCAGGCACCGCACCCCCTGCCCCTGTCTCCACTGCTGCCGCCAATGCTGAGTCTGTGGACATCCAGCGGCAGTTGCAGATTGGTCAGACTGCGATCCTTAATGTCCTCCATGGCCACAGCCAGGTCCTCAACAACATGGAGGCATACTTGGAGGGCATTCATTCATCGCAGGCTGACCAACGCAACTTGCTGAGGTCCATAGACTCCACACTGACTGCAGCAGTGGGTCTCCTGCAGCGCTACGTCCCACCCCCTACCCCTGCTCCTTCCACAATTCCCACTCCCATGCCTGTCCCACATACACCCAGACGTAAGCATGCACCCACCACAACAGACACAGGCACCACACCAGCAGGGAAGGTCCGCCACACACCTCCTGACACGCACACACAGGGTGCAGTAGGCACACCCACTGGGTCGGGGGGCAAACGTGTGACACGCAGCCAGAGTGGGAGTCCGCATTCCACCCAATCCACTCCCTCCAAATCCCCTCCCCTCAGCTCTCCTGGCCACATCTCCCCCAAAGACTCCTTCATGGCCGCTCTGTCCCTGAGCCCCACAGTGACACCACCCCGCAAGCGGTCAAGGAGGTGTGCAGTGAGATCCTGGCCTCCGCCTTTGGCCCTGCCCCACCCCCTGTGGTGGAGTCCTCCATCCCTGCACCCACGACGCCTACCCTTCACCCTCCTGTCCCTGCGGTGCCTGTTTCTTCCCCCCCACATGATGCCCTCACCCCTGTGGAAGACAACGGATTGTAACTGTGCAGGCAAGCTAGGGGACACGCATCCCACTGTGTCCCCCATCCAGCTGGGACTCCTGGACTGCCCTATGGCCTTTGTTAATATTGGACTTACGTCATACTAGTTTTTTGCTCATGCTGAATAAAGCTATTTATTTTTTGCCCTTGGAACACTCCTGCATTGCTGGCATTGCTGTTGGTGGGGCTGCTACATGGTTGTGGGTGTTGGTCATGTGTTGGGTGTGTGGGAAATGTAGTAGTGTGCTGCTCATAGGGGGGACCCTGGGATCTGTGTGCCATCACACGGTGTTAGCTACCTTTCTCCATTCATGTAAGCAGTTGCTGCATGTTGCAATTGTCCCAAGGTGTATTCCTTCCTCTGTGTACCCTGACTTCTTCCCTGCAGGGTGTCCCCTGACTTTAGCACAGAGCTGTGTGTCCATTAGCTGGGTGTGTGACGTAGTCCTTCACCTTTGCACATGCATGCTGAGCGATGTCTCCACCTGCATCATTCGTGGTATCCTTGGTAGTCATTGTACTTGTGTATGTGGCCTATTGACATGACTTCATGTGTACATGTTTTCTTTTCTGCGCTATGCATGCGTATACTCCCAGCCTCGCACACATGTGGTACATGTACTGCAGGGTCTTTGTGCACCTGACTGACATTTGTGGGCATGGTATCTGTGGCTACTCCACCCTTTGCGTTCCATGGGCACTGCTGGGAGTGATGGGCACCCACCCCTCCTGTCTCTGGGCACGGCTGGGAGGACTCTGCACACACCCCTCCTGCCTCTGGGCACTGCTGGGAGGACTCTGCACACACCACTCTTGTGACTGGGCACTGCTGGGAGGACTCTGCACCCACCCCTCCTGTGTTTGGGCACTGCTGGGAGTGATAGGCCCCCACCCCTCCTGTCTCTGGGCACTGCTGGGAGTGATAGTCAACCACCCCTCCTGTCTCTGGGCACTGCTGGGAGGACTCTGCACCCACCCCTCCTGTGTCTGGGCACTGCTGGGAGTGATAGTCAACCACCCCTCCTGTCTCTGGGCACTGCTGGGAGGACTCTGCACACACCCCTCCTGTCTCTGGGCACTGCTGGGAGTGTTAGGCACCCACCCCTCCTGTCTCAGGGCACTGCTGGGAGTGATGGGCACCCACCCCTCCTGTCTCAGGGCACTGCTGGGAGTGATAGGCCCCCACCCCTCCTGTCTCAGGGCACTGCTGGGAGGACTCTGCACACACCCCTCCTGTCTCTGGGCACTGCTGGGAGTGATAGGCACCCACCCCTCCTGTGTCTGGGCACTGCTGGGAGGACTCTGCACACACCCCTCCTATTTCACAATATGTACGCTCATGGCATACACGGATGTGGGTACGCTCCATGCATTCGAGGTGGGGGTACGTGTCGTACTTACACTGTTGGGGTGGGGGTACGCTCCATGCATTCGAGGTGGGGGTACGTGTCGTACTTACACTGTTGGGGTGGGGGTACGCTCCATGCATTCGAGGTGGGGGTACGTGTCGTACTTACACTGTTGGGGTGGGGGTACGCTCCATGCATTCGAGGTGAGGGTACGGGTCGTACTTACACTGTTGGGGTGGGGGTACGCTCCATGCATTCGAGGTGAGGGTACGGCTCGTACTTACACTGTTGGGGTGGGGGTACGCTCCATGCATTCGAGGTGAGGGTACGGGTCGTACTTACACTGTTGGGGTGGGGGTACGCTCCATACGTACGCGGGTGGGGGTACGTGTCGTACTTACACTGTTGGGGTGGGGGTACGCTCCATACGTACGCGGGTGGGGGTACGGGTCGTACTTACACTGTTGGGGTGGGGGTACGCTCCATACGTACGCGGGTGGGGGTACGGGTCGTACTTACACTGTTGGGGTGGGGGTACGCTCCATACGTACGCGGGTGGGGGTACGTGTCGTACTTACACTGTTGGGGTGGGGGTACGCTCCATACGTACGCGGGTGGGGGTACGTGTCGTACTTACACTGTTGGGGTGGGGGTACGCTCCATGCATACGGGGTGGGGGTAGGGTCCGTACATATCCGTCCCCACGCTATGTGATGCTTGTGCGGCCCGTACCCAGGCCTTTGCCACGTGGGTACGAGCCGTCCCGCCATTGTTGGGGTGACGTGGGTGTGGGCGTGGTACGACTCGTACCCACGCTCTTCAGGCGTGGGTACGGGACGTACCTGTCTGGTTGTGTTGCCGGTTCGCGTCGTGACGGACTTCCGTTGTGGCGGTCGCTGGCTTAGCTGGACACGCCCCCACCCCCTCGTAGTGACCAGGGCATGGGAGTCAGGTATGTCCAGGGCATGTGTGCTGTGTGACTTTGGTGGGGGGTTTGTGGCCTGCCCTGGTCCTGCCACCCCCACCCCACCCCGCTTTCCCCCCTCCCTTAGTTGTTCTGACCTTCTGCGGCGTCTGCGTCCGAACCTGTAGAGGAGGTCGACTGCTATGAGGGCCGGGATGACACGTAGGTTCGGGTCCATGTCTGTCCGTCGCGTACGTGTCCTCCTTGTTCGCGTCGTCCTGTCTGTCCGTCGCGTACTGGTCCTCCTTGTTCGCGTCGTCCTGTCTGTCCGTCGTGTACTGGTACTCCTTGTTCGCGTCGTCCTGTCTGTCCGTCGCGTACTGGTCCTCCTTGTTCGCGTCGTCCTGTCTGTCCGTCGCGTACTGGTAGTCCTTGTTCGCGTCGTCCTGATTTCCCGGCAGTTTTTGGCAGCCGGAAAATATTCACCGTGCGGGATGACGTCGGTGCGAATCGTAATTCCTGGTTCGTGAATGGCAGGCTGCGAGCGTCCCGACGTCAGGTCGGCGCTTTCCCGGATCGCATTTGTAGGTTTATTTTGTTCGGTCGGGGTTTTTTACGATTCGTACGGAAATGGTGTTCCCGTGCGAATCGTAATTCCATGTTTGTTTATTGTTCCCACCGGGTACGCGTCGGATGGAGAATATGCTCCGTCCGATGGTTCGTACCCGGTTTTTACAGGATCGTGATCGGCGCCTAAGTGTCTCCTTGTGCTCTTTTAGTGCGCTCCTATATGCACTTCTCACTAGTTTTATTTCTAATTGACTTCTGTTCTACTTGTGGAGGGCTTTCTTCAGGTTTGTGTGGGCTGTGCATGCCTGGTCAAACCACCCCTGCTCCTTGAACTGTCTCGTCTTAAGTTCCACAGTTAGGCTTTTCTTAATCTCCGCAGAGATAAAACAGAATGAATCCAAGACCTCTTTACTAGCAACGGACTCATTCAAACAAACTGCGAAGGCCTCATTGCATTTAGTTATTAGTTTCTTGGTAAACACTGCCGGGTCAACCTTCGACCAGCTCAAAGAATACCCATTCAGTCTACTAAGGGAGATGTTATATTCATATTGGTCCAACAAATTCCCCTTTTCAGGTGCATAGCTCACTAGGTGAAAAGAAATGCTCATTTTAAAGTGATCACTCATTGCATTGGCAGGATTTACAAAGTTAACCCTATTTGAGTGACGGTTGGTGACTAAAATAAAATCAGTTCTAGAGCCACATCCTCTACCATCAAAAGTGCACCTAAAAGGTACTGTTGGGGTACATAATTCATTAGCAAACCATAAGTCAAACTGAAACAGAAGAGAATTTTGCAGGTTCCCTGACGTTGTATGTGTAAAGTGGGCCTGTTCAACGTCTCTTTCATTCCTTAAACCACAAATACCCCGCATTGCATGTTGACACAAAGCATGATTAAAATCCCCACCCCAAATAATGCACGTCTTTCTTCATGTCGTCCTGTATTTTAGATAGTGCATTTTCTAATGTACTAACACACTCCCTAGCTGCTCTTTGGGAATGTTATTGTAAATATTTAACAGAGCGACACAAAACTTCTTTTCCACGTGTAATAATATAATCTGGTAATAGGTGGCCTAAGTCTTAAAAGTTATTTTAGGGACATTCACACTGTTTGATACATAAATACACAATCCACCCTTATTCCTCCCGTGGGCCGAGGTTACCACCAGTGTGTGTAAGGTTTTATAACCATTGATATGTAGTTCGTTTACCAGCCACGTTTCTTGAAAACACAATATGGCGAAATCTTCTACAAAAGTTACCCATTGTGAATCACTAACTTTCATATGCAGCCCTGCAACATTCCAAAACAATATATTACAACATGGTAACCTTTTCGCTACTTCTTCCCTCTGTATTGCTACTGGGGCGTAACTGTCAGTTTCATTTATATTGGTAATCCAGCCCAGTGACTCTGTGGCGATTACAGAAGACCCCATTGAAGCGGGGCCCTCCAATCCTGCTGGCAAGTTGGCAAAAAAAATGTCAGTGGTGCCAGTTGTGCCGGGCCTGGAAAACATAACACACCTCCTTTTTTGGGGCACATGATGCCTCAGTGATAATCCTATAATTCCAGTGGCCCTGCAAATAACTGCCTCCCTTACACGCCCATATCACTTTCCTTCTTTCCCCGAGCCTTGAGATGTAAATCCGGAGCTCATTCCCTCATTTTTCTGCCACTTGACAGAACTATTTTCCTCAAACTTTTCGCAGTGTGCAAAGGAGTATGCCCCTTCCAAAAACCACAGGATTGAAACCCTGTAGAGACTGGCACAAGCAGATGTCTGTAACAGATCACTGCCAGGTATGTCTCCGGTGCCTGGCTTCATTGCACAACTCCAAGTACTGCTGGATCTGTTCCACGTTGTACCGGAGGCTGTCCAGGACCACAAGGCCAAGCTCTACACCGCACAATACTGTCGGAAGGTGCAAACGGGTAGGTCTCACTCAAAGTCAAGAATGCAGATGCATTCTCACTCTTGAGGTCGTTCTCCAGAGAGATCTTTGTCCCACTTCAAGTCTTCAAGTAAGTCAAAGTCAAAGGTAGCTTTATTCGATTAAAAATATAAATCATAAAAGCACAGTTTAGCACACATTTAAAAGATAGCACAGTTTAGCACACATTTAAAAGATAGCAACATGTACACGTGAATGTACATAAACAGCAAACAAATTAAAAAGTACAAACATGAATAAGAACCAGGACTCATATTCCACATTGTTTTCCTAGAGTTGATGACGCTTTTTAGGTCTCGCCTGGCGTAAGACTGCGCAGACATGCGCAGTCTCGCTGGCGAGATTTAACGTTTTAGGTTAGATTTCTCTAGTGGGCTTTAAGCCCCGCCCCTCCTTTCCATTGGCTGGCGTCACCGTTTATGCTAAACGGTGGCCAGCCATTGGAAAGGAGCGTCTCGTGACGTACACTTTTCGCTTTTAGAGCCGTCCCAGTTGGACTGGCTGCCCCGACTTACTGCTGGCGTAAAAGTTTTTTTTATCTTTATGGGTTCAAACACATGGCACCATAAAGATAAGAAACCAGCCATGCAAGACAGTCCACCCGGGACGGCTCGCAAGCCAGTCCAACTGGGACGGCTCTAAAAGAGGAAAGAGGAAAAACAACGTAATTGCGAGCACTTGGTTTCCAAACGTTGGTATGTTGGTGGCTAAGACGCACTCTTAAAAGCTGAGAGCACCCTTTAAATTGTGCAATACAGGATCATTTAAGTGGACTGTACACTTGAAAAGGGGGCATAATGACTCAGGACATCACTTTGCTTTAATGTGCGCTTTAATTTTCATTATGCACCAGTAAGCGAAAAGTGAATTGTGCACCATAACTGAACAGCGTCTTGTATGACATTACTGCACAATGCAACATATAAGCAAGTACTGAACTAGGCAGTGCATGTACCATGGCGGCTGTGGCATCCCGAGTGAACACGAATTGTCCGATCCGTAGCTTCTCTTCTGGTTGCACACAGCGAGCAGCCAGAAGCCACTGGGCGCGCCCGGGGGTCCATGCCCCGCAACCGAAAGCCCAGCGCACGCGCCCCATTTAGACTCGGCTAAGCCACACATCGGAGAGTGACAGATAGAAAACAGAGCTCAGAACTCTGCAAGATGACGCACATCCGGATACACAGACATTCCTCCGTTTTACTCACAAGAAGGCGGACATCTTTAAACTATGATACGTCTTTTGGCGCAATGAACGACTGTTGTTGTAATTATCTTTTGGCTCGCAGCGTCTAGTAGTCCTTCCTTACACTCACATCCTGATGAGACCCAAATAAAGGGTTCAAAACGTGTGGAGTACCCGAAGAGGAGGAACCCATTGATCACTCAAAGTGGCATATATTTTGCTCTGTACAGACAAAAGGAATGTTTTGAGGTGGAGCTGTGTTTCTCATCTATACAGTAGGGTTACCTCACAGTGGACCGTGACAGAACTTTATGTACGGACACTTTTTTTTTACAAAGAATTGGGGTCTAGGACATGACTTTGCCTATTTGTATATCTTGTATATATGTCTAATGTATATGTAACCCGTTTGTTTAACCCATGTAAAAAATGAAGAGTCCCAACCAGATATGAAATAAGAAATTAAATACAATTGTGACATGGAATGATACAGGAATGTGATCTGTATAATCTAAATTCGCTGGGATTAGGACGCAATGCACTGTAGTAATTAAATGTACTCCATGGAAATGATGTTATGATATTTGTTCCTCCACCTCATTTTCTTTTTGAATTCCCTTGTAGTACGTATCAGGTAATTAAGGATACTGTAATTAGCATGCACACTGGTTACAAAAGAAAGATAGTAACACAGAAATTAATAAAATATTTTGTGCTCTCAGTGTAGTGTAGACCAAGATTATCGAGCATCACTTGTATCAAGTCCATTATGTTGCTTTAATGCAATACAATGTCACTTCACCACCACAAAAGTCACAACGGGTAACAAATAAGAAACGTGTCTTCTAACTAGATTGTAGTCACTAGGATCCACGATAAGTCTGTGAATAATTTTCTATAAATGGCCCAAAAAATTGTATTTTATGGAACTCACCCCTGCGCACCTCAATCAGCCTCTACGAGGGCTTTTCAGGGGGGTGGCCCAGCCCAGCCTCCTCCGGTCTATGACGGGCTAAGACGGGCCCGCTGGGACCTCCGTTGGCCTCTTCAGGCGTCCAAAGCCCCTCCTCTCTGCTGGGCAGGGCTCGTGGAAAAGTGCTGAGTGCTCAGGGTCAGGGACCGGCAAAAGTGATGAGTGCTTTCTCCCGCACTGCGGGACCTCCGTTGGCCTCATCAGGCGTCCAAAGCCCCTCCTCTCTGCTGGGCAGGGCTAGTGGAAAAGTGCTGAGTGCTCAGGGCCAGGGACCGGCAAAAGTGGCGAGTGCTTTCTCTAAGACTAAAGGCAAGAAGTTGAAACGTGATTATCCTTCATCCTGTCACTCTCCTAGTCGCGTGGTTATCAGGGTCTCTCTCAGTTTCAGTCCCAGTTCCCTCCCATGGAGAGATTCCCCAACTGGTTGTGATTCAGCTCAAATTTCTGGGCAATCGGTGACACTGCAAAAGGTCAAAGCTTTCAGGGAGACCATGTTATGCATTTCTGATACAGTCTTTTAACAGCAGAATCCTCACCTTACAATATATTCCCCAGCTATTCGACTGGATCCGGAAAATCTTGAGCAGTACTTCTGCGCACTGGTAGTTGCTGTGCATCCATCGACCCCTCCTCTGCATCATTTGCTTTGGAAGTGACGTGCTTGGTGCCTATTTAGGCACCACCCTAGTGCTCTGACATTTGTTCCTTTCTTTCTGCACCAACAGTACGGATCCTGTGAGCTACCTCTGTCACCTTTTGACAATGTTTTTCAACTTTTTGTTGACTCTTTTGAGCAATGTTGCTCCCAGTGTGCTAGGGAACTTGTCCTCTAACAAGCCCACTGGTTTTAAGCCTTGCGAAGAATGTCACAGACAGCTGTCTGCTTCTGATCCTCACTTGCTCTGTCTGTGATTCCTGGAGTCAGACCACGACTCCATGACCTGCACCAACAGTTGGTCGATGCACCCAAAGGTAAGCCGGGGGCAAGCTATTAAGCTTCTAGTGGTGTGGCACAAAAAGTCACTACATTATTCTTGGTCCCGATCTCAAGAAATGTCTAAGGCCTGGTCATAGGTCTCGCAGTTGGTCGCCTTCAAAGCACAAGTCGTCACCATGGAAGTCAGGTAAGTGAAAGAAGCACATGATGAATAAGTCCAAGCGTACTTTGCTTTCTTCCCCTTGATCTCGTGCTTCTAAGCCCTGCTCCCTCATTCCTCCCGTGGACCTGCAGGCTGGGTCAGCTCTGCGCTTCATCGTCTTCCTCTGAGCTTAAGTGACCCCTGCCCAACTTCAGGTGTTTTATGTGGCCATGCATTCCATTTTTGGGGCCCCGGCTCCCTGTGGCGCGACTTCAGGCTCACAGAGCAGAGAAGTGCCAAAGCTGGGGTACCACTAGCAGGATGCTCCTTATGCGAGCTGAGCTTTTTTAGATACACCTCCGGATCTGTACCAGTGCTGAGGCCTATGCCGCAATCTGTCCTCCCAATGCCACAACCGACGTCGCTTGTACCAGCCGACAATGCAGGCCCAATTGTCCTTTCTGAAACCTAGACGATGCTGCCTCAGTGCCACTCAATGTTGACCCTGGCGCTGTCTGGAACTCGACAACCATCTGGCTCTGACATGCTGCCCCAGGCCTTTGACAATTCTAGTGCTGAATTGGATTTTTGGAGGGCGATCATGATGCCTACCCGTTCTTTGAGCTCCCTGATGAAATAGCTCATCACACCTAAGATGACAACTGGTATGAGGAGCTGATAGGTGCCAATTGACTGAACACGTCCCCAGATGCTGGCATGGTCTCATATCTCAAACCTGCCGTGGAGGAAGGCGTTTCCGTCTCTATTGTGGTGAAGAGGGGAGCAGAGGTCCTCAACCTGCTGCTTCCCTTCAACCGGGTTAAGATCAACGTCCTAACAGAGGTGTTTCACCCTGGGCCCCTGCTTCCGTTCAACAAAGTCCTCACAGACACTCTTTTGGAGACTTGGGCCAAGCCATGCCCAGGTGTTCCAATGCACAGAATTATTGCCCATGACCACCACCCTGTTCCAGTGGGAACCAGCTTTCCTTACTCAGCACCCAAACACCGGGAGCCTAGTGGTTCAGGTCTCAGCAGAAAAACGACATCCTAGCCCATTCCCCACTGCTCCTCTGGACAGGGAATCCAAGAGGATGGACATCTTTGGAAAGAGAATCTTTCCCTCATCCCCTTCCTGAAGAAAGAGAATTCAAGGTGCTCACTTTGGCTCAGGTCTTGTCTGCCCTGGACTCTGGAGACTGGATGGTAGCGTTGGACCTACAAGGGGCTTATGTTCATATCCCCTTCTTGCATGCCCACAGGTGTTACTTGCCGTTCTCGGTAGGCCACAAGCATTTCTAGTTCACTGTGCCCCCCTTCGGCCTCAGTGAGCCCCTGGTTTTCACAAAAGTTATGTTGGAGGTAGCAGCGCACCTTGAGACGTCAGGGGTCCAAGCATTCCCCTACCTTGAAGACCCAGGCATTCGTCCAGACTATGACAAACTTCCTGCATTCTCTAGGATTCACTATCAACATGCAGAAGTTACACCTGACTCCTCAGAAGTTCCAGGACAATCAGGCTATGATCCAGCTATTGTTGCCGGTTACGAGGAGCAGAAAATACAGCATGACAGAGATAGGACTTATCACGGTCTGAAATAAAGAGTCAAGCGGTTCCGTGAGGCGTCTCTTGGATAGGAGAGACATGCGTCGTCCAAGAGGGCAACAGTATTGACAGTTGGGTTGATACTTCACCCTACATATTCACGTAGAAATAACAACTACAGAAGTTAGCTAATCAAATCCAGGCTTAGGATAAATCGGGAACGATTATCTTTTCTTGAGCCTTGAGAAAGCCTAGGGGGGGGGGGGGGGGGCAAACGTACATCGGCTGCTGCTGTTCTTTAAGAAATGAAATAAAGTAAACAGAAGGACCTGATTCAAGATTCTTTTTAGAATTCAACTCAAAGGACATTGAATACATATATTGTGAAAAAAGAATCTCTATTCATTTATTGATTCTCCTATGCTTTTGGATAATAGTTATAGCGGTTGTATATGATCCAGATATATAAGCCTCTCTCTTGGACTTAGGTGAGACTGACTCTGATGAGCTCCTGCATACTTCTGCTGAAGCACACCTGATGGCACATGCAGGCTCTCCAGTGGGACCTGAAGTCCTAGTGAGCGCAGCATTAGGGATATCTCTCCGACCTGGTCCAGATTTTAAAGGAGATTGCAAAAGATCTGTAGTGGTGGCTGACAAACCGTAATTGGATCTGCGGCAGACCCCGTTCCCTTCTCCACCTGGACCTGGCAGTGGTAACCAAAACATTGCTTCTGGTTCGGGCTGGCCACTTGAGAGAGGTGGAGTTCAGAGGACTCCCCAGCTCCACATTAATCTTGTGCAGCTGAGGGCAATTCACTTGGCATTTAAAGTCATCCTCCCATCCATTAAAGGAAGGCTGGTTCAGTTGTTCACAGACAATACTACTGCCATGTGGTATTGCAACAAACATGGAAGATTGGGTTCATGGATTCTGTGACAGGAGGCCCGCCTTTGGACCTGGCTGGAGCAACTGGACCTGTGCATTTCAGGGCATGCAAACTCAGCCACCGATGCCTTGCCGATTGCGAATGACATCTGCACCTAGAGGTGGCCATGGTCTGTTCCGAGAACGGGGAGAAACGTGGCTCATTCTATTCGCCACCGCAGAGAACGTGCAATGGCAGCTCTTTTGTGCATTGGAGTTTCCAAAGCAGCTCTTGCTCAAAGACTTGTTCAATTCAGACTGGAACCCTGGACTCAGGTATGTATTTTTGATGGTACCGCTCCTGCCTCAAGTTCTCAAGAAGATTAGGACTGACACGGCCCAAGTCATCCTAGTGGTTCTGGACTATACAAGAAGAGTCTGTTATTCGGAACCCCTGAGCATGAGCATCTCTCCTCCGATCAGCCTGTATCTTCGGGAGGACCTTCTGTCGCAGCAGTAGGGCAGTGTTCTAAACCTGGACCTGCACACACTCTACCTTCATGCGTGAAGATTGAGCGGCGACAGTCGAATGCCTTTGATCTGCCTCCTGAGATCTGTTATGCAATCTTGGCAGCCATGCGTCCCTCAACAAAGAATACATTCCATTGGGGCAAATTTGTAGCTTGGTGCTCTTCTTGTCATGTGGACCCAGCTAGGCCTTGCCCTGGGCACTGTTAAAGGTTACCTTTAGGCCATATCAGCCCTCATTGTTTAAGTCACCCATTGTGACTTGTTCTGTTAAGGGCTTGCAACATTTGTTACCTCCTACCCCTTTCTGCATGCCACCTACTGGCATGCAGAAGTACTGCTCAAGATATTTCAGGTCCAATCTGACGCCTGGAGAATATTCTAAGGTGAGGAATCTGCGGTTAGAGTCTCTACCACAAAAAGCATTACTAAATATAGGTAACTTGTTCTTTTGCCACCATTTCTGCTCCCTCTGGCATGCTACCAGGGCCCAAGGATCCGAGGAGGCTTCCAGTCGAATTGCCGCTGGTGTCTGATCCGTCACGGACGTTGTCTGTGCCTCTTGACCCCGCTGAGGGATCTGCCTGACTCCAGGGCCAACGCACAATATGACTCCAAACCAACACCAATATTCTCCCCGAGTCTTTGTATTTTAACGCTGACAACGGAGGAAGAATCAATTGTCTTTTTAGACTTAGAAGTAAATCCATTATGACCTTGATCGAAGTCGTACCCACCACAAATACAACTGATTCAGCCCCATTCAGACACGGATGGGACAGTACCTTTACCCAGAAAAGTTCCCTTCATGTCACATTCGGAACATCATTATAGAGTTGACGGGGATGACACATCCCAATTTTAAACCTTCAAGATGCCAGTGTCTTATACAACTCCTTGGAAACTGGCTCCACCAGGTCCCTCCAAGGCAGAATATGCTTCATTTGCTGTTGTGATAATGAGATCTGTGGAAGTTTTGGCGCTCCAGTTTCCATCTGTTGAAGTGAAAACCAAAGTCTTCACAGAAGTCCTGCAACCAGGACAATATTCCTGTGAACCTCTTATCTCATTCAACACAGGCCTTACAGACACACTGCAGGGCACTTGAGCCAAGACTAGCTGTTGTCTACCAATTTAATAGAAAAGTGGCCAGAAAACATAGATGTGCTTCTGGATACCAGGCCTCACTCCTTCAACATCCTATGCCTGAAAGCCTAGTGGTTCAGCCATCCACGAGCAAACTCACCCCAAATGTATTCCCTACTACATCCCCTGACAGGGAATCCAAATACATGGAGGCATTCGGCAAGCAGATGTTCTCAACCAGCTTAGTACTCTGCTCAGTTATCGCACGTTGCCTCCTGGGACATTGTTTGCGTGCATTGTGGGACATAGGTTGACAATATCTTACCTACAGTCCTGTAATAATTCTGCGCTAGTCTTGTGCAAATTATCCAGGATGGACAAGACACAGCGAAATACATCTTCAGATCTGGACTTGACACCACCGACTGTTTGGGCTGGGGTTAATCCACATGCTTTTTAAGCGACATTCTGGTGTCACCGATGGGCATGCCATTCAATGGCACAAGTCACTTTGGAGACAAAGCAGACTCAGCCTGGGAGTGTTTAAAAGACAGCATAGTAACAGCATGCTCCTTCAGCCTTTCTGCACCCATGTGGCACTATCCCAAGTAGTTCCACCCTTTTCGGGACTTCCGAGGGTGTTTGGCGCAGAGACCACACCAAGGTCCACCTCAGCAGCAACAAACGCTTCAGTCTTTTGGAAGTCTGGGATCCGGCTGCCACCGTTGAAGTCAATAGAAGCAGTGCACTGCTTAGTCTCCCACGACCACTTCAAAACCCGTTTAGCATGTCCTCTGAGGCACATCACCATGCCATTGAAGGCAGGATACAATTTGACCACCACGGGTGGCTGAACATAACATCCGACATATGGGTACCCCTAATAGTTCAGCAGGGTTACTCTTTACCTGCAATAGAGAAGCAATCAGAGCGTCAGGCTCTTTTGGACAAAGGAACCTTTAAGAGGGTCCCAGCGTTGGAAACAAGCACTCGATGTGACTCCTGTTATTTCCTGGAGCCAAAGAAGGATAGAGGCCTTCGTCTATTTTAGATCTTCAGTCTCAACTTCTTTCTTGGGAAGGACAAGTTCAAGATGCTCACACTGGATGCAGATGAATGGATGTTGTCATTGGATCTGCAGGATAATTATTTTCATATCTGCGTCCTGCAGTCCCATAGATGTTACCTGTGGTTCAGCATGGGCCACAAGCATTTTCAGTTCTATTTGCTCCTTTTCCACCATACTAGCAACCCTCGGTTGTTCATAAAAGTGATAGCAGTGGTTGCTGCACATCTTCGCAGTTTGGGAAAACCAGTCTTTCCATACCTCATTGACTGACTGTTGAAGGCATGCTTGTCTCAGTCAGTTGTGGACCACTTTCAGACAAAGGCACACCTTCTCACATCTTGGTAGTCTTGATCAGTGTGCCGAAGGTTCCTGTTCACCTGAGCTGTTTTGGATGCACTGCTTTTTCACACCTTTCCACCCTCCCCTCGAGTACAAGACATTCGGGTTGTGATCCTGATGTTTCGGCCTCTGTTCTGGGTTTCATTGAAGCGACTCTGGGGCTTCCTGGCCTTTTTGCCTCATTCATCCTGCTCGTGGAACATGCCAGAAGGCACATGCAGCTTTTGCTGAGGGATTCTACAGTCTCAGTAGTGTCTGCAGCAAGGAAATCTGTTGGATTCCTTTCAGATTTCGAAGGAGACTGCAGAAGACCTCCAGTGGTGGCTCCTCAAGTACAGTTGGGTCAGTGCCAAACACTTCTCCTTAACCCACCCAGAGTTAACTTTTATGGGTAGGTAAGGCCATCTGGGAACGGTTGAGATCATTAGAAGCTGGTCTCCGGTGGAAGCCCAGTTCCACATTAGTCGGTAGGAGTTGCGGGCGATTCGCCTGGCACTGAACACCATTGCCATGGAGTACTGCAATAAACAGTGGAGAGGTGGGGTCCAGCTTTCTGTGCCAGGAGAACTTTCACCTCTCAAACTGCCTGAGCCACCAGGGCATATTCCTTATAGCGAAGCAACTGGCAGGATCTTTAAGCGGAAGGTATATGAACTCAGTCAGTGTTGCTTAGCGGATCACTAATGGCAGGTATGCTTAGGGTTGACACAGGACAACTTTCAGCAGTGAGTACCATCCTGGCTTGATTTTTTCTCTATCGTGAGGAACATGCAGTGTCCACGCTTTTTCGTGTTGTAGTTCCCTCTGAGACGCTTTTTGCCTGGAATGGAGCTTGGGACTCCTGTATGCTTTAGATCTCAGCGCATCTTGCCCAACGTTCTGAAGAAAATCAGGAACGACCAGGCCGCGATCTCTCGATGCATTAATTCTTGCCACGGCAACAAGTGCTGCGTTGGTTTCGGCAGCGGCGATGCGGGGAGATTCTTCTCGCACCACGGCGTTGCATTGGAAAAGCTGTCGCAAGAAGAGCGATCAGTCGATTTCCTTGTCGTTGCATTGCTTTTCCAGTTCCCAACAGCAGAAACAATTTTCAGAGGCCCAAGACAGTCACAAGCACCTCTTGGCAGGTCAAAACTCCCAGCAAGGAAGTTCAGGGGAGTTGGGGGTGAAGTATTTGTGTTCCTGAGACTTCAAAACAGGAGGCAAGCTCTACTCAATGCCTAGGAGACTTTCCTCAAGCAGGGGACACAGCACACAGCAAAGTCCTTCTCCTTTCCTTGGCAGAAAACAGCAACTGCAGGCCAACCACAGACACACAGCAAGTGCAGTACTTCTCCTCAGTTTCTCCAGCTCTTCACCTTGGCAAAGGTTCCTATTGATTCAAGAAGTTGTCTGAAGTTCAGGGGTTTTAGGTCTAATACTTATACCCCAAAATGTCTTTGTTCTCTTTGTGCGAGAGTCTCTAAGCCCAGTCCAAACCAGTTCTGTCCTTTATGGTGCAGCTGCCCGGCAGGAGGTGGAGACAGCATTGTGTAAGGCAGAGAGGCCCTATTCAGGTGTCAGGTAAATCTCCTCCCACCACTCTAAATGCAGACCGAGCCTATTCAGGTGCTAGTGAGAACTCCTCCCCCTACTCTGAATGCAGCCCAGGTCCAGTCAGACAAGCCCTGACTCATTCAGGATAGGCAGGACACACATCAACCCCCCCCCGTGGCTGTCTGAGAGAATGCCCCACCTTCTATTGCTTTAATCAACCTGGTGCCAATTGGGCAAGGCACTATTCACCAGTCTGCACGCACTTGTTGTATAAGGAACTAAATTTGGATGAAAAGTAGGAATAGGTGTGCATCCCTTCCCCCCACAATTGTTCATGTCTGAGAGAATGCACCTCCCCAGCCCATGTCACTCCAAAATCAGACAGTCAATTCACAAACAGGCAAAGGCACATTGAATGGTTAAACAAGAAAATGCCTACTTTCTAAAAGTGGCATTTCCAAACACACGTTTTAAAAACTATCTTTAGTAAAAGATATGTTATTAAATTCTGAGTTCAGAGAGTCTAAACTTTATTTTTCCATCGTATCCCTGTGGGAAGATATGCTTCTAAAATGTTACAAAGCAGTCCCCATTCTGTGCTATAGGGCAAGATAGCCTTTCAATAGTGAAAAACAAAATTGGCAGTATTTCACTATCAGGACATGTTACATACATCAGTACATGTCCTACCTTTCACATACACTGCACCCTGCCCAGGGGGGTACCTTGTGCCTACCATAGGGGTGTCCTATATGTAAGAAAGGGGAAGGTTAGGGCCTGGAGAGTGGGTACACTTGCCAAGTCGACATGGCAGTTAGCAAACAGCTCACAGGCACTGCAGTGGCAGGCCTGAGTCATCTTTTCAGGGCTACTCATGTGGGTGGCACAATCAGTGCTGCAGGCCCACTAGTAGTATTTGATTTACCATTCTCGGCACACCCAGTGCACTTTACTAGGGACTGACCAGTAAATCAAAATATGCCAATCAGGGAGAACCAATCATAATAACAATTTACACAGAAAGCATATGCACTTTAGCACTGATTAGCAGTGGTAAAGTGCCCAGAGTCAACAACAACCGGTCAGGAAAAATAGGAGGAGGAAGCAAAACATTTGAGGATAACACTGCAAAAAGGGCCAAGTCCAACAACCCTCTTCCTGCTCCCTTTTACTAGATCCTTCCATTTATTCTTTCTCTTGCCCTGCAAGGTTCTGTTTTGGGCACCTTAAAGGGTTATTTTTCTTCCATGTCTGCCTTTCTGCAGTTGTGTGATCAGCCATGCCTGTTCAAATCCCCTCTTGTAAATAGGTTTTTGAAAGATCTTAAACATATGCTTCCACCTTCTCCCTTTATCATGCATCAGTGGGAACTCAATCCAGTACTCATATTCTTGATGTGTGCTCCTTTTTGAGCCACTACACAACTATCCTCTCAGGCTTCTTACCAGCAAGACGGCCTTCCTAGTGGCGATAACAACTGACCGAAGGTTCAGTGAGCCCCAGGCTTTGTCATCTAAGCCTCTGTACCTAATAATTTTCCCAAACAAGCTGGTTCTTCGTGCTCAAACTTCCTTTCTGCTGAAATGTATCACTCCCTTTCATGTAGGTCAGTCCATCACACTCCCTACCTTGTATGTTCCGCTGTATCCCTCTAAGGAAGAGGAGCGACTCCCTCAACTGGACCCAAAGAGAGAGTTGTTGTTCTACCTTGACTGCAAGAAAGAGTTCCGGGTGGATAACCAACTGTTAGTGGAGTTTGTCTGAGCCAAGAATAGGAAGGCTGTGCAAAAACTGACCATCGCCCAATGTCTCATGCGCTGAATTAAAATTTGCTAGGCACTGGCTAAGAAGCAACCCTCTGAGGGCTTGCATGCTCATTCCATTAGAGCTAAGACTGCGACCACTATGTTAGCATGCGCAGTTCCGGTTCTGGACATCTATCAGACAGCAACGTGGGCTTCTCTGCACATGTTCACCAAGCACTATTGCCAGGACTACTTTGCCCGTTCAGTCCTACAAGACTTTTTAGTGTGAAACGGTTTGTGAACAAATACATTTACTGAAAAGCTACGAAAAGATACCAATATGTTATAAGATAGCGCAGAATTTTCCAATCTTATACTAAAATAGAAAATGCTAACAATTCCTCTAAGGAACTGTTTAGGATATTAAACAGCCTAATGAAGACAGCCAATTGTTCGATAAGTCCTCCTTCTGTTACTTGCTGTGATATGTTTGCAAATGCTTTTTCTAATAGTGTAATACATATCTTAAGCTCCCTGCCAAAAATGGCAGTACCGAGCCCCACCGTTTTTAGAGATTCAGTGACTACAGCAAAAGTACATTATTTTTCCGCCTTAAACAGGAAAGATACAGAAGAGATTCTAGCTTTTATAAAATCAGGCTTATCACTAGATCCAGCTCCACCAGACATTTTGATAAAAGGCGACAATGCTATCTTATCAATAATTATGGACATCCTTAGCAATTCCCTGGTCAGTGGCAATGTCCCTCCTACATGGAAATAGGCCGTGTTGAAACCCTTACTAAAGAAGCCTGCTGCTGATCCTCGTTTGACAGAAAATTACAGACCGATCTCCCTACTTCCTGAAGCAAGTAAAGTATTGGAGAAACGTGCCAATAAGCACATTTCCGGCTTTTTATAAAAACATTCAATCCTCCATCCCACACAAACAGGCTTTAGACCAGAGAGCAGCACTTAGACCCCTCTGCTAATAGCAACAGAGGAACTCCAGACCATTTCGAACCGAGGTGGCTCAGCAGCTATGCTTATACTCGATCTCAGTGCAGCCTTGACACTGTTTCAAACCCTCTTCTCATTCAAAAGAAGAAGGAAGCTGCAATTACAGGCACTGCCCATAACTGGCTTGCAGCTTTCTTGGAAAATAGAAGCTTCCAGGTCTGCAAAGAATCCCTCTTTTCTGCCACTAATTGCATTGACTGCGGCATTCCACATTGATGGTGTTTGGTAACAACCCCTCTAAGTTGATAGCATGGCCAGATTCCTTTGGAGAACGCCCTCACCCCTCCCAGGCAGTGAAATGTTTAGGTTTATGACTGGACAATAAATTGTCAATGGAAGCTAAGAAATTGACAGCAACATGTTTTGGATTGTTGAGAACTCTAAGGAAAGTCATTCAATGGCTCCCTCTAACATCGAGAAGAGTGGTCATACAGGGACTGATCAACTCTTATCTTGATTATGGAAACTCCCTCTTTTTGGAAAGCCCCAAATATGTTATATGACAACTGCAGGTCGTCCAGAATGTTTTGGCACAAACCCTTCACACACTCCTGAAACAGCCGCTCCAGCCTTATTTACCCTGCACTGTTTTCCGGTCCAAAAGGCATCTGTTTTAAATCTCTGTGTTTGGCCCATCAGGCAATACATGAAAAAGGTCCCTTCCTTATTCGGCAACTTCTTATCTCTCACATTCCTATGAGGCCCCAACGATCTGGAAATTTAAATTTGCTGACAGTACCACAGATCAGAAAGGTGAGATGTGGGGGATGGTCCTTTACATTTCTAGTTCCCAAGTCTGGAATTATCTTCCCAACAACCTCAGACTGGACCAACCAGAAACCACCTTTAGGAAACTCCTGAAAATCCATCTTTTTTAAATGTCAGCCCTGTCAGATCCTCTAAATAAGTCAAGGAACCGGCGGGTGTGTCTGACTCAGCGCTGGAAAGCCTGTATGGGTAACAGTGTGCTATACAAAAACACTTGAACTAAACTTAACAGACCCACCTCCGGGGAGGTATTGCTTGGGTATCTATTCTAAATTGAGTAATCTGCGGCTAGAAGTCTCTAGTCTTACATACCTTCGGTAACACCTTGTCTGGTAGAGCTCTATCTAGCTGCAGATTCCTTACCTACCCACCCATCCTCCCCACTCTGCAAACAGATTTCTAGGGTCAAGGCTGTTTCTCTTTGGGGCCCTAATCTTCCACATCAGTAGTCAGTGTTCTTCGTGGTTCTGCACTCCTGGTGTGGAAAGTTGCGAAAAGAATCTGATAATTGTATTCTGAAAACTTCTTGAAACAATATTTTACTATTCTGTTATTCTCATCATCTTGTTAAATGTATCTAAGAACAAATTTATAATTTACTAAAGGGGCAGAAACTGCAGAATGACTTGCAGGACATCACTCTCTATTCAGTTTTCAAAATGAAAAAGCTTTGAATTCAATGAACTTTACAATTTCATCGAACTTGGACTTTCTTGAAGGAGGCCTTGAGAACAATGTGTACATAGTCCTCTATGATATATCCTTCTGGTGAATACTTCTAACCGCCTATTCGTCACATTTAGAACATCCCCTGGAGCTAAACTTGATCAGGAGAAATCTTCCAGCAATTATAATTTGTGTTAGTATGTGGCGTCGTATGGCTCTATGGAGACTCTGTTTACCCTGGAATGTGATAGGAAATCATGCCCCCTCCGAAGACAACAGGGTTCAAAACGTGCTGTGATTGAAGAAAGCAAATGTTGTTCCCTGACGCACAAGAGATGTACTTGTGGTGCTTGGGCTCCAGGCAGGATGTTGTGCGACAAGTGTGCCTCATGAACCCCAGAGTGATTTGGGACCGAGAGTCAAAGCTCTACATCGCCGAGTACAAGGAAAGGTCGAGGTTGAAGCATATGTGCTGCTCCAGAGCGAAGGTCCAGCCCCAGTCTCAAAGCCACTCTAGTGAATAATCCACATCACAGTCAGTCTTCTGGTTAGTCGAAGTTTAGTCATAAGCGCAAGATAAGCGCAAGAAAGCCTAGCAGAACTCAACCCCATTCCATCATTCAAAGTCTAACAAGGAGTATGGATCAAGGGCAAGGTACGTATTGCATTCTCTAATATCTCCTGCATCTGAACCGATCCCGCAGTTGGAGTTGGCATGCCTCGAATTTCCTAGGCCATCATCAACCCCGTAGTAGATAATTGCCTTTAAGGAGGCCATTCTAATAGGGTGACCAACTGGCATTGGTGCAAATTCAGGACGGTGAGTGTAAAAATTCAGGACAAAGGGTCAAAATTCAGGAGACAAATTCAGGACAAAACGTCAGGACAATAGGTAAGTTTTACAGACACATCAGAGGAGGTCGCGCAATAGTATATAAGTAAGCCCAGCAATATACACACATATTCAACCATTTGCACACCTATCCATCATGTATCCTTTTATCTATCATTACACTCATCCATCCCTTCATCCATCCTTTCATCCATCCATTATCCTCCATCTACCCTTTCACCCTATCCATCTGTACACTCATCCATCCACTCTTCTACCCATCCATCCATTCACTCATCCATCCAGCCATTTACCCTTTCACCCATCCAGCCATCCTTTCACTTACTCATCCATCCACCCAGTCACTCATCCTTCCACCCATCCACCCTTTCAGTCATCCATCCATCCTCCCTTTCTCTCTCCATCGACCCTTTCACTTAGCCATCCTTCCTTTCATCCATCCACCCACCCATCCATCTACTCGTCCACTCATGAATCCATCCATTGACCCTATCACTCATCCATCCTTTCTCTCATCCATCTATCCTTTCACTCCTTCACTCATCTATTCATCCTTTTGTCCATCTACCCTCCCTTTCACTCACTCATCCATCCTTACATCCGCCTTTCACTCATCCCTCCATCCATTCACCCTTGCACTTATCAATTCATCAATCCATCCATCATTTCACTCATCCATCCACCCACTCACTCATCATCCACCTTTTCACTCATCCAACCTTTCACTCATCCATCCACCCTTTTGCCCATCCAGCTACCCTTCCACCCATACATCCAGCTATTTACCTTTTCTCTCATCCATCCTTCCACTCACTCATCAATCCATCCATCCTCTCTCAGCCATCTATTCAATCTTTCATTCGTCCATTCACCCTTTCAGTAATTCATCCAGCCATCCCTTCACTTACTCACTTGTTCACCTTTTCATATTAATTTTGAGCTGAGCCTTTTTGAGAAGAGGCCCATCAAGAACTTCACCCTCGCTGCAGGAGCCATTCCAGGACTGGGACAGAAGCCAACCAGGGCAGAGACGGGATCCACCACAGGGGGGGACAGGAGCCATCACAGGCGGAGGGGGTGGGCAGGAGCCACCACATGGGGGGACAGGAGCCGTCACTGGGGGGGGGGGGGGGTAGGAGCCATCACAGGAGGGGGAACAGGATCCACCAGGGTGGGCACAGGGGTGGGCATGCAGTATTCTAGTATCATCTTGGTCTCTACCAGGGTGGGGTAGGGCTCCTCACCCCCTCCTGGACAAGACAACGAGAGGACAGGCTCTCTTTCTAAAATGTTAGTTTTGCCACCCCCACTGTGATGTACAGTACTTAAAGGAGATACTGCAAGAGAACTGATTTAACTGATTGTCCTCCATACATTGTTAATCAGTGTTGGTGCGATTGTGCCATTTCTTTATTTTATTACATTATAGACTGCATGTTTGAAGAACCGAGGTTTGCTTACAATTTAGTAACAGTAATTAAGCTCTGTGAAGAGAATCACGTGCTGCCTCGGGGTAATCAGGGCCGGTTCTAGGATGTTCGGGGCCCTGGGCAGAAAAGGGAATGTGTGAGGCCCCTCTAAATTGCAGAGACATGACGCATTCAGGGCTGTTTGCATCTGAATAGATGCCCCTGCTCCTGAAGCTGCAGCCCCTCCCTCTCAGTCACCTTCAAACACCTCTTAACAGCTCATCAAGGGCGGAAGGTGTGAGGGTCGCCATCCCGCTGTGTCTCTCCAATGCTGCTGGGTATCTGAGCTTTGGTACTGCATCAGAGGATCGGAGTCAAGCAGGGTGGTGGGTGGAAGCTGTGCCGGCTTTAGGGTGGTGCGACCGGTGCCCGGTTAAAATTACGGACAAATGGCGTCCGTTAAAGAATCCTTCACGGACAACGGACAGATGGCGGAAATTACGGACTGTCCGTGAAATTTACAGACGGTTGGTCACCCTACATTCTAAGGATCTTTGGTGTACTTCTGGCTCCCTCTGGCACTCCTTAGAGCACTGTAGAGCCGCATGGTCCCCTATTGAACTTCTGGCTGCAGGCCAACCCTCTATATAGACTGCACTGTGCTGAATCTAACGCTGACTTCTACTCTGGCACCAGCGTCCATGCTGGTTCCTTCCTTGCCTGCGCCAGTCGACAATCCAATTCTGATCTCTTATCTTAAACCTACATTGGCCTTATCCGGGCCATGTCGCACTATGAAATTACGAAGACACAAGCGGTGGTTATGCAACCGGATTCCAATCTATTACCGCCTCCCGATACGTGTACTTTTTTTTTTGTTTGACCCAGTGGAAGAAGAACCCTATTATCTCAAGTGGTTGATGATGAGGTGGAGAGAGTCGGGTTCCTTTTCGCTCACTATAGTGGGGATTTATTATATGCAGACTAACAAAATGCCCAGTGAGCTAACCAAATCTCCTGAACTGGTTAGACTTGTCACCAGGCTTAACAATAGAAGAAAGTTCTTCTGTAGTGGTTCGGATGGCAACTGAAGCATCTGAACTATAGCTCACTGTAACAAGCATTTAAAATGCAATAGGTCTCGCCCTCGTTTAAGTTAAAGCAATTCTGTTTGTAATTAGGTGGCTTTTTAGCTTTGCTTGTATTAGTGTTTTTCAAACTTTCATGTACATAACATGCATATGTATGCATATATGTATATGTATGCATGCATTTATATTTGTATTTATATAGATATGCAGATTATATATATGTTTATATATGCATATATATATGTGCATATGTGTGCGTGTAGAGAGTGGTAGAGAGAGGTAGAGGTGTAGAGGTAGAGAGGTAGAGAAGTAGGGTGTAGAGAGGTAGAGGTAGAGAGGTAGAGAGTAAGTAGTAGAGAGTATTAGAGAGTGAGTAGTAGAGAGTGCATAGTAGAGAGTATTAGAGAGTGAGTAGTAGAGAGTGAGTAGTAGAGTGAGTAGTAGAGAGTAGTAGAGAGTGAGAAGTAGAGAGTAGTAGAGAGTGAGTAGTAGAGAGTGAGTAGCAGAGAGAGAGTAGTAGAGAGTAGTAGAGAGTGAGTAGTAGAGAGAGAGTAGTAGAGAGTGAGTAGTAGAGAGTAGTAGAGAGTGAGTAGTAGAGAGTTATAGAGCGTGAGTTGTAGAGAGTGAGTAGTAGAGAGAGAGAGTAGTAGAGAGTGAGTAGTAGAGATTAATAGAGTAGTAGAGTAGTAGAGAGTGAGTAGTAGAGAGTGAGTAGTAGAGAGAAGTGGAGTAGTAGAGAGTGAGTAGTAAAGAGTAGTAGAGAGTGAGCAGTAGAGTGAGTAGTAGAGAGTAGTAGAGAGCGAGTTGTAGAGAGCAAGTAGTAGAGTGTGTAGTAGAGAGTGAGTAGGAGAGAGTATTAGAGAGTGAGAAGTAGAGAGAGTAGTAGAGAGTAGTAGAGAGTGAGTAGTAGAGTGAGTAGTAGAGAGTAGTAGAGAGCGAGTAGTGGAGAGTGAGTAGTAGAGAGTGAGTAGTAGAGAGTGAGTAGTAGAGAGAGAGTAGTAGAGAGAGAGTAGTAGAGAGTGAATAGTAGAGAGTAGTAGAGTGAGTAGTTGAGAGTGAGTAGTGGAGAGAGAGTAGTAGAGAGTAAGGAGTAGAGTAGTTGAGAGTGAGTGGTAGAGTAGTTGAGAGTGAGTGGTAGAGAGAAGTAGAGAGTAGTAGAGTGAGTAGTAGAGAGTAGTAGAGTAGTAGAGGGTGAGTAGTAGAGAGTGAGTAGTAGAGAGAGTAGTAGAGAGTAGTAAAGTAGTAGAGAGCGAGTAGTAGAGAGTGAGTAGTAGAGAGCGAGTAGTAGAGAGCGAGTAGTAGAGAGCGAGTAGTGGGGAGTGAGTAGTAGAGAGTAGTAGAGAGCGAGTAGTAGAGAGTGAGTAGTAGAGAGTGAGTAGTAGAGAGAGTAGTAGAGAGTGAGTAGCGGAGTGAGTAGTAGAGAATGAGTAGTAGAGAGAGTAGTAGAGAGTGAGTAGTAGAGTAGTAGAGAGTGAGTGGTAGAGAGTAGTAGAGAGTGAGTAGTAGAGAGAGAGTAGTAGAGAGTGAGTAGTAGAGAGTAGTCAGTCAGTGTCAGTCAGTGTCAGTCAGTCAGTGTCAGTCAGTCACTACCATTTTTTTATTTTTACAGAGGTTTTATTTTGAGCTAGCTCGAACTCGATGGTATCGGAGCGCTTTATAGGAGTACTGTACCAGTTAAATTACACAATAATTAAACTTCTTGCTTTAGGGCACAGAACAGCCTTGCCACGCCACTGATAAGAAGTTTGTATTGACATCAAGGTCGTTATGCTACCCGTCTGCAACCACCAAAGCCATCACCTTTTACGAACACTAACGCCAAAGCGCCTGGAAGCGGTTAAGCTCACGCCACGCGCTGCACGAAAATCACAATATGTTACGGAATGTAAGCACACTGCTTTCTGCTGTTCAGCGCTACATAATGAATTAAGCAACTGTATAGCGCTTAAAAGGCCAACCCAAACACTGTGTGGCACCACGTCACACGAGATGATTGAAGAAAGAGATCTAAAAGAAATACATACATCTGGAGAGGAGTCTAAAAATAGGTTTTCATGGGTTGGAGAACTAATACAAATTTTAGAGCGCCAAGAAGTCCGCGCATCGGTCACTGGTTCCTCGGAGTTCATCATGAATAATAATTCTAAGAACCTAGCGCCCAAAAAAATGAAATTACATTAAAACTCACCACTCAGGAGCCTGGAAGCCTTGCAGGAGGTGCACACAGCTAAGAGAAGAGATGCCAACGTCGTGAGCAGCTCCATGCTGGCATAGTGTGACCCGGCTAGGTGTGAAGGAAGAGTCTGGGGTTCGCCTGGCACATCCTTTGGGCCGTGGGGTGGCGGAGGGCACCGGTCTCAGGCAGCCTGGTGCCCCGGCGCAGGCCTGGCAGCAAAGAGCAGTCAGACGTATTTTTCATCCAGCGCAGACAGGAGCAGGAGGAGGAGACCAGGCCGGCGCAGGCTCCTTCCCCTTCTAAGTTATGGCAGCGCTGAGCACATCGCAGCACCAGCCCCCCCCCCGCCCACACACACACACACAACCCTCCCCCCAACAGCTGCTTCGGATCGGTCGATTTCGATATTAATTAATGCGCTGCTGGGGAGGAGAAACTCCAGCTGCAGAGCGAAGTTACCAGGATAGTGGGCACACGAGCTAGTCAGTAGTGCCAGTCTCCAGGTACTCAAGCCAGGATAGTGGGCACACGAGCCAGTCAGTGCCAGTCTCGGGGTTGTCCCATTCCTGGTGTCAGCCTCCGCCAAACCATTGACCTGCCCTCTTCTTCGGTAGCAATTAAACAACTGGTCTCGTGACTTCCCCACAGCACAGCTAGTCCCCCAGCGCCCAGAGGCAATTTGGAAGTACAAAGCCCCTTTTAACGTTTTGTTATAAAAAGAAATATCGTAGGAAATGTCATTTCGTGCTCCAAACTGAGTATATTTGTCTCAGCACGGCGGAAAAATCATATCCTGCCTAGTTGAAAAGCATAAACAGATTGCGCGTCCTGCTGGAAGCGAGGAAGCACGACCTGCCCGACAGAGTGCAAACCTCTCATCGGGCTCACGTCTGCTGTCTGTAAGCTATGGTAAAGAACCGAGAGGCTGCCAGCCGCGAGTCCTGGCTGTCTCACCCTGATAGCCGAGTTCTTCAATGCCAGCTTGCAGTCTGTGCGCTGTTCAGTGTGGTCAGGGCCAAAGACCGTGTCAGCCTGCAGCCCTTTCCCTGCGCCACAGCCAGACACCAAAGCCCTGCTCACAGTGTGTACACAGCAGACTGTGTCAGCATGTAGCTCCAGCTCACATTTTACGGACGCATCAAGGAGCCTGCTTACAGTGTATTTTGTAATTGCATTTATATAGCGCTTACCACATCTGACGAGGCAACGAAGCGCTTTGAGCGCACTGTCCTAAACTGCCCTTTGCATTGCACACCTACATACCTGCAGATTTTGTTCGTTGTGGCAACACATAACAACCTGTGTCACTGTGCAGTGCCCGCATATTATACAGTTACTTCTAATGGCTGCTCACTGCGGGTGCCATCAACAGACCGTGCAGATGCCAGCCCCTTCACTGCACACATGCCAACAGCCCGCTCAGGAAGAAAAAACAAGCGGTCGCCATGACGTTTTCGTCGCCTTTTTCTGCCATCCCACTTGGATGGCCTCGGCCTTCTGGCGTAAAAGGTTTATTAGGTCTCGCTGAGCCAAAGGCTCGAAGAGACATTTTATATGTGGGATTTTCAAAGTGCTACCCACAGTCTTTTGGCTGGCCTAAACCTTGAGTGCACGATCACATGCACGTGCACAGCTGCTCCTCTGCTCATTGCATTCCCCCCTCCCTTCTCACCCAGCCCTTTGATGCTCTGCTCGATTACTTTCACTTTCGCCGCTTTGACCCTTGCATTCCCCCCTCCCTTCTCACCCAGCCCTTTGATTCTCTGCTCGATTACTTTCACTTTCGCTGCTTTGACCCTTGCATTCCCCCCTCCCTTCTCACCCAGCCCTTTGATGCTCTGCTCGCATCTCCCTCCTCCCTGGGCGTGAAGGGAGACAGAGCCATCCTGCTTGATTAATGGCTTTGCATTCCCATGTGTTCCCGTAGTAAACATGCCCGAGGCGCCAGCCGAGCACAAGGCTCACAGAGACATACTCTTTACCCTCGTTAGTCCCTGTATCTCTATTTCCTTCAGAAGCTCCTGCTTTTCCTACCTTTCTGCCCAGCGATTTGCTTGTTTCCTTTATCCACGACCATAACACAAAATGGAGCTCTAGGGGCAGAGAACAGGTCGTCCCCCACTCTTAAGTCTCTATACAACAATTGACATGTTCCCAAGGTGAATATACAGTTCATGCATCTATACCCGTTGTCATATATTTTTAGACAATCTATACAGCATGTGGTTACACCATCTATGCTACTTATGGGTATGACTCACCAATTAAGAAGGAAGAAGAAAATCATACGAGGTAAAATAGAAAGAATGTCTCTGTAACCCTCAGGTTTATGTCTCTAAACACCCAATTGTGGTGAAAAAAGTGTGGAGAAGGAACGAGGATGCCTCACGGTAGCAACACCATGGAGGTTTAAGCAGGAAGGTACTCGCCTGCTACCTCAAGATCTCATCATCAGCTAACCTCGCTCCGGAAATAAAATTGTGTAAAGGAAGAAGAATGGGTAACAACCCAAAAGACAAAGTGCTAGGGTGTGTGATAAAGAATAAATTGTGCAGTAATATGTGCACCAAGTGAGACCCCACAACTATATACAGTTCTGAGCTAGATCACACTGGCTTACGATTTTTATTCTATGCTGTGTGTCTGCTGCTATTTCCCCCCTCCCTTCTCACCCAGCCCTTTGATGCTCTGCTCGATTACTTTCACTTTCGCCGCTTTGACCCTTGCATTCCCCCCTCCCTTCTCACCCAGCCCTTTGATGATCTGCTCGATTACTTTCACTTTCGCTGCTTTGACCCTTGCATTCCCCCCTCCCTTCTCACCCAGCCCTTTGATGCTCTGCTCGCATCTCCCTCCTCCCTGGGCGTGAAGGGAGACAGAGCCATCCTGCTTGATTAATGGCTTTGCATTCCCATGTGTTCCCGTAGTAAACATGCCCGAGGCGCCAGCCGAGCACAAGGCTCACGGAGACATTCTCTTTACCCTCGTTAGTCCATGTATCTCTATTTCCTTCAGAAGCTCCTGCTTTTCCTACCTTTCTGCCCAGCGATTTGCTTGTTTCCTTTATCCACGAGACATTCATACCCTTCCTCACAGCTGCCACTGTGGCCTTTACAACCTCTCACCACCTTATTTGAAGCACTTACCTGTCCTCATCGAACACGAGAGTCTCTCTTCAGAGAGCTCCCAGTCCTTCGCCGAAAACTGCCCAGCCTTCATTGAAGTGCTGATTGCAATGCTGACAGACTCACGGTACGAATGATTCCTTGCGAACTGTGGTCTTGGCAAGGTTAGGCCGAGTTGTTTCAGACAGTAAGTGTATCTCTCTCCAGCTGCTGTCTGTCACCCATGTACTTCTCTCCGTCCCGCTCACCCTCGTGTAGTCCCCCATCCCTCCAATTACTTTCTTCCCGTCTGCTTTCCCACCACATACTCCACTTTGCTGTCTTACACCCATTGGCTCCCCACTCTGTGCTGTTTCTGTATTCTGCTTTTCCCCAACCCATGCCCTCTGTACTGCTTCCCCAAACCCATTCCTCCCTTGTTGGCGCCCCCACCCAAGCCCCTGTGTTGTTTCCGCCACCATTACTTCCCCATCTGCTTTTGCTTTGACCTGTACTGTGGCATCACCCCCTCCTTTAGGGATATCGTGGGCTCTGTTACTTTGCTTATGCATTCTGTTGTGACCTTTTTAACTGTTGTGCGACATAAATTAGTTGTAACTTTCCGAGCACCTTCTCGGACGCCCCACCTCCCCCATCCCACAGTGCACTCCCTGATTATAGGGTTGTACGGTGCAGCCGGGGGCCCAGAGCCAGCCCGTCTGCCGCCTCTGTATGTTTTCAAAGCTTGTCCTGCAGGCAGTGAGAAAACACAACCCCGGTGGGACATGTGTTCGCTGCCTGTGGCAGGCGGGACCAACCAGGGCAGTGCACATCTTGCCCAACCCTCCTCTCTGCCTGCGTTTGACAGAGCACTATGTCCATGTAAGGAGGCTTGGAATGCTCCATTCAATTGAGGGTTGAGGGATACAGTGGGAATATTAATGTTAAAAATACTGATGACGTAACAAGTGTGTCTGGGGTCAACATAATACAGCAGCCTTAAAAAAAAACTGCTTCGTTTGTTATGTAGTTGAAATACGCATTAAAAAGTGAAACTGGTGTGAGAATCGGGTTATTGGAAACATATGTTGGGGCCAAAGTTGTTTTGTTCATTGAGTTGAGGGCACATTAATGAGCTCTGCATTTCACCTAAGCATTCCATTTTAGCAGAAAGCTTCGAGACAAGTTTGGGCTTTTCATACTTTTATTTTCTTTCCACAGTCCTTCGATTTCTGACGTAGGATGACATTTAAACACAACAATGACAAGTTTGTTTTGCTGGTTCCCAATACAGCATTGCTGCTTTGGTGTAGATGTACAGTTATAACAGTTCCATAATTGAATGTGTGCTCCATCTAGTACATTGATTGCACGTCATCGTCTTCTGGTTGCATTCATCCGAGCGCCCTCGCGAGTGTATCGTGCGAGGTGGGGTAGTTGGAGGAAATAACAGGACTGAAAGGCCGCGCTGCGTTCAGCATGGCATTGCCGTGACTGGCTGTCACTGAGCTTCGATAAATTACTGAGCCTTGTGTTACATAGTAGGTAGATCAGATGGGAATCGCTCTTTTAGAAGACAAGACAACATACCTTGTTATTATTACCTAATGTGATGGTAATGTTCTTTGAACAATAGAAAGGATGAAAGTCAGAGTCAGCCCTGCTTTTATTTGTACCTGTGGCTGCTGCGTGTACTCAAAGTAGCCCTCGGGCTCTTTCAGATGTGCGCGCACCTTCTTGTCGTACATAGCGTTATCTTCCTGATGTTAAAGTCCTACTTCAAACCCACACAGTTTGTCCCCAGGCTTCTTTCAGATGTGCGCGTGCCTTCTTCTTTTACTTTGCTTACGCTTTTGCTCTGACCTGTACTGTGGCATCACCCCCTCCACTAGGGATATCGTGGGCTCTCTTACTTTGCTTATGCATTCTGTTGTGACCTTTCTAATTGTTATGCGTCATAAATTAGTTGTAACTTTCCGAGCAACTATTTGTTAAAATGCTAGTATAGCTCCGGCTGTTGCAGGCGCTATATAATATTGTAACACTAAAATAAAAAAGAAACTTTTGATTTAAATAAATGCATAAATGTTTTAAAGCTTTCACATACAATAATATAAAACATTACTAAAAACTTATACGATCCCAAAGGCGAGACCTATTGGCTATGCCAATGCTTGTTATCTTCTTTATGGGGCCATCTGTTTCGCCCCATAAAGAGGGGCCCTTAATGGATACGATGATAGGGTGAAGAGGAGGGACTCATTCGATTGCAGCAAATCAACCGCAGTCCTAAAATTTCTAAAAATGATTGACTGTTCTTTTAAACATTCTGATATTTCTTTCTGAATTAAAAATCTTAATGTACCAGGATCACCCTTTACCAGGCTTACAACCCAACGCACTATCCCCGCAAGAGCCTATACCCAACTACTTCTTAACCCAAATTTTAACCTGAGGGCAGCCACAGCAAAAGTAGAGATAACTGAGGCTAGGCTCCTTAAAATTCGGCCTTCCATTATATTTAAGAAACCCCATTTCTCTACATCAAGCAATTCAATACCATACAACAGCGAAGCAGGGATTTTTGCACGAAACACCTCCAATAAGAGTGCAAAATTTCTTTTTCCAGTAGATTTGTAAAGGGAGCCCAAGCTTTTCCCCTGCGTAGTAGCTTTAGAGATGTTATTTTCTGTATGGGCTTTGTCACTTAGGTTGCCACACACTATTTTTCCCCAAAAAGTGTAAGATTTTACAAGTTCCAATTTTTGGCCACCCACAGACCATACATAATTCCCATACTGCAGCTTCTTTCTTTTTATATTAATCTTTAAATAGTGAGCCTCTGCAAATTTATGAAGTGCCTGCAGACGACTATTTAATCCCCTAAGCGTTAAATCCAATATTATTATGTCATCTGCGTACAGTAGACACACAATCGGTTTTCCCCCCAGTAACGGGGCAATGCCCTCACTTTGAGCCAAGTTGTGAGGGAGATCAAAAATATATAGGGAGAAAAGCAGGGGAGCCAATAAACATTGTTTTAGGCCATTTGCAGTAGGGATAGCTTGTGAGAGACCTCTTTGCCCTCCCATTAGGACTTTACACCAAGTATCCATATGGAGAGCACAAACTAACTCCAAAAGGGTGGCCGGCATACCCAAATTTGAGAGTTTTCTCCACACCAGGAGACGATCTACTTTGTTAAATGCTGTAGAGAAATCTATAAAGGCTGTATATACCCTTCCTCCTCTGAGTTTAACATACTTTTAATTTATTACCTGTAGCACAGTTAGGTTGTCAATTGTTCCATGCTTTGTCCTAAACCCAGCTTACTCGAGCTGTAAAATTTTAACCGCATCCACCCAGTCATTAATTTGGGTCAAAAGGCATTTAATGAAAACTTTACCCACTGCATCAGGAAGCGCAATCTGACGATAGTTGTGAGGAAGATCTCGATCTCCTTTCTTGAACAGAGGGACTATTATACTCCCCTTCCAGGAGGGGGGAACCAATTTGTTTTCATAACAATACCTAAACACCGGGTAAAGAATTTTACTCCACAGTATACTATTTTGTTTTAGAACTGTGATTGGTAATTCATCGGGCCCATTGCGGCTGAGGAACGCATCCCCCTGATCGCTATCCCTATTTCTTTTTCAAAGAGCGATCCATACGAAGAGGGGTCTTCCTTTGGTGCAATGTACTTAATTGCTGTCGCATTATCTGCATATAAATCCCGAATAAAGCTAACCCACTTACGTTCTTCAATGGCCAGAGGGAGTGATCGAGATCTGGCTCCACATCCCTCCCCGATAAGAGACCAAAAGATTCCTACTTGGCCTTTAGAGGCTGCTTCTCTCAGTTTAATCCAAAGGTTATCTTCCCTCTCTTTTCTTAACCTGACCTTTACCTGAGTCCTCCTCCTTTTTAGGTTGAGTATTCGAGACCTATAGTAATTTCTCTTGTGGACTTAAAGTCATCCCCCTGCTTTTGATTTGTTTGTTTCAGTGTCCTTTAAAAATCCTTGCTTGCTAGTGGTCAGCCCTGCCTCTTTGCCCCTCCTTTTTCCCTTCTGTACCTCCCAGGCAGCAGGGACTAAGTACTGTCTCATTTCGCCATGGTTCTTGATTGTGTTCTTTAGGGACTATTTTATTTTTTGTTTTCCTGGTCTATTACTGTTTGCCTGTGTTCAGTTCGGAGGCATAGCTGCTTTCATGTAAATATAGTATTCCTCCCTCCCACCTCCTCTAATTGCCTTAGTTGTGTTCATGCAGCCTCCCTCGCCCTGCCACCCACTCTGTTGATTGTATTTATTACGCTTTCTTGCTGTTTTCATTTCCACCGTCAGTTGGGCTTCATTTTGGTAGGCTGTTCGTTTTGTGTCATGGTTACGGCGCTTGCCGGTACTCCCGTTCCGTCCGCTAATACACACACAGAATGATCAGGAGACTCACTTCCGGGCGGAAGTGGAGTCCCGTTCTAGTCTTGCAACACCAGCAACAGGTCAGGAAACCACTTCCGTGAGAAACGCTTAAACAGCGCGTTTCCCGCCGGAGTCGTTGCTTCGTATTCTTGAAGGCAACCTGAGGGCGAGGATCGTACCGGAGCCAAGTAGCATCGACCTCAAGCGGACTCGCCGTGCTGTGTAGCATTGTGAGGTTTGATCTTGTTTCTCCCCGCGCTGGAGCGCATTAGCCTTGTTTATTTCCACCGCGCTGGAGCGCAGTTGCCTGGTTTCTTTTCACTGCGCTGGAGCGCATTGAGCTGTGTTTATTCCCACCGCGCTGGAGCGCATTTTCTTGCTTTAAGTACACCGCGCTGGAGCGCATTTTCTTGCTTTAAGTACACCGCGCTGGGGCGCTTGTATTGTTTGGTTCTTTCTCTGCGCAGGAGCACTTTATGGTAATTTTGTCCCCAACCACACATGAGCGCTGAGGGGTTACTTTGGGGGTTATTTTTCTTCTTGACTATTGAACAGTTCCGTTGCACTGACGCTGTTGTGGGTCAGAATACCCCAGTGTCGTAGCAGCGTCCAGCGGAACGTGTGCCTTCCAGGAGTGCCTCTGGTGTAAGATCACTCGTGGGCACGAGACGCGCAGGAGCGCCTTCTTTGCTTACGGAGGAGCTCGCAGGACAGCACCTGAATCAGGAAGCTTCTCTGGGCTGCCAGTATTGTTGAGACACGTGGTCTGCTGCGCACTGGTAAGTCTTCCGAATGGGGGACAAGAGCATTTCTGTGTGTGGATTACGGGGTGTATAGACGAAGGAGTTGGGGTCCCTTACTAAGCTGGGTCTTTGTTCTTCTTTTCCAGTCGTCTTCGAGAACCCTATGCTCCCAACCCCCTACCTTCCTTTCTGGCTCCCTTCCCTGCGTCCATCTCATCCCTGCTGGGTTCTACCTTCCACGAGGGTCAGGTGGGTACAGGGACGGGCGCTCTTGTTGTCTCTGCGGAATCACTCCACAAGCAGAGGTAAGCCTTGTGGGGTACCTGACATTTTGGGCTTTCTTCTAAAGGGGATTGGGCCTGTTGAAGTCTTGTCTCCCTTTGTGCCTGCTCATCCCTCCCACAATTTTAAAACAGCTATAGCCGCCGAGGATCGAACCTAGTTCCCCAGCTCCAAAGTCGACACCTCTAGCCATAAGGCTACAACCTCTTCCACTGCTTCTTGTACAGCCTCCCACAGGAAATCTCCGCCAGGTTCATGCTGTTGTCAAAAAAAATTGAGGGCTTGCATACTCCTTGCTAGCATCAGCTGCAGTATCCCCTCCGCTCTCTAAAACATGCATCTCCTATGCAGCAATTCCATATTTAGGACTTGAAGGGACCCATGTTAAAATTTCACGATACATCCCTCTATCTTCAGTTAAATGCTGTTACGCCTGTGTTGTATTCCTCCCCGAAAATACGTAGCTTGCATGGCATGGAGAGGCTCCTTGCAACCTCGACTAGGGTGTGCTTGGCACCGGTTTGGAGTGCAGTAAGGGTTGGAGCCCATTCCTGCCATGTGACACGTGTCACTCTGTCATGTGGCATATGCCACAGCTTATGTGACATATGTCACAGATTTTTGACATGGTCTTTCATGATTATCAGTCGATGATTTCCAAAGTGCTATCTTTCACTCTGCTAAAAAAAAAAATATTTAAAAAAAGAAAAACAAAATAAAAAAGAATTTCCCCAGGTGGGATTTGAACCCTTGTCAAAAAAGTACTCCTTGCCCCTGTTAGCTACCTCTAGAACATCCATTCTGCAGTGATTTTCTTTGCCCAAATCCTTTGAGTCATGGAAAAAGGGGGATGTCCTTCTTCTGTTTCCATGCAGTTTTTCCTTTTACATGCCACAAATCTACACTTGATTTTCATTATTTATAAGCAAAGAGCCCTTCCTTCCACTCACTCTGGCACTTGGCCCATGCAATTAGTTTTCTTACACAACCATTCCCCAATGTCTCATTCCACAAATTAAGGGAGTTTTTTTCATAGCAAACCTTGCCCCCCTTCCACGTGCCACAGCATGTCACAAATGTCTGACATGCACTGGCTTGACTAAAAAGGCCACAAATCTCCCAGACACTGCTAGGGGTGATTTACAAAAGGGCATCTTTCATTTGGGTAAAATAGAAAAAAAAATAGAAAAATCGATTTTCCCCAGCTGGGGTTTGAACCCTTGTCAAAAAGCAATCATACTGCCTGTCACCTACCACTGTACCATCTGTTCTGTATAGATTACTTTGCCCAAAGCCTTTCTGTCTTGGAAAAAGGGTGATGTCCTTCTTCTGTTTCCATGCCGTTTTTCTTTTTACATGCCACAAATCTACACTTGATTTTCGTTATTTATAAACAAAGAGCCCTTCCTTCCTCTCACCCTTGCACTTGGCCCATGCAATTAGTTTTCTTACACAACCAGTCCTAAAGTCTCATTACACAAACTAAGGGATTTCTTTCATAGCAAACCTTGACCCCCTTCCACGTGCCACAGCATGTCACAAATGTCTGACATGCACTGGCTTGACTAAAAAGGACACAAATCTATTAGACACTGCTAGGGGTGATTTACAAAAGGGCATCTTTCATTTGGGTAAAATAGAAAAAAAAATAGAAAAGAATTTAAAAATCGATTTTCCCCAGCTGGGGTTTGAACCCTTGTCAAAAAGCACTCATAGGCTCTCTCACCTACCACTGTACCATCTGATTTGGATAGGTTTTCTATGTCCAAAGCCTTTGTGTCTTGAAAAAAGGGTGATGTCCTTCTTCTGTTCCCATGCCGTTTTTCTTTTTACATGCCACAAATCTACACTTGATTTTCCTTATTTATAAACAAAGAGCTCTTCCTTCCTCTCACCCTGACACTTGGCCCATGCAATTAGTTTTCTTACACAACCATTCCTAACGTCTCATTCCACAAATTAAGGGATTTCTTTCATAGCAAACCTTGCCCCCTTCCACGTGCCACAGCATGTCACAAATGTCTGACATGCCCTGGCTTGACTAACAAGCATTTGCAATGCAATCGGTTTCGCATTTACAAGCGTTTGAGCTATTGGCATTGCAAATGACAATGCCTTTTATTTATGAGTAGTTGTAAATAAAAGCTAAATAAAATACATTGTCATTTACAATGCCAATAGCTTAAACTCTCGTAAGTGAGAGACCTATTGTATTGCAAATGCATTCAGCACCCGTGCTATAAAGATATATTTTTTAAAGCATTAGGAGAGAGCATGCCCTGCCTGGAACAGCAGGCAAGAGAAAGGTATTTGAGAAAATAGTGCCTAGAGTGCGAATTGCCAAGTTTTCAGTTTCTTACACAATATAGAGGGGCTGATTTTATAATTTTTCATTCAGTGCAGAAACCAGGTTTGCTGTTCTGCATTGCACAAGGGGACAAACATATAGCAGAGCAAAATCTGCTAAGGTTGGACTGCTGATATGCCCTCTGCTGACACCTTTTCAAGGAAAAATAACCCTTGCTTTGGAAAGTAAATACCAATGTGTTTCTTTCCATCACTTTCTGTCAATTTGCAATTGAGTAAAGCTTTAGTAACTCTTGGCCCAATAGTATCTAGTGATTGGTAACAGAGCAGGTAGAAGCATGTTCTAATGGTTGGCAGCAAAGAGCAAGGGAAGTTTTGTGAAAAAGCAGGATGATGAACTAATTGGAATTAGAACATTGGAATGTTGAGTGCACCATTGAAAACAATGGAGTGCTACGGGCTTCTAATGGGCGGTAAAAGCCCGGAGCTCCAATATTCTAATGTTTGTTCACAGCTGATGCTGTGAACAAGGGGCCTCACGGAACCCGAGGGGATTTCAACCCCCTCAGGCTCCGTGAGCCCTTGTTTTACAAATTTGAACATTCTGCCCTCCGGGGGTGGAATGTGCTAATAGCCT
Organism: Triturus cristatus; assembly: GCF_964204655.1. Lineage (NCBI taxonomy): Eukaryota > Metazoa > Chordata > Amphibia > Caudata > Salamandridae > Triturus > Triturus cristatus. The sequence goes on along the minus strand of NC_140579.1, from coordinate 965,352,457 downwards.
TAGATCCCTCCTTACCAGGCTCTACTGTCCATTAAAGGCCCGCTCTCTTGTAAAGTTCCTCGCCTTCGGCTCAGGCCTTTAATGATGGAGTGGGCCTTTCATGGCCGGTATAGCCTGCTACGGCGGGCTCTAAGGCTATAGAAGAGGAGAGTACGAATGTTCGGGAATGTTTTGTTAAACGGCAGTATCTGTGTAGTTAAGTTCAACAAAGGTGTGTAAACGTCTCTGTGAATTCAGCCATGGATTTTAATATATAGGTAACCTCAATGCAGATGTGAAGGAAGGCATTCAGAAAATAGGTCAGAGTATTTCAGTCAGAAGCAAAATGAATGATGGACATATTTCCACGGTGCTCTGCAGAGAAGATCTTGACATCTTTGACAGTTGCCAAATGTTATTGGTCGTCCAAACTGTACTCTATGGCACATGGCAGGACATATAGTAATTGTAACACAGGCAATTCAGTATATGATAAGTCTATAAGAACCCACATTTCATCTTCAAATATAAAAAGTCGGAATCATTTAATTTCTTTGACAGAGGGGAGTTGAAGAATATATGACGTAAAAACGCAAACAATTACAACACATGCCTTTACAACGCGGGTTTTACATCGCAGCTACCTTTGCAATGCATGATTTTACAACGCATGCCATTACAACACATACCATTAGAACGCATACCATTACAACGCATAATACTTTTAGGGTAACAGTGGGGTAAGTGTTGGATAACATGGAGGGAAAGTAAGCACCAAACTGTGTGACACACCAGGTATGGAACACATGGAGAGAAACATTGCCTTTCAGGGGAAATGGTATAGTCCAAAGCTCTGTTTTTAATATAAAATCAGGGCCTTCGGTGGTCATATCACTGAAAATACAAGATTTGAAAAAAAAATATTATTGTCTAAGGGTGCTCATGGAAGACAATTTCTATGGACTGGAATCCAGAGAATGCTAAAGTGAATCTGGTATTTTACGGACCTCTGTTGGTCGTTTTGTATCAAGACGGTTAAATAGAGACAGTTGAACAGAACAAAAAGTCCCTAAGCAGAAGCAGATAAGTCCTAGGGCTGATCTACAGAGCCCACAAAGTACATACACATATAAGTATATACAAGAGGTCTTGAATGCTTGACCTAAAAACAGGATCTAACCAGCCACTATCCAATATGAACCATTAGGCCCAAAAATTTTAAATGCTCCTAATTCCCACATGTATCCACCAGTTGGACTGACATCAGATACCCCGCACCCAGCCGTAGTAAGAGACTCTACCTATGCAAGACCCAAGTAATCGCACAATAGACCACTTCTGCAACCCCTGTCTATGGGCAACCTTTTCCTTTTTTATAGGCTCCTTTAGCCATTCACTTTACAGAGATTTTCATAAAAGTGAGTTATCATTTATAGTAACTAATCTTTGGAGTAAAGCAACCAGTTCCATCAATTTTCACAACCCATTAAACCATTTTCCATATTGTAATTAAGCAATACAATACCTTCCTTATTTGATTGAAACAACTGACTTCATTCAATATGTTAATGAAATATGATGTGCTCTCCTGTATTTGCTCTTCTCCATCTATCAACACACATTTCAATGACATGCGCTGGTCAGTTCCCCAACATGATCATTGCTTTGCATTCCCTCAACCTCTTTGAATTATGGGCACAATTGGAACCGCGTCTCAATGCACTCATATACCTCCACATCTGACTTATGAGCACATATATATAAATCCAATATAACAATAACAATAACAAGCGTGGCCCCTCAAATGACAGAGCAAGATGCTTCAGAGAGTGGCCACCGTAAAACTGAGAGCAGGATGCCTGAGTGTTTGGGTCACCTTATAAACAAAAGCAGTCTGCCTGGAAGCGTGCCCACCGTAAATACACAAGCAGAATGACGTAAGCCTATCCAACTTAAAAAAAACAAAGGTAACTGTGTGGGTGGCCACCTGAAATGCCATTGTGGGTTGTGTGGGAATCTTAAATATCACAGAAATGTGTCTGAAACCATGCCCAACTTAAATATCAGAGAAACTAGTTTGGGTAGTGTGGTAACTTACAGCATGATTTTGTTGCTAGTTTTTTTAAAAAATGTACGTAGTAGGCTTTAACTTTACCCAAAGGAGTATTTCTCTCGCCTCATGCAATTGGCTATTTGATCTAGCTTTCTGCCCCTTCAAGTTTTTGCGTTGGAATACACGAGTGACTCCCTCACATCTGAAAAGGTTACCAAACAATCACTTTTTATCTCATGCATGCATTGTATTCAGAAAGCAATAATTGTTTTCTTCACAGAAGCACACTTTAAATATTTAATCTGAAACCAAATTAGTGACACGTTACACATACATGCAACCAAGTAAGTGTGCATGAAATAGCATTTTTAAACCAGACCTTTTGGCTTTGCCAATGCCTCGTTATGGTTTTGCCTTCAGGCTACGTTTGTAAACGTGATTTTTAGATCAACCCATGATTATTTATTGCTACCTGCTGATCTGTGCAACAGACTAAATGCTTCTGTAAATTATCGAGGGCTTTCAAAACGAGCAATTGCAACAAGCACCGCATTCCTGCTGCGGCATAAACACAAAACATGCAGGGGGAGGAGAGAATAGCAAGTATTTCAGGGGGGGGGGGTGCATTGCACGTGGGAGAGAGCAACTAAAACATGTACTTTCTCATGGAGTGCGTACAACAGTGCTTGAAATGGAATAATAGAAGTTGCTTGTTTCTGAGAAGTACCGGTACTCTCGAATTAAAAGTACTAAATTGTTATTTAAAAAGTGCAGGTACTCTCCTGAAGCAAAAGTTTTTAACTGCTTACTGACATTTTTGCTTTTCGACCAAAATGTACACTTAACACACACCTACTTCACTGTGCTAAAATAATTCATAAAAAAACAAAGATGTATATTTAAAACAAAGATGTCTATTTACTCAACCAATAAATCTCACAAGCACTGCAGGAGCCAATATTCCGGACCTCTGAGGAAATCATTTGCGAGCAGCGACGGATAAACATAGTAACAGAGCAGAGCTTTTCGTCGAAAGATGTCCACACTGGAATTTAAAGATGTAATAATGCGTAACTTGCAATTAGTGCGGCTAAACGCTTATAAGCTGCGAACAGGGATATTAAGCACTATAAAAAAATGCTACACCACAATTCAGTACTAGGCAAGGAGATAGAAACCTCTTGCGACCTTCTCGGGAGGCCGGTGTGTGTTCTTGTCGGCATTTTACCCGATATTCCCCTGATGCATCTTCTTTCACAAGTACATTAAAAGCCTGTCTAATCTTCCTGGACGTCCACTTTATGAGATCTGCATCCTTAGGGCAGTCTTTAGCCAAATGCGCAGTGGCTGTATTGTTTAATTACTGCTTACTTTACTCCATGTTCAAGCTTTGTCCTCTCCGAGATCCCGTCACTGGCGCAGCCTTGCTAATGCCCGGCGGCGCTGGCCTGCAGGATGAAGTCCTTTCCGGCCATTGAAGCTGAAATGTGACTTTCCGGAGTACGCCACTCTCCTCCCCCTACGTACATTCAGACCCCAAAGGCATACCATTATCATAATAGGTGGTTTTGATTAATTTGATACCATTAACCAAAACACAATAAGAGCTGCAAACAAATGCTCGTTAATTGAGGAGGCCAGTCTGCCTAATACCGTTCGATATTACTGCTGCATTGATCTCGCTGTATAACACTTCGGAGAGCGGAGCTGTGTGCTCCCCTCTTAATCTACTGTCGATGTCTGTAAAAATGTTTGGCAACACCAATCAGCTCTCTATTATTTTTTAACATAATCCTTGGCAGCTACCTTTCCCCCCTCCAGCAATTAGAGATGCAGCTTCCGGGTGAGCCAGGGAATCCACGAGCATGCTGACTTTTGGCGCATGCGTAGAATATAAGGCAGTAAGACAGCTGTTTGTATTGCGCATGTCATTAGGACAGGCCAGGCAAAATATAGTGCACACTCACTAACCAATCACGGAACAAACAAGCATTGAAAATGCAATAGGGCTCGGATTTACCCGAGACCTATTTCATTTTCAATAGAAGTGCCGACATGAAAGAAGGCATGAACGGGAGGGGGTGGGGGGGGGGGGGGGGGTTGTGATAAAAAAAGTTACAGACTGCGGGAGGGAACGGGGACAGACAGGGAAAAAAAACAGTTTTACTAGTAAAGGGGCTGATAGCCTCGGAAGAAGAAAAATGACGCCATGCCAGTCAGAAGGCGGGACTAAGACACCCAAAACCAATCAAAATGCAGGATTTTGTATTGCAGCCGATCAAAATTATGGCCGGAAAGTGGGCGGGGCTTCCCCCCACCTATACTGTATACAGCATCTCTCGCCGAGACAGCGCATGCGCTGCCTAGGCGAAACCTAAAAAGGACACAAATCTCCCAGACACTGCTAGGGGTGATTTACAAAAGCGCATCTTCCATTTGGGTAAAATAGAAAAAAAATTTGAAAAGAATATAAAAATAGTTTTCCCCAGCTAGGCTTTGAACCTTTGTCAAAAAGCATTCATAGCCCCTGTCACCTACCACTGTACCATCTGTTCTGGTTAGATTTTCATTGCCCAAACCCTGTGTGTCTTGGAAAAAGGGTAATTTCCTTCTTCTGTTTCCATGCCGTTTTTCTTTTTACATGCCACAAATCTACACTTGATTTTCGTTATTTATAAACAAAGAGCCCTTCCTTCCTCTCACCCTGGCACTTGGCCCATGCAATTAGTTTTCTCAAACAACCATTCCCAAAGTCTCATTAAAAAAATTAAGGGATTTCTTTAATAGCAAACCTTGCCTCCCTTCCACGTGCCACAGTGTAGGAAGGTGGATATCTGACTATGGTTACCCCCAACTTTTTGCCTAGTGTCTAGCTAGTTTTTCGACTTAGTTGGCCTGAGATCCTGCCATTCAGGGTCTCAGGCTGTCTGCTCTCTCTTTAAAATGGACTCCATGTACCCTAGGTACATAACCAATTGGTAAGGATCACCTTATTGGACCCTGTACAGTGTACCCTAGGTACCCAGGGCATAGGTGTACCCTAGGCCTCCCAGGGGCTGCAGCATGTATTATGCCACCCCTGGTCTGGCCTTCCAATCAGACACAACTGGCTGATCACTCAGCTGGGGCAAGGTCGTGTAATCACCCCTTGCTTAGATATAGTATGCCTATATCTACCCTTATATATAGACACATGTGTACCTATCAGTCACTCCTATGGCAGGCCTTAACAATCCTGGAGGCAGAGTGCTTGGTAACATGTGAGATGGTGCTCTAGCATGAGCTGAGCCTGTCTGCAGCTTTCGGAACCAAGTCCTTATAGCTGTTCTATGATATAGCCTACCATATACTCTTAAAGTGCCTTATAATCTTAAACGGTTATGGTAACTATGGTTTGGCTTTATCAAAACATGTCGTGTAAGGTGTCTAACACTTTGGAATAATACCCCCATACCATTTCTGGTGATGAGGATATTATTCCTCCCTTCTAGAGGGAGAGACATGTTAAAATCCTACTTTGCTGTTTAACTCTAACCAAAGCCTCAGCATCACAAAATGGATGCTGCGGCCACGACACAAGTCTGACCTCCTGCAGCTGGGAGTGATCCCAGCCAGGGAGGCCTGGACAATAGGTTTCCTGCTTGGGGAGGTGCTAGCACCTCCCCAGACAGCCTTTAGTGTATTGGGGCAGGGTGGGCTGAAAGGAATGAGACATGCCTGGGGCACACAAGGTGTTCCTTGCATAGTCCAGTTCAAACCGGCGCTGGGGCACTCCAGCCCCAGCTCTGGCGCGAAACTGGACAAAGGGAAGTGGGTGTAACCACCCCCTCCCAGGTCCCACCCATAAGGCGTGACCTAGCAGGTATCCCAGCCCCCCAGATTAGTATAAGAGTGGGAGTTGGGCCTCAAGACTTTAGATTATCCTGAACCTGCAACTTGAACAGAAACTCTGGACCTTCGACATTCGACGAAAGAAGAAGACTGAAGAATCTCCCTTGTAGCCAAGGAGTGGCTACCCTGTGCAAACAGGCACCATCAAGAGACTACCCTTTGCTTTGCCCACGTTCTACGAGGAACCGACTGCAGAGCCCGACCAGAGCCTTGACTTCCAGACTTCTCCGACCCTGATCCACATCCACAGCAAAGCTGAGATCCGTGGAGGCGACGAGCGACGTGGGACCGGCTACCTGGGAAAAGTGGCTAGTAACTTAAAGCGCAGCTTCTGAGGTACCCTCGAAGTTGTGCACCGGGGATTGAGAAGCCCCAACCCCAAGCACCATCTGCACCGAAGATCAGCCCCCCACACTCCACGAGTCCTGCGTGGGGCCCTTCAGCATTTTCCTGCTTGCCGCGTCTGTCCGGTTGCTTGCCCGCTGGCTAGTGGCCTTTGTGACGACGCACCCTGAAATCTTCTGCGCTGGTTTGGCTCCTCCAGACTGGCTCCCGCTTCTCTGCAAAGAAGAAGCACCCCAGACCTTCCTGGTCTGCACCAGAAGCAAGTCCTTCGTTCTTCGTGGGTTCCGCTTGCCAAGGCTTGGTGAGTCCTAGTCCAACTTCGACGCCGCCGACAGCAAGAGCCTTCGTGGGACAGCTCGCCTCCTGGTCGTCCTCGACGCTTCCTGGTCCTCCTGGCTGCAGCGACAAGCTTCACCTTCACCTGCAATCTTCACGACATCGCCTGGTTCCTTCCTGGTTCCACGTGGTCACTGGCTAGTGACCTTGACTCTGTCCCTTCTGCTTGCAGGTTTCTTCTCTTCTTGATCCCAGCCTTGGGATCCACCGGACACTCTTCACTGACTGCCTGTCAGCATCTTTCTTCAGGCATCCATAGGAGTCGACGACGAAAACGACGCATCTTCACCCCTATGCACCCGCAGCCTGTGGGCTAGGTAACTTGGGTACTCCGGTGCTCATCAGGATAGTGACTATCCTAGTGTCTAGTTTTCAAGTCTCAACTTCCTAGCTACTCCGGAAGTGTCCTAAATCTACCGTTTTCTAAACTGTACTATTGCTATTGACTTTTACGCATTACGCGTGAGTGTTTCCACTCTGCACACGAATCCCGTGGGCCTCCCACTTCCTAACTAACGCTAGTGTAGTGTAGCCCCAGCGATTCCCTAGGCCTAGGCCTATTCTATTTCCGTGACAGTGGTTCTTATACCACTTACTTAGTATATGGTTTGCGTGGCCCCTAGGGCCTAACTGTATTACTTACCTGTGTGACTTAATGTATGCTTAAATAAGACTGTGTTGTACTTACCTCTAATCTCATAAAGAGTGCTGAGGGTTTGACTAGAATAAATACACTTTATTTTATATATATATCTGTTGTGGTGTCCTTTCATTTGGTATTCAAGGGATTATAGATGGTATCACAGCTGGCTTCACATGCCATTCAGAGTTTAGCCTAAGACTGCTCTTGTCCATGCTACCACTAGGATAGCTGGTCTATAAGGTTGACTTTACAACCAATCACCATAAGGGTATTTGGACTGATATAAGGTGTACACTAGAACTAGTGACATCATACATCAGGCCAACTTCTCACATTGGTGAGCAGCGGTTGGGATCTGAGCTTGCTGTTGTAATACCATTGTAATCTTGAGATACTAAATTGAAAGATCACACAGATATTGTCTAGGTACATATAACATAGATTATAATACTTAAGTCCTACTGGACTTAGTAGTTGTAGGTTGAAGGGAGTAACACACCCTGACTACAACTACTAGAGAGGTTTAGTAGAAACAACTAGTGTAGGTAGGTGCACACACCACACCCTCACTAGATCATGTCTCTGAGAGGAGATCAAGTAGATGCTCTCTCAGGAGGATCAGGTCTGCAAAAGACCCCCTCTAGATATGATACCTTAACATTCCAGGAGATGAGACACTTGTGTACCTCCAGAGGAATAAAACAGGGTGCAAACCCTACCCTCCTTCAGTTAAGACAACTCCTAGAGGAGTATGATACTCTTAGGGCATCTCAGGCAGGTACCCTAGGTACAGAGGAGGGTCTACCCACCACAGAGGAGTCAGATGGGACTTCAGATGAAGAGGTAGACAGCCAGGGCCAAGTAGGAAGACTTAGCCAGGCTAACCTAAGCTTACATGGGAGTTTGCATGGGGTCCCCCCATACAGACCCCCAAGTAGGCTTAGACAGAGAAGCAGGAGGGACAGATCCCCTTCAAGGGAATCCATCCACTCCCATGTCTCTAACATCTCTAATGCTTCCTCTCACAGGGGAATGACTTCCCCTGAGAGAAAGGAGCATGAAGCCAGAATGAGGGAAGCTAATCTGAGGATTCAGAGGGAAGAACTTGCCCTTGCCAAGGAGAAGCTTGCTCTGGCTAGAGAGCAAAAATTGTGTGGGTCAGAACCCACTGGTGGCAGCAACATTCCTAGAGATAGGGATAGTTCTTATGACCATAGAAACCTAAGCAAGATAGTCCCCCCATATCAGAATGGGGATGACATCCACAAGTGGATGACTGCTTTGGAGAGGGCCTGCAAAGTACAGCAGGTACCCCAGAGTCAGTGGGCAGCTATCTTGTGGCTCTCCTTTTCTGACAAAGGTAGAGACAAGCTCCTCACAGTCAGTGATGAGGATGCTAACAATTACAAAGTCCTGAAGAGTGCTCTGATAGATGGGTTTGGCTTAACCACTGAGCAATATAGGTTGTTGTTCAGAGACACCCAGAAGACACAGACACAGGACTGGTCTGATTTTGTGGATTGTGCCACTAAGGCTTTGGAAGGTTGGTTAACTGGCAGCAAGGTGCAGGACTATACAGGATTGTACAACTTGATTATGAGGGAGCAGATCCTTAGTAATTGTCAGAACCAGCTTCTCCATCAACACCTGGTAGACTCAGATTTGACCTCTCCCCAAGAATTGGGAAAGAGGGCAGATAAATGGGTCAGGACCAGGATTAGGCCTAAAAATCAGGGTGGTGACCAAAAGAAAGATACCACCAAGCCTCAAGAGAAGGGTGGGGATAAAACAAAAGAGAAATCTTCCTCAGGGCCCCAAAACTCCACACAGGGTGGTGGGTCCCAAGCTCCCTCCTCTACCACAGTTAAAAAACCTTACTGCCATGAGTGTAAAACTCCTGGGCATTGGAAAACTGACAGCAGTTGCCCAAGGGCTAAAAACAAAACTGTTCCTCCAACTACTCCTGTCACACCACCTATTACTGTCAGCAGTAATCCCCCAGGTATTGGGAGTGCCCCCCAAAATTTGGTTGGGTTTTCTTGGGGAACACAGGGGGATCCTGGCTTAGCCCATTCCCCTACAGCAGCTACTCTTGTCTGTGATGGTGGCATGGGGTTTGCCAACTTCACTGCCTGTCCCAACACTTTGGGTAGGTACAGACAGGAGCCCTACATCAATGGTAGAAAAGCTGAGGCCTACAGAGACACTGGAGCTAGCATCACTATGGTGGCCCATAGGCTAGTTCCCTCTGAGCAGCTTTTGCCTGGTTTCTCATACCAGGTAACTAACATTGATGGCAAACAGAATAGTCATCCCATGGCAGAGGTATGTCTCAGCTGGGGAGGGGTCACTGGCCCTAAAAGGGTGGCAGTGTCTCCAACCTTGCCTGTGGACTGCTTACTGGGGAATGACTTAGAACTCTCAGCTTGGGCTGAAGTTGAACAAGACACCCATTCTAAAATGGTAGGCCTTTCACAAACGGGTAGTGGGGTTGTGCCAGCCACAACCCCTGTCCAAGTAGATTTCCTCCCTGAAAAGGTTGGAAGGGCAGTGGTAGCCACAGCCCAGGCAAAGACAGACTTCCCTGTAGAGATTGGCAGAGCTGTGACAGTCACAGCTCAAACACAAACTGAGTGCCTCCCTGAAAAGGTTGGCAAGGCTGTAATGGTCTCAGCCCATACTCAGACTGACATAGGTGTAGTGAAGCCTGAAACTATGGATCACTCCACACAAACAGAGAGTAGTGGGGAGGAAGAAAAGTCTCCCTCTCCCCAGACATTAGGAAAAGGTCAGCCTCCTCAGGGATCTGACCTCACCCCTTGTGAAGGAACTGCCCCAGAGGTAGCCAGCCCTGGCCTGGCAGAGCCTCTGATGTCAGTGGCCCCTTCCAAGGTGGGACCCAGTCTGGTGCAGGTAGCCTGCCTCTCTCTACCCTGCCTCAGTCAGCCCAGGGCTGCAGAGGTCAGGGAGGCCAGTGGACCCCAAGAGGGCCCCTGTCCACAAGAACCCCCCCATCAAAAGAATGAGGATTACCTGGCTAGTAGCCGTAGCCAGGTGATGGGTAAAAACATTCCTGAGGGATCCCCTTTACAGGTAGTTAGGGACCTCCCCCAGAGGGATTCTGTTGGGCACAGGCAAACCTGGGACCTTAGGGCCCCAAACCTGACCTGTCCCTCCAGTAAGCCCACAAAAGGGACCCAGCCTCCAGCTTTAGGTAGCCAGAGGCTGACCCTGAGAGCACAGTGCAACTCAGTTAAAGAAAGAAAGGCATCCATGGTGGAGGATGATTGGAGGAAGCTGAGGCCTCACTTTGAGGACACTCACTTCAGTACTCCATCTCAACACCAGCCTTTTACTTTGCAAAGACACACCCAAGGTAGAGATTCCCTATGGTGGAGACCCTATGATACCCTTAGGATGAGGGATTGCTTAGTGGACCATGAGACAGGGGGTAACCATGCCAGTGCTGGTTCTTCCTTATATGGCCACTTAGGCAATAGAGGCTTACCTTGTCAAGGCCAGCCTTATCTCCTTTCGTTTGGGGGGGGGGGGTTGTGTAGGAAGGTGGATATCTGACTATGGTTACCCCCAACTTTTTGCCTAGTGTCTAGCTAGTTTTTCGACTTAGTTGGCCTGAGATCCTGCCATTCAGGGTCTCAGGCTGTCTGCTCTCTCTTTAAAATGGACTCCATGTACCCTAGGTACATAACCAATTGGTAAGGATCACCTTATTGGACCCTGTACAGTGTACCCTAGGTACCCAGGGCATAGGTGTACCCTAGGCCTCCCAGGGGCTGCAGCATGTATTATGCCACCCCTGGTCTGGCCTTCCAATCAGACACAACTGGCTGATCACTCAGCTGGGGCAAGGTCGTGTAATCACCCCTTGCTTAGATATAGTATGCCTATATCTACCCTTATATATAGACACATGTGTACCTATCAGTCACTCCTATGGCAGGCCTTAACAATCCTGGAGGCAGAGTGCTTGGTAACATGTGAGATGGTGCTCTAGCATGAGCTGAGCCTGTCTGCAGCTTTCGGAACCAAGTCCTTATAGCTGTTCTATGATATAGCCTACCATATACTCTTAAAGTGCCTTATAATCTTAAACGGTTATGGTAACTATGGTTTGGCTTTATCAAAACATGTCGTGTAAGGTGTCTAACACTTTGGAATAATACCCCCATACCATTTCTGGTGATGAGGATATTATTCCTCCCTTCTAGAGGGAGAGACATGTTAAAATCCTACTTTGCTGTTTAACTCTAACCAAAGCCTCAGCATCACAAAATGGATGCTGCGGCCACGACACAAGTCTGACCTCCTGCAGCTGGGAGTGATCCCAGCCAGGGAGGCCTGGACAATAGGTTTCCTGCTTGGGGAGGTGCTAGCACCTCCCCAGACAGCCTTTAGTGTATTGGGGCAGGGTGGGCTGAAAGGAATGAGACATGCCTGGGGCACACAAGGTGTTCCTTGCATAGTCCAGTTCAAACCGGCGCTGGGGCACTCCAGCCCCAGCTCTGGCGCGAAACTGGACAAAGGGAAGTGGGTGTAACCACCCCCTCCCAGGTCCCACCCATAAGGCGTGACCTAGCAGGTATCCCAGCCCCCCAGATTAGTATAAGAGTGGGAGTTGGGCCTCAAGACTTTAGATTATCCTGAACCTGCAACTTGAACAGAAACTCTGGACCTTCGACATTCGACGAAAGAAGAAGACTGAAGAATCTCCCTTGTAGCCAAGGAGTGGCTACCCTGTGCAAACAGGCACCATCAAGAGACTACCCTTTGCTTTGCCCACGTTCTACGAGGAACCGACTGCAGAGCCCGACCAGAGCCTTGACTTCCAGACTTCTCCGACCCTGATCCACATCCACAGCAAAGCTGAGATCCGTGGAGGCGACGAGCGACGTGGGACCGGCTACCTGGGAAAAGTGGCTAGTAACTTAAAGCGCAGCTTCTGAGGTACCCTCGAAGTTGTGCACCGGGGATTGAGAAGCCCCAGCCCCAAGCACCATCTGCACCGAAGATCAGCCCCCCACACTCCACGAGTCCTGCGTGGGGCCCTTCAGCATTTTCCTGCTTGCCGCGTCTGTCCGGTTGCTTGCCCGCTGGCTAGTGGCCTTTGTGACGACGCACCCTGAAATCTTCTGCGCTGGTTTGGCTCCTCCAGACTGGCTCCCGCTTCTCTGCAAAGAAGAAGCACCCCAGACCTTCCTGGTCTGCACCAGAAGCAAGTCCTTCGTTCTTCGTGGGTTCCGCTTGCCAAGGCTTGGTGAGTCCTAGTCCAACTTCGACGCCGCCGACAGCAAGAGCCTTCGTGGGACAGCTCGCCTCCTGGTCCTGGTCGTCCTCGACGCTTCCTGGTCCTCCTGGCTGCAGCGACAAGCTTCACCTTCACCTGCAATCTTCACGACATCGCCTGGTTCCTTCCTGGTTCCACGTGGTCACTGGCTAGTGACCTTGACTCTGTCCCTTCTGCTTGCAGGTTTCTTCTCTTCTTGATCCCAGCCTTGGGATCCACCGGACACTCTTCACTGACTGCCTGTCAGCATCTTTCTTCAGGCATCCATAGGAGTCGACGACGAAAACGACGCATCTTCACCCCTATGCACCCGCAGCCTGTGGGCTAGGTAACTTGGGTACTCCGGTGCTCATCAGGATAGTGACTATCCTAGTGTCTAGTTTTCAAGTCTCAACTTCCTAGCTACTCCGGAAGTGTCCTAAATCTACCGTTTTCTAAACTGTACTATTGCTATTGACTTTTACGCATTACGCGTGAGTGTTTCCACTCTGCACACGAATCCCGTGGGCCTCCCACTTCCTAACTAACGCTAGTGTAGTGTAGCCCCAGCGATTCCCTAGGCCTAGGCCTATTCTATTTCCGTGACAGTGGTTCTTATACCACTTACTTAGTATATGGTTTGCGTGGCCCCTAGGGCCTAACTGTATTACTTACCTGTGTGACTTAATGTATGCTTAAATAAGACTGTGTTGTACTTACCTCTAATCTCATAAAGAGTGCTGAGGGTTTGACTAGAATAAATACACTTTATTTTATATATATATATCTGTTGTGGTGTCCTTTCATTTGGTATTCAAGGGATTATAGATGGTATCACAGCTGGCTTCACATGCCATTCAGAGTTTAGCCTAAGACTGCTCTTGTCCATGCTACCACTAGGATAGCTGGTCTATAAGGTTGACTTTACAACCAATCACCATAAGGGTATTTGGACTGATATAAGGTGTACACTAGAACTAGTGACATCATACATCAGGCCAACTTCTCACACACAGCATGTCACAAATGTCCGACATGCACTGGCTTGACTAAAAAGGACACAAATCTCCCAGACACTGCTTGGGATGATTTACAAAAGGGCATCTTTCATTTGGGTAAAATAGAAAAAAAATAGAAAAGAATATAAAAATCTATTTTCCCCAGCTGGGGTTTGAAACCTTGTCAAAATGCATTCATAGCCCCTGTCCCCTCCCACTGTACCATCTGTTCTGGATAGATTTTCTTTGCCCAAAGCCTTTGTGTCTTGGAAAAAGGGTGATGTCCTTCTTCTGTTTCCATGTCGTTTTTCTTTTTACATGCCACAAATCTACACTTGATTTTCGTTATTTATAAACAAAGAGCCCTTCCTTCCTCTCACCCTGGCACTTGGCCCATGCAATTAGTTTTCTTACACAACCATTCCTAACGTCTCCTTCCACAAATTAAGGGATTTCTTTCATAGCAAACCTTGCCCCCCTTCCACGTGCCGCAGCATGTCACAAATGTCTGACATGCACTGGCTTGACTAAAAAGGACACAAATCTCCCAGACACTGCTAGGGGTGATTTACAAAAGGGCATCTTTCATTTGAGTAAAATAGAAAAAATGGAAAATAATATAAAAATTGAATTTCCCTAGAGTGGTGTGGCTTGGCGCCAATGGAGTGAACAGCTCAGCGCGCAAGCTCCTGTCAGCCAGCCACCATCGAATGCCATCCTGACCCCCTGAACGGGACAGATTCTGCAGCGCGCCCTCATAATCATACAGAGGGTGAGGTACGTCTTGGAGACGGAGAAACCCGTCCCAAAGACCAAAAACGGGGGAATAACAAAATCTGACCATAGCCGGAAGGTGAGCCTAGATGGCTGCGCCCATGACGATGTTGCGGAGCAGAGAGGGAAACCCAGCCGACAGCACTGACCAAGCGGAAGTGTACAGAGACCTAAAGTGGCCCCTCCTGTCCCGCTACAAGCCCTGAAACAGGGCCTGGAGACTCCCCAGGGCAGCACCAGAGGAGCGGAGCGGTGGTGGATGCAGAACTGCTAGGGATCCCACGTGGTAGGCCTGAGCACAGAGCTTGGTAACCACTGGGGAAAGCGAGCGGGGCAAATCCTGGAGAACGTGGAGCTGGTTCCCAGGAGGTGAGCGGACTGCAGCGGTATGGATGTGACCAGCAGGGGCAGCGGCTAACAGTCTGGACAGTGGCAGAGGAGGTCTCCCCTCTCCTTCAGTGCGACAGAGCGAGTGCGGCCCTCGAGACTTTGGTGGGCGCTCAAAGGAGAGGTAGGCCCAGAGAAGCCAGGTGAGAGCCACAGAGACAAGGGATCAGGACCGCGCTGCAGAGGGGCCTGAGCATCCTGGAGACTGGGGGGCCCGAAGATTTTATGGGAGTGAGCCCCTGCGGGAATCCTAGAAGCGCACCCAGAGCCCCAGCAGAGGCAACTGGCAATGAGAGTCCAGAGAAGCGGCAGGCCTCCCAAGTAAGCGGCGAGCAGCATTTCAGGCATTGAGACCTGGGGAGAAGGGCAGACGATCAGCCACACCAACAAGGAGGCCTACTATAGCGGAGTGGGCCTAGCGGCGTTGATGGGGTCGGTGAGGGGACCTAGGGCTCGCCTATGCCAGGGACTAAATATGCAAAACAGGGGAGAGAGCCCCCAGGGCACGCCACCTCAGGGATCACACCGGTAGAATGCAGAGCCCCGCAGGTGGGGAAGAAGGGTGAAGCAAGTGAAGCGGGCAAGCTAACTAGAGTGCGGCCTGAGAGCTTGAGGTGGTGCAAGCGATAACCTGAACAGTGCATAATGGTGCATAAGGCCAGAACATGGCGTAATCCGGAGACCCTTGGCAGACATTGAGGAGAGTGGACTCAGGCCCGCACTGAGAGTATAAAGTGCACTGGAAAGGCCTGGTGAAGAGTGGCGGGAACATTAAGCAGAAACAGATGCGACTAGACTAAGTGCGAGTTGGACTACATAACAGAACGTAGAGCGCTCACCAGAAGAAGAGAACCCACGTGCAATGAGGACTACCTGGAGCGTTCTATGAGCACACGCTGCACCAGAAGCGCCACAGATCAAGAGGACACGATGGGGAAGATTCCCCCAAAAAAGGACAGATAAGAGGTCCCAACCGAAAAATCGATGGAGGAGTGGGGGAAGACCCAACCACAGGCGGAGCACTCTGGAGATCCTATGCTGCAGGACATTCTACAGGCCATCACCTCCTCTAGCGAGCGCCTGGAAACTAAAATCGACTTGCTGGGTCTAGATTTTGGCCTGTTCAGAGAAGATCACAAAACATTGGCAGACCGCGTTGAGACAAACGAGGGCCAGTTATCCGAGACTCTGTCGGACATAGTCATAATGAAGCAACGATTAGCGGCGCTTGCACATTGAAATTCCAAGCCGAAGACTCAGAAAATACATAGCGAGGAAGCTACCTTAGAAACATAGGTCTACCGGAAAAAATAGAAGGCCTCAACATGATAGACTACCGGGAAAAATGGCTGGGAGAGGGAGTAGCGCCAGACGGCCTATCGAGCTTCTTCGCCCTGGAGAAGGCGCATCGAGTCCCTGTGAAACCACCTGTACCAGGAGCGCAGCCGCGGGTGGTGATAACTCAGCTCCTCCATTACAGGGACCACATCCTTACCCAGGCACGCCTCAAAGGGGACATAGCGGTGGGTAATTCAATGGTGCGAATCTTCCCAGATTTTTACCGGGAGGTACAAAGACAGAGAGGCTCCTACCGGGACGTGAAACAGAGGTTGCGGCAACTGAACTACAAATATGTAACGCAATGCCGGGCCACATTAGGAGTAACCACGGAGAATGGCACGGAGTTCTTCAAAACCTCGCAGGAGACATCAGGCTGGCTGGAGAACACGAAGGGATGCCACCGCTATGGGATCCAGAGAGGAGAAGAAGAGAGAACAGCACCCGAGGCCGGCGAGCCTTGAGAGAGACTCTAGCCCCCACGCAAGAAGAGGCACAGCTTGCCGAAACACGATCCACATGGTGGCATTGATCAGTGGTACAGGGAGAAGCCCAGCACCCCCTAGGAGCAGCGAGACTGCAACAGATTCTGGCTCGGAGCAAGGGTCCAGTGACTCAGAGGCACAGAGTGTGGCACTCTCAGACATAATTCCGCAGACGGCGGACGATATCACCTAGATGAAGAGGGCTGAGACCACTACGAGCAGGTCTGGAATAATACTGGACGCATATGACCCAACAATGAGGTACTGGGGTTGATGGAGGGCGAGCGCTCTGGGGGTTCCTTTGGGACCATTGAACTGAAGGGCGGCTGCAGAGACTGGGGGAGCGGCGTACGAGCAGCCTTCACCCTTTGCAATTGACTGATAGAACTGCAAGCAGTCACTTGTGGACTTATAACCTTAGTTTGGATGGGGGGTGTTTTCCTGCTTATCCTGGGGAGTGGGATTTGGGGGAAATGTTTAAAGTTAATATGGGGTGGACACCTTGAGTTGCAGCACACAAAGTGCTATATGGGATCGAGTTGAGAGAGGAGGCAGATGATGGTGCATAGGGAGGGTGGCTGGCCAAGAATCGTAACACCATCCAATGGCTGATGCACAAAAGTACAAATGCATGACTTGGAATGTTAGAGGTATGCGCACAATGACGAAACGCCATAAGGTCCTCCTATACATTAGAAGGCGGGGAGCCCAGATAGCCCTATTACAAGAGACACACTTAACACAGAAAGAGGGACAAGCCTTACAGAGGCGGTGGTGGGGCCAGCTCTTTTATATTACCTACTCGGATATGGATCTAGGCAAGGGTCCCATTCCAATCGACGGACTCGCTGATAGACCCAGAGGGCTGCTTCGTAGCCATAGAAGGGCGATTAGAGGACCGAGAAATAAGTATAATTAGCATATACGCCCCAATGCGGAACAACCAGCCTTCTTCGCAAGACTGAATCACTGCCTGATGCAATATCTGACGGGCAATTCCCTAGTAGGGGGCGACTTTAATAGTGTGGACAACACGCTCCTAGATAGATCTCACCTTCCACTGTGAAATTCCCAAGCAGCGCGCATCTCGCATGCGTTCACCACCTGGAGACAGAGTTGGGGACGGATAGATGCCTGGAGGACCTTACACCCCCAAGATAGAGACTACTCCTATTTCTCTGCGGTGCATGAGGCACATGCACGACTAGACACTTGCTTATGTGCAGCAGAAATCCAACGCCATGTTGTTGCTGCGGAATAACTTGCATGCACGATATCAGACCACAACCCAATGGTCCTGTCCCTGAGATGGAGGCAGCCTGTATCAACGATCCCCACATGGAGGCTCCGCCCGGACACCCTGGAAGACCAGGTCTTCTGAGAAGAGATTAGGGGGGAGATAGCGCACTACTTGAGGCAAATGCGGGGATGACCTCTTTGCCGAATGCAGAGTGGGGCGCTTTTAAGGTGGTCCTGGGGGGCCAATGTATAAGGAGTAGCACCGGGGTTAGACGCGTCATCCTGGGAGAAGTAGAGGGCGCAGAGACAACCCTTAGGGGACTGGAATGTAGAAGACCAGAACACCCTGAGCTTCAGCAGGCAGTTTTAGAGGCCAAGGAGAAGGTGGCAAGACAGAGAGACTTAGATGCTTCTATTATAAGAACTATCTAGAGAGCACCCACACAGAGCAGGACAAATCGGGATCACTCCTGGCATGGTTGCCAAACCCGGTGAACAGGAGCCTGCCGCTGGTGGAAATAGAGGATGAGGAAGGGATCAGGCACTATACGCAGGCGGAGATTAATGAGGTCTTCGCCCACTACTATATAAAGCTATACAGAAGGTCGCAAAAAGGTAAACATGCGTAAGCAAGCGAATACCTTGCAGGCCTGCAGATGACGAGGCTGAACCCTGAGGAGGCAGAAGAGCTAGGAGCAGACATTACACAGCAGGAGGTAAGAGCCACCATCAAGGGCATGGCAAGGAATAAGACGGAATTCTATGCAACCTATGTGGAGGAGCTGGCCCCCCGACTGGTCACAGGGT
Organism: Triturus cristatus; assembly: GCF_964204655.1. Lineage (NCBI taxonomy): Eukaryota > Metazoa > Chordata > Amphibia > Caudata > Salamandridae > Triturus > Triturus cristatus. Next base: position 965,333,898 of record NC_140579.1, on the reverse strand, counting down.
ACCAGGAGGCTCGGGAAGCAGGCATACTGCCGGAGAGCACTAGGGAGGCCCTCATTTTTCCGGTGTCTAAGCCAGGGAAAGAGCCACACAACTATACAGCCTATAGACCTTTATCCATGCTAAACATGGATTACAAAATCCTAAGCAAGCTCTTTCTCCCCCAAGCAGGGTTTATCCCGGGGCAGAATACGGCCATAAATATCAGACGACTCCTAGCTGTCATGGGCTCCAACGAGTACGACAGGCAGGAAGCAGCGGTGCTCGCGGTAGACATAGAGAAGGCCTTTGATTGCCTTGAGTGGCCCACCTCTGCGAAGTACTGACCAATATGGGACTGGGAGGAGGCTTTCTGGCATGGATGCGACAACTGTACACATCCCCCACGGCCCAGTTGTGCACAGGGAGGACCTTCTCGCCCAGACGGGGTGGAGAGGGGTATGAGGCAGGGATGCCCCTGGAGTGCAGGGCAAGGAGTGGGCAGGACTATAACGGCCTGGGGACAGGAGCGGTACAACATTCCATAGCCCTGTACGCAGACAACCTCTTGCTGTTTCTCAGTGACACAGCAGTTGAATTGAGAGGGGCGCGGGGCATGCTAGCCAGGTTCGGTACCATATCAGGCCTCAAAGTTAACTGGCGGAAATCCAGCTTATATCCTATGATGCCCAATATCCTTCCGCCACTTCTCACTGAACTAGAGAATTTGAAATGGGAACCCAGCTGTCTGAGGTACCTTGGAGTCAAAATATATCACGGCTCAGCAGAGTTACTAGAGGGTAATGTGGGTAGAGCGATAAGATCAGTGAAATCTGCGCTGAAATTCTGGGGAAAGCTGCCGTTATCTGTACCTGGACGGGTAGCAATCTTAAAGATGGTAGCACTCCTGTGACTATTGTATTACTTCGGGGATCTCCCGGTGTGGATCCCAAGAGCAACTTTCAAAGACCTTGACTCACTGATCACGTCATTTATCTGGGGAGCGGGATGCAGAAGAGTACCGTTGACCTCCTTACAGTGCTCCACAGCGGAGGGCGGCCTAGCTGTCCCTGACTGATATTATATAGGTGCCCAGTTGTGCTGGCTGATCCAATGGCTGTTGGCGGAACGTACTCTGGAGAGGGAACGGTACCCGGCTGTACCGGATGCCACAGCCCTAGCGATGATCCTGCTACGGGTGCGACTGAACGCATAAGAAGACACAATGGAAACTGGGGTGATGGTGCGCTGCTGGGCTAGATACCTGAGTCATGTAGGCGCCAAGATTTCCTACTCCTCGGGCCTACTCATCACAGGACTAAGCTGTCTGCCACAGGGAGAGCACTGGACGGGGTTGGGGGACTGGAAAGGGGCAGGCCTGAAAGTGATGGGGGACATATACCAAGAGTCTACACTGCTCCCATTTTAAGTTTTACAAGCAGCATATGTCTTACCGGGAGGACAATTTCTGAAGCATGAGGCCCTTATCAGAAGAATTAGAAAACACTGGGGAGTGGGAGGCATGGAGCCGCGAGCAGTAGCCGGATGTAGATATTTTGCGCTATCAGCGGGGAGGCTCAAGACAGTCTACTGCCTCTACAAGGCAATGAGGCAAGACATGCAAAGGCCGCTAGAGCGCTTGCGATTACAGTGGGAAGAAGACCAGGGGAAGCAGATCCTAGAGGAGGTATGTGACAAGATCCTAGAGCACACCTCGCAAGATTTAAATTAATCATTTTTTACATGCTGCATTTCTACATTGTGTGTTCTGGCCGTGACCTCACCTGCTTGTGTGGGGAAGGATTGCTGACCCTATGGATCGTCTCCCTCAGGCTGCCTCTCCCGCTATCCCATCGCGGCCGCTGCACAGAGAGGAAACTACACCTCCCAGCAACCTCTGCGGCGGAAGTGGAAGCCGCCTGTGTACTTTCGCGCCCGGAGGCGCTATAAACAGCTGCTGGGTCTCTGGCAGAGCGGGTGCCTTCATTTCTACATTGTGTGTTCTGGCCGTGACCTCACCTGCTTGTGTGGGGAAGGATTGCTGTCCCTACGGATCGTCTCCCTCAGGCTGCCTCTCCCGCCATCCCATCGCGGCCGCTGCACAGAGAGGAAACTACACCTCCCAGCAACCTCTGCGGCGGAAGTGGAAGCCGCCTGTGTACTTTCGCGCCCGGAGGTGCTATAAACAGCTGCTGGGCCCCAGCCTCGCGGGACGAGCGCGGGCGGCGCCGGGCTGAGCCCGGGCAGAGGGCGGGCCGTCTGAGGCCGTCGGAGGACGAAAGAGGACGGGCCGGGCCACCCCCTTTGTCGTGGCAAGTCAATACACAGTGAGAACTACTAGTATTACGGCCCCCAGTGTATATTGTGAAATTAACAACTTTGCCGTATTATTTGTGTGACAAAGGGTATAGTAAGCAGGCACATTATACCATCAGTCATGGTTAAACGAGGAGCTAAAGCCTCAGCAGACTCCGCCTGTAACACTATCGATACCTACTTGGTAAAAGCAGTTAGTGCACTCACCCAGGAAATAGACCGCACAGAAAAAAGATTATCTATGGGTTCAAACGCACTACTTCCAATTAACCAAGGAAATCAAAATTCCCGAAATAATAGTGAGGTATCTATAGCGTTAATTCCCACCGAAGGAGATGCCACTAATATTAGTACTCCTTCTAATATTTCTAATTCCCCTAGACTGTTTGTCACTGATGCCAGTCCTGTTTTATCTACATCCCCATTGGGAAACAAAAAAGGGGCTCGTAGAAAAACTTCGGGGCAACTTATTGGGCCCAAGAAAAGAGGGAAAAAACCTACTCCTGCCGACAACAAGGCTGTCACACGCTCAAGGGCTAATCTATGCATCTCGGAAACTTTTAACCCGGAGGCGATTTGTGACAAACTTGCTGAACTCATTAGACCGCTATATGAAAAAGTGGATAATTTAGCCAGGGAGGTGGATAAACTAAGAGGAACTATTGATAAAGTCAGGATGCGGGACCCACAAAAAATAGGTATAGAAGCTTCAACTATAACTACGGGTATGGCTGAAAGGAATATAGAGGCTCTAAATTGTATTAAAGAAAAGACCCCCATAAGCCAGCCACGCGGAGAATTAAACAATTCTCCCACTACAGCCGTGGGTGAGAAACCAATAGAAATAGTTACCAAGAGAGGACAACCAAATAGTAAAATTGCACCTATGGAACAAGCAAGACTGGAGAAAGAAGTCTATATGGCTTCTAATAATGATGGAAAAATATCACCTTGCATTAACTTGCCCCCAGAATGCAGTCCATATATTGCAGTACTTGTGAATATTCCCAAGCTAAGAAATGGCCAAGAGGAGAGCAATGAAACACTCAAGAATAAAACACTCCACTGGTTGGCCAACAATTGCAATTTTCCTATGGTAGGGGCTAACCAGATTATACTAGCACAAAGAGTAAGCTGGATAGGTCCCCTTAGAAAAGATTTTGAAGGAGACTGCGTTGTAATACATTTTAAGACCTGTTCCTGGGCCAAAAATACTCTTAAAAATGCCCCCGCTCCCTCTGCATGGGAATATAACACCACCTTACTACCATTAGGCTATTTCTATAGGCATTTATTGGAATCCAGTTTCCCAATGAATTCTCATCATCCAATGAACTCCCGTTACACAAATATGTTGAGATCATGCCACTATACCCCTGTCCCCACATACAACAGATTTAAAGTATTCGAATCCATGGAGGACATTGATTGACATAATCCTGTTAAAGGCCCTGTTTATGACAGCAATTCCTCCCCTTACATAATGAATGAAGTTTTTAAAGCTGTAAATGGAGAGAAGGTTGCCGTTAACCAGGTCATTTCCTATACACCTATAACAACAGAAGCCGTACAGCTACCCACCACCTCCGAATTAACTCGGTAGAAGATGCTAGAGGAACTATCTGGACTAACAGGAATGGAAATACGGATGTTATCTCCTCTAAACCGGCAATCAATGACGAAACAGTAGATGGCATTACAACCGCCAAATCCGATTTGGATGGAGGCCTTAGAGTAATCACCTGGAATATAGCTGGCTTAAATAAGAAACTGGATACCCCTTTTTGGAAAGACTTTATTAACACAGGATATGACATAATATGCCTTCAAGAGACTTGGAGAGAGGAGCCTATTTTCATTGAAGGTTATTGTGCATATTGTTTGAATGCAGTAAGTTCCACCACTGGCAGAGCAAAGGGAGGCCTTCTTGTGTTGATATCCACTAAACTTAATTCTTGTAAAATTAGAAGCTGTGTGTCAGTGGGTGTCCACTCTCAGGTATTATGTCTTGAGTTTGATGAAGGAAAAAACTTAGTTTTGATTAACTACTATAACAATATATTTTCCAAAGAGAGAGATAAGATTCTGACCCCACTGGACACGGAATTAGAGAGGGTATTGGAGCTTCCGGGTAATCAATCGGTCATTCTATGGGCGGGTGATTTTAACATTAGCCCGTGTATGTTTGCTATGAATGATCTATGTGGGTTACGTAGGGAGAGCGGAAACACACAGGATGCTGACTATTTACATTTCTCACACTGTACGTATGGTACGGCCTTAAACAAGATGTTAGCAAAACACGATTTGGATCTGTTAAGTTGTACTAAAAACAGAGAAAATGCTAGCTGCCCTACTTTTACAGGTAGAGATGCTAATACTTTTATTGACCATATCTTACTTTCAAACAATATTGTTTATTCTAATCTATGGGTAAACGAACAAGTTTTGAGTGATCACAATAGCATTTCCATTTCATTGCATTGTTGGGGTAATAATTTGAGAAATGTTAGTAACTGCATTAACTCTGTTGAAGCTGTAAGACCAAATGGAATGAGGATTAGATGGTCAAGGATTATCCCACATGAATTATTAAAGGAATTGTTGGCCAAATGCAGCAAGGAAATAGAGTACTGCCTTGGCGAGGATGTTTTACCACCCATTTTACTAAATAACGTTCTTATGATTAACGAAACAATAGATAGTTTATTGACCAGAAAATTCAAGAGGGGAAAGGAAATTAATTCAGGCTGGTTCGACAACAATTGTACTCGCGCTTTACACGAGCTAAAAGTAGCTCTGAGCACCCAACCCCGAAACCCCACTATTGTCAAAAACTGCAGAGTTAATTATAAACAATCCCTCGCCAAAAGGAAAAAAGAACTTCAAGAGGAGGCCTGGGATAATCTCAGCCTAGCCGCAGACACAAAAAATAGCAAATTATATTGGGAGACCATCAATAGCACCTTTTTAAAGAATGACAGAGTCCCAGAGTTATCTTCATATGTTAATTGTAATTCATGGATGGAACACTTTAAAAAATGTTTTAATCCAGATGGGACTGTTTTAGATTCTATATTGGATAAGGACCTTTCCTGGCCTAGGTTACCATTGAACATAACCCTTGATGAGGTTTATGAAGGATTAAATAATAGTAAGGGCGGAAAAGCCCCTGGCCCAGATGGGGTCCCGCTGGACCTCTATAAAGCAGAAAAGTATTTGTGGGCCCCTCTTTTAACCAGATTTTTTAATGCAACCGCAGAGGGTCAACTACCCACATCATGGGGACAGTCCTTAATAATTCCTCTTTTTAAAAAAGGCTCTAAGTCGGAGGCGTGTAATTACCGCCCTATTTCTTTATTAGACTCTTCTATTAAAATTTTGAGTAGAATAATGTTAAACAGACTCGAAAATTGGGCCACAGATAATTTAATTTGATCAAAGTCACAATATGGTTTCAGGAAAGGCCTGGGTACCCTGGAGCAGTGTGTTAATCTTGATCTTTTGATCAATAAATACACTGTTGCCAAGGAAGGTAACCTATTTCTTTGCTTTGCTGACTTGAGCAGCGCTTTTGATCTTGTGGATCATGAAATTTTATGGGACGTTTTACTAGAACTTAACGCTCCAAAGGAGTGCGTCTATTTCCTGGCGCGGCTCTATTCACAGTTATCCTGTAAGGTTCGTTATGGCCCCCAGGGTGAATGCACACCTTCTTTTAAAGTCGCAAGAGGCATCCGTCAGGGTTGTGGTTTAGCACCGTTTTTATTCTCACTTTTTATTAATCAGATTGACTCAATTTTATGTAAACTACCCTCGGATGCTCCTATTATAAATGGGAACGCAACCCCAATTTTATTGTACGCTGATGATGCCATACTCCTGTCAAGAACACAGGTTGGGTTACAACGCCTTATAGACAGATTTGTGACATTCATCAAAGACAGAAAATTGGTAGTCAACAAGACCAAGACATTTGCAATGGCATGTGGGAGGAAAGCTAAATCAACTACCACCACCTTTTATATTGATAAAGCCAAGATTGAAACTGTCAAATGGTTTTGCTACCTAGGAATAACATTCTCAGGAGATGGAAATGGATTCAAGAAGATGAAAATGTCAGATCAAAGATGATCAGAAATACTAATAGCATTTTTAGATTTGCTGCTAAATTGGGTCAAAGGACAATAAAAGAAATGATGACAATTTATAACGCCAGATGTATTTCTGCTGCATTATACGGGGCGGGCGTGTGGGGACACCATAGTGTAAATGCACTACAGAATGATGAAAACAAGTTTTAAAAAAAACTATTATGTGTTCCCCCATCAGCTTCCACTCTGTTAATTCACAAGGAAGTAGGTATAGATTATGTTGCGGATTTAGCCTCTTTACGCCCATTATCACTCTGGCGATCTATTTGGTCTAAAACAGAAACGATCTTTACACAATCAATTATCAAAGATTGCTTGAGGCTTGATAACTCATTATGTATACCCTGGCTGAATTACATTTGTTACTGGTTTGACCTTTTATTCAATTGTAATGTCCGCCTGAACCCTGAGGCATCAGGATTGATATCTAAGAAAGACCTAAAACTGAAGTTTCTCTCACACAAGAATGCGGCTAGAGAGAAGCAGTCCAGAAATCTAACAACTATTGTACAGTATAATGATCTGAATCTGAGTAAAGGCTTCCAGGTCTACCTCTCCTATGTCACACGTACCTCCCACCGTTTTGTTTTAACGCGCTTAAGATTGGGGATTGTTCATCACTTAGTCTCTTTCCCCCATATGAAAATTAGATCTGATAATATGTGTCCTTGCGACAATGTCTCAAAACAAAGCTGCTGTCACTTTTTATTGTTTTGTAAATTTTATAGCCATTTTAGGAGGTTTTATCTAAAACCCATCTTTTTAAAATATAATGTTCGGTCCACTAAATCTGCATTGAAGTTATTAACAACTCTGGATAGCTCTGATATTTGCTTTTTCACCGCAACTTATGTGCTAAAATGTGTTTCTATAAGGAAGTCTATAATCGTTCCGGTATAGCTCCTGTTGTTCTGCGTATCTTGCACATCTGTCTAGTACTGTTAGTAATTCTTTATGCATTACAAAAGTTTGAGCTCTGCTTGAGCTGCATTTGCACTTTAGGTCTTTACCGTTTTTGCACTATTTATGCACGGCTTTTAGCACTTTGCCACTCTATGTGAATTTGCACTTTATTTTTGAAGGTCCCCCTGTTTTTTATGAAAATTTGTTCATACTTATGTATAAAATATAGTGTATTTTATGTAGCAGATCTTCTTATATAACATGTAAATTTTTAATATTTGTTTTATGTGTTTGTTTGCTTATATGGTTGTACTTTTCCAACCGAATAAAGCTTTTTGAAATTGAAATTGAAATACATGCTGCATAGAGTGTACCTCACCCCATCCCGCATTAGGAGATATTTTGGGACGGAGACAGCTGCATGCCCAAGATGTGGAGAGAGGGAGGCACATATAATTAATATGTTTTGGAGCTGTCACACACTACAATCCTTTTGGGAGGAGATAAGGCAAGTGGTGGGTGATCTCATTGTCAAAGAGCTCTCACAAGCTCCAGAGCACTTCCTGCTGGGATGGTTCCCACATACGGCCAAAAACAAGGTGACTGGGAAGTTTCAAGACCTGGCCTATGTTCTGGCCAAAAGAGAGATAGCTAGGAATTGGAAGGCACCGGGGGGGGGGATTGCTTCCTGGGAAAAAGAACACGAAAAGTGGACGGGAGCAGAAGGTAGACTACTGCTCTGGGAGGCCAGTCGAGCGATAGGTAAAATTGATAGGGCTAGGGCGTGGGAAAACCTAGTGAGTGAACTGACGGCAGATAGACAGGATAATAGTGGGAAGGGCTCCTGTCAGCTGGCGACGCCTGAACGGGAAAGAGAGAGAGGTGAGCACCCGGAACAGGGACAATAGGCACCACATCACACTGAAACTAAAAGACTAACTCACGATAACCCAACAATACCTAGGGATTACATTATGACCACTTCAGCACAACTCAAGGGGGGACTGTTATGGTAATAGGGGTGTTAAATTAAATACACCAGAGAGTAATATTCTTGCGTAAAGTATACTGGATATGATATGAATAATGTTTATGTATATCAATGATGTCTTAAAAACTCAATAAAATCTGGTTGTAAAAAAAAATTGAATTTCCCCAGCTGGGGTTTGAACCCTTGTCAAAAAGCACTCATAGCCCTTGTTAGCTACCACTGTACCAACTATTCTACATGCATTTACTCTGCCCAAAGCTTTTGTGTCATGAAAAAAGGGTGCTGTCCTTATTCCATTTTCAGGTTGTGTTGCTTTTACATTCCACAAATCTACACTTGATTTTCGTTATTTATAAACAAAGACCCCTTCCCTTCTCTCATTCTGGCACTTGGCCCATGCATTTATTTTTCTTACACAACCATTCCCAAAGTTTCATTCCACAAATTAAGGGATTTCTTTCCTAGCAAACCTTGCCCCCCTTTCACGTGCCACAGCATGTCACAAATGTCTGACATGCACTGGCTTGACTAAAAAGGCCACAGATCTCACAGACACTGATAGGGGTGATTTACATAGTGACATTTTTCATTTGGGTAAAATAGAAAAAAATGGAAAAGAATATAAAAATCGAATTTTCCCAGCTGGGGGTTGAACATTTGTTGAAAAGCTCTCATACTCACTAAAAGGTACCACTGTACCATCTATTGTCCTAAAAGAATGTATTGGCCCAAAGCCATTTTGTCATGGAAGGAGTGTTGCCATCCCTCTTCTATTTCTAAGTCATTTTGTTTTTACATGCCACAAATTCTATGTCATGTCCGGAGGCTCTGATTATGCTTCTCATTTCTTTACTACTAATTTCAGCAGCCATTCACAATAAAGTAAAACACAAATTACATAACCCATGTTTCCCTGTACCTCCCATGTCACATGCTCCAATTATATATGAGCTACCCATATAACTGTACACGTCACCATTGTGTGTCCTCTTTCTTTGCTGCTTCACAGCCAGATAAGTGCAGTTTAATTATTTATGCTTGTACTGCCATAATTATAGATATCTCATATCTCTATTGCGTAGAATGTTTCTTTTCTATATGCTTGTTATGCCGTAATTATAGGTATTTCATACATCTATTTGCTGTGAATGTCATGCTTTCTACGTGTTGCGGTTCTATGAGGGCAGGAGTGGTAAGGTTACCAATCATGTGCGCAGCATCTTTTACTTGTGAACAAGGACCACACAACACGCATGTGCAGAAATCGAATGCGATGCTCAGGGATATTGATCAGAGCGTTTGCTGGCTTTTTCTACATATAACGTGACCCGACTCTGTATGTGGTGGCAGGGTTGAATGCTCCCGCTGAGCCCTTTCTCACAAGTGTGTGCAGGGCTATATACATTTGCATAGGCTCTGAATAGAGTGAGTTTTTTGGTGCAGGCAGCTCCCTTCACATTTAAATTAAGGCACAATCCTTGGCCTGGCAGGGTTTTTTCCACTCCCCCCTTACTCTCTCAACTCCCAGTAATTTGTGTGTGCTTGCAGAGAGAATTGCACAATGGGAGCCCTATATGGTGGCGGCAATCAACTACCAAGAAAAAGGTGATGACCAGCTAGAGCTGGATTTTGTGGATGCACTGGACTGCAGTGTACAGCGATCTGTGATTAAGCCCCTGGTATGGGCACTAGGTCCCTTCACGGGGCAGCTGTGTGAGTTTGCATGCCAACAAGGCTGACAACCCCAACTTCCTCCGGCCAACAATGAGGTGGGCCCATCAAAAAAGTAAAAAGTCAAGAGTAAATCACAGCCAGAGGTACACGGAGAGGCTTTTGAAAAGCTAAGTCGCAAGAGACAGACTGAACACTATTATAGCGCCAACCCACAGGTAGAGTCCTCTCAGTCTCACAGCTCACAGTATGCAGAGGCCCTAGACTCAGACTGCTCTTCCCACACTGAGGACTGTGATGAGGGTGAGAAGATAAGACCCAGTAAGAGGAAATGGTCTCCAGTCCATACCCCTCGGGTGCTCCAATTCGAGCCCACCGAAGTAATTCACCCCAGGGAGTCAATTTATTTAATTTTATTTATTTATGAAGTTTTATATAGCGCAAACAGTATCCTGAAGGATATCTGAGCGCTTTACAAGAAGGATGGAAGGAGGGTAATACATACCATATTGACCTTAAGTAGGAATAAAAGCAAAATAAATCACATAATTACAAGGAGAATAGGTCAAAGTAGCATAATACAGTAAGCAGGTACAAAGCGGACTAAACGGGGGGCACACTATGAGATTAAGAAGAGCATCATCCAAACATGGTCCAATGGTTGTAGGATCAATGACCTAGTGCAGGTGACACTAACCCAATTAAGGTAGGAATGTGTTCATTAAGAATCTTTTGACTTCCCGTTTGAAAGCAACCATTAGGGAGATTCTGCGTATTTCCGGTGGCAGAAAGTTCCATATCTTTGGGGCGGCACCGGAGAAGGCTCGCAGGCAAGTTCTCTTTTTCCTAAAGATTCGAGGTTTCAAGAGGAAAGTGTTAGTGCATCTTGAGGCTCTCCCCCGCAGGATAATTCAAGTTTTTGCGTACCTGGGAGTTTTGAAGTGTAGTGCTTGGTGCGCCAGAGCGGCAATCTTAAACTGGATTCAAGCTTCGTAGGGCTACCACTTCAGACATTTTAGGACTGGGGATATGTGCACATTTCATTTGGTACCAGTAACCAGTCTGGCCGCAACATTCAGTGATGCCCTTAGTGGAGCCATGGTGTATTTGGGAAGGCCACAGAGCATAGCGCTGCCATAGTCTGATTTCGGTAAGACGAGCGTTTGAACCACCGGCTTAAAATCCGTTTGTGGAAGGAATGGTTTGATATTTCTAAGTGTCCTCATCAAGTGATTTGTTCCTCTACGCATGTTACTGATATATAATGAGGGGGGTGCAGTTGAAAGCCGTGAGGTGATTCATCCATAGGTCTAGTTTGGGGATGTGGTTCGGAGGAGAGATGCGAAGGAATTCAGTTTTTGAGATGTTGAGTAGGAGATGGTTCTCAGTTAACCAATTTTGAGTAGACGATAGGGTAGAGTCGAGTGAGATGATGTTATCCGGAGGGGAGATTTCCAATAGAGTTGTGTATCGTCCGCATACATATATAAGAAAATGTTCATGAAATTTTGTGAGTTTGCTAATGGTTCCAGGAAAAGGTTGAAGAGTATAAGAGATAGGGAGGACCCTTGGGGTACACCCATGAGAACTGGGGAGGTCTGGGAGAGAGAGTGGTTTGCCTTAACTCTTTGTGATCTATGGTGGAGGAAGGACGAGAACCATTGTAATGCCCTACCAGAGAAGCCCATCCAGTTCTTCAGAATGGATAGGAAGTTGTCGTGATTGACCGTGTCGAATGCGGAGGAAAGGTCGAGGAGGATTAGGAGGCAGGATTCCTTTTGGTCAAGCATTTTTAAAATGTCATCCATAACGTGAGTGAGAGCCGATTCAGTGCTGTGCCCCTTCCGAAAGCCAGATTGATGCTGGTTCAGGTGTTTGAAATTCTCAATGTGAGCACAAAGTTGGGATTGTACGCATTTTTCTTGGGAGTTTGGCTAGGGTGGGGATGTTGGAGATAGGGCGGAAGTTATTGAGATCAGCTTTATCTGCGTTAGTTTTTTTTTTGTATCGGTGATACCTGAGCTGCTTTTAGACAATCTGGGATCATGGTTTGTGATAGTGAAGCATTTACAATCCTTGTCCAGGTAGGGATGAGAACTTTCTTGATTTCTTTGAAGATGGCCGGGGGGCGCTGAAATAGTTAGAAGGGTTGATATTCTGCAGAATATTGTTGATGTCTTTTTCACTGAAAGGGGTAAAGGTGCCCCATGATGCATTGTTCTTGATGATCAGACTGATAGGTTTGCGGTTTTCTAAAAGGTCAAGGGGTGGAACAGACCCGGAGGATGGCAGAAGCTCCTTCTTGGAGGTGAGTTCAATGTTTTTAAGCCTTGATTTCTCAGTGAAGAAAGCAGCCAGTTTGTCGCATGAGGGTGGGCTGCCTCCAGGGGTTGCGAAATTCCTTCATACCCATCTATGGCAGAGCTTTGATAAAGAGGTACATGCATGCCTCCACATGGAGTGCCCCCGCCCAGACCTGGCGGGTATGGTTGCATACACGCCAGAGGTCGATCCTATCATGGTCACTTTTATGAAAAAATACGCAAGGGATCTGAAAAAGGGCCTGGATCGCTCATGTCGGATGTGCCAAGATAAACTACTTGGCCTGACAGGAATCTTGACTAAGATCTTAGACTTAGCATACTAAGCCAAAGAGTCCAACTCCCCAGTAAGTACTGACGATCTGATTGGCTGGGCTCCGTGAGCAGTCTGCATGTTAGGAAACACCAACTGCACCATGTCAACGGAGCGCCAGAGATCTATCCTGATGAGAATAGATCCTAAACTGAATGATCTATCCAATTCGTAAGCCGGCCCAATGGCCGACAGCCTATTATTCGGGGGCTCCTCTGTTAAGGAACTGTCTAGATTTTGTGCCACCTACTGGACTATATACATGGTCCAAATGTCTCTAAAAAGAGTATTCTGGAGAGGCCTTTTTGTCAGGGCCTGGTGCCATGGAGGGTGCGCCAGGCTGTGGAACCCACCAAAGCTCTCAACAAAGCTACTATGCCTACGGCAAAGGTGGTTGGTATGGAGACCAACCAGATCCCACATTCTATCCCACTCAACCCAGAGGTGGCCATCCCAGATTCTGCCACAGATCCAGACACAGACGATAGAATGCATTTCAGGACACAAGATATACTGGTATGAGTTATTCCCTTCTCGGAAGTGATATTGGGAGGAAGAGTGTCGCTATTCACCACAATTGTAAATGCATATCCATGGACCCATGTGTACTGGAGAACAATCAGGGCTTCAAACTGGAATTTTACGGATCTCCAACTCAGTCTGGCCCCCCAAGACAAATGTATTTTTTCCAAACACAACAAGTTTTTATATTCAAACTCTCCTAGACAAAGGGGCAATATGCCTGACAACTCCACACCCCAAAGGGTTCATGAGACCCATCTTTCTGTTCGAAAATAAGGGCAGAGGTCACTACTAGTCCTAAACCTCAAAGATTTCAATGTCTGGATAATGTACAGACATTTCAAAATGGAAGAAATTCTCTTGCTTAGAGATATTCTACAGGAATGCGACTGGATGGTCCGTCTCATCCTGGAGGATGCCTACCTCTCTTTCCCCATATTCCCACCTCACAGATGGTTTCTACAGTTCATATGACGAGGACAGTGCATGGAATTCAAATCCCTTCCATTCGGTCTCGTAGGCCCGTGGTGTTTCGCTAAATTGATGAGACCAGTCGTAGACGCATTGAGGGCTTGAGGAGTATGTCTAATTGACTAGACAACCTCCTGTTGATGGTCCAGGACCTTCAGACACTCAGGAGTCATCTATCATGGACTATACAACTTCTTCAGAGGCTGGGATTCCTGATCAACTCCCAGAAGTCATTCCTATCGCCAGTCCAGCAAATGGCATTTCTGGGTTTCCAGATAGAATCAGCCCGAACACAATTGCTCCTTCCAACCCAAAAGATTTTTCAATAGCAAGAGGGAATTGAGGTCTGCGTTGTGCAAATAGACTGTATCATTGAGGTAGATTGCCAGAATCATGAGACTCCTGGCCTCATCGATACAAGCCATATTTCCAGGCCCCCTCCATTACAGAACCCCTTCAGATATTAAAAATCCAACACTTATGGAAGGGTCTATCTTACACAGAACAAGTCCCACTGATGGGCAAAGCCAGAACAGAGATAACATGGTGGTTGGACCACATGGAATCCTAGAATGGTCGTGCCATTTTCGGCACCTCGCCAGAAATAGGGATCGAATTGGATGCCAGCGGGTTGGGTTGGGGAGTGAGGTGCAGGACGATGTCGACAGGGAAGTGGTGGTCTGAGGTGGAGCTCAGGCTCCTCATAAATTACCTGGAACTCCTGGCAGGCTCTTTCGCTATCAGAAGTCTCTCCCCGATAAAGACAGACTATTATATCTTACTGAGAATGGACAACATCTCAGCAGTCCTCTACGTCAACAAGACGAGATTGCCAAGGACTTCTGTCCCTTCTGACTCGATCATTGCATCTCCCTCATAGTGGAGCATCTACCACGCAAGAGGAACACCATAGCCGGCTGGAACTCGAGACACTTACAAGATTTCAGCGACTGGAAACTGAATCACTCCGTTTTCCAAGCTCTAAACAGATTGTGGGGCCCGTGTGAAATAGATCTGTTCGCATCATTACCCAATCGGCATATGACACATTTTTTGAGCTTGCACCCAGATCCAGAAGCCCAGGCGACAGATGCATTTAGGATCAGTTCAGAGGCTATGCCTTTCCCCCATTCCTGATGATTCCCTGTGTCCTGTCACTGATCAGTTGACAAGGAGCAGAATTCATTTTGGTAACACCTTACTGGAGAGCGCAACCTTGGTTCTCAGTAGCTCTAACTCTAACAAGTGCGCCTCCAGTTCTGCTCCCAGTTCAGTCGGATCTCCTCCTATACCCGGAAGGTATTCCTCACCCATTGAATCTACCAGGTCAACTCAAGCTGGTGGCTTGGATGGTTTCAGGCAAAAATGCCATACCCAAGGCATTTCACAACAAGCTGCATCCTTCATCAGGCAGGCCTGGCCAGATAACACCCATGAAAGATATTCTTTAGCTCGGAGGAGATAGTGTGCTTGGTGCAACACATGGAGTGTTGATCCCGTGGGGGCACAACATTGTATAGTAATAACATTTCTATCAGAACTAGCATCTTCAGGTTTAGCATACCAAACAGTTCATAACTTCAGATCAGCAATCTCCACAGGACACCTCCCAGTAGAGGGTAAACTATTAGATGAACACCCTCTAGTCTGCAAATGGATGAAAGTTATCCGTATGGTCAACCCTCCGAGACCCAAGTATACACCTATTTGAGGCGTGAATGTTGTTCTCAAATTCTTGGAGCAATGGCCTGCAAACAAATACTTGTCGTGCAAACAGCTTTCGGGCCAAGCTCACAATGTTATTTTGTCCGATTTCCTATAAAAGGGTATTGGACTTACGAGTATTGGATCTATCAGATATAGTATTCTCTCCAGATGGCATGCCCTGTACTATCACACGTCGCACCAAATCTATTTCCATGTTGGTAAACTACCCAAATTTCTCAAACAGTAGTAAATTAAGTGTGGTGCAATACTTAAAGGATTATGAAATTGCTACTTGTGATATGAGATAGGAGGCTGGAGGACAACTACTTATTGCCTTACAAAAACCCTAAAAAACCAGTGTTTGCAGCTACCTCAGCCAGGTGGATGAAATGACTACTGGCAGAAGCCGGCGTCAACATTTCTGTCTTTGTGGCGCATTCTGCCAGAGGAGCCATGGCATCTAAATCATATGCACTCGGCTCTCATGTAGAAAACATCATAAGAGCGGCAGACTGGATCTCTGAGTCTACATGTAAGAAATACTATTATAAACCTATTGTAGATGTGGCATCTGTGGTGGTAACATGACTTTAAACTAGCATAATCGGAGCCTCCGGTCCTGACATAGAATGAAATTGTGTCTAGATGACGCATCAAGAATTTCCAATTCTATTAAGTACACGGAGGCGTGGCTCACCCTTTAGATGCAATTGATTTTGAACTATAATTCAATTGTTAAAAGTGTATTATTATAGCTAATGCTGATACAAAATTGAGTTGTTTCTGTCTTATTTCTCCCACCCTAGTGATTTTTGGTAATAGTCTATGCTTTATATTTATGATGCCAGATTTTACTTTGGGGATCTCTCTCTATTTCAGGAAACTCCCAGAACAGCCGTGAGGTGCACTCTGCTTTGGAATTCTTTCCTTTGAGAGGAGTTATATATGACGTGTTGACTCGCTGCAATTTTAATCCCATTGCAGAGTTCAGTCACGGGCTGTGGTTGAGGCTATACATCCCTGTTGGATCAACTGGAAGTTTTGAGTCCACGTTGGGCTGTATGGATCTTTGGTGACTTTTACCCTGTTTCCCTTTGGAATATGCTGTTCTTATGGACTAATCTAACAAAGAAAGAGGGCACAAAATGGTGACTTCCACAGTTACATGGGTAGCTCATATATGATTGGAGCATGTGACATGGGAGGTACAGGGAAACATCGATAATGTAGTTTGTGTTTTACTTTATTGAGATTGGCTGCTGAAATTAGTAGTAAAGAAATGAGAAGCATATTCCTCACCTCCGTGTCCTTAACAGAATTCTTGATGCGTTGGCTATAAAAAATTTCATCCACACTTGCTTTTCATACTTTATAAATAAATAACCCTCCTTCTCTTTCATTCTGAGACCAGTCCCATAAATATGTTTCTCGCAAACTCTTTCTGTATAGCTTCTGCCACAATTTCATATGTATTTTGCATGCCTCAAAACACTTTTACTTTTCAAGACTGTTAGCCACATAGACTTTGACGCGGCACAATATAGGTATTTAATTGCCTTGGGATATTTATTTTGAAATTAGGACGTGGTTAATACGTTTTTTAATAGATTACTCAATTCCCCGTATACTCTTTTTGATATTCCAGCGCGTCGTGGGCTGATTGATTACGCAGCCCATCACCCAGCACGGTGTTTATTCGACAGCATGCATCGTCGGTAAGCCTTTGTTCTAACGCGTGTTTTCTTTCAATTTCTCTTGGCCACCGATGCACTAAGTCGGCACACTTGGGAACCGTATAGTGTTCTCTCATTGTTATTGCAATTGTACGATTTTTCACTGGGGTCACTTTCTCTTGATTTCACGATTATTTTGGTGACATGTACAAATGACCTAATACAATGGAGACGGTTATCATTGTATGATTGGGAATTTCTTTCCTGTCACCTAGCACATATTGTCTTAGGAATTTTGCTGGTCACTCGTGCACCAAGCCAATATATTTGAGAACCACATAATATGTTCTCATGGTTTTTACTTATTCAGTGGGATCTCTTCTTGATATCCTATGAGTTTATTTAATAGAGATGTTTGTCAATATTAGGATTGGAAACTCTTTCCGCTTCACTTGTAAATTTGTACTCTATGGTTGGAGCCAATATTGGCCTTCAAGAGCGTTTTGCTCCACAGTGTCAATAGGATTTTTCTTTGTTCTTGCAGATAATTGCTTGAATAATCGTCTTTACGAATACATGCATCTGCCCAGCCAAACTTAGGCTGGGACGGAATTATAACCAGTCAGAAGGTATGTTCTTTTACCACATGGTTGGTATCTACAGGGATATAACCTTAATAGGACATACAATATATATCTTTCTAACTGATTTTCAGGCACTTAAGAATTTTCTTATTGATTTAAGGTAGGCCTGGGTTTCCCAGTCATTTACCTTTACAGCATGCATATGGGATGTCACTTGCATGGTGGTTTTGAATCGCTTAATTCCTCCCACCCATCCCTCCACTTATCTTGGATCCAACCCCAAACCCCCCCCCCCTTTTTTTGTTTCAGGGGGACTTCATTATTGTTTGGCTTGATATGTGAGACACTACTTGTTGACTGACACATGAATATGATGATTGGAAATGTTCTTGATTCAGGATATATTGATTACACTGTCCTATATTGTATGTATGTATGTATGTATAAAATATTTATAGAGCGCACTGCAACCCTACGGGCATCCTGGCGCTGACAACAAAGTAAAGGGAAGGAGGACGAGGGGTTATGCTCTAGGAAAGAGCCAGGTCTTGAGCTGCCTACGGAATGATGTCACTTCTTGGACCTGTCTGAGCTCCGAAGGGAGACTGTTCCAGAGACGAGCTGCCGCAGCCCTAAAGGCACGTCCCCCCAAGGTAGATCTCTTTGTCTTAGGAATTTTGGCCAGCCTGGCTGCCGAAGAGCGCAGGCTGCGCATGGGAGTGTACCATTCTGTTACACGGTCTTGATGATTATATGAGGTGGATTGAGGAGCACAGTTGGGACCACTAATAATTTACATAAACTGTATCATTGATGCCCAAATATTGGGGCTTATACTCTGCTTTTATGTATGTTTTCCAGCCCTGAGGAAGTCGTGGGTGTCTTGTCCCGAACGACGAAACACGTGTCGGCTGGAGCCATAACAAGAAAAAATTATTAAATTACTCATTTGTATTTATGTATTTGCTTGGAAACTTTGTTATTGACATATTATAATGAACATAAATGTGTGCCGGGGCTTGATTTAAAATTTGTACGGATCTTTTGATCTGTTTGGCGAGGTGATGGATGATTACCTCCTCCTCCTCCCTGGGCACCTACAGTAAGAATTTGAGCTACATGAAACCTACTGCAATTAGTGAGCTCCACTGCCATCCAGTCCATAATCATCCCAATTAGTTATCAGCCACAAAATAGCTATTCATTTTTCTCTGTGTGTTCTCTATAATAGGATTGCTAAATATTTTCCATTATGTAAGAAAAGTGCATTTGAAACATTCTACTGGTCAGTGTAGAACCCTGGGTAACAACCAGGCAGCTTCTTAGTTCCTGTATTTTGCCTAAAGGATCTTGCATCCAATAACATGAGTGAGGTCAGTTGCGCTGTTGCTGTACGCTATCCCATTGTTTGATTTTATGACGTTGTCTTTTTAACTTTTTAACTGGTGGCTAATTACTGTTTACTTTTGTATTTTTACTTGATGGGCTCTCACCTCCACACGTTGGGGAATTTTTTCTTTCTTCCTGGTTCCACCCCGTTTCGCCGCGGCTGTGTGCAGATTGGGTGGAGGGCATTCCCGTACCAGCCAGGCTCGCGTTTCACAGCATTTCCGGGTTTTTCCTATTTAAACCCATGCCATGGCGGGTGCGCCGCTGGTGCGCCGAAGGCGTGCCTAAGGCCAGCCCGTATGCACCCGTCCGCGTCCGGCCTGGACCAGGGGCCAGAATCCCTGCTCATTTTTGCTTGCAGCCTCAACTCACTTTCTTCTCTCAAGATCTTAGGAGTTTTAAACTCACCCTAATGATGTTTGTCAGGTTCTTGCCCCTGATGCCAGCATCAGTTCTGCTCTCATTGTTTATTTGATCATCTCTTCCCCACTTATTCCCGGCCTGGCCCCCACCCTTCTTTCGAAGGAGAGACTTCCCACCTTTCCAGAGTTGACAATTCAGGCTCACATTCATCTAGGGTTTTCCGCTGTTTTAGTCTCAATTGTCGCTCCCTTCCCCAACACCAGTTGCACCCATTTCACTTCCTAGTTGACATGGATCCAGATGTGGTTTTTTAACACAGACCTGGCTCCACAACAGGTCCATGCCAGATGTGATTGTGGCACTACCACAGAATTTTGCTCTATTAGGTATAAATAGACCTCTGAAAACTGGTGGAGGAATTGCAATTATTTAAAAAAGAATCTATAACTGAAAAATTGAGGCACTCACGATTCCAAACTGTGAAGCCCTACTTTTCTCTATCCCATTCTCCACAATTCTTACCTTTTCTGGTGCCCTCATTTACCGTCCCCCTGGTCCATCTAAAAAGTGGGGTTCCCTGTTGACCTAATCACTTGCCCCTCTTGTTCTTCGTGTGGCACATTTTCTGTGCTTGGGGACTTAAATTTTCATTTTGATGATCCTAGTAATAAATCTGCTCGAACTCTTTTGGACAATCTGTTGACCCTGAATCTTTCACTCATCAATTCCTCACCTTCCCATGTAGGAGGTCATCTTTTGGACCCTATTTTTTCGAATTTTCCTACTGTGTCCACTGCTCCTCCCATTCAGCTAGGCTGGTCTGATCACCTTGCCATTCCTTTCTTTATTGATTTCTCCTTGGCTTATTCGCCTCGCCCTCCCGCCTTGCCAAAGAAAACTCGGAACTGGTCTCTACTTGATTTGAAGGCACTAAATGAGCTGCTTTGGCAGACTGTTCCTTCCATTTCCTCTCAACTGGACTAGGACAAGCTACTTGTTGATCATTGGTTGTCTGAGGCTATCGATTCCATTCTTCCCCTTTCTACTAAATCCGAATCTAGAGTGCTTCCCCCTGCTACGTGGTTTACTGACTCCCTTAGAGCTGGAATAAAACAATGTAAAGTTTAGGAGAGACTGTGGAGAAAGCATTATGCGCCAGAGGCCAAAGCCACTTATCTGGAGGCACAAAAAAAAATATCATGCTCTTTGCAGATCTGCTCGTGCCTCCTTCTATACAGATAACATTACATCCGCCCATAGTTGTCAGAAAACCCGATTTAAAGTTGTGTCCGAACTTCCTGCATCCAATATGTTCTTGCCATCCCCCTCTCTTCCATTACACCATTGCAATGAACTCGCACAGTTTTTTCATAATAAAGTTGTGACTATTCATCGTGAGCTTGAGTTGGATTCCTCTTCTCATGACAACTTCATCTTTCATCTTTCCCACTACTCAACTTTCTGACAATGTTGTGACTGTTCCCCCTGATTTTGCATCTGATGAATCTATTCAAGTTAAGGCTTGGCTCCCAATTGATTGAATTCCTTTGATAAATCTAATTGGAAACATCAAGTCTGGCTCCCCACTTGATCCTCTCCCTCCTTCCAAGCTCAGATGCCTGGATGAGCCTTCACTTGAGGTGATTGCTCAGCTTCTCAATTCCTCCCTAAATCTGGGCCAGTTGCCTCGCAGTTGGAAGCACACTCTAGTGCTTCCACTGTTGAAAAGGACTGGTTTAGATCCCCTCTGCTGGTCTAACTACAGGCCTATATCTCTTCTCTCCACCTTTTCCAAATATTGGAAAAACACATTAACTCTCAACTTTCTGCACATTTGGTGAAACATAAGCTATTTCATCCGTCTCAGTCTGGCTTTCGTCCTGGTCACAGTACCGAATCAGCTCTGTTGTGGGTCATGGAGGACCATAGGCAGCAGCTTGATTGTGGGGGCTAAGCAGCGCTCATCCTTTTGGATTTGAGCGCTGCTTTTGATACGGTATCCCATTCCATTCTGGTGTAGTGCCTCGTAAGCTCTGGTATTGTAGGTGTAGCCTTGCAGTGGCTGATTTGTTTTTTGGAGGATCGCTCCTTTCAAGTTTTTTCTCACACCATGAAATCTAACTCTGTTGCCTCGACATCTGGAGTTCCGCAGGGTTCGATCCTGAGTCCTCCACTTTTTAATCTTTACGTTCGCCCTTTGGCAGACATTGTGGAAAAATCTAGGTTGACCATCTTTTTATACGTTGACGATACGCAGATAATTTTTTCTTTATCATCTGCTCAACATCAAGATCCTTCTTCACTTAAACATGGGCTGTGTAACATCTCCTTGTGGATGTCCAGCAAAGCTTTCAGGCTGAATGGTTCTACAATGGAGGTGCTCATCCTGGGGAACAATCCTGAGCTTTGGGGAGACAACCACTGGCCTGTATCTTTGGGACCTTTACCCACCCCGGTTCCTAAGGTTAAGAACCTGGAATTTTCCATCGATAATAAGCTCTCTCTCATTGCTCAGGTCCCGGGAGTCACCTCGGCCTGCTTTGTGGTCCTCAAGAGGTTAAAGAAAATTCTCTGGCTAATTCCACCTGCTGCTCAGTGGACTGTCCTGCAGTCTTTGGTGATCTCCAGGCTCGATTATGGTAATGTATTGTATCTTGGTGGGGACAAGACCTCTGTACGCCGTCTCCATCTCATTCAGAATGCAGCTGTCCGCCTACTTTATAGGTTGCCTCGCCACGCCTCTGTCTCTCCTTGCTCTATCAACTCCACTGGCTCAGGGTTGGCAAGCGTATCGAATTTAAGGCTCTCTGCTACATGTTGAGGGCTCAGCACGGCCTGGCCCCCGCATACATACCATATCTTGTCAAGCCCTATTGACCTTCTTGCAATCTAACATCTGCTAATCTTTTCCTTTTCTCAATCCCTAGAGTACGGCTGGCCGTATGGGTGGCCGTTCGTTTTCTTTCCTATGACCAAAATTGTGGAACTCTCTTCCGCTAGAACTCTGGAATTGTCAGTCCCTCTTTGCCTTCCATAAAAAGCTCCAGGCTTTTCTTTTTAGCCAGGCCTAATGCCAACTGAGCTTCTATCTTGCTTGTTCCGCTGTCTGCGCCAGGAAACCCTGTTGGGTAGCTGCACGCTTTATAAATCTTTAAATTAAAAAAACTGCAGTCCCTTTTCTTTTTCAAGTTTTAGGGTAATTCATTGATAGGCATTCCTCTATGCCATGTGACACCCCTGTTTAGCTCCAGTTATTTTGTGAGGTTGTTTATGAATATATTGCCATAAAGTGGAATAATCTACCTCATCAACTACCACTTCTACCTGCTTAAGCAGTGAAAAGTGCCACCTTTCATATGCAGTTTGTGTCACTCATCCTGGAGAATTGCTGACAAAAACAGGATTCTCGATCAAAACAAAAGAAAGGGGTGCCAGGAGCTAATTATGGTCCAGTGTCCGTGCACCCACAGATAATCCAAAATCAATGAGGACACTGTTCCTAAACCCGGGGTGCAAATATGTCACCCTCACGGTGTCAAGACGAAGAGGGAAAAGAGATAGCAGGAAGAAGCAAGAGAGGAGAGAAGAAAGAAAGAGGCAGTGGTTTCTGGATTCTGACATTGCCACTCCACATTGTGCCATTAAGACAGGGTAAGCAGAAGCATGGGCCTGGATCAAGGTCTGTGGGGCCTTAAGATCACTGTCCAAAACCTTCCAAATCACCACGTAGTTACTGTGTAATATGTCAATGTCCTAAATGTGATCCTATCAAAGACACTTTGTCAAACGAACACTGAAATGTGCTCATCGGTGCTTATTGTAAGTCTGTGGCACGAGGTGGGGCATAAGGCAACTCTCTTTTTGGTGAAAGGGAAAATATTTTTAATTGGGTTTTGGCCCAGAGAGAAAGGTGAAAACCCAAGGAAGGAAGAGAAAGTCAGAAAATAGTGAGAAAGAGAGAAAGCAGATATGAAATGGAACCTGCAAGAGTGAGATAAAGAATCATGAAGTGTATGTTGGTAAATGAAACAGACTTACAGTCGGCAAAATCACTATAGGATGAAGAAAAGCTTTGGTTTTCTAATTGCTTTGCAAGTATACATACATAAACATACACAGATGATAAGACATGGGTGCTCAGTTAGCGTAATTAAGTATGACTACCGAACACAATTGGCGTTTACTTCAGCTGCATGATGATGATACGTGGTGATGCACAGAAAAGCTTAAGGAGAGCACTAGTAGCAGCGCATAATTCGCAAAATACTGAGTGCTGGTACCTGCAACTTTCATGAGAAGCCCGTGGGCCGTGCAATTAATAGTTGGTGCGTGAAATACCAAAGCTGGTTGTCTCAAAACTCATGATGCACCTTAACTCCACTGACGCACATTTACCTGCCCATTTATTTCACTCTTGCCTATCCTGCTTCCTCCCTTTATGATGTTCTCATTTTTCTCTTTCTCTATCGTTTCCCTTTTTTCCCTCTTTTGCCATCTTGAAGCAACAGATGCGAAAAAAAATAAGTGCTGGTCCCCAAAAATAAGTGCTACTGTCTCACACCGGCAACCACTGGCTTTATTTAAGCACTGATTGGTAGAAGGATAATCTAACTTTGGGTATTAAACAACTATCATGGGGCAATGAACGATTGGGCACAAGCAGCTCTCAAAAAGCAAGTGTTCTGTAGTATACTGCCCATACATATAACTTTATGGTATCTTATAGTGTTATGACACACAACAGCAGTTAAGCACGTTTAGGGGTCGATTCCGATCCGTCAAAAATTTCCCCCGTACGACTCGTATCCGTTTTTTTTACCGTACGAATCGTACAAGTCCCGTACAAACTGGCAAGTACGATTCGTATGTGAAAAAATCCATACGAGTCGCATTGGGAAAATACCCCGACACGTCCTCGGGTCGGAAAAAGTGTCCGACACGTCCCCGGACAGTTTTACCTACGAATCGGGAAACTGAAGTCCGAGCGCGCAAGTACGATCCGTCCCGTCCGTCCGAATGCACAACCGTATGTAAAAAACACCGTACGGTGCGAACTCCCATAGCAACTATGGAGACGTCCAAATAGTTGCCCGCATATGCGCCGAACACCTCCCCCCAGCACACCCCCCCACGTACGCGCCGTACCCCAGCAACCGCCATGTCCGCGCCGTACCCCCACCCCACCCCGTAGGTACGGAGCGTACCACCACCCCCGTAGGTACGGAGCGTACCACCACCCCGTAAGTACGGAGCATACCCCCACCCCATAGGTACGAGGCGTACCCCCCACCCCCCCTATGTACGGTGCGTTACGCGCTGGGGGGTCCACAGCGTACCTACGGGGGTGGTGGTACGCTCTGTACCTGGGGGGGGAGGTGGGGGTACGCTCCGTCAATAGGGGGGGCTGGGGGTACGGCGCGTACATACGGGGGGCGGGTGTACGGCGCGTACATACGGGGGCTGGGGGTACTGCACATACATGCGGGGGGTGGGGGTATGTGCTGGGGGACGGTGCGTACATACGGAGGCTGGGGGTATGCACCGTCCATACGGGGGTGGGGGCACACACCGTACCCCCAGCACCCCGTATGTACGCGCCGTACCCCCAGCCCCCCCATGTACGCGTCGTACCCTGGGTTCACATATGTACGGCCTGTGCCCCCAGGCCCCCACACCCTGCCCGTGCCTGTACGCACCCTACCCGAGGCCCCTACATCAGCACCCTCACCCAGCCGTGCGCATGTACGAGTCGTACCAAGCCATAGCAAATGTGAGCACTGTACAACAACATGGCCGATGTACGCACCGCACAGACGCGAAAAACACACGTACTGAACCAGGACACTGCAAAACACCACAAGGAGAGTCAATTCGAATCGCACAACACCACAAAACACGTCCAACAAGCCCAAATACATCCAATACACTGACCTGCAACAGCCAAACAGGTAAACAGAGGCCCAAAACACAACCACTCCTTATAACACACCCACCCAAAGTTCAAACACAGCCACACCCACAAATGGACCAATAAAAAGGGCCCACACACACAAACCATGAGCCTTTGCAACAGACCCACTGCTGCCAGACCCCACAGACAACCCACAGCACCAGACTTCAACCTTTACTACACCTTACACTTGCACACCTTCACACAACCACCTTCACAAACACCCCCTCATCACATTCACACACACACCTTCACAACCACACACACACACCCACAACCATCCACACCCACACCCCACACCATGCCCACAGACAGGAATCCAAAGTTCACAACAGCGGAGCTGGAGATCCTCGTCAACGAAATCATCAGAGTCGAGCCACAGCTGTTTGGAACATTGGTCAGACAGACCAGCGTATCAGAAAAATCAGCCATGTGGCAGAGGATCATCGAGAGGGTGAATGCTGTTGCGCCCAGCCGAAGGACCAGGCATGAATGCCAAGCCAGGTGGTTCGATCTGCGGAGGACGGTCCACCGCAAAATGACCGACGAACACAACCAGGGGAACATCACTGGAGGTGGGCCGCCCCGCAGACCGGTACACTACCATCCCTGGGAGGAGAAGGTGATGCGCACGCTGCCGCCGGTGGGAGTACACGGACTAGAAGGACTCGCCGAGCCTGGTGAGTACACAAACAAATCACCCCACATGGGGGGAACCGCATCCACAACCCAACTCCCGATAATGCACGCAACTACCCCAAAGCCTTCACCGGACGCAACCACATTCCAACAACACGCACATGCCACTATCGGCTCCATGCCCCATGCACCAAGCAAGGCCATGCCAATTCACAGGCCACACAAAACACCAACACAAGACAGGATGTCCGTGATGCCGGGAGGGGGGGCCTCCAAAATCACATTGTGCAACTCATAAGCAGACACCAATGCCCTCAGCCCATATGGCCTAGGGCAGAGCTATACAAACAGTGTGTCCCGACACTGTACTGTGTCGCCTGCAAATGGCGGCCGCGCCGCAGGATGACATGGGTATGAAGGCCCAATTCGCACATAACAGCAGCTAATGAAGAGGCAACACTGTGAAAGAGTGTCAGCACACACCGCCGCTGCAGCGCAGACTCAGAGACACTCTGCCCAATGGGGTCCGGGAGATTCTATACAAAGCCACATGAATAAGCCAATGGCCTTTGAAAGACCTGCAAAGTGTGTGTGCCCAGGAAGCTGGGCTGAGGTGACAGAGGGTGACAGACAGATGGAGGGAGAGGGCGACGGAGGGCGACAGAGGGCGACAGAGGGCGACAGAGGGCGACAGAGGGTGACAGAGGGTGACAGACAGACGGAGGGAGAGGGAGAGAGAGGGAGGGAGAGGGAGACAGAGGGAGACAGACAGAGGGAGGGAGAGAGAGGGAGGGAGAGAGAGGGAGGGAGACAGAGGGCGACAGAGGGCGACATAGGGCGACAGAGGGTGACAGACAGACGGAGGGAGAGGGAGAGAGAGGGAGGGAGAGGGAGAGAGAGGGAGGGAGACAGAGGGCGACAGAGGGTGACAGACAGACGGAGGGAGAGGGAGAGAGAGGGAGGGAGAGGGAGAGAGAGGGAGGGAGACAGAGGGAGACAGAGGGAGACAGACAGAGGGAGGGAGAGGGAGAGAGAGGGAGGGAGACAGAGGGCGACATAGGGCGACAGAGGGTGACAGACAGACGGAGGGAGAGGGAGAGAGAGGGAGGGAGAGGAGAGAGAGGGAGGGAGACAGAGGGAGACAGACAGAGGGAGGGAGAGGGAGAGAGAGGGAGGGAGACAGAGGGCGACAGAGGGCAACAGAGGGTGACAGACAGACGGAGGGAGAGGGAGAGAGAGGGAGGGAGAGCGAGAGAGAGGGAGGGAGACAGAGGGAGACAGACAGAGGGAGGGAGAGGGAGAGAGAGGGAGGGAGACAGAGGGCGACAGAGGGTGACAGACAGACGGAGAGAGGGAGAGAGAGGGAGGGAGACAGAGGGAGACAGACAGAGGGAGGGAGAGGGAGAGAGAGGGAGGGAGAGGGAGAGAGAGGGAGGGAGACAGAGGGAGACAGACAGAGGGAGGGAGAGGGAGAGAGAGGGAGGGAGACAGAGGGCGACATAGGGCGACAGAGGGTGACAGACAGACGGAGGGAGAGGGAGGGAGGGAGAGGGAGGGAGAGAGAGGGAGGGAGACAGAGGGAGACAGACAGAGGGAGGGAGAGAGAGGGAGGGAGACAGAGGGCGACATAGGGCGACAAAGGGTGACAGACAGATGGAGGGAGAGGGAGGGAGAGGGAGAGAGAGGGAGGGAGACAGAGGGAGACAGACAGAGGGAGGGAGAGGGAGAGAGAGGGAGGGAGACAGAGGGCGACAGTGGGCGACAGAGGGTGACAGACAGAGGGAGGGAGAGGGAGAGAGAGGGAGGGAGACAGAGGGCGACAGAGGGAGACAGAGGGTGACAGACAGACGGAGGGAGAGGGAGAGAGAGGGAGGGAGAGGGAGAGAGAGGGAGGGAGACAGAGGGAGACAGACAGAGGGAGGGAGAGAGAGGGAGGGAGGGAGACAGAGGGCGACAGAGGGTGACAGACAGACGGAGGGAGAGGGAGAGAGAGGGAGGGAGACAGAGGGAGACAGACAGAGGGAGGGAGGGAGAGGGAGAGAGAGGGAGGGAGGAGGGTGACAGAGGGAGGGAGAGAGAGAGACAGAGGGCGAAAGAGGGTGACAGACAGAGGGAGGGAGAGGGAGAGAGAGGGAGGGAGACAGAGGGCGACAGAGGGCGACAGAGGGTAACAGACAGACGGAGGGAGAGAGGGGGAGGGAGAGGGAGAGAGAGGGAGACAGACAGAGGGAGGGAGGAGGGTGACAGAGGGAGGGAGGGAGGAGGGTGACAGAGGGAGGGAGACAGAGGGCGACAGAGTGTGACAGACAGAGGGAGGGAGAGGGAGAGAGAGGGAGGGAGACAGAGGGCGACAGAGGGCGACAGAGGGTGACAGACAGACGGAGGGAGAGAGAGGGAGGGAGAGGGAGGGAGACAGAGGGAGACAGACAGAGGGAGGGAGAGGGAGAGAGAGGGAGGGAGACAGAGGGCGACAGAGGGTGACAGACAGACGGAGGGAGAGGGAGGGAGAGGGAGAGAGAGGGAGGGAGACAGAGGGAGACAGACAGAGGGAGGGAGGAGGGTGACAGAGGGAGAGAGAGACAGAGGGAGACAAAATCACCCTTGGGTGGTGTGGGCATGTCCGCTCATCAGCAGGTGGACTGTGTGCATGTTGACAAGGTCTGGCAGTGCGTGAAACACCCCTCATCCGTTTGGAAAGCACTGGCCCATGTGTCAAACTGTGCACAAGTCGATCCTCGCTGCAGGCACAAACCTAACCTCACACCCAGTATACCCACTCACTGTGTTTGTTAGAACCCAGTCACAAATGCATAAGTTTCCTACCTGCATTCTCCAATAGACATGACAAAGCAACATTTGTCCGCGTACAGTGCAACACGTAAGTCGGTTCTGCAGCGCTCGCTACGCACGCTTGCTACATTGCTCCCTGCGTTCAAAACTGATGCAACACCAAAGAGTGTGTCACACATAGGAAAAGTGTTGACAGCCGTGGCCAAGGGACATACCCATGCACCATGCACAATGCACAGGGACTTGCCAAGTACAGACAAGGTAGATGACTCTTGGCCCTGCTGTAGACAGCACAAGGCAAACCTGTGACCACTGTACACTCAAACACCAACTCCACATGCCACCTACCCACCACAGGAACTCACATTCACTGTCATGCCAGCAGGCACCATGAGGGGATAGACACATCACCTGGTAGACCCAATGACAGATCACACCACACCCAACAGCATGCCCGGTCACACCCCCCCCTTACACAAGCACACACCCCCGGGGCAGCCAACGCAAATTGCCACTCCCACAATGGATATGTGACACAACAAGACCAATCCATAGCCAAATAAGCATCCCAACACCCATTAGACAGGCCAAATAACCAGGAGTACATATCAATCTGACCCCCGAAACATACCCATCCACAAGTGCACTGTGAGAGGAATGCTAGACATATCCAACTACCCAGAGCAACTGTGCCAACTTGAATATGTATGAAACATGGATGACGCATGTAACACCATTAACATTGTCTCTCTCTCACACACAGGGCAACGTCGTCGATCTCCCCCCAACACTGGGGGGGAAGACACACAGGACCCGGCTCGGCATGACGATGATCCCACCGGCAGCGACTACTCTCACCACACCGTGGATGACCCCGACCAACCTGGCCCCTCTGGTGCCCAAGCACCTGCAGCACCTGCGTCAGGTACAACTGTGCCAACCACCACCCCCATTCCTGCTACATCCCAGGATACACACAGGAGCCCTGCTCACACACAACGCAGCCAGTCTGACCAGGAGGGACGAGGGACCCCGGGCACCCAGGAGGAGGCAGGCGACCCCGCAAATGCCATCCCTCAGAGGTCCCGGAGACCCGACGTGCCCATAAGGGCAGGCCAGGCTCAAGTGGGCAGGGGTGGTGGGAGTGGAGGACGGCGGAGGCGCAAGCCTGACCAGCCAGCTGAGGAACCGGTTATGTCACACGTCCGCAACATCCTGGACACATACCGGCGTGACACCAGAGGCATCGACCAGGTCGTGTCAAGACTCTCCGAGATGCAGGGGACCCTCGATGAGATTAAGAACCTGCAGGTCGAGCATCATGCCAGTCATCAACAACACAAAAAACGGATGGAGGCAAGACTGGCAGAGCTCCTGGCGGTGCACAGGGACGTGAGCCAATCACTCCGTCAGATCGCCCAAAGCCTGGCAAACCCTCCCTGTGCCACCAGGCGTAGACCAGCACCAGACACAGGGAGGGAGGAGGAGGAGGATTCATCTGACGGAGCGTCCCCAGCATCGTCAAGGCCTGCATCTGAGGGTCCCCGGAGGAAGGTGGGTCGTCCACGCAAAAGACCGTGAGAGTCAGCGGACCATCACCATCTCCCAGGTCACCTGGCCTGGCACCTGGCCCTCTGGCGCAACAGCAGCACCTCATCAAATGACATTCTCTGCCACATGGACTTGCTGGTCACTGTCTGACCAATGTTGACAAAGACTGTGGCATGGACTCTGATGACTTCCAATGGCAAGGATACCATCTCCCCCTGTGAACTTTGGATTCTATACCCCCGGTACAGCACCTAATTGCATCCCCCCAAACACGTACCCCACCACCAATAAAAATATTAGAAATCACGAGATGATGCCAAGTCAAACCATGCCTGAGTTTTGAAGTAACTCCAACCATGCATACCCTGGGGTCTGTGTCTGGCACAGGACACACATGGGTCACAATGTATCATCCAATACAGACATGGAGCACCATACTCACCCGTGATGGGCCCAACCAGCTGAGGGGGTG
Source organism: Triturus cristatus (assembly GCF_964204655.1). NCBI lineage: Eukaryota > Metazoa > Chordata > Amphibia > Caudata > Salamandridae > Triturus > Triturus cristatus. The sequence goes on along the minus strand of NC_140579.1, from coordinate 965,303,142 downwards.
CCTGCACAACTGTGCAGACAGACCTATTTCGAAGAGCAACAGTCATGCGCAGAGGTCAGGGATCATGTGGAGTGTCCTGGGGTGGGAGTCCCAGGTATGTGTAGCCAGGTGGGAGAACTATGTCCTGCAAGCAGGAGTCAGGTGGATGTGGAGAATGGTGGCCAGGGCAAGGTTGGATGCATGGAGATGGCACAATGGGGTCTTGGATGACAGTGCCACATGGTTGTGTTGGGGGCGTGGTCGTGGGCTGCATCCTGAGTGTGGACGTGGATTGTGAAGGTCATCCTGCAGATGACAGTGATCCATTGCCGCTATCCCTGTTGGACGGTGATGTGGCTGGGTTGCCGGATGTTGAAGCAGAGCTGTGCAGATGCACCCTGGATGTGGACAAGTGTCATGGGAGTTGTAAGGTACTTCTCCCAAGAGTGCAGGGTAGGATTGGACATGGATGTCGAAGTTGACCTGGGGGATGGTCTGTCTTGCCTTGAGGTGGATCGAACAGTGGACCGTGTGCATAATACAGAGTGTTCTGAGGCCTGAGGTACAGATGCTGGTGATCAGCATAGCACATGTGAGCAAGCATTCCATGATGCACACCAGCTCGTGTGCGTGGACACTGTGTGCCTGTGCAGGGCCCTTGCAGGTGGGACACAAGCAGTTGACCCAGCTGTAAGGGGACAATCCGCAGATGAACACCTCAGTCGTGTACAAGTCCAGCATCAGGTGGCCAACGTGCAGCCATCTGCCAATGGATACCATGCATTATTCAATATGGGAACTGGCAAGGACTGCGTCTTTGGGGAGGGTGAGGAGTACCTGCCTGTCAATGGGACACCAGATGATGATGAGATGCAGTGCGCATGTCATGGTGTAGAGGGGTATCCTGGACACATTGTAGACTGACACGCTGAGACATGATACCTGTGCCATGTGTCCCACAACGACACCATACTACATGCAGAGGCCTGGAGTACCACTCACATGGCCATGTTGGGGTACAGAGCCGGTGGGGAGTAGGAGGGACATGACCTGGTTGGTGTGACAGGGCCTGGAAGGCGTGCCAGCTCTGTGTAGGCAGTTGGAGTTGCACACTCATTATGCAAAGGTGTTGTGTGGGCGATGAGTGCATGCCTGAGTGCATGCAACAGATGTATTGGATGGACATTGCTTGGTGGGTGGCCTCAACATCATGGTGTAGCGTGATGTGGCACATGCAAGGACAAGAGGCACGTGCAATGTGCACGTAGCATGTGCAGACGGTCCAGCCTTTGCCACCGCAACTGTGTCACACACAAGCAGATTACACTAAAATGAATGGGTGGAGGGAGGAAGGGGGGTGTGTCTTAGAGGCGTGTGTGTGAGGGCAAATCTAGAAACTCTGTGTGCCCTTGCTGCAGGGCCTGCAGCAGCAGGCGCCATGTCCTGGAAACCATGCCACAAGTTGCACACTAACACAAGCATGTCAGAAAGGACTACTGCAAAAGGTGTATGAGAAGGGAGGAGTGTCTGGTTCAACATGGCACACACACAGACAATGGATGCACATGCAGCAAAGTGGCCGTTGTGGGGAGTGAGATGGCAAAATACCTACACAGCCATGTACATCGTGCACAATACATATCATAATCCCTGACAAACAGCTTGCATCTTGCTACTCTATACATAGACTCATATGCACAATCTGTGACAACTATGCCAGATATGCCGCATGCACAGTGGCAAGAGACCTGCATTGACGGAGATGAGGCACCTTGGAGGCTGAGGAACACCTTTATTAGTCATGTTTGCCGGAAGGCAAATGCATCTATATTAACAGATGCACAGGTCATGTGGATGAACATGTGGAACCTACACTGGCACCCCCCTTTGCACCACAGATGCAGGAAACCCATAGAACTGGCACACAAGTGACAGGTTTGAGGCAAACACCCCGTGCTGCTCACGGAGAGGCTGCAATTCACCATTGAACCACTAATGGGGATGTCCCACACTATGTCAACCCGGTGCATCCCGTATGTTTCCGAGGGCAGTGTTACACACATTGATGCCTTCATCACAATCCACAATCACATTACAGATGACTGTCACCAAGTGTGACTATCAATTCAGGTGAATCCAGCTCCATGTCATGTGACCCATGGTGATTCTACATATATGCTAAGTAACCAAACATGAACAGGAGCAGTGCACACACATTCCAAACACATTGCACACCCAAAAAGCCGTGGTGCATCCCTTACCCTAAGGTGATTTTTCGACATGTCCGTGCATGTTACGCTGATTCAGCACACGTTGCTGTATTCATGAGGAATAGCAGGAGCACAACAATGCCACCAGCAGACAGCATGCGCAAATACCTGGGGATGAGAGACACACAAGAAGTGAGCCAAAAGAAGCACATCCGCATGCATGGGCATGTACTCGACACGTATAAGGTTGTCAACATGCTAGGTGAAAATAGTGTCTCAGGTAAGACATACTGTTATTACACCATCACTCGAGTGACACATCCAAACACACCTCTGACTCACTTGCCAGACATGCAGATGGACCCATACATTGCAACACATGCCACACAAGGCTCAATGCGTGCACACTCAGACACTGCAACTCACCACTAAGCAAAGAAGTTGCGTATGAGCCGACTCCAGATGTCCTCTTCCTCCTCCTCCTCTACATCACTTGCCTCGTCACCAAGCTCCTCGTCCTCCACGGGTGGATGTTCCTGCTCATCCGGATCCAGGCACAGCTTTCTTAACAGCCATGTTGTGCAGCATGTAGCACACGAGGAAGATTTTGCAGACCTTCACCGGTGCATATGGGAGTGCGCCGCCGGTCTTGTCGAGGCACCGGAAGCGGCTCTTCAGGAGGCCAAAGTTCCTCTCTATCACTCGCCTGGTCTGCCCATGGGCGTTGTTGTACCGGTGATCGGCAGCCGTTCTGGGGTTGCGGAGAGGTGTGATCAGCCATGGCATGTTGGGATAGCCAGAGTCCCCTACATGGAAACATCATGGACAGAAGTGGGTCAGGAGAAGCAGTAAGACACAAAGATGACGCTACATACAGGAGTAACAGAGTATACCCGCCAACAAGACATGCTCGTTCGTTGCGCAGCTGCAGCATCATTTCAGGCACTCTGCTACGCCTCATGATGTAGGCATCGTGTGCTGATCCTGGAAAACGAGCACAGACATGGGAAATCACCATGTTAGCAAGACACACCACAAGGGCATTAATGGAGTGGTAATGTTTCCTGTTCCTATAGGCTACCTCCTGTGCCTGTGGTGGTACCAAAGCCACATGTGTCCCATCAATAGACCCAATGACATGGGGCATCCCTCCCAGGGCATAGAAGTCACCCTTGACACCTGTCAACTGCTCAGGAGTTGGGAAATGTATAAACTCATCCAGGTGAACCAACATGGCCTCTAAAAAATCATGCAGGACACGGCTGAACATGGTCTGGGACATGCCACCAACATGAGCAATGGTATGTTGTAACGTACCTGTGGCAAAGAAATGTAGGGCTGCCATCACCTTCATCTTGGGTGTCAGTGCAGTAGGATACCTGTGTAGCGGTTGGAGGTGTGGTGCCAGCCTTGCTGTCAAGTTCAGGATCAACCGTTGGGTGAAGCGGTAGCGGCGTATACAGTCACGTTCCCTCAGGGCAGCCAAGTCTGGGATTGGTCGGGGGAGAGGCGGAGCCCTGCAGTAATTTGGAAGGGACAACGAAGAGTGAGTACAGTACAACAACACTGTCAATGTACTGAGCACATGTTGAACAGCCAATACACATATGCTACATGCAGAGTCAGGTCTGTGCAATATATCCTGGACACGTATGCCAGGCAGGTGACACTCCTACCAAGAGTCATCTACAAACGTGGATTCACAAGCTCAACATGACATGGCATGAGACTAGCTGTGGGCCAGTGTAAGTGAACAGGCAGACGCATTACAGGAGTGACAGACATCCACATGTGTGCAGGAGAAGGATGTTTATCATACAGACAGGTTGCGGAACACTAGAGGCACAGGTCACATGTCCCTGAAAAAAGGACAGACCACACACCTTGCCATGAAGGGGTACATGTCAAAACTGATCACACATACAGTGATACTTCGCAGATATGTCCTTGTCTCGCAAGTCCATGTTCGATGCATACATACACACATTACGTCTGATTCCACATGTGTCCTGGTGTGCATTATAGTGTGCCATGCCCACCCACACACATGCTGGATGCAGCAACTGCAGATGCATTGGACGGTACACCAACAGCAAGCTTATGGGAACACATGACACACACATGACATACTCACATCGTGCAAAGCTGGTAGTCACATGTCAGGTGTCATTATCCGTGTACCTGGCATCAGGGGACAGTTGCGGGTGTTGGTGACTGTGCCATGCCAGTGACGCAGTGCTCAACAAGTCTGTACTACATGCACACATGTCAAAGGTGTGAAGGGGATGTGTGGCACATAGTGCAGCTTGACACATGACATGTGTACACAGCTCATCACACATCTACTGGGTTCAAACATGAGGAGATTTGTGCCACATCACAGCCTGACACACCTAGGCCCGAGACATGTAGGACTGCACTGACAATGACTTGATGTCCAGCCTCAGACAAGTATGACAGCTCAATTCCTTTCTGTGTGCCGCCTGTCACCAGTGTAAGGTGTGAAACGCACCGTACACACGCTCTGAGGGCGTGTGTAGGGTCCTTATCACTATGGTAGTGCAGCCGTAGGCGTACGCCATAGTGATACGATCCGTACACGCGTGTTTAGGGTCCGTACCACTATGGTTGTGTCGTCGTAGGCGTACGCCATAGTGATACGGTCCGTACACGTGTGTGTAGGGTCCGTACCACTATGGTTGTGTCGCCGTAGGCGTACGCCATAGGGATACGGTCCGTACACGCGTGTGTAGGGTCCGTACCACTATGGTTGGGTCGCCGTAGGCGTACGCCATAGGGATACGGTCCGTACACGCGTGTGTAGGGTCCGTACCACTATGGTTGTGTCGCCGTACGGTCCGTACACGCGTGTGTAAGGTCCGTATCACCATGGCGTACGGCAACACTACCATAGTGATACGGACCCTACACACGAGTGTACGGACCGTATCCCTATGGCGTACGCCTACGGCGACACAACCATAGTGGTACGGACCCTACACACACGTGTACGGACCTTATCCCTATGGCGTACGCCTACGGCGACACAACCATAGTGGTACGGACCCTACACCCCCTGCCCCTGTCTCCCCTGCTGCCGTCAATGCCGAGTCTGTGGACATTCAGCGGCAGTTGCAGGTTGGTCAGGCATCGATGCTTACTGTCCTCCATGAGCACACCAGACTGCTGACACAGATGTTGTCGTACATGGAGGGCATGTCAGCAGCGATGTCTGGTCAACGGATGTTGCTGAAGTCCATAGACTCCTCACTGACTGCAGCAGTGGATCTCCAGCAGCGCTCCGTCCCCCCCTACCCCTGCACCATCCACACTTTCTACTCCCATGCCTGTCCCACGCACACCCAGACGTCCCCATGCACGCACCCCACCAGACACAGGCAGCACACCACCAGGGAAGGCAAAGCGCACTCCTCCAGTCATGCACACACAGGGGGAAGTAGGCACACCCACTGCATCTGGGGGCAAACGGCAGCCACGCAGCCAGAGTGGGAGTGCACATTCCTCAAGACCCACTTCCTCCAAAACCACTCCCCTTAGCTCTCCTGGCCAACTGTCACCGAATGTGTCCTTGGTGGCCCTCAGCCCCAGTGTGGCACCACCCCGCAGCGGTGGAGGCAGTGCCCGGCCACGGGAGTAGAGTCCCCCCCCTGTCCACCCCCCCCCGGGAGCGCTGCAACCCATCTCTCCGACCCCCCCCTCCTTGGGGCCTGTGGTTCATTCGGGTGCAGGGGAGACGCTGGGTGACCTGGCAGTATTGTGTAGCGCCATGCTGGAATCCACCTTTGGTGCTGCCCCACCCCCTGTGGTGGAGTCGTCCGTCCCTGCACCCACAACACCTACCCTTGCCCCTCCTGTCCCTGCGGTGCCTGGTCCTTCCCCCCCACATGATGCCCCCCCTTCTGTGGATGAAATGGCCATGTGAACTGTGCAGGCAAGCTAGGGGACACACGTCCCGATGTGTACCCCCCCAGGACTTTGCTGATGGCCTGGCCCATGGGCCTTGTAAATAGTGGACATTTAAAACAATTTATTTTGAATGCTGAATAAAGCATTTTGTTTTTCTTTTGCGCACTTATGCTTTCCTGGACTTGCTGTTGGTGGTGCAGCTCCATGATTTGGGGTGGTGATAATGTGTTAGGTGTCTGGGAAATGTTGTAGTGTGCTGCTCATGGGGTGGACCCTGGTATCTGTGTGCCATCACAAGGGCTCTGCAAATAATCTTTGATCACGTGTGCTCTTACTGTATGGTGATATTGTCCCAAGGTGTGTTCCTTCCTCTGTGGACCCTGACATCTTCCCTGCAGGCTGTTTCCCAATTGTTGTGCTGAGCTGTGTCTACATATCCTGGATGTGTGACGGATCCCTTCAACTTTGGCCATGCCTGCTCAGCAATGTCTCCACCTGCATCATTTGTGGCATCCTTGGTGGTCACTGTACTAGTGTATGGAGTATATTGACATGACTTCATGTGGACATGTTCCCTTTTACGCCCTCTGCATGTGTGTACTCCCAGCCTAACACACATGTGTTACGTGTTCTGCAGGGTCTTTGGTCACCTGACTGACAATTGTGGGCATTGTATCTGTGGGTACTCCACCCTTTTCCTTCCATGGGAGGTAACAACTTGTTGGCTGCCCCAGCACCTGTACATTCCTATCAGTCCTGGAATGTGCGTGACAGTGTGTGTTCCCTTGGGGTCTCTTAGTTTAGTAGGGTGGCACATGAGTATACAGTCTTGTTGCATGCTCTCATTGTGTGTATTGTGCTGCCAGCACCAGGGATGGGTATGCATGTGTCATATGTCTGGGCACTGCTGGGGGGACTCTGCACCCACCCCTCCTATGTCTGGACACTGCTGGGAGTGATAGGCACACACCCCTCCTGTGTCTGGGCACTGCTGGGAGGACTCTGCACCCACCCCTCCTATGTCTGGGCACTACTGGGGTGACTCTGCACCCACCCCTCCTGTGTCTGGGCACTGCTGGGAGGACTCTGCACCCACCCCTCCTATGTCTGGGCACTGCTGGGGGGACTCTGCACCCACCCCTCATATGTCTGGGCACTGCTGGGAGGATTCTGCACCCACCCCTCCTATGTCTGGGCACTGCTGGGAGTGATAGGCACCCACCCCTCCTATGTCTGGGCACTGCTGGGATGTAATAGGCACACACCCCTCATATGTCTGGGCACTGCTGGGAGTGATAGGCACCCGCCCTCCCATGTCTGGGCACTGCTGGGGGGACTCAGCACCCACCCCTCCTATGTCTGGGCACTGCTGGGGGGACTCTGCACCCACCCCTCCTATGTCTGGGCACTGCTGGGAGTGATAGACACCCACCCCTCCTATGTCTAGGCACTGCTGGAAGTGATAGGCACCCACCCCTCCTATGTCTGGGCACTGCTGGGGGGACTCTGCACCCACCCCTCCTATGTCTGGGCACTGCTGGGGGGACTCTGTACCCACCCCTCCTATGTCTGGGCACTGCTGGGGGGACTCAGCACCCACCCCTCCTATGTCTGGGCACTGCTGGGAGTGATAGGCACCCACCCCTCCTATGTCTGGGCACTGCTGGGAGTGATGGGCACACACCCCTCCTATGTCTGGGCACTGCTGGGGGGACTCTGCACCCACCCCTCCTATGACTGGGCACTGCTGGGAGTGATAGGCACACACCCCTCCTGTGTCTGGGCACTGCTGGGAGGACTCTGCACCCACCCCTCCTATGTCTGGGCACTGCTAGAAGTGATAGGCACACACCCCTCCTATGTCTGCGCACTGCTGGGAGTGATAGGCACCCACCCCTCCTATGTCTAGGCACTGATGGGGTGACTGCACCCACCCCTCCTATGTCTGGGCACTGCTGGGGGGACTCTGCACCCACCCCTCCTATGTCTGGGCACTGCTGGGGGGACTCTGCACTCACCCCTCCTATGTTTGGGCACTGCTGGGGGGACTCAGCACCCACCCCTCCTATGTCTGGGCACTGCTGGGAGTGATGGGCACACACCCCTCCTATGTCTGGGCACTGCTGGGGGGACTCTGCACCCACCCCTCCTATGTCTGGGCACTGCTGGGAGTGATAGGCACACACCCCTCCTGTGTCTGGGCACTGCTGGGAGGACTCTGCACCCACCCCTCCTATGTCTGGGCACTGCTGGGACTGATAGGCACACACCCCTCCTATGTCTGGGCACTGCTGGGAGTGATAGGCACACACCCCTCCTATGTCTGGGCACTGCTGGGGTGACTCTGCACCCACCCCTTCTATGTCTGGGCACTGCTGGGGGGGACTCTGCACCCACCCCACCTATGTCTGGGCACTGCTGGGGGGACTCTGCACCCACCCCTCCTATGTCTGGGCACTGCTGGGGGGGACTCAGCACCCACCCCTCCTATGTCTGGGCACTGCTGGGAGTGATAGGCACCCACCCCTCCTATGTCTGGGCACTGCTGGGAGTGATGGGCACACACCCCTCCTATGTCTGGGCACTGCTGGGGGGACTCTGCACCCACCCCTCCTATGTCTGGGCACTGCTGGGAGTGATAGGCACACACCCCTCCTGTGTCTGGGCACTGCTGGGAGGACTCTGCACCCACCCTCCTATGTCTGGGCACTGCTGGGAGTGATAGGCACACACCCCTCCTATGTCTGGGCACTGCTGGGAGTGATAGGAACACACCCCTCCTATGTCTGGGCACTGATGGGAGTGATAGGCACCCACCCCTCCTATGTCTGGGCACTGCTGGGAGTGATCTGCACCCACCCCTCATATGTCTGGGCACTGCTGGGAGGACTTTGCACCCACCCCTCCTATGTCTGGGCACTGCTGGGAGGACTCTGCACCCACCCCTCCTATGTCTGGGCACTGCTGGGAGTGATAGGCACCCACCCCTCCTATGTCTGGGCACTGCTGGGAGTGATAGGCACACACCCCTCCTATGTCTGGGCACTGCTGGGAGTGATAAGCACACACCCCTCCTATGTCTGGGCACTGCTGGGAGTGATCTGCACCCACCCCTCATATGTCTGGGCACTGCTGGGAGGACTCTGCACCCACCCCTCCTATGTCTGGGCACTGCTGGGGGGACTCTGCACCCACCCCTCATATGTCTGGGCACTGCTGGAAAGACTGTGCACCCACCCCTCCTATGTCTGGACACTGCTGGGAGTGATAGGCACCCACCCCTCCTATGTCTGGACACTGCTGGGAGTGATAGGCACCCACCCCTCCTATGTCTGGGCACTGCTGGGAGTGATATGCACCCACCCCTCCTATGTCTGGGCACTGCTGGGGGGACTCTGCACCCACCCCTCCTATGTCTGGGCACTGCTGGGGGGACTCTGCACCCACCCCTCCTATGTCTGGGCACTGCTGGGGCTGATGGCCACACACCCCTATGTGTCTGTCCACTGGCATGGTACGACCCGTACCCACGTCCTACGGCCCGGAAACGGCCCATACCACCATTGCAGTGGTGATGTAGGGGTACGCTTGGTACGAGCCGTACCCACGTCCTTGAGGCATGGGTATGGGTCGTACCCCCATTGTTGGGGTGTCGTAGGGGTACGTATCGTACCCATGCCTTTAGGACGTGGGTATAGCCCGTACCAAGCATACCCCTACATCGCCACTGCAATGGTGGTACGGGCCGTACCCATGCCTGTGGGACATGGGTACGGGCCATACCACCATTGTGGCGGTGACGTAGGGGTACGCGTGGTACGGGCCGTACCCACGCTCTGGGGGTGTGGGTACGGGCCGTACCACCATTGTTGGGGTGCCGTAGGGGTACGCACCGTACCCATGCCTTTAGGACGTGGGTACGGCTCGTGCCAAGCGTACCCCTACATCACCACTGCAATGGTGGTACGGGCCGTACCCATGCCTGTGGGACGTGGGTACGAGCCGTGCCACCATTGTGGCGGTGACGTAGGGGTACGCGTGGTACGGGCCGTACCCACGCTCTGGGGGCGTGGGTACGGGCTGTACCACCATTGTTGGGGTGCCGTAGGGGTACGCACCGTACCCACGCCTTAAGAGCGTGGGTACGGGTCGTACCACGCCCACCCCTATGTCACCCCAAGAATGGCGGTACGGCTCGTACCCATGCCTTTGGGACGTGGGTAGGGGCCGTACCGCCATTGTTGGGGTGACGTAGGGGTGGGCGTGGTACGACCTGTACCCACGCTCTTACGGCATGGGTACAGTGCATACCACAATTGTTGTGTTGCCGGTTCGCATCCATGTTGACTTCCGTTGTGGCGGACGCAGGCCTTGGTGGAGATGCCCCCACCCCCGAAGTAACCAGGCCCTGGGGGTCAGGTATGTACAGGGCATGTTTGATTTTGGACTTGGGTGGGGGTTATGTTTCCTGCCCCTGCCCCCCCCCTTTGACCCTGGGTGTTGTTCTGACCTTCTGCGGCAACTGTGTCAGTTCCTGTACACCAGGTGGACTGCAATGAGGGCCGGGATGACACGTAGGTTTGGGTCCATGGCTGTCCGTCGCGTACAGGTGCTCCTTGTGCGCGTCGTCCTGATTTCCCGACAGTTTTTGGCTCCCGTAAAATATTGTCCGTGCGGAGTGACATCGGTACGAATCGTACTTGCTGGTTCGTGAAACGCAGCCTGACTCCGTCCGGACGTCACGTCCGTGGTGTCCCGGATCGGAATTGTGGGTATTTTTTGTTCGGTCGGTGTTTTTTACGATTCGTACGCAAATGGTGTCTGCGTACGAATCGTACTTGCATGTTTGTAAGGTATTTCGACCGGGTACGAGTCGGACGGAGAAAACGCTCCGTCTGACGGTTTGTACCCGGTTTATCCAGGATCGGAATCGGGCCCTATGTATCTTATGATGACACACTTCGTAGTTCATGGGCATGGATTTGTTCATCATTCACATTCATGATAAATTGCACAAATAACACACAATATAGGAATGATTGGACAAATTGGTATTTTGTAGCACTTGGATTCTTCCTCCTATTTGACTTATTAAATCTAGCCTGGCCAATTATTTATATCATGAGTTACGATTCTTGTTAACATATTTATATGATTGTTTGCATGGTACGTTCATGTTGGAGCTTGTAATACTTAAGCAGCGCATAAAGATTCACACAAATCCTTCCTTGTTTAGAAATACAGCTTCTGAACATCAACTCTTTTGCAATACATGGAACATAAATAAGTTTCACAGCTTGTTGTTTTCTTTGGTTAAAGTTGAAATACTAACAGTGCAAAAGGGGTCTTGAGCCGAAATCCACAGGGGACTGGGGTGTTAAGAAACATAGTGTCAGACAGTGGTTTCCACCCTGTCCAAGTAGAGACCCTCACTCTAGTCAGGGTAGGGTGATTATACAGCTCAGATAACCCCTGCCCACCCCCTTGGTAGTGTGGCTGGAGCAGTCATAGCAATTGTAAAGCATTTGTAAAGCATCTGTATATACAAACACAGTAACAGTGAAAACAATACGAAAGGACACCACACCACTTTAGAAAAATAACCAATATTTATCGGAATAAATCACCAAAAATCCTGCATAGGCAAGTAAAGATATCACATTCAAAATGGTGAACAGTCTAAATATCAAATTATAAATATCGAGTTGTCAAAATATCGAATTTTAAATATCGAGTTGCCAAAATATCGACTTACAAAAATATAGTGGTGCAGTATATCGAAATGCAGATCAGAAATATCGTTTTAAATAATATCAAAGTTAGTAATATCGACAGTCATAATAGAGTTTTTAAAAATATTGATTTTTTGGGGGGTGTTTTAAGTGTTAGTATATGTGTTAAAAGTTTACATAATATTTGAAATGTATGTTAGAATTTTTTTTAAACAATTACATTTTTTGCTAAATTATTTTTGTGTATTTTAGTTCTGTAGCGGGTTGTGGGTTTATAGGGGAATAGGGTGGAAAGTAATTTAATTTAAATTTATTAATTAAAAATTAATTCATGAATAATTCTGTATTTAATTTATATTGTTAATTGTGTTAGTTAATTATTAATTAGTTATAAATTGATACTTTATTGGTAATTATGTTTAGTGTGTAAAAATATTAATTAGTTATTAATTATTAACAATTAATTTGTTAATATTTTAGAAATGTGTTGTGGGTTTATAGGGGAATAGGGTGAGAAGTAGCTTAATTGTAATTAAGTAATTATTAAGGTGCCGATTCCAATCCTGTAAAACCCGGGTACGAATGGTCGTATGGAGAGTATTCTCCGTACGACTCGTACCCGGGAAAACCACCTTACAAACCCGCAAGTACGATTCGTACAGAAATACAATTTCTGTACGAATCGTAAAAAAATACGTGCGGCGAAAAAATACCCACAATTCCGATCCGGGACATCGCGTATGTGACGTCCGGACGGGGTCAGGCAGCGTTTTACGGACCAGCAAGTACGATTCGTGCCTACGTCAATCCGCACGGCACATTCATTACGGCAGCCAAAAACTCCCGGGAAATTGAGGACGACGCGAAGAAGGAGCACCTGTACGTGACGGACAGCCATGGACCCCATCCTACGTGTAATCCCGGCCCTCCTAGCCTACGACCTGGTGTACAGAAACCGTCGCAGACGCCGCAGAAGGTCAGAACAACATCCATGGTCAAAGGGGCAGGAAACTTAACTCCTACCCAAATTATACCACATATATCATGTACATACATTACCTCCAGGGTCTGGTCACTTCGGGGGGCGTGTCCACCAATTCCTGTGTCCCACCACAACAGAAGTGGACGTGGACGCATCCCGTCACCCCAACAATGGTGGTACGGCCCGTTCCCACGCCCTCAGAGCGTGGGTACGGGCCGTAGCCCCACGTCACCCCAACAATGGTGGGACGGCCCGTACCCATGCCCTCAGAGCGTGGGTACGGGCCGTACCCCTACGTCACCCCAACAATGGTGGTACGGCCCATACCCACGCTCTGAGGGCGTGGGTACGGGCCGTACCACCATTGTTGGGGTGACATTGGGGTACGGCCCGTGCCCACGCTCTGAGGGCGTGGGTACGGGCCGTAGCACGCGTACCTCTACGTCAGCCCAACAATGGTGGTGCGGCCCGTACCCACGCCCTCAGAGCGTGGGTACGGGCCGTACCCCTACGTCACCACAACAATGGTGGTACAGCCCGTACCCACGCCCTCAGAGCGTGGGTGTGGGCCGTACCACCATTGTTGGGGTGACGTAGGGGTACGCGTGCTACGGCCCGTACCCATGCTCTGAGAGCGTGGATACAGACCGCATCACGCGTACCCCTAGGGCACCAGTACATTAGTGATACAAGGCGTACACATGCCACGAATGTTGTCATAGGGCCTGGTGCAGCATCTAACCAGTATATTGGGGTGTGTGTATGCCCAGGAAAGCAGTATACTGTACCAAGGGTGCAGGTGGGTGGGTGGGTGGCTGCCTAGGATTCACATCAGTGGACAGAGACATGGGGGTGGGTGCCCATCACTCCCAGCAGTGGACAGAGACATGTGAGGGGTGGGTGCCTATCACTCCCAGCAGTGGACAGAGACATGGGGGTGGGTGCAGAGGACTCCCAACAGTGGACAGAGAAATGGGGGTGGGTGCCCATCACTCCCAGCAGTGGACAGAGACATGGGGGTAGGTGCCCATCACTCCCAGCAGTGGACAGAGACATGTGAGGGGTGGGTGCCTATCACTCCCAGCAGTGGACAGAGACATGGGGGTGGGTGCAGAGGACTCCCAGCAGTGGACGGAGACATGGGAGTGGGTGCCCATCACTCCCAGCAGTGGACAGAGACATGTGAGGGGTGGGTGCCTGTCACTCCCAGCCATGGACAGAGACATGGGGGTGGGTGCAGAGGACTCCCAGCAGTGGACAGAGACATGTGAGGGGTGGGTGCCTATCACTCCCAGCAGTGGACAGAGACATGGGGGTGGGTGCAGAGGACTCCCAGCAGTGGACAGAGACATGGGGGTGGGTGCCCATCACTCCCAGCAGTGGACAGAGACATGTGAGGGGTGGGTGCCTATCACTCCCAGCAGTGGACAGAGACATGTGAGGGGTGCAGAGGACTCCCAGCAGTGGACAGAGAAATGGGGGTGGGTGCCCATCACTCCCAGCAGTGGACAGAGACATGTGAGGGGTGGGTGCCTATCACTCCCAGCAGTGGACAGAGACATGCGAGGGGTGGGTGCCTATCACTCCCAGCAGTGGACAGAGACATGGGGGTGGGTGCAGAGGAATACCAGCAGTGGACAGAGACATGGGGGTGTGTACATCATCCTCAGATGACCACATCTCCATGGGTGTATGAACGCATCCCCAATGTGCGACTATGTTGAGAGTGCCATAACAACACATCACTGACAGCAGTGTCCCACTCCCATGAGGATGGATGTCCTTCCCCCACTGCATGACACACCACATGTGTGTGTGATGACAAATGACACGTGCATACCAAACGCTGGTGGATGCAGCACAATACACACACTGAGATCATGCCACAAGACTGTATAGTCATGTTAAAGCCTACTAAACTAAGAGAGCCAAAGGGAACACACACTGTCACGCACATTCCAGGACTGATAGGAATGTACAGGTGCTGGGACAGCCACCAAGTTGTTGTCTCCCATGGAAGGAATAGGGTGGAGTTCCCACAGATACAATGCCCACAATTGTGAGTCAGGTGCCCAAATACCCTGCAGAACAAGTAACATATGTGTGCTAGGCTGGGAGTACACACATGCATAGTGCGGAAAAGGGAGAATCTCTACATGAAGGCATGGCAACATACTCTATACACAAGTACAGTGACTACCAAGGATGGCACAGACGATGCAGGCGGAGACATTGCTCAGCAGGCATGGCCATAGTTGAAGGGATCCGTCACCCACCAAGGAAATTTAGACACAGGTCAGCACAACAATTGTGCAACTCCCTGCAGGGAAGATGTCAGGTGCCACAGAGGAAGGAACACTCCTTGGGACAATGTCTCCAAACACAAAGAGCATACACGACCAAAGAGACCTAGTGATGGCATGCAGATACCAGGGTCCACCACATGAGCAGCAGACTACAACATTTCCCAGACACCTAACACATTATCACCACCCCAACTCATGGAGCATCAGCACCAACATCAATACCAGAAAAGCAATAGTGTTCAAAGGAAAAACAAAATGCTTTATTCAGCATTAAATTAAAACGTATAAAATGACACTATTTACAAAGGCCATAGGCCAGTCCAGATGCGAAGTCCTGGGGGGGGGACACATGGCCATGCGTCTCCCCTAGCTTGCCTGCACATTAGACTCTTCATGTTCATCGACGGGGGGGGGCATCATGTGGGGAAGGACCAGGCACCGCAGGGACAGGAGGGGGAAGGGTAGGTGTTGTGGGTGCAGGGACGGACAACTCCACCGCAGGGGGTGGGGCAGCACCAAAGGTGGTGGTTAGCACGGCGCTGCACACTTCCACAAGCTCGTCAAGTGTCTCCCCTGCACCCGAAGAAACCAGAGGCCCCATTGAGGGGGGGGTCGCAGGGATGGGTTGCAGCGCTACTGGGGGAGGTGGTGGACCGGGGGGGACTCAACTCCCCTACCCGTGGAGTGCCTTGCCCGTTTGCGGGCTGGTGAACCAGTGGGGCTGAGGCCCAGCACAGCCAAGTAGGTCTCCTTCTCAGATTGTGGGGCAGGGGAGCCGAGGGGAGTGACATTGGAGGGACTGGAGAGTGAGGAATGCGGACTCCGACTGTGTCTGCATGTCTGCCTGTGTGCCCCAGACCCATGGGTGTGCCTTCTTCCCCCTGAGTGTGCGTGACAGGAGGTGTGCGCTTGCCCTTCCGTGTTGGTGTGCTGCCGGTGTCTGGTGGGGTGTGTGCCTGGGAATGTCTGGGTGTGCTTGGGACAGGCATGGGAGTGGGAAGTGTGGATGGTGCAGGGGTGGGGGGGGACGAAGTGCTGCAGGAGAATCACTGCTGCCGTCAGTGACGAGTCCATGGACCTCAGCAACATCCGTTGTCAGACATCGCTGATGACATGCCCTCCATGTACGACACCATCTGTGTCAGCAGTCTGGTGTGGCAATGGAGGACACTCAGCAGCGATGTCTGGCCAACCTGCAACTGCCGCTGAATGTCCACAGACTCGGCAGTGAGGGCAGCAGGGGAGACAGGGGCAGGGGGTGCGGTGCCTGGCACGAAGGAGACACGGGGGTGCCCTACACGGACAGAAGGGACCGGAGCAACTGGGAGGGCGGTGATGGGAATGGAGGGGGCGGTGACAGATGTAGTGCTGCTGCCAGCTGTTGGAGCAGCCTCCGCCCCCTCTGGGAGTTTAGCCTCGGACCCGTCAGCGTCGGTGTTGGTACTAGACAGGTCCTCCGCCTGACTCCCCTCGCCCTCCGTGCCACTTGCTTTGCCAGACTCGCCAGCACTGGTGGCACCGGTGCTGGATCCCTCCTCCACGTCCGTGCAGGTGTCTCCCTCGGTGTCCCCCAATGATGCTGTGGGCAAGGTGAAGAGACAGGAAATAATCAGACACCTGTATACATATGACACATGAGTCCAAACAAAATAGGTCACAGTGCATATCAGGAAAAGCATCATGAGTAACATCTAGAATACTCCGCACATATGTAAGCCCTGCACTCCCCAGTTGGTTGACCCATCATGCCACTTGGAAACAATGAAAATTAGGACGCAACAGCAAATAACTCGATATCCAATTATACAGAGGATATGGTGTCTGGGAATTGTTGAGCACAGCCAGACTATGAAGGCATGCCACCTCTTGTTCACTGTGAAAGAAACAGTATTGGTGCACCCAAGGCCAAATAACAGACGCCAATGCTGAAGGTGTCCCCACACTCAGAGACCTGTGAGTAATTTGGAAAGCCAAAAGAAATACATTGTGAACTCTTGGGAATCACAACACTTTACACAATCGACGTGTTTGGAAAGTGTGAATGTGCCACTTTTGGATCAGAACACACATGTGCCTGTATAACAGAAGTCACACAGGAAGGTGCACACAAAACTACATTTACACAGTCATTGTATGAGCTGGCAGCCTAAATCAAATAAGCCACTGTAAAGAAGAAATGGGGTATCAGTAAGTACATATACATGGCACCACGGTGGTCTGGATGACTTGACACTCGTAAGTTGGTATCAGCAACAATCAAGGACTTACCCAAATGCAACCACACTGTGGGAACATGTATATGTATAATCTCTAAACACATTTTTTCCTAACTGTGCCTTTGTTTTAAATGTGCCAGCGTGTCCCAGAAAAGTGTAAAGGTGGTGTCTTGTGCACTTCCTTGGGAGACATCTGTCATGCATGCACATTATTGTCACTCACCACAAAACATCAAAGTCGTGCATATCAACTATTGAGACATGTTGACAAGTGTAGTGAGTGCCAACGTACAAGACTTCTTGACTAACAACTTGAATAATGCCACCGGTCACATGGCCATCTGTACCATTATGACACAATTGGCAACACATCTTACCCACTACCTGTCATGTGGAGTGGCACACATGACCAAACACAGGACAATGCATTAGCTAATGGGCCTGCAATTGTGTCGGAATAAGGAGCACCTGCACTGAGGAGACACCCTCATGGGAACCAAGATTGTCCACACAGATGTCAGCACACACAGACCAAACTACATAGCATCTGTACCACACACCGGTGCCAAAAATGGATGAGCAGGAACCATGTATTTTAACTTTTGACACATACTGCAAAGCACTAACATTAAACCCTGCACAACATGACTGGGTCACTGCATGTTGAGTGTCTGTCCAGACAATTATCACACACAGGACATAAGTTTTGGACATGTAGGCCTTGCCCGCACAAACCCCCCTACCTGAGACAATGTGACTGAGACAGAGCAAGTACTTACACCTCTTAATCTGGGTTTACTAAAATGTGCATCAAGAACTCCTAAATGTACTCAACATCACCTCGTGAGGCTGACCACACATATCAGTGACAAACAACCATCATCAAATAGTTGTACATAGACACACACAGGCACTGGCCAGTGTGAGTATGCACAAGCCAAATGGGGTCACCCTGTACAGTGGACACATGTAGCACACTTTACTTAAATACAAATGAGGCCAGGGAACAATGCCACAGAGGCCAACCTATGCTGAACACACCGAGAATGGGCACAGTGTTCAATGACACACATGATTCCTAGGAAAAGGTGTCTCAGGGGACTGTAGTGGGCACACTGCTCCATGGTCCTGGAATGATCTGACTGTAACAGGAGCAACCGTCCCGGCAATATGCATATCTCCCACTCATGCACATCATGTCTGAGGCCACAACATCGGTCATGCATGCTGCAAGTCTGTTCATTTTAAACCTCACACTCCTATGTTGAGACTCAGCATCAGTGCCAACAATTATGGACTCCCAAATGACTGAACAGGACAGGGCACAGGCAAGGTACCAACACATGTCACAGACCACCCCCACAGATGATGCAGCAAGCATTGTGCACTTGGATTAACTGGCAGCCTAGATGACCATGTGCAAGAGTGATTACACACAGACTAGGGAACACATGTCAAGGAGGGGGAGGGAGGAAGAACAGCCCCGGTTGACTTGGGGCAACAGGATATGCACTGCACATATAAACCCTGGCAGTGTATCCATGCCACTGAGCACTTCCTAAAGCTGGTGACACACAACAAACAAACATGTTTTCACATACATTTGTTGTCACAGCTTATCGGTATATACACATGCGAAAATCACTGTAGTAATACTTCTAACTACATGTCCCAGCATGCCTAGTACTTCATGGGATACCATTTCGCTTTTGGAACACCCGCGCGATCCGTAGCTCCTGATACGGAAGCGCGCGCACACGCACACCTAAACTCAATAAAACAACTTCCTTGCCGCCCGCCTGATACCTCCCCTTCCAGCTCTGGCGTTTGGAGCGGGGTACCGACGGATAGGTAAGCGTTTCTTTTAGCAACCCTTCTTTTGATATGCTTCTAGATTAGACACCCGCACCAACCTTTGTAAGAGGAAACTCCGACACACTGGCAGGCTCACGGGGCTGAGTCACACAGTTGATCACGCTCTCTTCTATGGAGATGTATTAGTCATAGTTCCTTTGCATTACTTAGACTATGGCACACGATCACAACGGACTTTCAATATTGTGTGTTCTAGCCACTCACAGTCTACTCTCCCACACATTGGTAGTAGTCTGCTTATTTTAATTCTCATTTGGCGTCTTTACCTTTCTCTGCCATGGTTTTAACATAGTCCTCACGAGCACCAATTAAGGGAATTCCGATTTGCCCGCCGAGGCTGAAGATGTTTCCTGGCCCACGGGGACAACATAATCTGTTTTTGGAATTTCCCCTTTTAGAGCGGTGCCTCATAGTCCTGAGCGGATGCCAGGTGAGGCGAGGTGCGTACCCACATTAACCCGGGTAAGTGCACATAAGTATGTGTGTTAATAATACTTTTTTGTCACAAAAAAACATATATCTTCTTATCAAAAGTTTATATCCTTGAGAATTGATACGAATTGATGAGTGTATATTACATTGAACTATACACAATATTTGGATCGGCAATGTATACTGTTGTGCAACATGATTAAGTAGAGTGTCCTTATTAGAATACCTTTTTGTTTGATTCCATTTAGAGGTTCACCACCAGACAATGCCTGTAACTGTTCCAATGTGACACACAGGACTCAATCAGGTTGTATTGGGTACCAACCGTTAAATCAGTTTATTTGTTACTATCACTATTTTTATTTCTATCACGCTTTTTGCAGTAGCGTTTACATGGTCCTGACGAGAGCTTGGACTTCCTTGTCCATAAGCCGAAACATGTAGACCTAAGATCTGACAGTTATTTGTTTAGGCTGTCAATACTGTTTTTAATTTGGCACCAGGATAGCGCCAGAATAAATCACATAGTGTCTTGGTAGTCATTTTTAACTTCACAATTTTTGTTTCATCACATTTTTCGCACTGCAATCCTCACCCTACCGTTGGTAACAATTTGGCACGGTTGCCTGGGACAACCAGGGTACCATCACAACCATCATAGTGGTTGGTACTCCGGGGAATGTCCCTAGTTCCCAAATGATGATGAACCACCTCCGGTGGGTGATGGGAACTTAAACCTCAGTGGAGGTTTCCACACACCTGCCTCGGTTACCTCGGATTTTCTCTCTTTTTCCTGCTCTGCTAGTATATGCTCTGATTCTGCACTCTAGACCCACAGTATACTTTTTGAGTATAGTACACATATGTGTACACAATCGTACACGTACGTGTTTACGGTCCGTACACACACGCGTACTCCTACGCCAACACCAATATAGTGAGACGGACCGTACACACGCCCTCAGAGCGTGTGTACGGTGCGTTTCACATCTTACACTGGTGATAGGAGGTGCACAGGAAAGGAATGGAGGTGTCAGACTCGCACAAGGCTGTACATCAAGTCATTGTTAGTGCAGTCCTTCTTGTGCAGGGCCTATGTGTGTCAGGCAGTGATATGGCACATGTCTCCTCATGTTTTAGCAGAATAGATGTGTGATGACCTGTGTACACATGCCATGTGTGATGGAGCACTCTGTGGCACACTTCCCCTGCAAATTTTGCACATGTGTGCATGTAGTACAAACGTGTCAAGCACTGCATCACTGGTATGGCACAGTCACCAACACCCGCAAATGTCCCCTGATGACAGGGACAGGGACACTGATAACTGACATTTCACGGCCAGCGGGCCACGATGTGACTATGTCATGTGTGTGTCATGTGTTCCCATGAGCAGGCTGTAGGTGTCCCACCAACTGCATCTGCTGTTGCTGCATCCAACATGTGTCTGTGTGTAGATGGCCATGGCACACATATACGCACACCATGCCACATGTGGATTCACACGTTACGTGTGTCTGGATGCTTCAAACATGTTCTTTTGACATGAGGACATATCTGCGTCGTCTCCATGTCTGTGTTTTCTGTTTTTCACGTGTACCCCTTCATCGCAATGTGTGTGAGCTGCTAATTTTTAATGACATGTGCCCTGTGCGTCTAGCTTGCCGCCAGCTGTCTGTATGAGATGACATCCTTCAAATGCAGATATGTGGATGTATGTCACTCCTGTGATGTCTCTGGCTGTTCACTTACACTGGCCCACAGCTTGTTTCAGGGCATGTAATGTAGAACTTGACAATCAACGGTTGTAGCTGGCTCTTCGTAGGAGTCTCACCTGGCTGGCATACGTGTCCTGGATGTATTGCACAGACCAAACTCTGTATTTAGCAGATGTGTATTAGCTGTTGAACATGTGCTCAGTTTATTGACATTGGTGTTGTAATGTACTCACTCTTCGTTATTCCTTCCAAACTTCCCCGACCAATCCCAGACTTGGGTGCCATGAGGGAATGTGACTGCATAAGACGCTACCGCTTCTCGCAAGAATTGATTGAGCACTTGACCGCCTGGCTGGAACCACACCTCCAACCGCTACACAGGTATCCTACTGCGCTGACCCCCCAGATGAAGGTGATGGCAGCCCTACATTTTTTTGCCACCGGTACCTTTCAATTCACCATAGCTGATGTCGGTGGCATGTCCCAGACCATGTTCAGCCGTGTCCTGCATGATGTTTTAGAAGCCATGTTGGAGCACCTGGATGAATTCATCCATTTTCCGACTAGTGAGCAGTTGACAGGTGTCAAGAGTGAGTTCTATGCCCTGGGAGGGATGCCCCATGTAATTGGGTCCATTGATGGGACACATGTTGCTTTGGTACCACCACAGGCACAGGAGGTAGCCTATCGAAACCGAAAACATTATCACTCCATTAATGCCCTTGTGGTGTGTCTACCTAACATGCTGATTTCCCATGTCTGTGCAAGTTTTCCAGGGTCAGCACACGATGCCTACATCATGAGGCGTAGCAGGGTGCCACAAATGATGCTGCGGCTGCACAACGGACGAGCATGTCTTATTGGTGGGTATACTCTGTTTGTCCTGTACTTAGCGGTATCTTTGTATCTTACAGCATCTCCTGACCCACTTCTTTACATGATGTTTCCATGTAGGGGACTCTGGCTATCCCAACATGCCATGGCTGATGACGCCTCTCCGCAACCCCAGAACAGCTGCAGATCACCGTTACAACAACGCCCATGGGCAGACCAGGCGAGTGATTGAGAGGACGTTTGGCCTCCTGAAGAGCCGATTCCGGTGCCTTCACAAGACAGGCGGCTCCCTCCCATATGCACCAGTGAAGGTCTGCAAAATCTTCATCGTTGGCTGCATGCTGCACAACATGGCAATGGAGAAAGCTGTGCCACTCATCCTGGATCCGGATGAGCAGGAACTTCCACCCGTGGAGGATGAAGGGCTTGGTCACGAGGCAAGTGAGGAGGAGGAGGAGGAGGAGGAGGACATCCGGAGTCAGCTCATACACAACTTCTTCTCATAACGGTGAGTCCCTGGGTCTGTGTGTGCACGCTTGGAGCCTTGTGTGGCATGTGTTGCAATGTGTGTGTCCAGCTGACTGTATGCTAAGTGACTTAGAGGTGTGTTCTGATGTGTCACTCAAGTGATGATGTCATTCCACACATTTTAGCTGAGACAGTAAATTTAAAACTAGCATGGTGACAACCTTATTCATGTTGAGTAAATGACCATGCATGCGGTTGACTATCTTTTCGCTGACTTCTTGTGTGTTTGTCATCCCCAGGTAGTTGTGCATGCTGTCTGCTCGTGGCATCGTTGGGCTCCTGCTATTCCTCATGAGTATTGCAACGTGTGCTGAATCAGCGTTACATGCACGGACATGGTGAAAAGTCTCCTTTTGGTAAGGATTGCAGCAAGGCATTTTGGGTGTGGTAGTTGTTTGGAATGTGTGGGCACTGCTCCTGTGCAGGTTTTGTTACTCTGCATACATGTCGACTCACCATGGGGCACATGACATGTAGCATGACTCCCATGAATTGATAGTCACCCTACGTGACAGTCATCTGTAATGGGATTGTGGAGTCTGATGAAGGCATCAATGTGTGTAAAACTTCCCTCTGAAACATACGGGAGGCTACGGGTGGACATAGTGTGGGACATCCCCATAAGAGGCTCAATGGGGAATTGCAGCCTCTCCGTGTGCAGCAGGGGGTGTTTGGCTCACCCCCTTCACTTGTGTGCCAGTTCAATGGATTTACAGCATCTGTGGTGTGTTGGGGGTGTCCAGTGTAGGTCCCACATGTTCAGCCAAATGACCTGTGAGTCTGTTCATATTGATGCATTTCCCTAGGTGTGAGCCTGAGTAATAAAGGTGTTCCTCACCCTCCAAGGTGCCTCATCTCTGTCAATGCAGCTCTCTTGCCACTGTGCATGCGACATCTCTGGCATAGTTGTCAAAGATTGTGCATATGAGTCTATGTGTAGATTAGCAACATGCATGCTGTTCTTCATGGATTAGAATCTCTATTGTGCATGAAGTCCATGGTTGTGTATGTATTTGGGCATGTTGGTCCCCACAACGGGCCCTCAACACCTGCTGAGGGTGTGTTTCCTGTGCGTAGCTCGGCCTTCAGTTTCCTGATCCGGTGTCAGTCATCTTTGGTCATTGTGCATCCATTGTCTCTGGGTGTGCCATGGAAAACCGGACCCTCCTTCCTTTACATACGCCTGTTGCAGTTGTCCTTTCTGACATCCTTGTCTTTGTGTGCTACTTTCGGCATAGTTTCCAGTACATGCCGCCTGCTGCTGCGGCCCCTGCAGCAAGGGCCCACCAAGTTCCCGGGTTCGGCAACACACACGCCTCAAAGATGCTCCTCCCTTCCTCCCTCCACCCATTCATTTGGCTGTCATCAGCTTGTCTGTGCCACAGTTGCGGCCACGCGGTGCCAAAGGTTGGACCGTCTGCACATGCAACGTGCACATTGCACGACCCTCATGTCCTTGCATGACCCACATCACACTACAGTCTGATGTTGCAGCCACCCTCCAAGCAATGTCCATCCGCAAATCTACAGCCTGCTCTCAGGCATACACTAAGCGCACACACAACACCTTTACATGATGAGTGTGCAACTCCGACTAGCTACACAGCGCTGCCACGCCTTCCAGGCCCTGTTACACCAACCAGGTCATGTCTCTCCTACTCCCCACCGGCTCTGTACCCCAGCAAGGCCATGGGAGTGGGACTCAAGGCTTCTGCATGTAGTATGGTGTCGTCGTCTGGCACATGGCACAGGTATCATCTGTCAGTGTGTCAATCCACAATGTGTCCAGGACCCCCCTCTCCACCATCACATGCGCACAGCACCTCATCATCAGCACGTATGCCATTGACAGCCAGGTGCTCCTCACCCTCACCAAAGACACAGACATTGCCATTTCCAATATTCAAGAATGCATGTGATCCATTGATGAATGGCTGAACATCAGCCACCTGAGGCTGAACTTGTACAGGACTGAGGTAATCATCTGCGGATTGTCCCCTTACAGGTGGGTCAACTGCTTGTGTCCCACCCGCAAGAGCCCTGCACAAGCACCCAGTGGGCACGCACACAAGATGGTGTGCATCATGTATTGCTCGCTCACATTTGCCATGCTAATCACCAGCATCTGTACCTCAGGCTGCAACACCCTCTGCATTATGCACATGATCCACAGATAGATCCACTCCAAGGAAAGACAGACCATCCCCCAGGTCCACGACAACAGCCGTGTCAAATACTGCCATGCCCTCTACGGAGCAAGTACATCCAAACTCCCGGGAAACTTGTCCATATCCAGGATGCATCTGCACACCTCAGCTTCAACATCCGGCGCCCCAGCCACATCACCGTCCAGCAGAGATAGCTGCAATGGACCACTGTCTGCTGCAGGATGACCTTCAGACTCCCCACCCACACTCAGGAGGCAGGCCACAACCCCGAACCCAAACCAACCTTGTACTACTATCCTCCGAGACCCCGTTGGTCCATCTCCGTGCATCTAACCTTGCCCTGGCCACCATTCTTCACATCCACCGTCCTCCAGCATGCAGGACATAGTTCTCCCACCTGGCCAAACATACCTGGGACTCCCTCCCCGGGAACTTCCACATGAGCCATGACCTTTACGCCTTAATGATACTCTTCCAAATAGGTCTGTCCGCACAGCATTGCAAGCCCCCCCTCAGCAGCTTGAGGCCATCACAGGTGATTATTGTGCTCCATGTCTGCATTGAATGATACATTCTGACCCATGTGTGTCCTGTACCAGACTCAGATCCCAGGGTATGGGTGGGTGAAGTTAGTTCAACACTCAGGCATAGTTTGACATTTACACACACATATGTTGTGGACTAATGCAAAATGACTGCAACATCTCATTAAAAAACGAATCTTTTTATTTGAGGTGGGGTACGTGTTTTGGTAGATCAAATAAGGTGCTCTACCGGGTGCATGGAATCCAAAGTTTACAGGGGGAGATGGTATCCTTGGCATTTGAAGTCATCAGAGTCCAGACAACAGTGTTGGTCATCATTGGTCAGACTGTGACCAGCAAGTCCATGTGGCAGAGAATGTCATTGGATGTGGTGCTGCTGTTGCGCCAGAGGGCCAGGTGCCAGGCCAGGTGACCTGGGAGATGTGGATGGTCCGCTGCCTCCCACGGTCTTTTCCGTGGACGACCCACCTTCCTCCGGGGACCCTCAGATGCAGGCCTTGACGATGTTTGGGACGCTCCGTCGGACGAATCCTCCTCCTCCTCCTCCCTCCCTGTGGCTGGTGCTGGTCTGCGCCTGGTGTTACAGGGAGGGTTGCCCATGTTGTCGGCGATCCGACGGAGTGAATGGCTTATGTCCCTTTGCACCGCCAGGAGCTCAGCCAGTTTTGCCTCCATCCGTCCTTGGTGTTGTTGTTGACTGGCATGTTGCTCGGCCTGCAGGTTCTTCATCTCGTCGAGGGTCCACTTCATCTCTGTGAGGCTCCCCACTACCTGGCTAATGCCCCTGGTGTCATGCCGGTATGTGTCCAGGATGTGGCGTATGTGTGACATACCGGTTCCCTCAGCTGGCTGGTCAGGTTCGTGCCTCCGCCTGCCTCCACTCCCACCACCCCTGCCCACACGAGCCTGGCCTGCCGTTGTGGGCACATCGGGTCTACAGGACCCCTGAGGGATGGCATTTGCGGGGTTGCCTGCCTCTTCCTGGGTGCCCGGAGAACCTTGTCCCTCCTGGTCAGACTGGCTCTGTTGTTCAGTGCGAGCAGGGCTCCTGGGTGTCTCCTGGGATGTGGCAGGAATGGGGGTGGTGGTTGGCACAGATGTACCTGAAGCAGGTGCTGCAGGGGCTTGGGCACCAGAGGGAGATCCATGACGTTGCCCTGTGTGTGAGAGAGAGACAATGTCAATGCTGTTTCATGCGACATCCATGTTTCATACATATTCAAGTTGGCACAGTTCCTCCAGGTAGTTGGATGTGCCTAGCATTCCTCTCAATGTCCACTTGTGGATGGGTATGTTGCGGGGGACAGATTGATATGTTCTCCTGAGTGTTTGACCTGTAGAATTGTGGCTAGGATGCTATTTGGCTATGGATTGATCTTGTTGTGTCACATGTCCATTGTGAGAGTGGGTAAATCCGTTGCCTGCCCCAGGGGTGTGTGCTTGTGTAAGGGGGGGGGTTGTGACCGGGCCTGCTGTTGTGTGTAGTGTGATTTGTCATTGGGTCTCCCAGGTGATGTGTCTGTCCCCTCATGGTGCATGCTGGCATGACAGTGAGTGTGAGTTCCTGTGCTAGATATCTGAGCTTGTGGAGTTGGTGTTTGAGTGTACAGTGGTCACAGGAGGGCCTTGTGCTGCATACAGCGGGGCCAAGTGTCAGCTACCTTGTCAGTACTTTGCCAGTCCCTGTGCCTTGGGCATGGTGCATAGGTATGTACCTAGGCCATATGGGCTGAGGGCATTGGTGTCTGCTTCTGAGTTGCACAATGTGTTTTGTGAGGCCCACCCTCCCAGCATCCCGGACATCCAGTCTTGGGTTTGTGGTTCGTGTAGCCTGGGACATGGCATGGCCTTGCTTTGTGAATGGGGCATGGACATGTTAGTGGCATGGGTGTGGTTTTTGAGTGTGGTTGTGTCCGGTGAGGGCTTGGGGGTAGTTGCGTGCATTTGGTGTATTTGGGGTATGGATGCCATTGCCACCATGTTACGTAAGTAGTTTGTATACTCACCAGGCTCTGCGACTCCTTCGACTCCGTGTACTCCCACCGGCGGAAGCAGGGCCATCACCTTCTCCTCCCAGGGATGGTATTGTACGGGTCTGCGGGGCAGCCCACCTCCAGTGATGTTGCTCTGGGCGTATTCCTCGTTCATTTTCCGCTTGACTGCCCTGCGCAGATCGTACCACCTGGCTTGGCATTCATGCCTGGTCCTTCAGATGGGCGCAACAGCATTCACCTTATCGACGATCCTCTGCCACATGCGTGATTTTTCAGATATGCTGGTCTGGCTGACCAATGTTCCAAACAGCTGTGGCTCGACTCTGATGACTTCGTTGACAAGGAGGTCCAGCTCTACCCTTGTGAACTTTGGATTCTTGTCTGTGGGCATGGTGTGGGTGTGGGTGTGGATGGTTGTGGGTGTGTGGGTGTGAATGTGACGGTGTGGGTGTGAATGTGAAGAGGGGGTGTTTGTGAAGGAGGTTGTGTGAAGGTGTGTAAGTTAAGGTGTAGTTAAGGTGTAAGTAAGGTGCAGTTGTTTGTCTGTGGGGTCTGGCAGCAGTGGGTCTGTTGCAAAGGCTCATGGGTTGTGTGTGTGGGCCCTTTTTATTGGTCCATTTGTGGGTGTGGCTGTGTTTGAAATTTTGGTGGGTGTGTTATAAGAGGTGGTTGTGATTTTGGGCCTCTGTTTGCCTGTTTGGATGTGACAGGTCAGTGATTGAGATGTATTTTGTCATGTAGACGTGTTTTGTGGTGTTGTGGAAGTCAAATTGACCCTCCTTGTGCTGTTTTACAGTGTCCTGGTTCTGTACGAGTCTTTTTCGCGTAGGTAAGGTCCGTACATACGCGATGCTGGGTGAGGGTGTGGGGTACGGTGTTGGGGTACGGTGCGTACATGCACGGGGCTGGGGTACGGGCCTGGGGTGCGGCGCGTACAGGTGCGGGGCTGGGGTACGGGCCTGGGGTACGGTGCGTACAGGTACGGGGCTGGGGTACGGTCCTGGGGTACGGTGCGTACAGGTGCGGGGCTGGGTCACGGGGCTGGGATACGGTGCGTACAGGTACGGGGCTGGGGTACGGGCCTGGGGTACGGTGCGGACAGGTGCGGGGCTTGGGTACGCACCTGGGGTACGGTGCGTACAGGTACGGGGCTGGGGTATAGTGCGGACAGGGCGGGGTACGGTGCTGACATACGGGGGTACGGTGCTGACATTTGCGGGGGGGAGGGGGGCTGTACGACTCGTATCCGGGCACAAGTTTACCCATGTACATGTGTGCTACTGCGTTCGCTCCATACGGGGCATTTTACATGCGGTTGTGTATTTGGACGGACGGTACGGATCGTACTTGCGCACTCGGACTTATGTTTTACGATTTGCACGTAAAAATTTCCGGCTCCCTCTCGTACACTTTTCCCGACGCTATTCGTATGTGTTTTTAACGTACGATTTGTACTTCGACGGTTGTAGTGCACTTGTACGACTCGTACGTAAAACAATACGGATACGAGTCGTACGGGAAAAAAAAATACCGGCTCGGAATCGGCACCTAAATGTTATGTATTGGTATTGAGAATTAATTTATTGTTAATTATTAATTGGTAATTCATTTTTATTAATTGATAATTATATTAATTGTATTAATTATTATTGGAGCGCGTGCTGGGTTTAAATGGGAATAGTGTGGGAAGTAATTTAATTGTAATTAAGTAATTATACATTTTTATTTTGGGGGACTGATAATTAATTTATTGTTAATTAATTATTAATTGGTAATTAATTTATATTAATTGATTTATTGATAATTATATTAATTATGTGACATTTTGGTACTGATTCCGATCCGTTAAAAATAATTTGCGTACGACCCGTATCCGTATTTTTCTACGTACGAGTCGTACAAGTACCGTACAAACGGCCAAATACGATTCGAACATGAAAAATAACTACGAATAGCGTCGGAATAAGTCTACGAGAGTGCGTCGGAAAGTTTTTACGTCCGAATATCATCGGGAAAAGTGTACGAGAGTGAGCCGGACATTTTTACGTGCAAATCGTAAAACACAAGTCCGAGCGCGCAAGTACGATCCCGACCGTCCGTCCGAATACACAATCGCACGTAAAATGGACCGTACGGAGCCAACACAGTAGCACACATGTACACGGGTAAACTTATGCCCGTGTACGAGCCGTACAGCCCCCCCACCCCCAAATATGTCAGCACCGTACACCACCCTGTCCGCACTGTACCCCAGCCCCGCAACTGTACGCGCCGTACCCCCACCATGTATGCGCCGTACCCCCCATGTACGCGCCTTACCCCCCTGTCCACACTGTACCCCAGCCCCACACCTGTACGCGCCGTACCCCCCATGTACGCGCCTTCCCCCATTTACGCGCCTCACCCCCGCATGTACGTGCCGTACCTCCGCATGTACGCGCCATACCCCAGGCCCGCACGTGTACGCACCGTACCCCCACCGCATGTACGCGCCTTACCCCCAATGTACACGCCATACCTCCGCATGTACGCGCCGTACTCCAGGGCCGCACATGTACGCACCGTACCCCCACCGCATGTACGCGCCTTACCCCCCATGTACACGCCGTACCTCTGCACGTACGCGCCATACCCGAGGGCCGCACGTGTACGCACCGTACCCCCACCGCATGTACGCGCCGCACTCCAACACCGTAGCCCAGCACCCACACCCACACCCCACACCATGCCCACAGACAAGAATCCAAAGTTCACAACGGCGGAGCTGGACCTCCTTGTCAACGAAATCATCAGAGTCGAGCCACAGCTGTTTGGAACATAGGTCAGACAGACCAGCATAGCTGAAAAATCTGCCATGTGGCAGAGGATTGTCGATAAGGTGAAGGCTGTTACGCCCATCCGAAGGACCAGGCATGAATGCCAAGCCAGGTGGTACGATCTGCGCAGGGCGGTCAAGAAGAAAATGAACGAAGAATATGCCCAGAGTAACATCACTGGAGGTGGGCCGCCCTGCAGACCCGTACACTACCATCCCTGGGTGGAGAAGGTGATGGCCCTGCTACCGCCGGTGGGAGTACACGGAGTCGAAGGAGTCGCAGAGCCTGGTGAGTACACAAACAACTTACGTAACATGGGGGCAATGGGGTCCACACCACATATACACCAAATGCACGCAACTTCCCCCAAGCACTCACCGCACACAACCACGCTCATGCCACTAACGTCTCCATGCACCCTTCACAAATCAAGGCAAGGCCATGTCCAAGGCTACAATAACCACAAACACAAGACTGGATGTCCGGGAGGCTGGGAGGGTGTGCCCCACACAACACATTGTGAAAATGAGACGCAGACACCAATGCCCTCAGCCCATATGACATAGGTACATACCCATGCACAATGCACAGGGACTGGCAAAGTACTGACAAGGTAGCTGACACTTGGCCCTGCTCTATGCAGCACAAGGCCCTCCTGGGACCACTGTACACTCAAACACCAACTCCACAAGCACAGGTATCTAGCACAGGAACTCACACTCACTGTCATGCCAGCATGCACCATGAGGGGACAGACACATCACCTGGGAGACCCAATGACAACTCACACTACACACAACAGCAGGCCCGGTCACAACCCCCCCCCCCCCTAACACAAGCACACACCCCCGGGGCAGGCAACGGATTTACACACTCCCACAATGGACATGTGACACAACAAGACCAATCCATAGCCAAATAAGCATCAGAGCCAACAATCTACAGGTCAAACACTCTGGAGAACATCCCAATCTGTCCCCCGCAACATACCCATCCCCAAGTGGACATTGAGAGGAATGCTAGGCACATCCAACTACCTGGAGGAACTGTGTCAACTTGAATATGTATGAAACATAGATGTCGCATGAAACACCATTAACATTGTCTCTCTCTCACACACAGGGCAACGTCGTCGTTCTCCCCCCAACACTGGAGGGGAAGAATCACAGTCCCAGGCTCCGCGTGAAGATGATCCCACCGGCAGCGACGACTCTCACCACTCCGTGGATGACCCCGACCAACCTGGACCCTCTGGTGCCCAAGCCCCTGCAGCACCTGCGTCAGGTACATCTGTGCCAACCACCCCCCCCCCCATTCCTGCCACATCCCAGGACACATCCAGGAGCCCTGCTCACACTGAACAACAGAGCCAGTCTGACCAGGAGGGACAAGGTTCTCCGGGCACCCAGGAGGAGGCAGGCAACCCTGCAAATGCCATCCCTCAGGGGTCCTGTAGACCCGATGTGCCCACAAGGGCAGGCCAGGCTAAAGTGGGCAGGGGTGGTGGGAGTGGAGGCAGGCGGAGGCGCGAACCTGACCAGCCAGCTCAGGACACCGGTATGTCACACATACGCAACACCCTGGACTCATACCGGCGTGACACCAGAGGCATCAACCAGGTCGTGTCGAGACTCTCCGAAATGCAGGGGACCCTCGATGAGATAAAGAACCTGCAGGTCGAGCATCATGCCAGTCATCAACAACACCAAGGACGGATGGAGGCAAGACTGGCTGAGCTCCTGGCGGTGCACAGGGACATGAGCCAATCACTCTGTCAGATCGCCCAAAGCATGGGCAACCCTCCCTGTGCCACAAGGCATAGACCAGCACCAGACACAGGGAGGGAGGAGGAGGAGGAGGATTTGTCTGACGGAGCGTCCCCAGCATCGTCAAGGCCTGCATCTGAGGGTCCCCGGAGGAAGGTGGGTCGTCCACGGAAAAGACCGTGAGAGTCAGCGGACCATCCACATCTCCCAGGTCACCTGGCCTGGCACCTGGCCCTCTGGCGCAACAGCAGCACCTCATCCAATGACATTCTCTGCCACATGGACTTGCTGGTCACAGTCTGACCAATGATGACCAACACTGTGCCCTGGACTCTGATGACTTCCAATGCCAAGGATACCATCTCCCCCTGTGAACTTTGGATTCTATACCCCCGGTAGAGCACCTAATTTCATCTACCAAAACACGTACCCCACCGCAAATAAATATATTACTTTGGTCATGAGACGTTCCAGTCATTTTGCATTATTCAACAACATATGTGTGTGGAAATGTCAAACTATGACTGAGTGTTGGACCAACTCCAGCCAACCATACCCTGGGATCAGACTCTGGTACAGGACACACATGGGTCACAAGGTATCATTCAATGTAGGCATGGAGCTCAACACTCACCTATGATGGCCTCTGGCTGCTGAGGGGGGGCTTGCTAAACTGTGCGGAGAGACCTATTTGGCAGATTATCATCAAGGCGTAGAGGTCATGGCTCATGTGGAGGTTCCCGGGGAGGGAATCCCAGGTATGTGTGGCCAGGTGGGAGAACAATGTCCTGTATGCTGGAGTACGGTGGATGCGAAGAACGTGGCCAGGGCAAGGTTGGATGCACGGAGATGGCCCAACGGGATCTAGGATGACAGACGTACAAGGTTGGTTTGGGGTCGGGGTTGTGGACTGCCTCCTGAGTGTGGGTGGGGAGTGTGGAGGTCATCCTGCAGCAGACAGTGATCCATTGCAGCTATTTATGGTGGACGGTGAGGTGGCTGGGGC
The DNA here is from genome assembly GCF_964204655.1 of Triturus cristatus. Lineage (NCBI taxonomy): Eukaryota > Metazoa > Chordata > Amphibia > Caudata > Salamandridae > Triturus > Triturus cristatus. The sequence goes on along the minus strand of NC_140579.1, from coordinate 965,270,108 downwards.
GCAGGGTGTTGAAGCTGAGGTGTGCAGATGCCCCCTGGAAGTGGACCAGTTTCCTGGGAGTTTGGATGTACTTGCTCCGTAGAGGGCAGGGCAGTATTTGACACGGATGTTGTCATGGACCTGGGGGATGGTCTGTCTTTTCTTGGAGTGGATCTATCTGTGGATCATGTGCATAATGCAGAGGGCGTTGCAGCATGAGGTACAGATGCTGTGGACTAGCATGGCATATGTGAGCGAGCCAAACATGATGCACACCATCTTGTGTGTGTGGCCACTGGGTGCTTGTGCAGGGCCCTTGCGGGTGGGACACAGGCACTTGACCCAGCTGGAAGGGGACAATCCTCAGATGATCACCTCAGTCCTGTACAAGTCCAGCCTCAGGTGGCTCGTGTTCAGCCATTCATCAATGGATCTCATGCATACTTGAATGATGGAACTGCCAATGTCTGTGTCTTTGTTGAGGGTGAGGAGCACCTGGCTGTCAATGGCTTACGAGCTGATGATGAGGTGCTGTGCGCATGTGATGGTGGAGAGGGGGGTCCTGGACACTCTGTAGATTGACATGCTGAGAGATGATACCTGTGCCATGTCCCAGACGATGACACCATACTACATGCTGAAGCCTTGAGTCCCACTCCCATGCCCTTGCTGGGCTACAGAGCCGGTGGGGAGTATTAGGGACGTAACCTGGTTGGTGTGACAGGGCCTGGAAGGCGGGGCAGCGCAGTGTAGGCAGTTGGAGTTGCACACTCAGCATGCAAAGGTGTCGTGTGTGTGCCCAGGGTATGTCTGACAGCAGGCGTTAAATGTACGGATGGACATAGCTCGGAGTGTGGCTGATACATCAGACTGTAGTGTGATGTGGGTTATGCAAGGACAGGATGGTGGTGCAATGTGCACCTTGCATGTGCTGATGGTCCAGCCTTTGGCACCGCGTGGCGGCAACAGTCGCATAGACAAGCTGAGGACAGCCAAATGAATGGGTGGAGGGAGGAAGTGAGGAGCATCTTGGAGGCGTGTGTGTTGCCAAATCTGGATACTCTGTGGGCCCTTGCTGCAGGGGCCGCAGCAGCAGGCGGCATCTCCTTGCAAAATGACAGAATTTGCACACAAAGACTAGGATGTCAGAAGGACAACTGCAACAGGCGCGTGTGTAAAGTAAGGAGTGTCCAGTGTCACATGACACACCCAGAGACAATGCATGCACAATCACCAAAGAAGCATGACACCGGATTAGGAAACTGAAGGCCGACCTGCGCACAGGAGACACACCCTCAGCAGCTGTTGATGGCCCATTGTGTGGACCAACATGTCAAATAACATACACGACCATGTACTTCATGCCCAATAGGGAGCCTAATCCATGAGCAACTGCATGCATGTTGCTAAACTACACATGGACTCCTATGCATAATCTTCCACAACTATGCCAGATATGCCGCATGTAAAGTGGCAAGAGACCTGCATTGACAGATGAGGCACCTTGGAGTGTGACGAACACCTTTATTACTCAGCCTCACACTAAGGGAAATGCATCAATTGGAACAGACTCACAGGTCATTTGGTTGACCATGTGTGACCTACACTGGACACCCCCTTCAACACACAGATGTGGTAAATCCTACTGAGCTGGCACACAAGTGAAGGGGTTGAGCCTAACACCCCTTGCTGCACACGGAGAGTCTACAATTCCCCATTGAGCCTCATATGGGGATGTTCCACACTATGTCCACCATTAGCATCCCGTATGTTCCTGAGGGACGTTATACACACATTGATGCCTTCATCAGAATCCACAAACCATTACAGATGACTGTCAGGAAGGGTGACTATCAATTCATGGGAGCCATGCAACACGTCATGTGGCCCATGGTGAGTCGACATGTATGCATGGTAACACAACATGCACAGGAGCAGTCCCCACATATCACAAACACGTACCACCCACAAAATGCCTTGCTGCACTCCTTACCCCAAATTACTTTTCACCATGTCTGTGCATGTAACTCTGATCCAGCACACGTTGCAATACTCATGAGGAATAGCAGGAGGGCAATGATGACATGAGCAGACGACAGCCCAAGAACCTGAGGAGGCCAGACACACAACAAGTCAGCGAAGAGCTAGTAATCCGCAGACATGTACATGTACTCTACAGGAATGATGTTGTCACCATGCCCTTAATAAATTTAGTGTCCCAGCTAAAATGTGTGGAATGACATCATCACTTGAATGACACACCAGAACACACCTCCAAGTCACTTAGCACACAGTCAGCTCGACACACACATTGCAACACATGCCACACAAGGCTCAAAGCGTGCACACTCAGACACAGGGACTCACCATCATGAGAAGAAGTTGCGGATAAGCTGACTCCGGATGTCCTCATCCTCATCCTCACTTGCCCCGTGCCCGAGCCCCTCATCCTCCACGGGTGGATGATCCTGCTCATCCGGATCAAGGATGAGTGGCACGGCCTTCTCCACTGCCATGTTGTGCAGCATGCAGCACACAATGAAGATTTTGCAGACCTTCACCGGGGCATATGGGAGGGCGCCGCCGGTCTTGTGGAGGCACCAGAATCTGCTGTTCAGGAGTCCAAACGTCCTCTCAATCACGCACCTCGTCTGCCCATGGGTGTCGTTGTACCGGTGTTCTGCGGCTGTTCTGGGGTTGCGGAGAGGCGTCATCAGCCATGGCATGTTGGGATAGCCAGAGTCCCCTACATGGAAACATCATGTGAAGAAGTGGGTCAGGAGATGCCGTAAGATACAAAGATAGCGCTAAACACAGGACTAACAGAGTATACCCACCAACAAGACATGCTCGTTCCGCGTGCAGCTGCAGCATCATTTCTGGCACCCTGCTACGCCTCATGATGTATGCATCGTGTGCGGACCCTGGAAAACGGGAACAGACATGGGAAATCAGCATGTTAGCAAGACACACCACAAGGGCATTAATGGAGTGGTAATGTTTTCTGTTTCTATAGGCCACCTCCTGTGCCTGTGGTGGTACCAAAGCCACATGTGTCCCATCAATGGCCCCAATTACATGAGGCATCCCTCCCAGGGCATAGAACTCACCCTTGACACCTGTCAACTGCTCACGAGTGGGAAAATGGATGAATTCATCCAGGTGCACCAACATGGCTTCTATAACATCATGCAGGACACGGCTGAACATTGTCTGAGACATGCCACCGACATCAGCTATGGTCAATTGAAACGTGCCGGTGGCAAAAAAATGTAGGGCTGCCATCACCTTAATCTTGGGGGTCAGAGTTGTAGGATACCTGTGTTGTGGTTGGAGGTGTGGTGCAAGCCGGAGGGTCAAGTCCTCTATCAACTCTTGCGAGAAGCGGTATCTGCGTATGCAGTCATGTTCACGCATGGCATCCAGGTCTGGCATTCGTCTGGGGAGAGGCGGTGACCTGCAGAGATTTGGAAGGAATAACGAAGAGTGAGTACATTACCACACCAATGTCACTGAGGTGAGCACATGTTCAACAGCTAATACACATCCGCTTAATACAGAGTCTGTGCTGTGCAATACATCCAGCACACGTAGGCCAGCCGGGTGATACTCCTACGAAGAGCCAGCCACAATAGTTGCATGGCAATGTTGACGTGACATGCCATTAAAATAGCTGTGGGCCAGTGTAAGTGACAAGCCAGACACATTACATGAGTGACAGACATCCACATATCAGCATTTGAAGGATGTCATCTCATACAGACAGCTGGCGGGATGTCATCTGAAAAAGGACAGATAACACACATTTCCATGAAGGGGTACATGTCAAAAACTGATGACACAGACATTGAGAGAATGCAGATATTGCCTCATGTCAGGAAGTCATCTTCGAACCATCATGACACATGTAACGTGTGAGTCCACATGTGGCATGGTGTGCGTATATGTGTGTCATGCACATATGCACACAGACACATGTTGGATGCTGCAACAGCAGATGGAGTTGACGGAACACCAACGGAAAGCTCATGGGAACACATGACACACACATGACATAGTCACATCGTGGCACGCTGGGAGTCACATGTCAGGTGTAATTATCCGTGTACCTGGCATCAGGGGACAGTTGCGGGTGTTGCTGACTGTGCCATACCAGTGATGCAGTGCTTGACACGTGTGTCGTACATGCACACATGTGCAAAGTGTGAAGGGGAAGTGTGCCACGTAGTGCCCCATCACACATGACATGTGTAAACAGCTCATCACACATCTATTGTGCCACAACATGAGGAGACATGTGCCACATCACTGCCTGACACACCAAGGCCCTGCACATGAAGGACTGCACTGACAATGACTTGATGTACAGCCTTGTGCGAGTCTGACACCTCCATTCCTTTCGTGTGCGCCTCCTATCACCAGTGTAAGCTGTGAAAGGCAGTACACACGCTCTGAGGGCGTGTGTAGGGCCCGTACTCACGCGTGAGTACCTGCCGTACATGCGTGAGTACGTGCCTATCAGTATAGTTGTGTTACTGCAGGTCCGAGTGATAATGCACGTACTCACGCGTGTACGGCCCGTACACGCGTGAGTACGTGCCGTATCACTAGGCCCTACGGTACCCCCAACTATAGTGATAGGCACGTACTCACGCGTGTACGGGCCGTACACGCGTGAGTATGTGCCGTATCACTAGGCCCTACGGTACCCCCAACTATAGTGATAGGCACGTACTCATGCGTGTACGGCCCGTACACGCGTGAGTATGGCCCGTATCACTAGGCCCTACGGTACCCCCAACTATAGTGATAGCCACGTACTCACGCGTGTACGGCCCGTACACGCGTGAGTACGTGCCGTATCAATAGGCCCTACGGTACCCCCAACTATAGTGATAGGCACGTACTCATGCGTGTACGGCCCGTACACGCGTGAGTACGGCCCGTATCACTTGGCCCTACGGTACCCCCAACTATAGTGATAGGCACGTACTCATGCGTGTACGGCCCGTACACGCGTGAGTACGTGCCGTATCACTAGGCCCTACGGTAACACATCTATAGTGATAGGCACGTACTCACGCGTGTACGGGCCGTACACACGTGAGTACGTGCCGTATCACTAGGCCCTACGGTAACACAACTGTAGTGATAGGCACGTACTCACACGTGTACGGCCTGTATCACTGCAGTGATGGTGCCCTAGGGGTACGTGTGAAACGCGTCGTACCTGTTTGGGGATTTAAGAATTACAATGGGGACACATGAGGGACAAGTATTAGGGCCTAAATGCATGCTGGTTGTCATGGATACCGAGTTTCAAGTTCAAAATTTAACATCATGTGGTCTGGAAAAAGCAGTTGGCCACATTATACATTGTTGCAAAGTGGTTGTTGACTTGACATGATGCTGCAAAATCGAAAGATGCGAAGGCTGTAACTGGTGTATGTTTAAAGGGATTGGAGGAAACGTAGGATGCAAATGAGTCTGACCAGTGACTCTGTACTCCTGTAAATGAAATAGGCCAGCAAGGAAGATATAAGGCAGGCAGAACCCATGAGAGGGCACTTGCCTGCACAACATGTCAGTCGATACCACTGCTGCTGTATTGTCTCCCTCTGGCACCATGTCAAGGACTGTGGAGAGGGCCCAGCCTTTCACCCAGGAGGAGAACGAGGCCCTGCTGGATGTGATCCTCCCACGGTACCCCAGGCTGTATGGTCGACCAGGGGAGCAGGTGAGTGCTGACTCCACTACCTTTGCCTGTGCACCTTTATTGTGTCTGTCACTTCTGGCATTGTGGCCAGGTGTGACAGACATGCAATGTTGGTTGGAGTGGGTCCCAGGGGGGGTGGATGGCTTATGTCTCTCATGCAGGGCTTGATGTAGTTCATGTGTGCACTCCTCACTTGCATTGTGCTTACTGCGACATTCACTGCATAGTGCATGGCACATTCAGCCAGCCTAATCCTCTTGGGCATTCTTGTTCTATTGTCCTGCGGTGATTCAGTGGTCACCCCGGTGTGACAGGTGACTGCACCCACAGATGTGTGTGAGAGTTGAGTGGAGCTGTGGTGAGAGTGGTGAGAGTGTCCAAATTATGTGTACGCCCCCTGAACATTGATGTGTGTGAATGTTTCTTGTCATGTGGGTGAGTGTCTATGTGGAGTGTTGCACCACAGCTGCATGGAGGAGGCAACTGCTCAATCCATCTGATGTGTGAAGTAAGCCGTGCTGTGTGTCTGACTTGCTGAGCAAGCCCCACACATGTGACCCCCCCCTGGCAAGTGGCACATGTGCAGAGTGAGGTTTGCATCCGCTGTTGCCAATGGCAGGTGATTGATGTGTTCCTGTGTGTGACTGTGTACTCTGCTGAGGTTTCGTCAGTGGCCTGGGGCATGTGACTGCTTTGCGGTGCTGTCCATCAGCCTTGTGTTGTTTGGGATGCACAGTGTGTGCCATGATCAGGGATTGTTTCGCACCCCTCATGCCACCTGTGTACTTACTATGCCATGTAGTGCATTGGTGCGTCCACAGTGGAAAAAGTCCCTATGACTAAGGTGCTATTACTTGCCAGCATACTATGCCCTGTTCAACAAATCTAAGATGTTCAAATGTGTGTCTCTGTGACATGGTGCAGGTGTAGTGATGTTGTCCCACTTTGTTATCCACACAGGTATCCACCTACCACAAGGGGAAGATCTGGAAGGATGCCGTCAAGGCCGTGCAATCGGTGGAGGGTCGCAGTCGGCACCTGCCACAAGTGAGGAAGAGATGGCAGGACATCCGGTGCTGGACCCGGAGGATCGCTCGGGTCATGCTGAAGGAGGAGGCTCCTCGCAAGCATGGCGGGCGCCGGCGCCTGACCCACCAGATGAAGCGTGTCCTGGCGGTGGTCTTCCCTGACCTGGAGAGGCGGATACAGGAGTTACAGCAGCAGGAAGGGGGTAGGTACATGTGTGTTTGTTGTGTGTCGCCAGTTTTTGTAGCTGCTCAGTCGCCTGGATACACTGCCAGGCTATATATGTGCAGTGCATATCCTGTTCCCCCAAGTCAACCTGTGCTGTTCTTCCTCCCTTCCCCTCCTTGACTTGTGTTATCACTATTGCACATGGTCACCTAGGCTGCCAGTTTATCAAGGTGCACACTGCTTTCAGCATCATGTGTGGGGGTGGTCTGCCTGTGCCCTGTCCTGTTCAGTCATTTGGGGTGCATAATTGTTGGCACTGATGCTGAGTCTCAACATAGGAGTGTGAGGGTTCAAATGAACAGACTTGCAGCATGCATTACCAATGTTGTGGCCTCAGACATGATGTGCATGAGTGGGATATATGCATAGTGCCGGGACGGTTGCTCCTGTAACAGTCAGCTCATTCCAGGACCATGGCGCAGTGGGCCCACTACAGTCCCCTGACACAGCCTGCCCTCCTACTCATGTGTGTCATCCAACACTGTGCACATTCACTGTGGGTTCAGCATGGCTCTGCCTCTGTGGCATTGTTCCCTGGCCTAGGTAGTATTTTTCACATGTGTGATACATTTGCCCACTGGACAGGGATACACCAGTTTGCTTGTGCATACTCACACTGGGCAGTGCCTGTGTGGCTATTGACAACAATCTATTGATGTTTGTTTGTGACCAATATGTTTTGGCAGCCCTACAAGGTGATGTCGTATTAATGAAGCTAGTTTTCAAGCACAGTTATTGTAACCCTGAATAAGAGGTGTCACTTCTTGATCGGTATCAGTCACATTGACTCAGGTATGGGTGGATGTGTGCGGGAGAGGCATACATGTTCAACCCTGATGTTTCATTGCCAGTTCTGACTTGTGTGTGATGATTCGCAGTACAGAAAGTCATCGTGCAGTGCCCCCGTGATGTTGGCCAGTGCTTAATGTTCGTGCTTCATTGCCTGTGTCAGTTTTTGACAATCATGTATCCTGCTTGTACATTTTTGGCACCTGTGTGTGGTTCAGATGCTACACAGTTGTGACTTTGTGTGCTGACATCTGTGGGTACATTCTGGCTTGCCATGAGGGGGAACCCACAGTACAGCTAGGCTTTTTTGCTAAACAATTGCAGGCCCATTAGCTTATGCATTGTCCTGGGTGTGGACATGTGTGCCACTCCAGATGACAGTCAGTAGGTCATATGTGTAGCCAACTGTGTGATGAGGTGACGGATAGCCATGTGACAAATGACATTATTCATGTTGTTACTCAGAGAAAATGTCCATTGGCACTCACTACACCTGTTAACATGTCTCAATGTTTCATATGCTTGACCTTGTTGTTTTGTTGTGAAGGACAATGATGTGCCTGCATGACAGATGTCTCCCAAGGAAGTGCACAAGACACCACCTTTACACTTTCCAGGGACACGCTGGCACATTTTAAAGTAAGGCACAGTTTGAACAAAACTTGTTTGGTGTTCATACATATACATGTTCCCACAGTGTGGTAGCATTTGGGTTAGTCCTTGGTTGTTGCTGATACCAACTTACGAGTGTCAAGTCATCCAGACCACCGTGGTGCCATGTATATGTACTTACTGATACACCATTTCTGCCTAACAGTGGCTGATTTGAATGAGTCTGGCAGCTCAGACAATGACTGTGTACATGTAGTTTGGTGTGCACCTCCTTGTGTGACTTCTGCTATACAGACACATGTGTGTTGTGTTCACAGAGTGCCACATTCGCACATGCTAGACATGTCCATTGTGTAAAGGGTTGTGATTCTCCAGGAGTCACAATGTATTTCTCTGGGGTGTCAAAAGTACTCACAGGTCTCTGAGTGTGGGGACACCTTCTGCATTGGCATGTGGTATTTGGACTTGGGTGCGACAATACTGTTTGGTTCACAGTGAGCAAGTGGTGGCATGCCTTCATAGTCTTGCTGTGCTCAACTGATCCCAGACACTAGCTTCTCATGATCTTGTGATTTCAACTTATTTGCTGTTGTGTCCTAATTTTCATTGTTTCCAAGTGGCATGGTGGGTCAACCAACTGGGGAGTGCAGGGCTTACATATGTGGGGAGTATCCTAGATGTTACTCATGATGCCTTTCCTGATATGCACTGTTGCCTATTTTGTTTGGAATCATGTGTCAGATGTATACAGGTGACTGATTTTTTCCTGTCTCTTCAGCTTGCCCACAGCATCATCGGAGGACACCGAGGGAGACACCGGCACGGACGTGGAGGAGGGATCGAGCAGTGGTGCCACCACTGCTGAGGAGTCGGTGGAATCTAGTGGCACGGAGGGTGAGGGGAGTGAGGCGGAGGACCTGCCCAGTACCAACACTGACTACGAGGCAGACGGGTTCGAGGCTGAGCTCCCAGAGGGGGCGGAGGCTGCTCCCACAGCTGAAAGCAGCAGTACATCTCTCGCCGCCCCCTCCATTCCCATCACCGCCCTCCCACTTGCTCGGGTCCCTTCTGTCCGTGCTAGGCCACACCGTGTCTCCTTCGTGCCAGGCACCGTACCCCCTGCCCCTGTCCCCCCTCCTGCCCTCACTGCCGAGTCTGTGGACATTCAGCGGCAGTTGCAAGTTGGGCAGACATCGATCCTGACTGTCCTCCATGGCCACACCAGACTGCTGACTCAGATGGTGTCGTACATGGAGGGCATGTCATCAGCGATGTCTGACCAACGGATGTTGCTGAGGTCCCTGGACTCGTCACTGACGGCAGTAGTGAGTCACCTGCAGCGCTGCCTCCCCCCCTACCCCTGCCCCATCCACAAGTCCCACACCCATGCCTGTCCCAAGCACACCAAGACATCCACACACACTCACCCCACCAGACACAAGCAGCACACCACCACGTAAGGGCAAGCACACACCTTCTGACACGCACACTCAGGAGGAAGCAGGCACACCCACTGGGTCTGGGGCACACAGGCAGGCACGCAGCCACAGTCCTCGTCCACATGACTCACTCCCCAGTCCCTCCGATGTCACTCCCCTTGGCTCCCCTGCCCCAGATTCGGAGAAGGAGGCCTACTTTGCTGGGCTGGGCCTCAGCCCCACTATTCACCTGGCCGGAAACGGTCAAGGCACTCCACGGGTAGGGGAGTTAAGTCCCCTAGCCTGTCCACCACCTCCCCCAGTAGCGCTGCAACCCATCCCTCCGACCCTCCCCCCTCCTTGGGGCCTGTTGTTTCTCCGGGTGCAGGGGAGATGCTTGAAGAACTGGCAGAAGTGTGCAGCGCCGAGCTCGCCTCCACCTTTGGCGCTGCCCCACCCCCTGTGGTGGAGTCGTCCGTCCCTGCATCCACCACACCTACCCTTCCCCCTCCTGTCCCTGCGGTGCCTGGTCCTTTCCCACATGATGCCCCCCCCCAGTCGCTGAACCAGAGGTTTAGTATGTGCAGGCAAGCTAGGGGAGACGCGTGGCCATGTGTCCCCCCCAAGGACTTCATATCTGGACTGGCCATTGGCCTTTGTACATAGTGTTCTTTACTACATCTTATTTTTTCATGCTGAATAAAGCATTTTGTTTTCCGTTTTGAAAGTCTCGCATTTCATGTATTGATGTTGATGCTGAGGCTCCAGGAGTTGGGGTTGTGGGAATGTGTTATGTTTCATGGACATGTTGTAGTCTGCATCTCATGGGGTGGAACCTGGTATCTGCGTGCCCTCACAAGGTCTCTGCAAAGAATCTTTGGTCGTGTCTGCTCTTTGTGTTTGGAGACATTGTCCCTAGGAGTGTTCCTTCCTCTGTGGCACCTGACATCTCCCCTTCAGAGGGTTGCACAATTGTTGTGTTGCCCTGTGTCTACATTTCCTTTGTTGGTGGTGGATCCCTTCAACTCTGGCCATGCCTGCTCAGCAATGTCTCCGGCTGCATCGTCTGTGCCATCCTTGGTATTCACTGTACTTGTGTATAGAGTATTTTGCCATGCCTTCATGGATAAATTGTCCCTTTTCCGCACAATGCATGTGTGTAATCCCAGCCTAGTACACATATGGTACTTGTTCTGCTGGGTATTTGAACACCTGACTCACATTTGTGGGCATTGTATCTGTGGAAACTCCACCCTATTCCTTCCATGAGAGACAACATCTTGGTGGCTGGCCCAGCACCTGAACATTCCTATCAGTCCTGAGATGTGCGTGGCAGTGTGTGTTCTCTTTGGCTCTCTTGGTTTATTAGGCAGTGACATGACTATACAGTGTTGTGGCATTATCTCAGTGTGTATATTGTGCTGCTTCTGCCAGGGGTGGGTATGCATGTGTTATTTGTCCTCACACCCACATGTGGTGTGTCATGCAGTGGGGGAAAGACATCCATCCTCCTGGGAGTGGGACACTGCTGTCAGTGATGTGTTGTTATGGCACTATCATCATTGTCCAAAGTTAGGGATACGTACATACACCCATGGAGTTGTGGTCATCTGATAATGATGTACACCCCCACATGTCTCTGTCCACTGCTGGGAGTGATGGGCACCCACCCCTCACATGTCCCTGTCCACTGGTGGTATTCCTCTGCACCCACCCCCATGTCTCTGTCCACTGCTGGGAGTCCTCTGCACCCGCCCCCATGTCTCTGTCCACTGCTGGGAGTCCTCTGCACCCACCCCCATGTCTCTGTCCACTGCTGGGAGTCCTCTGCACCCACCCCCATGTCTCTGTCCACTGCTGGGAGTCCTCTGCACCCACCCCTCATATGTCTGTCCACTGCTGGTAGTGATATGCACCCACCTCTCATATGTCTGGGCACTGCTGGGAGTCCTCTGCACCAACCCCTCATATGTCTGTCCACTGCTGGGAGTCCTCTGCACCCACCCCTCATATGTCTGTCCACTGCTGGGAGTCCTCTGCACCCACCCCTCATATGTCTGGGCACTGCTGGTAGTGATATGCACCCACCTCTCATATGTCTGGGCACTGCTGGGAGTCCTCTGCACCCACCCCTCATATGTCTGGGCACTGCTGGGAGTCCTCTGCACCCACCCCCATATGTCTGTCCACTGCTGGTAGTGATATGCACCCACCTCTCATATGTATGGGCACTGCTGGGAGTCCTCTGCACCCACCCCTCATATGTCTGGGCACTGCTGGGGGTCCTCTGCACCCACCCCTCATATGTCTGGGCACTGCTGGGAGTCCTCTGCACCCACCCCTCATATGTCTGGGCACTGCTGGGGGTCCTCTGCACCCACCCCTCATGTGTCTGTCCACTGCAGGAAGTCCTCTGCAGCCACCCCTCATATGTCTGGGCACTGCTGGGAGGGATATGCACCCACCCCTCATATGTCTGGGCACTGCTGGGAGTCACCTGCACCCACCCCTCATATGTCTGGGCACTGCTGGGAGTTATATGCACCCACCCCTCATATGACTGGGCACTGCTGGGAGTCCTCTGCACCCACCCCTCATATGTCTGTCCACTGCTGGGAGTCCTCTGCACCCACCCCTCATATGTCTGGGCACTGCTGGGAGTCCTCTGCACCCACCCCCATATGTCTGTCCACTGCTGGTAGTGATATGCACCCACCTCTCATATGTCTGGGCACTGCTGGGAGTCTTCTGCACCCACCCCTCATGTCTGTCCACTGCTGGGAGTCCTCTGCACCCACCCCTCATATGTCTGTCCACTGCTGGTAGTGATATGCACCCACCTCTCATATGTCTGTCCACTGCTGGGAGTCCTCTGCACCCACCCCTCATATGTCTGGGCACTGCTGGTAGTGATATGCACCCACCCCTCATATGTCTGGGCACTGCTGGGAGTCCTCTGCACCCACCCCTCATATGTCTGGGCACTGCTGGGAGTCCTCTGCACCCACCCCCACATGTCTGTCCAGTGCTGGTAGTGATATGCACCCACCCCTCATATGTCTGGGCACTGCTGGGTGTCCTCTGCACCCACCCCTCATATGTCTGGGCACTGCTGGGAGTCCTCTGCACCCACCCCCATGTCTCTGTCCACTGCTGGGAGTCCTCTGCACCCACCCCCATGTCTCTGTCCACTGCTGGGAGTGATGGGCACCCACCCCTCACATGTCCCTGTCCACTGCTGGTATTCCTCTGCACCCACCCACCCACCCACTTGCGCCCTTGCTGTGGTACACTGCTGTCCTGGGCATACACCACCCCCAATTTACAGCTGATGTGCTGCACCAAGCCGTACACCTACATCCGTGGTGTATGTACACCTTGTTTCCACAATGTAATGGGGCTGTAGGGGTACGCGTGGTACGGCCCGTACCCATGCTCTGGGGGCGTGGGTACGGGCCGTACCACCATAGTGGCGGTGACGTAGGGGTACGCGTGGTACGGCCCGCACCCACGCTCTGGGGGGCATGGGTACGGGCCGTACCACCATTGTGGCGGTGACATAGGGGTACGCGTGGTACGGCCCGTACCCACGCTCTGGGGGGCGTGGTTACGGGCCGTACCACCTTTGTGGCGGTGACGTAGGGGTACGCGTGGTACGGCCCGTACCCACGCTCTGGGGGGCGTGGGTACGGGCCATACCACCATTGTGGCGGTGACATAGGGGTACGCGTGGTACGGCCCGTACCCACGCCCCCCATAGCGTGGGTACGGGCCATACCACCATTGTGGCGGTGACGTAGGGGTACGCGTGGTACGGCCTGTACCCACGCTCTGGGGGGCATGGGTACGGTCCGTACCACCATTGTAGTGGTGATAATGGGGTATGCGTGTACGGACCGTACCCACGCTCTGGGGGCGTGGGTACGGGCCGTACACGCGTACCCCTACATCACCACTGAAATGGTGGTACGGACCGTACCCACGCTCTGAGGGGCGTGGGTACGTCCCGTACCACCATTGTGGTGGTGACGGGTACGCGTCCACGTCCACTTCCATTGTGGCGGGACGTGGGATTGGTGGACACGCCCCCCGAAGTGACCAGACCATGGAGGTAATTAATGTGCAGGATATATTAGTTTTTTGTGGGGTGTGGGTTATGTTTCATGCCCCTTGCACCCCCCCCCCCCCTTTGCCCCTGGGGGTTGTTCTGACCTTCTGCGGCGTCTGCGTCGGTTTCTGAACACGAGGTCGTAGGCTATGAGGGCCGGGATGACGCGTAGGTTGGGGTCCATCGCTGTCTGTCGCGTACCGGTGCTCCTTCTTCGCGTCCTCAATTTCCCGGCAGTTTTTGGCTCCCGTAAAAAATGCTACATGCGGAGTGACGTAGGCACGAATCGTACTTGCTGGTCCGTAAAACGCTGCCTGACTCCGTCCGGACGTCGCGTATGCGCCGTCCAGAATCAGATTTGTATGTATTTTTTTGCCAGTCGCTCTTTTGTACGACTCGTACGGAAATGGTATTTCTGTGCGAATCGTACTTGCGAGTTTGTAAGGTGTTTTTCCCGGGTACGAGTCGGACGGAGAAAACGCTCCGTACGACCATTTGTACCCGGGTTTTACAGGATTGGAATCGGCACCTTTATGTGGAGTGGGTTGTGTGTTTATTGAGGAATAGGGTGGGAAGTAATCTAATGTTATTAAAGTAATAATTAATTTTTATTTATTGGTATTTTTAATTAATGTATTGTTAATTCATTAATAATTCATTATTTAATTATATATATTTTTTTTAAATTAAGTATGTTATTTTTAACCTTTATGCTATCCAACACTTTCTCCACTGTTGCATTCTTTGGAGCGGGAATAGTAATTTTTACCCCTACACTATCCAACACTTTCCCTACTGTTGCACTCTCTGGAGTGGAAATATTATTTTTCACAGTTACACTATACAACACTTTCCCTATTGTTACACTCGTTGGAGTTGGAATAGTAATTTTTACCCACCCGCTATCCAACACTTTCCCTACTGTTGCACTTGCTGGAGTGGGAATAGTAATTTATACCCACCCGCTATCCTACACTTTCCCTACAGTCACACTAGTTGGAGTGGGAATATAAATTTATACCTCCCCGCTATCCAACATTTTCCCTACTGTTGCACTCGCTGGAGTGGGAATGGGAATTTTTACCCACCCGCTATCCAACGTTTTCCCTACTGTTGCACTCACCGGAGTGGGAATAGTAATTTTTACCCACCCGCTATCCTACACTTTCCCTACTGTCACACTAGTTGGAGTGGGAATATAAATTTATACCTCCCCGCTATCCAACATTTTCCCTACTGTTGCACTCGCTGGAGTGGGAATAGTAATTTTTACCTACCCACTATCCAGCACTTTGGCTACTGTTGCAATTACTGGAGTGGGAATAATAATTTTAACCCCTCCGACACCACTATCGCCATATCCGACGGATACAAGATCCAGAGGAAGGACCTTCTCAACCTAGCTGGGAGTAGGACTCGCCATTGCACACAAGAACTCCCTCCGGCTCACCACATCCATCACAATCAACTCCTGGACCCCCACAGAACATATCCATTTCCAGATCCAGACCAACCCTAGAACGACCCTATGCAGCACCCTCACCTACAGACCTCCTGGACCACGAACTGCATTCGGCGCAACCATCACTGACCTCATCGTGCCCCACACCATCATCTCCATGGACTACATACTGCTCAGAGACCTGAATTTCCACCTCGACAACCTCAGCGACCCCAAACTCCACCGCCCTCCTGCACAACCATGCCAACATCAAACTAAAGCCGCTTGTCACCACCCCTACCCACAAGGCAGGACCCACCCTCAACCCCCATTTTCGCAGAAATGAACAACATCCCCTGCAGCCACACTACGCAACTCCTCTGGATGGACCACCACTGAGTACACTTCTCCTTCTCTAAACCCACTGCACACAAACCTACACCACGCCCCCATGCAGGAATTGGAGCCAGGTCACCAGAGAACACCTCAACTCCACCCTCAACCACGTTCCCCCTCCCCCTATGACCGACATCAACTCTGCAGCCCACAAACTCCAAAAATGGATCACCGACTGCGCAGGCAGGCTCGTTCCCCTAAGTAACTCCAACAAACAGTGCCCACAAAGGCCACCTGGTTCACCAACGACCTTTGAAAATCCAGACGCACCTACAGACGTCTTGTGAAAGTCTGGAGAAACACCAAAATCCTGGAAGCATGGACCAGCTTAAAATACACCATGACAGAATACCACCAACGCATCAGATCCACGAAAAGGAACTTCATTCAGGACAAGATCCTCGTCAACACCAGCAACTCCAATGAGCTCTTCAACATCATACAGGAATTCACCAAACCCCCTAGCGAAGCCTCAGACGTCACGCCCTCCCAGGACCTCTGCAACAAACTTTCTGTGAGGAAGGTGACGTCTGGTGACAGAAGGGCGGTCTCTGTGCTGCGGTTGCTGTTGAATCCGGATTGGGAGGAGCCGAGGATGGAGTTAGCTTTCATGAACTTCGTGAGCTGAATGTTGACGACCTTCTCAGTTACTTTAGCTGCATAGGGGAGGAGAGAAATAGGTCTCCAGACTTCTGCACGATTCCAGTCGTCGGTGAACATGCTGGTTTCAAAGGTGGAGTTGATGGTGTGTCACAGTTCAGGAGCTATGGTGGTGGCATGTCTGTGGAAGATGTGCAGTGGGCAGGGTGTGGTATTCCACACTGGGTCATGAGCAGTGTTTATGTCATACTGGAATCTTATCTATGTCATGGATTCTTGTAATGTGTATGGTTCTAATAATGTTCAGTTACAGTTTTGCCTGCTGGTTGATGGATGGGATCTTCTATGAGGAATAAACTACTTTTACATCTTCAAGCTGAGTACTGGAATTAATTGAAGAGGAATTTTACACTGGCGTAGTCGGCTCAGGAACCTCTGGAGAAGATCTCAACAAAAATTCCTGTATTTATCTGAACTTTTACAGATGTTTGATATTCCAACATATTTTCTGGCGTTTCATCAAGTTGGTGTGTGCAGCACAAAGGTTTTATACCTGTGAGTTACCCTCCAGATTCAAGATCGAGATTTATACCTTGTGGAAGGCTTCATCTCGTAAGCTTACGCATCTAATGTAAGTGCCTCTTCTTCATCTGACTGCTTAAGTTTACACTGGAATTGCCTTAAAGCTAGCGAGTGACACATGCTTCGACAGAAGATTGCATTAAATTGCGGCAAGAGAGGTGTGTGGAGGCACTGTGAAATCGCCGTGTGGAAAATCGCTTCATTTATTGATTTAGCGCTGTTGTGCTTTGACTGAGGATCACATTAGATGCGGGGGGGAGAAGTGTGTAAAGTCGCCGTGTGTGATCGCCGCGGGGAGGATATCGGATTTGGCTTTGGATCTTGTTGTGCCAGCGCGCTTATTGGCTTTGGATCTCGTTGTGCCAGCGCGCTTATTTACGAACTTTTAAATCACAACAACAGCCTGGTTTCAGCATCAGAATCCCTCGCTCCACTGTCATCTCCTCGCGAAACTGAACTTTAAATAATAACATTGGTTACCTGGGAGTTGAAGAGCCGCAGAATTTCGAAGCTTCATCTGTCAAGGCTTCTCCCGTTCACCATTGTTGCGGCGTCATTTCTTTTCCCTTCATCACTCTCGCGCTTCACCGGATCTGTGTCATTACGTTCACGCTTACTTGCGCAAGCGTGCGTGGTGGTCATTGTGTATCGTTGCTAAGCAACGAATAGCAGCGAGTATTAGGAATCGTGATCAACACGCATCCAAGGGTAAAAAAACAGTTTAAAGACTTGAAATGTATAGCGTTTTTCAGCACAAGCCAGAAATAGAAGATTGGAATGTAACTTTAATGTTTTGTTAATTTTAGTTAGGTGATATAGCATATTACCTGGGAAAAAAAGAGGAAAACCAGTAACATTTCTGTTATTTTATTTGACAATGTAATTTACCACATATATGGTAGAGACAATATTATATGATACTATATGTTTTCTTAATGTGATATTCATGTAAAAAAAAAAAAAAAGAAGAAGAAAAAGGAAAATTCTACTTAAATTGAAAGTTGTGAATAATATAGGTCACTTGTACATTAAGTGGGTGAGAGTAGCAAAGATGCAAAACGTTACAGCGGCCCCATTCTTCTTATCTTGTCCTGGTTCCCCTCCTATAAAATGGAAAAAATGGAAAGTGGTTTTCGAGAGGTACGCTAGAGTATGCGGACCCTCTTTAAGTGCTGAAAGAAAGTCATCACTGTTATTGCACTGTCTAGGATCTGAAGGTCAAGATGTTTTTGACCATTTACCAGATCTCTCAGCTGCGGAATCTGGTACATTAAATGACTATGAGGTGTGTATTAAGAAACTTGATAAGCATTATCTTCCAAAAGTGAGCACTATCCTTGAAAGATATCAATTTGCAAAAAGGATGCAAACTACTGATGAAACAATCGAGGATTATATTACACAACTAAGAAAATTAGCTTCCTCGTGCAAATTTGAAGGTCTTACTGATGAACGCATTAGAGATCAGTTTATGTTTGGCTGTAATATCGAAAAGATAAGAGAAGAACTATGGTTAAGAGATGAACCAACCCTTGATGAAGTGCTAACGGTCGCCAAACGGATTGAACATTCTTTAAAGTGTGTTGCTGTCATTAAAAAGGATTCAGAAAAAGGGACTAAAGTTGAAATAGTCAAAGTTAAATCAGAGAATAGTGATTCAACACAAAAAAGTAATTCAGAGAAAGTCTGGTCTGAAAGAAAATGTTATAGATGTGGTAAAGCGGGACATCTTGCCAATGATAAAAAGTGTCCCGCTCTCAATCAAACATGTTCCAAATGCAGGTTAAAGGGGCATGTAACAGCTTTATGCAAAACTAAACGCAAAACCAGGGTGAAAGAAATTGATATATATCAAGGGGAGTTTGGCGAATCGAATGCAGAAGATCAGGTTTGTGGGCAAATTGTAGTGCAGGTTGAAAACAAAGGCAGTGGTAAATCCTGTCCTTATGATAACATCTTAGTAGAGGGTGAACAAACTAGGGTCTTGTTTGATTCGGGTGCAAAGATAACCATCATCTCAAATGGATTTTACAACTCCAAGCTTAAAGGAAAAGTTACCTTAATGAAACCTGATATAATTCCCTTGGCATATGGTGGGGAACCCATTAAACTACATGGATATTTTTCATGCTTGGTGGAGTATGAAAATAGATTAATATCAGGGAAAGTTTATGTGTCAAAGCGTGGAGATAGCATCATTAGCTGGATACATCAAGGGGATCTGGGAGTATTTCTTGATCCAAACGCTAATCCTCCTATACAGCTAAGAGACAGAGTACAATCGGTGGATAAAGGGGTTGATAACACATATGTACAGGTTTTAAAAACGGAATTTCCAAATGTATTTAAGGAAACATTAGGTTGTTTAAAGGGATATAAACATAGGATTCAACTAAAAGGTGGTGCGGTTCCTGTGTGTTGTAAAGTGAGAAGTGTCCCGCTATCTGTTAAGGAAGACATGAGAAAAGAAATACAAATGTTAAGTAAGTGCGGGATTATAGAAGAAGTGGAAGGATCTGAATGGTTGGCTCCGGTCGTTGCAGCACGCAAACCCAATGGGAATTTGCGCCTATGCATCGACTTAAGGCAACTTAATAAGTGTGTGGTAGTGGATAGGTATCCATTACCAAACATTAATGAATTGTTAACGCTACTTGATGGAGCAAAAGTTTTTAGCACGATAGATCTCACTTCGGCGTATCATCAAATAGAGCTAGAAGAGTCATCTCGGGATTATACATCGTTCATCACGCCCTTTGGCACATTTAGGTTTAGGAGAATGCCTTTTGGATTGGTATCCGCTTCTTCAGTTTTCCAACGCGTGATGGAGAAGGTGTTGAAAGATCTTTCGGGGGTATGTGTGTACCAAGACGACATATTAGTGTTTGCTAAGGATGATGTGGAACACGACACTAGACTGAGATCAGTTCTGGTAAATTTGTGCAATCACAATTTGACAGTAAAGGTTGAAAAGTGCAAGTTTAAATCTAAAACCATTAACTATTTAGGTCATAACATATCTGGGGAAGGTGTGAAACCTAAACCTGATTTGATTGAAACTATTACGAAGATGTGTTCCCCTACAGACAAATCGGAATTGATGAAATTCTTAGGTATGATTGAGTATTATGCCAAGTTTGTGAAGGGTTTTGCAGTAGCAACAGTAAATATGAGGCAGTTGTTGCGAAAAGGTGAAGAATTTGTATGGTCAGATCGGTGTGAGGATGAATTTGTGGCCATTAAGAAGAAGCTCAGTCAGGCCCCTTCCTTAAAAAGCTTTGATCCAGGGAGTAAATCCATTCTTGTAACTGATGCAAGTGAGAAAGGGCTCGGAGCGGTGTTGAAACAGTGTGGCCCAAATGGCATGAAAACTATCATGTTTCTTTCAAGGAGTCTTAGAGACCCAGAAACACGTTATTCGGTCGTTGAAAGAGAAGCGTTGGCAGTATTTTGGGCAATTAAAAGACTGAAGAAATTTTTGTGGGGCTTGAATTTTGAGGTTCATACGGATCATAAACCCCTAATTGAAATATTCAGCAAAAAAGGGTTAGATCTTATTTCTGGAAGAATTACAAAATGGATAATTGGGCTGCAGGAATACAATTTTGAAATAAGATATATTCCTGGGGTCGAAAATGGAGTTGCAGATGTGCTTTCACGTTTAGTTTCTGGTAGTTGTGAGCAGGATGATGTTTTGGTGGATGATGAAGATGATGAAATAGTTTGTGTAGTTGATCAGAACATTATTGCTGAAGAAAGATGGTTGAAAGAATTAGAGAGTGATGCGACTTTGGGTGAAGTGATGTCTTTGTTAGGAAAAGGGTGGAGCTCTAATAAAGATGGGTCAGAAGGTACAAAATGTTTTTGGACAGTACGAAATGAATTATCAGTAGATAGTGGCTTGTTGTTTCGAGGGACAAGATTGATTCCTCCCACTAGCCTCAGAAAGGAGTTAATTGATTTGGTGCATGTGGCTCACTCAGGCTTGTCTAAAAGTAAAGAAAGAATTCGCATGTCTTATTGGTGGCCTGGAATGGACAGAATGATTGAGCGCATAATAAGGGACTGTGCTTCTTGTGCCATTAGTGATAAGAATAAATCTACGCATGTGCAACCGATGGTGTTGAGAAAACGTCCAAGTGGCCCATGGGAAGATATTGCCTTGGATATTGTAGGCCCCATACAAGGAAAAGGGTTGCAAGTATATATTTTGGTTGTTATAGACATGTTCTCCAGGTGGCCTGAAGTTTTTTTTTTATCATCTATTAATACTTGTAATGTGATTGAGTGTTTGAAGAATTTGTTTGCAAGAGAGGGGCTTCCTAAGTCTATTTTATCTGATAACGGTGTTCAACTAGTTTCTAGGGAGATGGAGCAATTTTTGGCTGCTAGAGGTGTAATCCACAAAACCGCTGCTCTTTATCATCCAGAGGCCAATGGGATGGTGGAAAGATTTAATAAAGTGATTAAGGAGACCATTGCATTGGCTAAAGGAATGGGTACTGATTGGAAGAAGGAGGTCATCGGTAAGATTGAGGAATACAGATTAACTCCTCATGCAACAACTGGGAAGACTCCCTTCTTGCTGTTTCGGGGTAGGGTGCCCAATACTAGTGTTGAACCATATTGGGTTAACAGATATGAACTTTTAAAAGGAAAGGAGTGTGTGTGTGATGGTGATCATATGGTAAGAATAGAGGAGGAAAAAGCAAAGTTGAGAAAAGCATACTTTGATAGTAAACATGTTGTAAAGCAAACTAAAGTTAATGTAGGTGATTGGGTCATGATTAAATATCCTGGTTTGCTGGGAAGCTGTTCTCCTTCAAAATTTATGAAACCTATTAAGGTGATCAAAATGTTTAGAAATGCTATTCAAACGCAAGATCATCGCATATGGAATTTGAATAGAGTGGTCGTGTGTAGTGATGTGCTGAAACCAGGTAATGGGTTGGTTTCTTCTAATGAAAGATTTTCTTCTCATCAAACTAAGGGTGAGAAGGAAAAGGATTTAATTAGTCTTAGGACATCTTCTAGAGTGGTCAAAAAACCCAGTTATCTTGATGATTTTGTTGGGGTAATTGTTTGATTCTTGTTAAGAAAAGGAAAAATGTTTCTGTATAAGGAGGGGAGATGTGTGGTATTCCACACTGGGTCATGAGCAGTGTTTATGTCATACTGGAATCTTATCTATGTCATGGATTCTTGTAATGTGTATAGTTCTAATAATGTTCAGTTACAGTTTTGCCTGCTGGTTGATGGATGGGATCTTCTATGAGGAATAAACTACTTTTACATCTTCAAGCTGAGTACTGGAATTAATTGAAGAGGAATTTTACACAGGGGTCCATGGGGGATACTGAGTGAATGTTCTTCATGGTCGTGGCGATGTCCTCTGTAGTGACTGGGGTCCATGCGGAAATGGTAGGCTGGCTGGCATTGCTGGAGGTAGGTGAGGTTTCGAAGTCTGGTATCTGTTCGTTGAAGTTGTCGTAAAGGGCCTTGATCTTGAGATGGAAGTAGGAGCCAAGTTTGTTGCAGAGGTCCGGCGAGGGCGTGACGTCTGAGGCTTTGCTAGGGGGTTTGGTGAATTCCTGTATGATGTTGAAGAGCTCATTGGAGTTGCTGGTGTTGGCGAGGATCTTGTCCTGGATGAAGTTCCTTTTCGTGGATCTGATGCGTTGGTGGTATTCGGTCATGGCGTTCTTTAAGCTGGTCCATGCTTCCAGGGTTTTGGTCTTTCTCCAAACTTTCACGAGACGTCTGAAGGTGCATCTGGATTTTCAAATGGTCGTAGGTGAACCAGGTGGCCTTTGTGGGCACTGTTTGTTGGAGTTACTTAGGGGAGCGAGCCTGTCTGTGCAGTCGGTGATCCATTTTTGGAGTTTGTGAGCTGCAGAGTTGGCTTTGGTCGTAGGGGGAGGGGCACATGGTTGAGGGTGGAGTTGAGGTGTTCTTCGGTGACCTTGCTCCAATTCTTACATGGGGGTGTGGTGTAGGTTTGTGTGCAGTGGGTTTAGAGAAGGAGAAGTGTACGCATCTGTACTCTCCCCGACAAGGGCCACATGGTGGCCTTCATCCTATTTGACCTCTCCGCAACTTTCAACACCGTCTCCCACCTCACACTCACCGCCAGACTCCACAATGCCGGCATAGAGGGAACTGCCCTCGACTGGATCTGCTCTTTCCTCACCGGCCGAACCCAAAGAATCAGATTCCCGCCATTACTCTCCAAACCCACAGAGATCAGCTGTGGAGTACCCCAAGTATCTTCGCTCAGCCCCACGCTTTTCAAAATCTACATGGCCCCCCTAGATTGCCATTGTCAGGCAGCACGGACTCAGCATAGTATCCTACGCCGACGACACCCAGCTCATCCTCTCCCTCACAATGGAACCCGACACCGCTAGACTAAGCTTCCAGGAAGGAATGAAAGACGTCGCTTCCTGGATGAGCAGCAGCTGCCTAAAGCTCAATTAAGAGAAGACAGAAGTCCTCGTACCCACCCCCTCCACATGGGACAACACCTGGTGGCCCACCGCCCGTGGCAACCCCCCATACCTATGGACAATGCCCACAACCTCGGCATCATACTCGACTCATCCCTCACCATGACCGGACAGGTCAAAGCCATCACCTCCACGTGTTTCAACACCCTCCGCATCCTCCGTAAGACCTTCAAATGGATCCCCCCGAATCCAGGAAGACCGTCACCCACCCACACACTCATAACCAGCAGACTAGACTATGGAAACGCCCTCTACGCCAGAATCAACAAAACCCTGCTCCGAAAACTCCAGACCATCCAGAACACCCCTGCCAGACTCGTCCCCGTCATCCCACGACAAGGCCACATCACCCAGCACCTACGAAACCTCCATTGGCTTCCTGTCGAGAACAGAGTGACCTTCAAGCTACTCGCTCATGCCTAAAAATCCCTCCATAACACCGGATCTCAGTACCTCTACGAAAGAGTCTCCTTCTACGCACCCAAGAGAAACCACCGCTTTGCAGACCTTGCCCTTGCCGAAACCCCTTGCATCAGCAGAGCCAGAACGGGTGGGAGAGCCTACTCCTACATCATGGCAAAGACCTGTAACGAACTCCCGCTGAGCATCAGACGTTCCCCCATTCTGCTTGCCTTTAAGAAGAGCCTCAAGACCTGGATCTATGGGTAAGACGTAGCTGCATGTTTCTCCCCCCGTGCACGTGTGAGAAGCACGCATCAAAAATTCCTGTTTGATTGAATGATTGAATATGTGATCTGCAGAATAAAGCACAGATGCAAAGAGGAAGTAAAAAAGCAAAATTAAGCTATTTCTCCCTGTTACTGCTCTCACAGGTAGGTGCACGATTTTCACATTAAATCAGGTTTACTACCTTCAGTAAATCATGAATGCATTACAGTACAAGGGTGGGTGTATGTCAATGCTCATGGTCCACCCATTTAACGTCAACCCGACACGGTGTAACCAACGTGATTCACTTTTTGTTTTTTTACAGAGCCATGCAAGGTGACACAAATTGGTCCTTGAGTGGCTTTCTAAATCTCAAATATCATTTTGAATTGTGGCTGCTCTAAAAAGTGGCACAACCACAATGAAAAATTTTAGTAGGTCTGAGCCTAAACTTCTAAGTGCTGTCCCTGAGGTTGTGGGACACTTGGGTGTAGCTAACTGGACTTCTGCTGCAATCTCTGAAAAGTTGGGACATAGAATGGTTTTGAACTTCCAGCCATAGGAGAACTGAGAGCACCCATCTGAGCCAATCCCACAAGAGTGCAGCTTCACTGGGTTAAAGAAAAAGGTTTCTCATGCAAGGAACTTCTCTGCAGCAGGAAATCTGTTTCTGCTGGTCCTCTATGAGAAAGTATCCAGGCTGGAGGAACTCATCATCAGATAGAACCTTTAGCCTTGTCAGATGGAGGATACTGACCTCTGAGGAAAGAGACTTATTGCCTGATTATGAGTTTGGTGGTTAGATGGACCGTCAAACCCATGGTGGCAGTGCAGTAACCGCCACACCCGTGGTTGGACTGCCATATTACAAGGATGGCAGTGAGACCGCCATAGGACCGCCACAACCACCAGAGATCCGCGATCCCTGGTGGTGGATCGGTGGCCTGAGGGGTGGTTAGTCAAAATATCGAATTTTAAATATCGACCTACATTAATATCGAGTTTTTAATATCGTAGGGACAGAATATAGAAGTCAAGAATATCGTTGACCAGAATATCGACCCCAAGGTAAGTAATATCGTTTTTTTTTAATATCGAAGTAAGCAATATCGTAAGCAAAAATATCGTTGTCAATAATATTGATTTTTTTTTTGTGTTATGTATTTTAATATGTATTTTATATGTATGTTAAACATTTTTGTAATGTATTTTAATAAATTTAAAAATAAATGTATAGAAATTAGTAATTTTGTTAAAGTAAATTTAGCGTTTTAGTATCAGAGCGGGTTGTGAGTTTATAGGGGATTAGGGTGGGAAGTAATTTAATTATAATTAATGAATTAATATGTTTTCTTTAATTGGTATTTATCATTACTTAATTGTTAATTATTAATTGTTAATTATTTGTATTAATTAGTTAATTATATTAGTTATAATTATTTTATTAATAATTTTTATTTATTGTCATTGTTAATTAATTTATTGTTAATTATTAATTAATTGGTGATTTATTTTTATTAAGTGATTAATTGATAAATAAATTAATTATGTGATTTTTTTATGTGTAGTGGGTTGTGGGTTTATAGGGGAATAGGGTGGGATGTAATTAAATTAATTAATGATATTGTTTTTTATTGGTATTTATTATTAATTAATTGTTAATTAATTATTAATTGGTAATTAATTGTTATTACTTAGTTAAATATATTAAATATAATTAATTTATTAATTCTTTTTATTTGTTGTTATTGCTAATTAATGTATTGTTAATTAATAATTAATTGGTGAATAATTATTTGGTAGTTAATATGTATTAACTAGTTAATTTATAACGATATTAATTATAAATAATGTATTATTAATTGTTATTAATTGATTAATTGATAGTTAAATTAATTGTGTTTTTTGTATGTGTAGTGTGTTGTGTGTTAAAGGGGGAATAGTGTGGGATGTAATTTAATGTTATTTAGTTAAATATTTATTTTAATTTATTGGTATTTATTAATAATTATTTTATAAATTAATTATTAATATGCTATTTTTTAATAGCAAATTATTTAATTGATTATTATGTTCATTTAACCCCTACGCTATCCAGCGCTTTCCCAACTGTTGCACTCTCTGGAGTTGGAATAGCAATTTTTACCCCTACGCTATCGAACGCTTTCCCTACTGTTGCACTCACTAGAGTGGGAATAGTAATTTGTACCCCTACGCTATCCAGCGCTTCCCCTACTGTTGCACTCTCTGGAGTGGGAATAGTAATTTTTACCCCTACGCTATGCAATGCTTTCCCTACTGTTGCACTCTCTGGAGTGGGAATAGTAATTTGTACCCCTGCGCTATCCAGCGCTTTCCCTACTGTTGCACTCACTGGAGTGGGAATAGTAATTTTAAACCCTACGCGATCCAGCGTTTTTCCTAATGTTGCACTCTCTGGAGTGGGAATAGTAATTTTTACCCCTACGCTATCCAACGCTTTCCCTACTGTTGGACTCACTGGAGTGGGATTAGTAATTTTTACCCCTACGCTATCCAGCGCTTTCCCTACTGTTGCATTCTCTGGAGTTGGAATAGTAATTTTTTCCCCTACGCTATCCAACACTTTCCCTACTGTTGCACTCTCTGGAGTGGGAATAGTAATTTTTACCCTTACGCTATCCAACACTTTCCCTACTGTTGCACTCTCTGGAGTTGGAATAGTAATTTTTACCCCTACGCTATACAACACTTTCCCTACTGTTGCACTCTCTGGATTTGGAATAGTCATTTTTACCCCTACGCTATCCAACACTTTCCCTACTGTTACACTACCTGGAGTGGAAATAGTAATTTTTAGCCCTACGCTATCCAACATTTTCCTTACTGTTGTTTTTGTTGGAGTTGGAGTAGTAGTTTTATTCTCTCTGATATTTAATATTTTTTATATTATTTTAGCTAATGTAATATATAATTAATAATTAAAAATATTCAAATTAAATGTAATTTTTTTAATTTGTTATACGTAATTATTAAATTTTTATTCATGTTATTGTTTTATGTGTATAGATGTATTGGTAATTTATAAAAAATGTTAATAATTTATAAGTTACTAAAATAATTATTAAAACTAATTATTAAGTAAGTATATATATTATATATTACGGTGCCGACGCGGATCCTGGAGAAACCGGGTACGAACCGTCGGTTGGAGCGTTTTCTCCGTCCGACTTGTACCCGGGAAAAAACATTACAAACATGCAAGTATGATTCGCACGGAAACACCATCTCCGTACGATTCGTACAAAACACCGACCGACGAAAATATACATACAAATGTGATCCGGGAAAGCGCCGACGTGACGTCGGGACGCATTCAGGCAGCGTTTCACGAACCAGGAAGTACGAACCGCACCGACGTCACCCCGCACGGATAAAATTCTCCGCCTGCCAAAAACTGCCGGGAAATCAGTACGACGCGCGCAAGGAGCACCTGTACGCGATGGACAGCCATGGACCCGAACCTACGTGTCATCCCAGCCCTCATAGCAGTCCACCTGCTCTACAGGAACCGACGCAGACGCCGCAGAAGGTCAGAACAACACCCAGGGGCAAAGGGGGGGGCAGGGGCAGGACACATAACCCCCACCCAAGTCACAAATCATACATGCCCTGGACATACCTGACCTTCAGGGCCTGGTCACTTCGAGGGGGTGGGGGCGTGTCCAGCAACAGAAGGGGATGCACACGCGAACTGGCAACACAACAAGTCCGGTACGTACCGTACCCACGCCCTAAGAGCGTGGGTACGAGTCGTACCACGCCCACCCCTACATCACCCCAATAATGGCGGTACGGCCCGTACCCATGTTCCAAAGGCCTGGGTACGGGCCGCACCCCCACCCGTGTATGTATGGCGCGTACCAACACCCCACCTGTGGATGTACGGACCGTACCCACACCCGCGTACGAATGGAGCGTACCCACACCCCAACAGTGTATGTATGGAGCGTACCCCCACCCCACCCGTGTATGTATGGAGCGTACCCCCACCCCAACAGTGCATGTACGGACCGTACCCCCACCCGTGTATGCATGGAGCGTACCAACTCCCCACCCGTGTATGTACGGACCGTACCCCCACCCGTGTATGCATGGAGCGTACCAACTCCCCACCCGTGTATGCACGGACCGAACCCCCACCCCACCCGTGTATGGACAGACCGTACCCACACCCGCGTACGTATGGAGCGTACCCCCACCCCAACAGTGTATGTACGGACCGTACCCCCACCCGTGTATGCATGGAGCGTACCCAGACCCGCGTATGTTCGGAGCGTACCCCCACCCGTGTATGTATGGACCGTACCCACACCCGCGTATGTATGGAGCGTACCCCCACCCCAACAGTGTATGTACGGACCGTATCCCCACCCGTGTATGCATGGAGCGTACCCAGACCCGCGTATGTTCAGAGCGTACCCCCACCCGTGTATGTACGGACCGTACCCACACCCGCGTACGTATGGAGCGTACCCCCACCCCACCCATGTATGTACGGACCGTACCCACACCTACGTACGTATGG
This sequence comes from Triturus cristatus, assembly GCF_964204655.1. Taxonomy (NCBI): domain Eukaryota; kingdom Metazoa; phylum Chordata; class Amphibia; order Caudata; family Salamandridae; genus Triturus; species Triturus cristatus. Next base: position 965,241,471 of record NC_140579.1, on the reverse strand, counting down.
AGCGTACCCCCACCCCACCCGTGTATGTATGGAGCGTACCCCCACCCTAACAGTGTATGTATGGAGCGTACCCCCACCCCAACAGTGGATGTACGGACCGTACCCCCACCCGTGTATGTATGGAGCGTACATGGCCAGACACAAGAGGGGTGTGTGCAGAGTCCTCCCAGCAGTGCCCAGACGCAGGAGGGGTGTGTGCAGAGTCCTCCCAGCAGTGGCCAGACACAGGAGGGGTGGGTGCAGAGTCCTCCCAGCAGTGCCCAGACGCAGGAGGGGTGTGTGCAGAGTCCTCCCAGCAGTGCCCAGACACAGGAGGGGTGGGTGCCTATCACTTCCAGCAGTGCCCAGACGCAGGAGGGGTGTGTGCAGAGTCCTCCCAGCAGTGCCCAGACGCAGGAGGGGTTGGTGCAAAGTCCTCCCAGCAGTGCCCAGACACAGGAGGGGTGGGTGCAGAGTCCTCCCAGCAGTGCCCAGACACAGGAGGGGTGTGTGCAGAGTCTTCCCAGCAGTGCCCAGACATAGGAGGGGTGGGTGCCTATCACTCCCAGCAGTGCCCAGACATAGGAGGGGTGGGTGCAGAGTCCTCCCAGCAGTGCCCAGACGCAGGAGGGGTGGGTGCAGAGTCCCCCCAGCATTGCCCAGACACAGGAGGGGTGTGTGCCTATAACTCCCAGCAGTGTCCAGACATAGGAGGGGTGGGTGCCTATCACTTCCAGCAGTGCCCAGACGCAGGAGGGGTGTGTGCAGAGTCCTCCCAGCAGTGCCCAGACACAGGAGGGGTGTGTGCAGAGTCCTCCCAGCAGTGCCCAGACACAGGAGGGGTGTGTGCAGAGTCCTCCCAGCAGTTCCCAGACACAGGAGGGGTGGGTGCCTATCACTTCCAGCAGTGCCCAAACGCAGGAGGGGTGTGTGCAGAGTCCTCCCAGCAGTGCCCAGACGCAGGAGGGGTGGGTGCAGAGTCCTCCCAGCAGTGCCCAGACACAGGAGGGGTGGGTGTAGAGTCCCCCCAGCAGTGCCCAGACACAGGAGGGGTGGGTGTAGAGTCCCCCCAGCAGTGCCCACACACAGGAGGGGTGTGTGCAGAGTCCTCCCAGCAGTACCCAGACACAGGAGGGGTGGGTGCCTATCACTTCCAGCAGTGCCCTGACGCAGGAGGGGTGGGTGCCTATCACTTCCAGCAGTGCCCAGACGCAGGAGGGGTGTGTGCAGAATCCTCCCAGCAGTGCCCAGACACAGGAGGGATGTGTGCAGAGTCCTCCCAGCAGTGCCCAGACAAAGGAGGGGTGGGTGTAGAGTCCCCCCAGCAGTGCCCACACACAGGAGGGGTGTGTGCAGAGTCCTCCCAGCAGTGCCCAGACACAGGAGGGGTGGGTGCCTATCACTTCCAGCAGTGCCCAGACGCAGGAGGGGTGTGTGCAGAATCCTCCCAGCAGTGCCCAGACGCAGGAGGGGTGGGTGCAGAGTCCTCCCATCAGTGCCCAGACACAGGAGGGGTGGGTGCAGAGTCCTCCCAGCAGTGCCCAGACACAGGAGGGGTGTGTGCAGAGTCCTCCCAGCAGTGCCCAGACACAGGAGGGGTGGGTGCAGAGTCCTCCCAGCAGTGCCCAGACAAAGGAGGGGTGTGTGCAGAGTCCTCCCAGCAGTGCCCAGACGCAGGAGGGGTGTGTGCAGAGTCCTCCCAGCAGTGCCCAGACACAGGAGGGGTGGGTGCCTATCACTTCCAGCACTGCCCAGATGCAGGAGGGGTGTGTGCAGAGTCCTCCCAGCAGTGCCCAGACACAGGAGGGGTGTGTGCAGAGTCCTCCCAGCAGTGCCCAGACACAGGAGGGGTGGGTGTAGAGTCCCCCCAGCAGTGTCCACACACAGGAGGGGTTAGAGTCCTCCCAGCAGTGCCCAGACACAGGAGGGGTCGGTGTAGAGTCCCCCCAGCAGTGCCCAGACACAGGAGGGGTGTGTGCAGAGTCCTCCCAGCAGTGCCCAGACACAGGAGGGGTGGGTGTCTATCACTTCCAGCAGTGCCCAGACGCAGGAGAGGTGTGTGCAGAGTCCTCCCAGCAGTGCCCAGACGCAGGAGGGGTGGGTGCAGAGTCCTCCCAGCAGTGCCCAGACATAGGAGGGGTGGGTGCCTATCACTCCCAGCAGTGCCCAGACATAGGAGGGGCGGGTGCAGAGTCCTCCCAGCAGTGCCCAGACGCAGGAGGGGTGGGTGCAGAGTCCCCCCAGCAGTGCCCAGACACAGGAGGGGTGTGTGCCTATCACTCCCAGCAGTGTCCAGACATAGGAGGGGTGGGTGCCTATCACTTCCAGCAGTGCCCAGACGCAGGAGGGGTGTGTGCAGAGTCCTCCCAGCAGTGCCCAGACACTGGAGGGGTGTGTGCAGAGTCCTCCCAGCAGTGCCCAGACACAGGAGGGGTGGGTGTAGAGTCCCCCCAGCAGTGCCCACACACAGGAGGGGTGTGTGCAGAGTCCTCCCAGCAGTGCCCAGACACAGGAGGGGTGGGTGCCTATCACTTCCAGCAGTGCCCACACGCAGGAGGGGTGTGTGCAGAGTCCTCCCAGCAGTGCCCAGACGCAGGAGGGGTGGGTGCAGAGTCCTCCCAGCAGTGCCCAGACACAGGAGGGGTGGGTGTAGAGTCCCCCCAGCAGTGCCCACACACAGGAGGGGTGTGTGCAGAGTCCTCCCAGCAGTACCCAGACACAGGAGGGGTGGGTGCCTATCACTTCCAGCAGTGCCCTGACGCAGGAGGGGTGGGTGCCTATCACTTCCAGCAGTGCCCAGACGCAGGAGGGGTGTGTGCAGAATCCTCCCAGCAGTGCCCAGACACAGGAGGGATGTGTGCAGAGTCCTCCCAGCAGTGCCCAGACAAAGGAGGGGTGGGTGTAGAGTCCCCCCAGCAGTGCCCACACACAGGAGGGGTGGGTGCCTATCACTTCCAGCAGTGCCCAGACGCAGGAGGGGTGTGTGCAGAGTCCTCCCAGCAGTGCCCAGACGCAGGAGGGGTGGGTGCAGAGTCCTCCCATCAGTGCCCAGACACAGGAGGGGTGGGTGCAGAGTCCTCCCAGCAGTGCCCAGACACAGGAGGGGTGTGTGCAGAGTCCTCCCAGCAGTGCCCAGACACAGGAGGGGTGGGTGCAGAGTCCTCCCAGCAGTGCCCAGACACAGGAGGGGTGTGTGCAGAGTCCTCCCAGCAGTGCCCAGACGCAGGAGGGGTGTGTGCAGAGTCCTCCCAGCAGTGCCCAGACACAGGAGGGGTGGGTGCCTATCACTTCCAGCACTGCCCAGACGCAGGAGGGGTGTGTGCAGAGTCCTCCCAGCAGTGCCCAGACACAGGAGGGGTGTGTGCAGAGTCCTCCCAGCAGTGCCCAGACACAGGAGGGGTGGGTGTAGAGTCCCCCCAGCAGTGTCCACACACAGGAGGGGTTAGAGTCCTCCCAGCAGTGCCCAGACACAGAAGGGGTCGGTGTAGAGTCCCCCCAGCAGTGCCCAGACACAGGAGGGGTGTGTGCAGAGTCCTCCCAGCAGTGCCCAGACACAGGAGGGGTGGGTGTCTATCACTTCCAGCAGTGCCCAGACGCAGGAGAGGTGTGTGCAGAGTCCTCCCAGCAGTGCCCAGACGCAGGAGGGGTGGGTGCAGAGTCCTCCCAGCAGTGCCCAGACACAGGAGGGGTGGGTGCAGAGTCCTCCCAGCAGTGCCCAGACGCAGGAGGGGTGTGTGCAGAGTCCTCCCAGCAGTGCCCAGACACAGGAGGGGTGGGTGCCTATCACTTCCAGCAGTGCCCAGACGCAGGAGGGGTGTGTGCAGAGTCCTCCCAGCAGTGCCCAGACACAGGAGGGGTGTGTGCAGAGTCCTCCCAGCAGTGCCCAGACACAGGAGGGGTGGGTGTAGAGTCCCCCCAGCAGTGCCCACACACAGGAGGGGTGTGTGCAGAGTCCTCCCGGCAGTGCCCAGACACAGGAGGGGTGGGTGCCTATCACTTCCAGCAGTGCCCAGATGCAGGAGGGGTGGGTGCCTATCACTTCCAGCAGTGCCCAGACGCAGGAGGGGTGTGTGCAGAGCCCTCCCAGCAGTGCCCAGACACAGGAGGGGTGTGTGCAGAGTCTTCCCAGCAGTGCCCAGACACAGGAGGGGTGGGTGTAGAGTCCCCCCAGCAGTGCCCACACACAGGAGGGGTGTGTGCAGAGTCCTCCCAGCAGTGCCCAGACACAGGAGGGGTGGGTGCCTATCACTTCCAGCAGTGCCCAGACGCAGGAGGGGTGTGTGCAGAGTCCTCCCAGCAGTGCCCAGACGCAGGAGGGGTGGGTGCAGAGTCCTCCCAGCAGTGCCCAGACACTGGAGGGGTGGGTGCAGAGTCCTCCCAGCAGTGCCCAGACACAGGAGGGGTGTGTGCAGACTCCTCCCAGCAGTGCCCAGACACAGGAGGGGTGGGTGCAGAGTCCTCCCAGCAGTGCCCAGACACAGGAGGGGTGTGTGCAGAGTCCTCCCAGCAGTGCCCAGACGCAGGAGGGGTGTGTGCAGAGTCCTCCCAGCAGTGCCCAGACACAGGAGGGGTGGGTGCCTATCACTTCCAACAGTGCCCAGACACAGGAGGGGTGGGTACAGAGTCCTCCCAGCAGTGCCCAGACACAGGAGGGGTGGGTGCCTATCACTTCCAGCAGTGCCCAGACACAGGAGGGGTGGGTGCAGAGTCCTCCCAGCAGTGCCCAGACACAGGAGGGGTGTGTGCAGAGTCTTCCCAGCAGTGCCCAGACATAGGAGGGGTGGGTGCCTATCACTCCCAGCATTGCCCAGACATAGGAGGGGTGGGTGCCTATCACTCCCAGCAGTGCCCAGATATAGGAGGGGTGGGTGCCTATCACTTCCAGCAGTGCCCAGACGCAGGAGGGGTGGGAGCAGAGTCCTCCCAGCAGTGCCCAGACGCAGGAGGGGTGTGTGCAGAGTCCTCCCAGCAGTGCCCAGACGCAGGAGGGGTGGGTGCAGAGTCCTCCCAGCAGTGCCCAGACACAGGAGGGGTGTGTGCAGAGTCCTCCCAGCAGTGCCTAGACGCAGGAGGGGTGTGTGCAGAGTCCTCCCAGCCGTGCCCAGACACAGGAGGGGTGGGTGCCTATCACTTCCAGCAGTGCTCAGACGCAGGAGGGGTGGGTGCAGAGTCCTCCCAGCAGTGCCCAGACGCAGGAGGGGTGTGTGCAGAGTCCTCCCAGCAGTGCCCAGACACAGGAGGGGTGGGTGCCTATCACTTCCAGCAGTGCCCAGACACAGGAGGGGTGTGTGCAGAGTCCTCCCAGCAGTGCCCAGACACAGGAGGGGTGTGTGCAGAGTCCTCCCAGCAGTGCCCAGACACAGGAGGGGTGGGTGTAGAGTCCCCCCAGCAGTGCCCACTCACAGGAGGGGTGTGTGCAGAGTCCTCCCAGCAGTGCCCAGACACAGGAGGGGTGGGTGTAGAGTCCCCCCAGCAGTGCCCACACACAGGAGGGGTGTGTGCAGAGTCCTCCCAGCAGTGCCCAGACACAGGAGGGGTGGGTGCAGAGTCCTCCCAGCAGTGCCCATACACAGGAGGGGTGTGTGCAGAGTCCTCCCAGCAGTGCCCAGACACAGGAGGGGTGGGTGTAGAGTCCCCCCAGCAGTGCCCACACACAGGAGGGGTGTGTGCAGAGTCCTCCCAGCAGTGCCCAGACACAGGAGGGGTGGGTGCAGAGTCCTCCCAGCAGTGCCCAGACACAGGAGGGGTGTGTGCAGAGTCCTCCCAGCAGTGCCCAGACGCAGGAGGGGTGTGTGCAGAGTCCTCCCAGCAGTGCCCAGACACAGGAGGGGTGGGTGCAGAGTCCTCCCAGCAGTGCCCAGACACAGGAGGGGTGGGCGCCTATCACTTCCAGCAGTGCCCAGACACAGGAGGGGTGGGTGCAGAGGCCCCCAGCAGTGCCCATGGAAAAAAAAGGGTGGAGTACCCACAGATCCATTTGCCACAATTGTCAGTCAGGTGCACAAAGACCCTGCAGTACATGTAACACATGTGTGCGAGCCTAAAAGGGAACATGTCCACATGAAGTCATGTCAACAGACTACATACACAAGTACAGTGATCACCAAGGATGCCACGAATGATGCAGGTGGAGACATCGCTCTGCATGCATGGCCAAAGTTGAAGGGGTCCGTCACACACCCAGCTAATGTAGACACAGCTCAGCGCAACATATTGGAAACACCCTGCAGGGAAGATGTCAGGGTACACAGAGGAAGGAACACACCTTGGGACAATTTCACCATGCAGTAACTGCTTACATGAACAGAGAAACTTAGCTAACACCTTGTGATGGCACACAGATACCAGGGTCCCCCCTATGACCAGCACACTACTACATTTCCCACACACCCAACACATGATCACCACCCGAAATCATGTAGCAGCCCCGCCAACAGCAATACCACAAAAGCAGTAGTGTTCTAAGGAGAAAAAAAATGGCTTTATTCAGCATTATCAAAAATAGTGTGTGTGGATAAAGTTCAATATTTACAAAGCCCATAGGGCAGTCCATGAGTCATAGCTGGATGGGGGACACAGTGGGACGCGTGTCCCCTAGCTTACCTGCACGGTTCAGACCACCCTGTCTTCCACAGGGGGGGGGGCATCATGTGGGGGGGAAGGACCAGGCACCGCAGGGACAGGAGGGCAAGGGCAGGCGTTGTGGGTGCAGGGACGGAGGACTCCACCACAGGGGGTGGGGCAGCGCCAAAGGAGGTGGTGAGGATGGCGCTGCACACGTCAGCAAGGTCCCCCAGCGTATCCCCTGCACCCGAAGGCACCACAGGCCCCAAGGAGGGGGGAGCGGAGGAATGGGTCGCAGCGCCACTGGGGGAGGGTGTGGACAGGGGGGGGGCACTCAACTACCCTGACCGGGGACTCCTTTGCCTGCTTGCTGGGTGGTGTCACTGTTGGGCTCAGGGACAGAGTGGCCATGAAGGAATCTTTGCTGGATTCGTGGCCAGGAGAGCTGAGGGGAGTGGATTTGGAGGGAGTGGATTTTGCGGAATGCGGACTCCCACTCTGGCTGCGTGACCATGGTTCCCTCTAACCTGCGCGCTTGAGCGGGCGCGCACACCTAGGTTTCCCTCCGCGCAGACACCTACAATGAGCGCGCACTACAAAGGATTCCAGTAAATACTTCACTGGAGCCCTTGAAGTGAGGCTCATGGCGATGCTGCTGCGCTTCCAAATGCATTTCTAAAACGTGTTTTTCGTCTTTAGAAATCCTAATGGGGGACGTTTAAATGACTGCAACGCTGTAATTAAACAGCAGAAGAGAATTCCGAGAGCTTTCTCTACAGCCAGAGTCCCGTTGTTTCATCACCGAATGTCAACGAGCACGCAGTTGTTGCTGCCGAAATGGGGCACAAGTGCACGGTATATGAATAAATTAAGTTTGTGTTAGGGAGCCCGCCCGGGCGGTGGGTTCATATATACAGATGAACCAGGCAGCGGTCTAGTTTACCAAGCATCATGAAAGTGCCAAATTCGATAAAAAAATAAAATTACAATGCAAAATGCATTCCCGGTGGGGGCGAACTGCGTGATTTGCCTCTGGTTCTGTGCTTGCAGTGTGCCCAGAGGTGTCCCCGCTGAGGAGTGTGTAGCTGAGCTGTGTTGTCACTTCCCCAAAGTCGTGATTGAAGCTCCTACCTGTCTCGTAGCGGTCACAAACCTCTTATTTGTAGCGAGGGTTTCTTAACACCGAGATGCTCGTTCAGCTTGAACTTTCCACGGATATTCATTGAACTGCTTGGTTGTATTTAGTAGACAATCACATTCGCAAAGTCCACGGACCTCTAGCTCCTCACATAGCTGCCAAGGTTTCAGATTGCCATGTGTGGCATCTTCGTAATTTTAGAGTAATTATGAGTGCATTTCAATGACTGTGAGTGACACTGAGAATTTCATTATAAATAAAATTCAGAATATTTTTTGCTGAAAGTATATGAGAAATCTTTGAAGCTTTTAAAGTGAAGTAAAAGGAGGTGTAAAATATAATTAGACTGCTATTAATCAGGGGAGCGGTGCCCTTAACCGAAATCGATTACATTCAGAAACTAAAACAACAGATATTTATCCACTACACCAATAAATATATCGATCCAAAACATTTGTATTGCTAAATCTCTCTCATGTAACAGATAGCGATAGCATTATATGCTGTGTCAGATAAGTTTTTGTTTGTCGCCCAACTGACCTGAAAATGGTGCCTGCATGTTCGTTTTCGTATGTGATTCATTTTACTAATCTGGCATAGGAAGTAGAGTGGTGTGAAAGCCCATGTATTTAAGATGCGGCACCATACTTATTTTTTAGGTCCAATAAAAAATATAGCATCCTACAACACTGAAAAGGAAACTAGTAAAATGTGGTTTACTAGAGAACCCATAATAATACGTTGATTTTTATAAAGCATTTTTTACTGCACTTTTGGGGCTTCTCACTTCTCTATATAACAGGTGTTATTGTTTCCTAAACTAATGGCATCCAGCTTATCTCGAGCAAAATCAAGCAATGAAGACAAGGGGAACACATAAATATCAGAAAGATCACCAATTTGAGCAACGAGAAACTAAGTTAACTGCTGCAAAACGTAAGAAATATAAACAACTTCTCTTTATCATCTCGAGCCAAAATTGCAGACAAAAGATAAGGCACACTGAAAGCTGCGTGACTCGCAGACTCACATACAGCGACATGAGCAGTAAGCACAGCTGCATTCTAAAGCTGAGAGTGGGAGACACGCATTTAGGTCACAACTAAGCAGGCAGCTGTACTTTATGGGAAGGCACTGTGATTGACATGATCCACACTTCTTTACATGTACAACTGGGTGAGCAGTCCACCTATATTTGCACTGTCTGTTACCATTAGAATAATTGCTTGAAATTCTTTGTATTTTAAGAAGATGTCCTAATAAATCGAAAGTAAACTGTGCCATTTAATTGGGCACCAAGAATAAACCGGATACAGCCTACGCTATATTACAAAACGCTCTAATAAATATTCGTTCCCTATGGAGATGGTTTGCTGTGCTGTGATAGCTGATCTGGCAAGCCGGGCAGACTGAGGGTTTCTGGATTAACTAAGTGAAGAATCCACCTTCATGTGTGGCTTCTGACTTTTTTGCCTCTGCATGTGAGGAAGATGGACCTGGCGCTGTCAAGAAATGGGGGGTGAGACTCCTTGTCCAAGAAATAAAACAGGCCACAACCCGCTTCAGATACCCGCTCTCCCAAGGCTCCACAGAGAGACACCCAAGGCGCAGCGGAACACAGGCCATGAGGATATATCAATATAAATGCATGACTTTGCATTTCAGTGCGGTGATGCGGATCACCACACTGAAATGCGTTAGTCTAACGCCTGATGCATGGTACTTGGCAGAGCTGCCTCCACCTTTTGCTTTCTCCTTCTGTGTCTGGCTGTGGCATCACACATGCTTGTCTGAGGCCTTATCAGTCGGTATGCTGGTTGATCTCAGTTCAGCAGCCTCTGCTATTTTTGCGCTGGCCACTCACCTCTACAATGACTTGTTAAACGCTCTTCACCAGCGTGCTGCACCTTACATCACTGCCTCCGACCAGGCCACTTCCTGATTTCTCCAGTTCTTCTCTTTTGTTGCACTGTGTGGCGTCACTGGCTTCACATGTGCTTTTACGGTTTGTAAGATGCTTCCATCCAGTACAGCACCTTCAGTTGGTATTGTTAGTCAGTTACCTATGCAGTGACTCCTAAAATGCTCCCTACTGCATGCTGCCATTCACATTTGTGTCTCCCGCCTCAAACTGCTCAATATGTTAGTTTTTCATTCCACTTCTCGAAACTGCCAGGAGTTCTGCAGTATGTGCGTTGACACTTAGGCAGCGATTACACACACAGCAGCAGGGCTAGTTCAAGGGTTTTTGAGGCCCCAGACAGATTAGGAACAAATGAGTGCCCTTTTCATATCTTTTATTAGTGAAACAGGTTATTGCCAACTGCATACACATGACAAAGCAAACGATGAACAAATAGGGCAAACATTTTAGGCTTAGCTGAGAATACACTCTAAGTGGCCACTGAAAATACTTGCCCAGACACTAAGTACTTAAAAGGTCATCAGGCATTATGGGGCGTTTGAGGAATGATTTAGTAATATTACTTATCTGATTATAAAAACAAACGTCAAGTACTTTGGAATGTGAACCAGAAAGGAAGGACTGGCAGTGGACTTTCCAAACAGTAGGCCTTTGCCCACAAACCAGTTCACCAAGTTCTCCCACTCACCTCCATTAGAAACGTCGCAAATCAACATTTTTCAAACAATCATAACCCTTTTTAAAGTATCTTTATTTGAATCAATCACTCAGCATTTTTAGTGTGCAGCGCTGTCACCCCTAAGGATATCTGGGTGCTGGGATGCAAGGCCTCCATCAAAAAGCCAAGTTTAGAGTTTGTTTCTGAACTCTGCCTGGGAAGGTGTCCTGGGGGGGGGAGTAGGGGCGCTGGGCAACAGGCGGAGGAAAACGGCTGAAAGAGGGAAAGAGACGAGCAGAAAAAGCAAAACAGAGAGCAAGAAGTAAGCACAAAAGGCAAACAGAGGGTGAGAAATGAGCAGATAAGGCAGAAACAGAGGGCAAGAAGTGAACAGAAAAGGCAACAATAGGGAAAGAAACAAGCAGAAAAGACAAAGAGGGCAAGAAACAAGCAGAGAAGGCATAAACAGAGGTCAAGAATTGAGCAGAAAAGGCAAAAAGAGGGCAAGAAATGAGCAGAGAAGGAGGCACAAACCAGGGGCAAGAAACAAGCAGAAAAGGCAAAAAGAGGGCAAGATACGAGCAGTGAAGTTAGAAACAGAGGGCAATAAATGGGCAGAAAAGGCAACAAGATGGCAAGAAACGAGCAGGGAAGGCACAAACAGAGGGCAAGAAATGAGCTGCTTTGTTTAACTTTATTATTGCACACATATGTCTGCCATTTTTAGCCGATAGCATGTTGTATTTTTCTACTTTTATTCTTTCAATTTATCTTGCAAAAGTGACTCAACTTGTGTATGTGCTGTATTGTGGTTGTGTATGTTGGTGAATGTAAGAATGAATAAGTGATTTATGGATGCACAAGTGCAAGGATGATTGACAGGGTGCATGTGTGATGACTCATTCAGTGCTTAAACCAATCAGTGACCAAGAAGTAACTTTTAATTAAAAGCAAGGCTTATTGGCAGTGCCAATGCTTGTCATTTACCTATAAGTGATAGCGGATCGACTTGCCTTGTTGCACATCTTATCACTCAGTTGCGCACACAAGCAATGAAAGAGTGCACACCAACATTCTATTGCCGCACATAAGAAAGAAAAATTAGAGGGAACATTGTGCGTGACTTACGTTTGCCCCCCGACCCAGTGGGTGTGCCTACCTCACCCTGTGTGTGTGTGCCAGGAGGTGTGCGCTTGCCCTGCCCTGCTGGTGTGGTGCCTGTGTCTGGTGGTGTGCGTGCATGCTGACGTCTGGGTGTACGTGGGACAGGCATGGGAGTGGGAAGTGTGGATGGGGCAGGGGTAGGGGGTGGGACGTAGCGCTGCAGGAGACCCACTGCTGCAGTCAGTGTCGAGTCTATGGACCTCAGCAAGTTGCGTTGGTCAGACTGCGCGGCTGAAATGCCCTCCAAGTATGCCTCCATCTGGTTCAGCACTTGGCTGTGGCCATGGAGGACATTAAGCGTCGCAGTCTGACCAACCCGCAACTGCCGCAGGATGTCCACAGACTCGGCATTGGTGGCAGCAGTGGAGACAGGGGCAGGGGGTGCGGTGCCTGGCAAGAAGGAGACACGTGCTGACCGAGCACAGCGGGAAGGGACACGAGCAAGTGGGAGGCCGGTGATCGGAATGGAGGGGGCGGGTAGTGATGGAGTGCTGGTGTCAGCTGTGGGACCAGCCTCCGCCCCCTCGGAGTGCTCAGCCTCGGACCCGTCTGCGTCATAGTCGGTGGTGGATTGACTGGACAGGTCCTCCGCTGCACTCCCGTCGGCCTCCGTGCCACTCGATGTGCCAGACAACTCTGCACTGATGGCACTGGTGCTCGATCCCTCCTCACGGTCCGTGCCAGTGTCTCCCTCGGTGTCCCCCGACGATGCTGTGAGCAAGGTGAAGAGACAGGAAATAATCAGACACCTGTATACATATGTCACATGAGTCAAATCCACATAGGTCACAGTGCATAGCCTGAAAAGCAACATGAGTAACATCTACAATACAAGGCACATATGTAGGCCCTGCAACACACAGTTGGCTGACCCACCATGCCACTGAACAACTATGGAGAGCATGACACAATAGCAAATAACATGATATGGATTTGGACAGAGGAGCCAGGCACTGGGGACAATCCAGCACAGCATCTGCAGCACACAGCGTTGGCGTAAAAAGGGATGAGCAGGAACCATGTCTATTAACTGTAGGCACATGCTGTAAAGGCAATACTTAAAAACATGCCCAACATTAATGGGTCACTGCACCTTGAGTGTATGTCCACACAAACATCACACACTGGCCAGATCTAGCAAGGAGACTTCAGGTCTAGACATGTAGGCCTTGCCCGCACCAACCACCCCCTACATGAGACAATTTATTGAGACACAGGAAGCACTTACATCTCTTAGTCTGGAATAAAAACACATGGCCTGCAAGAAATCCTGATTGGATACAAAATACCCCTGGTGCGCCGGTACAAATACATCATCTACAAATGGCCATCATCAGATCATTTTACCAAGACACACAGGCACTGGCCCCCGTGAGTATGAACAAGGGACATTTGGTCAGCCTGTACAGTGGACACATGTAGCAGAGTTTACGTAGACACAAATGGTGCCAGGGTACAATGGCACAGAGCACAACCTATGCTGTAGACACAGAGATTGTCGACATTTTTGGATTACACACATGATACCTAGGAAAAGATGCCCCAGGGGACAGTAGTGGCCACACTACTCCATGGTCCTGAATGGTAATGACTGCAACACAAGCCACCATCCCTGCACTCTGCATATCTCACACTCATGCACATCATGTCACAGGCCACAAAATAGGACATGCATTCTGTAAAGCAATACACTTTAGAGACACACTCCTATGTCTGGACTCAGCATCAGTGACAACTGACATGGACCCCACAAGTACTGAACTGGACAGGGCACAGGCAAGGTCCCAAAACCTGTTACACACCACCCCCACACATGAAGCTGCAAGCATTGGGCACATCGATAAACTGCCAGCCTAGATAACCTTGTGCAAGTGTGACTACACACAGACCAGGGTACACATGCCAAGGAGGGGAAGGGAGGAAGGACAGCACCGCTACACTTTGGGGACCATGAACTGCACTGCACATGTAAACCCTGGCAGTGTATCCATGCAACTGTGCACTTACAAATGCTGGTGACACACAACAAACACACATGTACCTACCCCCTTTCTGCTGCTGCTTTTCCCGTAAGCGCCTGTCCATGTCAGGGAAGACGACCGCCAGCAAACGGTTGTGGATGTGGGTCAGACGGCGGCGCCCATGGTTCTTTTGGCTCACAGGTGAGTCCCCCTGCAGGACCCGTGCGATCCTCCGCGTCCAGCACCGGATATCCTGCCAGCATTTCCTCACCTGGGCTAGGCGCCGCTTCCGACCATCCGTCTGTCTCACGGCACTGACGGCGTCCTTCCAGATCTGTTCCTTGGCACAGGCGCCTACCTGTGAGGATGAAAAAGTGAGACAACATCAATACACCTGCGACATGTCACAGAGACACACATTAGAACAATTTGGCTGGTTTTAACAGGGCATAGAATGCATCAAACTCATTACACCTGTGTCATAGGGACACTTTCCTCTGTGGAAGGCAAAAAGCACTAGGTGGCATTGTAGAGTACACAGGTGGCATGAGGGGTATGACACAATCAATCATCCAGGCTCACACTGTGCATCACAAGCGACACCAGGATTATGTGCAGCACCTCAAAGCAGTCATATGCCACAGGCCACTGAGGCGCCCTCAGCAGAGTACACAGACACACACAGCCACAGGACAATCACCTGCCATTGACAACTGCAGCTACACACCTCACTCTACACATGTGCCGCTAGACTGGGGGGTGTCACAGGTGTGGGGCTGGCCCATCACCGCAGACACACAGCACTGCTCCCTGCTCACATCAGATGGGCAGGGTATATCCATCCCTCATGCAGCTGGGGTGCTACACTCCACATATGCACTCACCCACATGACAGGGGACTTACACACACACACCAATGTCCAGGGGACAAACACATCTTTTGGACACTCTCAGCACATGTACACTAAACAAACACACATCTGTGGGTACTGCCACCTGTCACACTGGGGGGACCACAGATTCACATGAGGACTGTAGTAACAACATTCCCAGGAGGATTAGACAGGCAGAATGTGTAATGCCACATGCATTGATTGTCACAGAACACACAATGCAAGTGAGGAGAGCAGACATGCACCACAGCATGCTCTGGCTGGGAGACATTAGGCATTCCCCCACCCGGGACCCACCCTACAGTACATTGCATGTGTGTTACACCTGGACACAATGGCAGAAGTCACAGTCACAAAAAAGGGGCACAGTCTTTGCTAGTGGACTCAGCACTCACCTGAACCCCTGGTCGACCGTACAGCATGGGGACTGTGGGAGGATCACATCCAGCAGGGCTTGGTTCTCCTCCTGGGTGAAAGGCTGGGCCCTCTCCACAGACCTGAACATGGTGCCAGAGGATTCACGAGCAGCAGCAGTGTAGTTGAATCAAAGGATGTGCAGGCAAGTGCTCTCTCATGGGACCTGGCTGCCTTATATCTACCTTGCTGCCCTGTTTCATTCACAGGAGTACAGAGTGATTGGTCACTCACATTTGCATCCTATGTTTCCTCCAATGCCTTTAAACCTACCACAGTCAGTGGCTTTGCTCTTTTTTTTTTATTGAGCATGATGTCAACTCAACAACCACTTTGCAACAATGTCGATTCTTTCAAACCGACTTTAGCTGGGCACTTGATGAAAAAAATTCAAACTTTAAACTCGGTCTCCATGACAACCAGCATGCATGTAGGGCTTTATACTTGTCCCTCATGTGTCCCCTATGTAATTTGGACATTCACACACAGGTACGGTGAGTTCCAGGGCCCTAGGGCACCCCACATGCATAGAAACGGCCCGTACACGCGCATGTACGGGGCGTATCACTATGGGTACGCATACGCGAGCAAAGCCATAGTGAAACGGCCAGTACACACCCGTGTACGGGGCGTAACACAAGGGGACGCATACGCGAGCAAAGCCATAGTGAAACGGGCCGTACACGCGCCTGTACGGGGCGTATCACTATGGGTACGCATACGCGAGCAAAGCCATAGTGAAACGGGCCGTACACGCGCGTGTACGGGCGTATCACTATGGGTACGCATACGCGAGCAAAGCCATAGTGAAACAGGCCGTACAAGCGCGTGTACGAGCCGTTTCACTATGGCTTTGCTCGCGTATGCGTACCCATAGTGATATGCCCCGTACATGCGCGTGTACGAGCCGTTTCACTATGGCTTTGCTTGCGTATGCGTACCCATAGTGATACGCCCCGTACACACGCGTTTACGGGCCGTTTCACTATGGCTTTGCTCGCGTATGCGTACCCATAGTGATACGCCCCGTACACACGTGTGTACGGGCCGTTTCACTATGGCTTTGCTCGCGTATGCGTACCCATAGTGATACGCCCCGTACACACGCGTGTTCAGGCCGTTTCACTATGGGTAGGCCTACGGCAGCACTCCCATAGTGATGGGGAACGTACACACGCCCTCAGAGCGCATGTACGGTGCATTTCACACCTGACAGTGGTGACAGGCAGCACACAGAAAGGAATAGAGCTGACATACTTGTCCAAGGCTGGACATCAAGGCATTGTCTGTGCAGTACTACATGTGTCGGGCACAGGTGTGTCAGGCTGTAATGTGGCACATTACTCCTGAGTTGTGAAGGCAATAGATGTATGATGAGATGTGTACAGATGTCATGTGTGATGGTGGAGTATGTGCCAGACACCCCCTTCACTCCTTTGACATGTGTGCATGTAGTACAGAACACTTGTGAAAAGCGTCACTGCCATGGCACAGTCAACAACACACGCAACTGTCCCCTGATGCCAGCTACAGGGGTTTTTACACCTGACATGTGACTATCCGCGTTGCACGATGTGACTATGTCATGTATGTGTCGTGTGTTCCCATTGGCTTGCTGTAGGTGTTTGGTCAAATGCATCTGCAGTTGCTGCAACCAACATGTGTCTGTGTGTAGATGGCCATGGCACAGTGTTACGCATACCACGCCACATGTGGAATCCGACGTAAGGTGTGTGTGTATGCATTGACACAGAGTTTCACAACAAGGACATATCTGCATACTCTCAATGTATGTGGGATCATTCTTGAAATTTAATCCTTAATGGCAAGGTGTGTGGTCTGTCATTTTTCTATTACATGTGACCTGTGCCTCTAGTGTTCCGCAACCTGTCTGTACAATAAACATCCTTCCTCTGCACATATTTGGTTGTCTGTAACTCCTGTAATGCGTCTGCCTGCTCACTTACACTGGCCCACAGCTAGTTTCATGGCATGGCATTATGAGGTTGAGAATAAACGTTTGGAGCTGTCTCTTGGTAGGAGTGTCACATGGCTGGCATACGTGTCCAGGGCATATTGCACAGACCTGACTCTGTATGTAGCAAATGTGTATTGCCTGTTGAGCATGTGCTCAGTACATTGACATTGGTGGTGTACTGTACTCACTCTTCGTTGTCCCTTCTAATTCACTGCAGGGCTCCGCCTCTCCCTCGAGCAATTCCGGACTTGGCTGACATGCGGGAAAATGACTGTATACGCCGCTACCGCTTCCCCCAACGTTTGATTGAGGACTTGACGACACGGCTGGCAGCACACCTCCAACCGCTACACAGGTATCCTGGTGCACTGACACCCAAGGTGAAGGTGATGGTAGCCCTACATTTCTTGGCCACGGGTACCTTTCAACATACCATTGCCCATGTGGGTGGGATGTCCCAAACCATGTTAAGCCGTGCTCTGCATGATTTCTGAGAGGCCATGTTGGAGCACCTTGATGAGTTCATAAAATTCCCAACTCCTGAGCAGTTGACAGCTGTCAAGCGTGAGTTCTATGCCCTGGGAGGGATGCCCCATGTCATTGGGTCCATAGATGGAACACATGTGGCTTTGGTACCACCACAGGCACAGGAGGTAGCCTTCCGTAACTGCAAGCATTACCACTCCATTAATGCCCTTGCGGTGTGTCTTGCCAACATGGTGATTTCACATGTCTGTGCTCGTTTTCCAGGATCAGCACACGATGCGTACATCATGAGGCGTAGCAGGGTGCCTGAAATGATGCTGCAGCTGCGCAACGAACGAGCATGCATTGTTGGTGGGTATACTCTGCCAGTCCTGTATTTAACGTCATCTTCCTGTCTTACTGCTTCTCCTGACCCACTCTTGTCCATGATGTTTCCATGTAGGGGACGCTGGCTATCCCAACATGCCATTGCTGATCACGCCTCTCCGCAACCCCAGCATGGCTGCCGATCACTGCTACAACAACGCCCATGGGCGGACCAGGCGAGTGATAGAGAGGACGTTTGGCCTCCTGAAGAGCCGATTTCGTTGCCTCCACAAGACCGGTGGCGCACTCCCATATGCACCGGTGAAGGTCTGCAAGATATTCCTCGTGTGCTGCATGCTGCACAACATGGCAGTGGAGAAAGCTGTGCCACTCATCCTGGATCCAGATGAGCAGGACCATCCACCCATGGAGGATGAAGGGCTTGGGCACGAGGCAAGTGATGTGGAGGAGGAGGAGGCGGCGGTGGACATGCGGAGTCGGCTCATACGCGACTTCTTTGCTTAGTGGTGAGTTCCAGTGTCTGAGTGTGCACGCATTAGGCTGTGTGTGGCATGTGTTGCAATGTGTGTCCATCTGCATGTCTTCCAAGTGAGTCTGAGGTGTGTTTGGATGTGTCACTCGAGTGATGGTGCAATAGAAGAATGTTTTTCCTGAGTCATCATTGTCACCTAGCATGTTGACAACCTAATACGTGTCGAGTACATGCACATGCATGCGGATGTACTTCTTTTGGCTGACTTCTGGTGTGTCTCCCATCCACAGGTACTTGCGCATGCTGTCTGCTGGTGGCATTGTTGTGCTCCTGCTATTCCTCATGATCACAGCAACATGTGCTGAATCAGCGTTACATGCACGGACAAGTTTGAAAATCTCCTTCGGGTAAGGGATACAGCACGGCTTTTTGGGAGTGGTATTTGTTTTGAATGTGTGTGCACTGCTCCTGTTCATGTTTGGTTACTTTGCATACATGTAGAATCACCATGGGGCACATGACCTTGGGCAGAATTCACCTGAATTGATGGTCAGACTTGGTGACAGTCATCTGTAATGGGATTGTGATGGAGCCATCAATGTGTGTGACACTGGCCTTGGAAACATACGGGTTGCACCGGGTTGACATGGTGTGTGAATTCCCCATTAGGGGCTCAATGGTGTATAGCAGGCTCTCCGTGAGCAGCAGGGGGTGTTTAGCTGTAACCCGTCACTTGTGTGCCAGTGCCATGGATTTCCAGCATCTGTGGTGCTAAGGGGGGTGCCAGTGTTGGTCCCACGTCTTCATCCACATGACCTGTGTATGTGTTGACAGAGTAGCATTAGCATTCCGACACACATGAGTAATAAAGGTGTCCCTCTGCCTCCAAGGTGCCTCATCTCTGTCAATGGTGGTCTGTTGCCACTGTGCATGCGGCATGTCTGGCATTGTTCTCAGAGATGGTGCATATGAGTCTATGTGTAGAGTAGCAAGATGCAAGCTGTTTGTCAGGGATTAGATTCTGTTTTGTGCATGATGTCCATGGCTGTGTAGGGTTTGTGGCCTGTCAGTCTCCACGACGGCCACTGTGCCGCATGTGAATCCATTGTGTGTGTTGACATGCACCTTTTGCATGGCTCCTTCCTGAGATCCTTGTCTTTGTGTGCTACTTGTGGCATTGTTTCCTTGACATGGCGCATGCTGCTGCAGGCCCTGCTGCAAGGGCACCCAGCGTCCACGCAAACGAGCTGGTGTCCAGCATGGATTGCTTGCTGACATGTGCTATGCTGATCAGCAGCATCTGTGCCTCATGCGGCAGCACACTCTGCATTATGCACAAGATCCCCAGTTCCATCCACCTCAAGGCAAGAGGGAGACCATCCCCCAGGTCAACTATGACATCCGTGTCTACTCCTACCCTGCACTCTACGGACATGTGCGTTAGAAATCCCATGATACTTGTCCACATCCAGGGTGCATCTGCACAGCTCTGCTACTACATCCGGCGACCAGGCCACATCAACGTCCAACAGAGATGGGGGGAGTGGATCACTGCCAGCTGCAGGATGACCTTCTCAAACCACGCACACCCTCAGGATGCAGCCCACACCCACAACACAACCTCGTGGCACTGTGATCCAACACCCAATTGTGCCATCTCCATGCATCCAACCTTGGCTGGCCCACCATTCGCCACATCCACCTGACTCAAGCATGCAGGACATGGTTCTGCCACGTGTCTACACATACCTGGGACTCCCACCCCAGGACACTCCACATGATCCCTGACCTCTGCGCATGACTGTTGCTCTTCTAAATAGGTCTGTGGGCACAGTTGTGCGGGCACCCCCTCAGCTGGTTGGGCCCATCACGGGTGAGTATGGTGCTCCATGTCTGTCTTGGATGGTACGTTGTGACCCATGTGTGTCCTGTGCCAGACTCAGACCCCAGGGTATGGTGGTTCGCAGTTAATTCAGAAATCAGGCATGGTTTGACTTTACAACACACACATGTAGTGGAATAATGCAAAATGACGGCATCATCTTGTGATTGTGATTAATTTTATTAGTGCTGGGGTACGTGTTTGGGGGGGTGACAAGAGGTGCTTGGCAGGAGTGTAGAATCCAAAGTTCACAGGGGGAGTTGGTGTCCTTGCCATTGACAGTCATCAGAGTCTGTGCCACAGTCTGTGTCAACATTGGTCAGACAGTGACCAACAAGGCCATGTGGCAGAGAATGTCCTTTGCTGCTGTGCTGCTGTTGGGCCATGGGGCCAGGTGCCAGGCCAGGTGACCTGGGAGATGGTGATGTTCCGCTGACTCTCACGGTCTTTTGCGTGGACGACCCACCTTCCTGCGGGGACCCTCAGACGCCTGGCTTGACGGTGCAAGGGACGCTCCGTCAGATGATTCCTCCTCCTCCTCCCTCCCTGGGGCTGGTGCTGCTCTACGCCTGCTGGCACAGGGAGGGTTTGCCAGGCTTTGGGCGATCTGACGGAGGGAATGGCTCATGTCCCTGTGCACCGCCAAGTGCTCTGCATGTCTTGCCTCCATCCTGGCATGATGCTCAACCTGCAGGGCCTTCATCTCATTGAGGGTCTCCACTACCTGGGCGATGCCTCTGGAGTCACGCCGGTATGCGTCCAGGATGGTTCTGACGTGTGCCATAGCCGGGTCCTGAGCCAACTGGGCAGGTTCGGGCCTCCGCCGTCCTCCACTCCCACCACCCCTGCCCACTTGCGCCTGGCCTGCCGTTGTGGGCACATCGAGTCTCCGGGACCCCTGAGGGATGGCATTTGCGGTGTCGCCTGCCTCCTCCTGGGTGCCCGAAGAACCTTGTCCCTCCTGGACAGACTGGCTGCGTTGTTGTGTGCGGGCAGGCTCCTGGGTGTCTCCTGGGATGTGGCAGGAATGGGGGTGGTGGTTGGCACAGTTGTACCTGACGCAGGTGCTGCAGGTTGTTGGACACCAGAGGGGCCAGGTTGGTCTGGGTCATCCACGGAGTGGTGAGAGTCGTCGCTGGCGGTGGGGTCCTCTTCACGCAGAGACTGGTCCTGTGAGTCTTCCCCCCCAGTGTTGGGGGGAGATCGACGACGTTGACCTGTGTGTGAGAGAGACAGTGTTAATTGTGTTACATGCGACATCCATGTTTCATTCTTTTTTGATTTGGCACAGTTCCTCAGGGTGGTTGGATTTGGCTAGCATTCCTCACACAGTGCACTTGTGCATGGGTATGTCCCTTGGCCACAGCTTTCGACACTTTACCTATGTGTGACACAATCTTAGTTGATGCATATTTAGTGAACGCAGTCAGCATTGTAGTGAGCGGGCGTAGCAAGCCATGCAGAGCCGCCTTACGTGTTGCACTGTACGTGGCCAAATGGTGTATTTTCCATGCTATTTGAGAATGCAGGTAGGTAACTTTACAATTTGTGACAGGGTTCTGACGAACACAGTGGGTAGGTATACTGGGTGTAAGGTTCTGTTTGTGCCTGCAGCACGGATGTACTCTTGCACAGATTGACACATGGCCTAGTGTTTATCAAAGGTAGAAGGGGGGGTTAAGGCACTGCCAAACCTTGTCTACATACACACAGTCCACCTGCTGACGAGCGGACATGGCCACACCACCCAAGGGTGATTTGGTCTCCCTCTATCTCCCTTTCTCCCTCCCTCTGTCAGCCTCCTCCCTCTGTCCGTCCCCCTTTCTCCCTCCCTCTATTAGCCTCCTCCCTCTGTTCGTCTCCCTTTCTCCCTCCCTCTGTCAGCCTCCTCCCTCTGTTCGTCTCCCTTTCTCCCTCCCTCTGTCAGCCTCCTCCCTCTGTCCGTCTCCCTTTCTCCCTCCCTCTGTCAGCCTCCTCCCTCTGTCCATCTCCCTTTCTCCCTACCTCTGTCAGCCTCCTCCCTCTGTCCGTCTCCCTCTGTCTCCCCTTCTCCCTCCCTCTGTCAGCCTCCTCCCTCCCTCTGTCTGTCTCCCTGTGTCCACCTCTGTCTGTGTCCCTCTCTCTGCCCCTCTCCCTCCCTCTGTGTGTCACCCTCTGTCACCTCAGCCCAGCTTCCTGGGCACACACAGTTTGCAGGTCTTGCAAAGGCCATTGGCTTGTTCATGTGGGTTTGTTTCTTCTCTGCGGGCACCCATTGGGCGGAGTGTCTGAGTCTGCGCTGCTGCTGTGGCGGTGTGTGCTGACACTCTTTCAGTGTGCTGCGTCTTCATTGGCTGCTGTTATGTGCAAATTGTGCCTTCATACCCATGTCGTCCTGCAACGCGGCCACCATTAGCAGGCAAAACAGTACTGTGTGGGGACACACTGTTGGTATGGCTGTGCCCTAAGCCATATGGGCTGAGGGCATTGTTGTGTGCTTCAGAGTTGCTCTATGTTAGTTTTGAGGTCCACCCTCCCGGCATCGGGGACATCCTTTCTTGTGTTGGTGTTTTGTGTGGCCTGTGACTTGGCATGGCCTTGCTTGGGGCATGGGGCATGGAGGCGCTAGTGGCATGTGTGTGTTTTTGGAGTGTGGTTGTGTCCGGTGCTGGCTTTGGGGGGGTTGCGTGCATGATTGGTATTTGGGATGTATATGGCGTTCCCCCCATGTGAGGTGAGTTGTTTGTGTACTCACCAGGCTCTCGGACTCCTTCTAGTCCGTCACATGCCAACGGCTCCAGCATGGTCATCACCTTCTCCTCCCAGGGATGGCAGTGTACCGGTCTGCGGGATGGCCCTCCTCCAGTGATGTTGGCCTGGTTGTGCTCGTCCGTCATTTTGCGGCGGACCGTCCTCCGCAGATCGTACCACCTGGCTTGGCACTCATGCTTGGTCCTTCTGGTGGACCCAACAGCATTCACGGAATTGACTATCCTCTCCCACATGGCAGTTTTGTCTGATATGCTGGTCCGTCTGACCAATGTTCCAAAGAGCTGTGGCTCGACTCTGATGATTTCGTCGACAAGGGACTCCAGCTCGTCCTTTGTGAACTTTGGATTCTTGTTGGTGGGCATGGTGTGGGGTGTGGGTGTGGATGGTTGTGGGGGTGTGGGTGTGGATGGGTGTGGGTGTGGATGGTTGTGGGTGTGCAGGTGTGTGTGTGTGAATGTGATGAGGGTGTGTTTGTGATGGTGGTTGTGTGAAGGAGTGCAAGTGTAAGGTGTATTGATGGTTGAAGTATGGTGCAGTGCGTTGTCTCTGGGCTCTGGCAGCAGTGGATCTGTTGCAAAGGATCATGGTTTGTGTGTGTTGGGCCTTTTTATTGGTCCATTTGTGGGTGTGGCTGTGTTTGAACTTTGGGTGGGTGTGTTATAAGGAGTGGTAGTGGTTTGGGCCTCTGTTTATCTGTTTGTCAGTTGCAGGTCAGTGTATAGGATGTCTTTGGCCTTGTTGGATATGTTTTGTGGTGTTGTGTGCCTCGGATTGACTGTCCTTGTGTTTTTTTGGTTAGTTCTGGTTCAGTAGGAGTGTTTTTAGCCTCTGTACGGTGCGTACATGGGCCATGTTGTTGTACAGTGCTGTCCTTTGCTATGGCTTAGTACGACTCGTACATGCCCGATGTTGGGTGAGTGTGCTGGTGTGTGGGCCTGGGGTAGGGTGCGTACGAACACGGGCAGGGTGTTGGTCCGCACCGTCCATCGGTGGTGGTGTTTCGCACGGTACATACAAGGGGGGCTGGGTGTAGGGTCCGTACATACACGGGTGGGGGTACGGTCCGTACATACGCTGGTAGGGTGGGGGTACGCTCCGTACATACACTGGTGGGGTGGGGGTTCAGTCCGTACATACACTGGTGGGATGTTGGTACGCTCCATTCATACACGGGTGGGGGTTCGGTGCGTACATACACGGGTGGGGGTACGGTCCGTACATACACTGGTGGGGTGGGGGTACGGTCTATACATACACTGGTGGGGTGGGGGTTCGGTCCGTACATAAACTGGTGGGGTGTTGGTACGCTCCATTCATACACGGGTGGGGGTTCGGTGCGTACATACACTGGTGGGGTGTTGGTACGCTCCATTCATACACGGGTGGGGGTTCGGTGTGTACATACACGGGTGGGGTGTTGGTACGCTCCATTCATACACGGGTGGGGGTTCGTTTCGTACATACACGGTGGGGTGTTGGTACGCTCCATTCAAACACGGGTGGGGGTACGGTCCGTAGATACACGGGTGGGGTGAGAGTTCGGTCCGTACATACACGGGTGGGGTGGGGGTACAGTCCGTACATACACGGGTGGGGTGGGGGTACGGTCCGTACATACTCTGCTGGGGTGGGGGTACGGTCCGTACATACACTGGTGGGGTGGGGGTTCTGTCCGTACATACACTGGTGGGGTGTTGGTACGCTCCATTCATACACGGGTGGGGGTTCAGTGCGTACATACACGGGTGGGGTGTTGGTACGCTCCATTCATACACGGGTGGGGGTTCGGTCCGTACATACACGGGTGGGGTGTTGGTACGCTCCATTCATACACAGGTGGGTGTACGGTCCGTAGATACACGGGTGGGGTGGGGGTTTGGTCCGTACATACACGGGTGGGGTGGGGGTACGGTCCGTACATACACGGGTGGGGTGGGGGTACGGTCCGTACATACACTGGTGGGGTGGGGGTACGGTCCGTACATACACTGGTGGGGTGTTGGTACGCTCCACAGCACAGAACTAGTAATGCTGTTGGTACTGGACGAGCTAAGATGCATGGCTGACAGTAAAAAGCCAAGCGCACTGATATTATTAGATCTTTCAGCGGCGTTTGATACTGTCAGCCATGCACTGCTCTTGGACAGATTGGCTAGGTTTGGGATAGGAGGGCAAGCTCTTAAATGGCTCACAGCCTTCTTAACAAGAAGGACGCAGAAGATCCAGTTGGCAGACCAGGTGTCAGAGGTGGGCATGTTAGTCTGTGGGGTCCCGCAGGGGTCAGCGCTCTCGCCGCTCCTATTTAATCTCTATTTACAACCACTGATAGAGTCCCTGGCAAACATGAAGTGTAAAGTTTTCAATTATGCCGACGACACTCAGCTATTGCTGAGTATCGATAATACATCATCGGCACAATCAATGGCCCAAGACATCCTACGATTTACAGTGAATTGGATGTCATCCAATTTGCTGAAAATCAATCCGGACAAAACGGAAGTCCTTGTCATCTCAACCTCTGTTTCCCCCTGGAGCGACTTGTTCTGGCCACAAGAACTAGGACCTACTCCAAAACCGTGCCCCAATGTCAAGAGTCTTGGGATGAAAATTGATCAGGAACTCTCAATGGCCAACCAAGTATCCGCTGTAGTTGGCTCCTGTACCAATCTGATCAGGCAACTACGTAAACTCGCCCCCTTGCTCTCGAGGAATATGCTGCGAACCATTGTTTCAGCCACAATAGTGTCTAGAATAGACTATGGCAATGCGCTGTATCTCGGCCTTCCAAAGAACTCCATCAACCGTCTTCAGATTATTCTAAACGACGCAGCACGTCTGATTTTTGGAGTGCCGAGGAGGACCCATGCTTCCCCCCTGCTCCACCGGCTACATTGGCTGCCCGTGGTGCAGAGAGTGGAGTTTAAAAGTATGTGTATCTGCCACAAAGCAATCCACGGACAGGCGCCAGCTTATATAAAAGAAAGGCTCGAAATACACGAACCTAAACGCGCCTTGCGATCGTCCGGATCTTTTTTACTGTCTCGACCACGCCTCAAGTTAACAACTAAAGGAGGCAGATCCTTCTCAGTGCAGGCTCCTATCATTTGGAATAAGCTACCGGAGGTGCTTCGTAGAGAGCCCAACCTTCTCCACTTTCGGAAGTCCTTGAAGACCTTACTCTTTAAAGACGCATTCCCGTTTCAATAGTCGGTTGCTAGACCTGATACCCATATATTCTCATTCCATCTTTGTTCTGTACTTGGTCAGTAGCGCTTTGAGACCTGTCGGTGAGTTGGCGCGATACAAAACCCAGTTACAATTACAATTACAATTCATACACGGGTGGGGGTACGGTCCGTACATACACTGGTGGGGTGGGGGTACGCTCCATTCATACACGGGTGGGGGTTCGATCCGTACATACACGGGTGGGGTGGGGGTATGGTCCGTACATACACGGGTGGGGTGAGGGGTACGGTCCGTATATATTTTATTTATTTATTTATTTATTTATTTAAGCTTGTACCGCGCACAGCTACCCACAATGGGTTTCCCGGCGCCAGGGATAGACTGTAGAAGAAAAGAGAATGTCACCTTGACTTAAGGCCTCTGCCGACTATTGGTCACGCTTAGTAAAGAGCAGGGTCTTCAAAGCCTTACGGAAGCGGAGTAAGTTGGTCTCAGATTTTAATGCCAATGGGAGGGAGTTCCAGTATTTAGGACCAAGAGTGGAAAAGGAGCGGCCTCCCATTTTTGCCAGCTTCCATCTTGGTACTGTGAAATTGCCAATGTCCGATGACCTTAATGAGCGCAGGGGTCTATAGGGTTTTACCAGCCCCTGAACATATACTGGGGCGCTACCCTGCTTAGCCTTGAACATATAGCAGAGTGCCTTGAATTTAACGCGTTCTGGGATGCTCAACCAATGGAGGTCACGCAAAGCGGCAGTGGCTGAGGTGCGTCTGGGGACATTCTTTAGCAGGCGCGCGGCCGCATTTTGCACCACCTGCAGCACATGTATAGTAGCTTTATCTGCGCCCAAATAGAGAATGTTGCCATAGTCCAGGCGTGATGTTACAAGTGCCTGGACTACAGTTCTGCGAGAGGAGAGGGGGAGCATCCACAAAATCTTGTGAAGCCATCGCAAGGTTGAAAAGCAGATGGCTGAGACCTTAGTAGCCTGTTGTCTCATAGTTAGCCTGTCGTCAGTAATGACGCCCAGGTTGCGAACTGCCGTAGATGGTGTAGGCGCATTTCCCAGTTCAATGGGCCAATGGCGAGGACCCCAAAGATGTTTGTTCTGTCCCAGAATGACCACCTCGGTCTTCTCCCCATTCAGCTTGAGACAATTTCTCCGCATCCAGTCGGCCACAAGAGTGAGGCCCGACTTGAGTGCGGAGATGTTGTTTACGTCTCTCCCTGACAAGGAGAAGACAATCTGGGTGTCATCTGCGTAGGAAAACAGGGTTAGCCCAGCTTGTTCGACTATGGTTGCCAAGGGTTTAACATAAATATTAAATAATAAAGGGCTAAGAATTGAGCCCTGGGGGACGCCACGGGTGGAAGGACAAATGGCGGAGGCAGCTTTAGAAGAAAACACTTGGAAGCTTCGGTCACTAAGGAAAGACGCCAGCCAGGCCAAGGCCTGGCCTGCCACACCTAGAGATTTCAGAGAGTCAATGAGGATGGAATGTGACACGGTGTCGAAAGCTGCGCTCAAATCCAACAGGATGAGCGCCATGGTGTTTCCCTGATCGACACCGTGCCTAAGACTCTCTGTCACCCCCAGGAGGGCTGTCTCGGTTGAGTGCCTAGGCCGAAAGCCCGACTGAGAAGGATGGAGAAATCCAGTGTTTTCAACCAGTTTGGAGAGCTGAGAATTTATATGTCTCTCCAATATCTTTGAGAAAATTGGCAACAAAGATATAGGGCGAAAGTTAGCAGGATTTGAAGGATCTGCACCCTGTTTTTTTAATAACGGTACAACCATGGCGTGTTTCCAAGGTTGTGGGACATGGGCCTCGCTCAGAGAAGCGTTGAGTAATTTAATGATGGGGGGATGAGTGAGGGGGTCTAATTGTTTTAATATTTTGGCCGGGAGAGCGTCCTGTGGGGAGCCCGATCTCACACTATTTAAACAGGAGAGGAAAGAAATGGCGTCTAAGGGCTGCCAAGTAGTGACTACTGCATCAGTGTCATTGTTTTCCAATTTTTGGACTATGTCAAGGGCAGTGTACATAGTACCTGGAGGTGTAGTGAAATTTTCATAGATAAGATCAACTTTATCTATGAAGTAATCCGCTAAGGACTGACACTGAATGCCATCAAGTGCCGGGGGAGGAGGGATCGAGTTAGCACCAGTCAATTTTTTGACAACAGAGAATAGCACCTTTGGGCAGTTTTGTGCATCAGTCACAGTTTTCCTTATGTAGTCTGCTTTAGCAGTTTTACAACTGTAGTGGTATTTTTTTAAGGCTTCTTTATATGTGGCTTTACGTGAAGGAGAATAGCCTTGTCTCCATTTACGCTCCAAGGTCTTACAATGTGAGCGGAGGCTTTTAAGTTGTTCCGAATACCATGGAGCAGGGGGGTGGTGTGAAAATGCGGGCTTTGATGTCATTGGAAGCGCTGTATTGACTGCAGTGGTTAGCCAGAGTTCAGTGGCGCAATTGAGAGCGGCAGTTGGTAGTTCAACACATAGAAGTGTTTTGATCAGTAGTTTATTGAGTTCTGGCAAGTTAATCTTCCCCCAATTCCGAACTGGCCGCGTAGTTTCCACCTCAGGTCTTATTACTGTATCAGCCATGTCATAAGAGAAGGGGACAGCTAAGTGGTCGGACCAGGTGATTTGTAGGGCTTCACGAGAACAATCTAGGGACAGGTTAGATAGGATCGGGTCCAGTAAGTGACCGGCACAATGAGTGGGACCTGTGTTTAGAAGTTGAAGGTTAAAAGCTTCCAGAATAGGGAGAAGCTGATTCCTATTAGGGCACTCATGGTCGTCAAAATGTATGTTTAGGTCCCCTAAGATTGTGAAATTAGGCGCTTTAAGCAGTACTGGGGCTAGGAAGTCCGGTAACGATGTTATCCAAGGGCTCGCTGTCCCAGGGGGACGGTATGCCAGTAGCCCTGACAGCGTAAATTGGTGGAGTGGGGGTACAGTCCGTACATACACTGGTGGGGTGTTGGTACGCTCCATTCATACACGGGTGGGGGTTCGGTCCGTACATACACGGGTGGGGTGGGGGTACAGTCCGTACATACACTGGTGGGGGTACGCTCCGTACATACACTGGTGGGGTGGGGGTACGGTCCGTACATACACGGGTGGGGTGTTGGTATGCTCCATTCATACACGGGTGGGGGTACGGTCCGTAGATACACGGGTGGGGTGGGGGTACGGTCCGTACATACACGGGTGGGGGTATGGTCCATACATACACGGGTGGGGGTTCGGCGCGTACATCCGCGGCCGGGGGGCATTTTGCGCGTACATGTGGGGTCTGTGGTGGGGTGTTCGGCGCGTATGCGGGCACGTGTCTCCATGCTTGCTGTGGGAGTTCGGTCCGTACGGTGTTTTTTGCATACAGTTGTGAAATCGAAAGGACGGGGGTGATCGTACTAGCGCGGTCGGACTTCATTTTTCCGATTCGTACGGTAAATCGTCCGGGGATGTGTCGGACACAATTTCCGACCCGAGGACGTGTGGGGAAATGTTCCGGATGTGATTCGTATGGAGTTTTTCCCATGCGAATCGTACTTGGCAGTTTGTACGCTACTTGTACGATTCGAACGGTAAAAAGACCGGATACGAGTCGTACGGGGAAATGTTTTCCAGGATCCGAATTGGCACCTACATGTATATGTTTAATTAATGTTTTAATACATTATATATATTAATTATTAATTTTAAACATTAAATATATTTAATTATGTTTATTTTATTTATAAGTATTATTTGGTTTATCTTACATATTTTTTTAAACTAAAGAAAAAACGATATTAGTTAATAACGATATTTTTGACATCGATATTTTATTTTCGATATTTTTGTACTTACAATGTTGTTGATAGGATGTCGATATTCTTGACATCGATATTTTTGTTCCGATATTTTTGTAGGTCGATTTTTTGACCTTCGATATTTATCCAGTGATCCGGCCTGAGGACCACAATAAGCTGACAGTACCTCTACAGCACCGACAAGCATATTACTAGTTTCCTCACATCCAACGTTTTCACGGCGGTGAGCCCCCCCATATAAAGGGTGGCGGTGAGGCAACTTGGTGGGTGTTACAGAGCCCTCAGTTCCCCCAGGGCCATGGGATGCATGCATGGGGGCACTTTCTGCATGCACTTTCCTGCAAATTCAATTTGACATTGTTTGCTTCGTGCTATATCTACCAGGGGATTAGTTTAGGTTTAAATTACTGAAACCTTAGCTTGAACCAAAAATGTTTGTGACTTTATTACTTTGCTGACTCATTACAAACTCAAAAGTAATAATTCATTGTCTTACAGGTACTCTATATGGTTCTTATTTACACTAAATTCTCTCACCCTGCTATGCAACTGTTGGATTTTCAGAGTTGTCAGCAATCTCAGAGTTTGTGAAAGTTTATTATAGGCTGTCCTAAATCCTGCCTACACACACCAGCACATAGCAATTTTAAACTCTTCTGCAAAACAACAAGGAAGAGCTCCAAAACTTTATGCAAGCGCACATTACAAGTTCTTCAAAGTTCAGGGTTTACACCTAGAATGAAGTATTAGTCCGGGAGCAGAGAGAATATTGGTTGTATCTTGTCTGAAAAGGTTACATTGTATTCATTTGATGACTGTGTCTTTCATTACAGAACAAATGTAACTAAAATGTCGCATAATGTCAGAACAGGACTAGTGAAAGATCTTTGAGCTTTAAGGGCCCAATGCATAGGTTCATAGGTGGTAGTCTGTCAGTCAGGGTGGTGGAAGAAATTACATACGCCACTATGATGAACTACAGCACACCAGATTTAGAGTTAACCTCCAGCCCAGCAATGACCTCTTCTCTGTACCTTTAGAGGAACAGCTGTCACAGTGGGTCCTAGGAAAGTACAAAAAGCATTGTGAACAGCGGACATTGTTTATGACAGCCACCCACCAAACTCCAAAAAGATATAGGGGCTCATGAGAATGTTGGGCGTTATCACTTCCGCCTGACACTGACTCAGTTATGGGACTGACACCCAGTCGTCGACCCGACCGCCCCATTAGGATGCGACCAAACACTGTTCTGTCTCATTCCTATATTTTACTATGGGAGCATGCATTTTGTGGGTAAACCAGCTGTAATGCATGCTCCCGTAGTAATATGGAAGGTGTAGTTCATCCCTGCACCCCTGGTAGGCACCTCAAGAGATCCTCGCAGCCTCAAACGGGAGGCCGTGCACCAAAATGGGCCCTGCTGGGGCCCCCGAACACGCTTTACAACATGGTTTCCATCTCCGACAGACCGGCATGGAAACCATGTCAGAAACCATGATCATAATCTCAAGGGGGAAAAGAGCCAACCTTGAGATTGCATGCCGCATTCCGACTGGCAGACGGGCTCTCCAACCCAGTCGGAAGCCAGCCGGAACGACCGGTCTGATTCCATTCCGACCACCTCCATCAAAATGAGGCGGTTGGAAAGGAATCCGAGTGGCCCATTATGATGTGGCTCGCCATTCGAGCCGTATCGTAATAGGAACCTTAGTGTCATGGCTATGGTGTTGTCGATCCTCAGCCCATATGCTAGTAAATAAAGTGACACAGGTTACATCATGGAACTTGCCCCAGACTTGTGCACCCAGCCCCTGTTATTGGCAGTGTCACCTACCTGGTGATGCATGTGATGGATTGGTGTCAATAAAACCGCTAAGGAACGGTACTTAAGTTCTGTGTTCATCCCTGCACCCCTGGTAGGCACCTCAAGAGATCCTCGCAGTCTCAAATGGGAGGCCGTGCACCAAAGGGGGCCCTGCTGGGGCCCCAGAACACACTTTACAACATGGTTTCCATCTCCGACAGACCGGCATGGAACCCATGTCAGAAACCATGATCATAATCACAAGGGGGAAAAGAGCCAACCTTGAGATTGCATGCCGCATTCCGACTGGCAGACGGGATCTCCAAGCCAGTCGGAAGCCAGCCGGAATGACCGGTCTGATCCATTCCGACCACCTCCATCAAAATGAGGCGGTTGGAAAGGAATCCAAGTGGCCCATTATGATGTGGCTCGCCATTCGAGCCGTATCGTAATAGGAACCTTAGTGTCATGGCTATGGTGTTGTCGACCCTCAGCCC
The DNA here is from genome assembly GCF_964204655.1 of Triturus cristatus. Lineage (NCBI taxonomy): Eukaryota > Metazoa > Chordata > Amphibia > Caudata > Salamandridae > Triturus > Triturus cristatus. The sequence goes on along the minus strand of NC_140579.1, from coordinate 965,209,553 downwards.
ATATGCTAGTAAATAAAGTGACACAGGTTACATCTTGGAACTTGCCCCAGACTTGTGCACCCAGCCCCTGTTATTGTCAGTGTCACCTACCTGGTGATGCTTGTGATGGATTGGTGTCAATAAAACCGCTAAGGAACGGTACTTAAGTTCTGTGTTCATCCCTGCACCCCTGGTAGGCACCTCAAGAGATCCTTGCAGCCTCAAATGGGAGGCTGTGCACCAAAGGGGGCCCTGCTGGGGCCCCCGAACACACTTTACAACATGGTTTCCATCTCCAACAGACCGGCATGGAACCCATGTCAGAAACCATGATCATAACCACAAGGGGGAAAAGAGCCAACCTTGAGATTGCATGCCCCATTCCGACTGGCAGACGGGCTCTCAAAGCCAGTCGGAAGCCAGCCGGAATGACCGGTCTGATTCCATTCCGACCACCTCCATCAAAATGAGGCGGTTGGAAAGGAATCCAAGTGGCCCATTATGATGTGGCTCGCCATTCGAGCCGTATCGTAATAGGAACCTTAGTGTCATGGCTATGGTGTTGTCGACCCTCAGCCCATATGCTAGTAAATAAAGTGAGACAGGTTACATCATGGAACTTGCCCCAGACTTGTGCACCCAGCCCCTGTTATTGGCAGTGTCACCTACCTGGTGATGCATGTGATGGATTGGTGTCAATAAAACCGCTAAGGAACGGTACTTAAGTTCTGTGTTCATCCCTGCACCCCTGGTAGGCACCTCAAGAGATCCTCGCAGCCTCAAATGGGAGGCCGTGCACCAAAGGGGGCCCTGCTGGGGCCCCCGAACACACTTTACAACATGGTTTCCATCTCCAACACACCGGCATGGAACCCATGTCAGAAACCATGATCATAACCACAAGGGGGAAAAGTGCCAACCTTGAGATTGCATGCCCCATTCCGACTGGCAGACGGGCTCTCAAAGCCAGTCGGAAACCAGCCGGAATGACCGGTCTGATTCCATTCCGACCACCTCCATCAAAATGAGGCGGTTGGAAAGGAATCCAAGTGGCCCATTATGATGTGGCTCGCCATTCGAGCCGTATCGTAATAGGAACCTTAGTGTCATGGCTATGGTGTTGTCGACCCTCAGCCCATATGCTAGTAAATAAAGTGAGACAGGTTACATTATGGAACTTGCCCCAGACTTGTGCACCCAGCCCCTGTTATTGGCAGTGTCACCTACCTGGTGATGCATGTGATGGATTGGTGTCAATAAAACCGCTAAGGAACGGTACCTAAGTTCTGTGTTCATCCCTGCACCCCTGGTAGGCACCTCAAGAGATCCTCGCAGCCTCAAATGGGAGGCCGTGCACCAAAGGGGGCCCTGCTGGGGTCCCCGAACACACTTTACAACATGGTTTCCATCTCCGACAGACCGGCATGGAACCCATGTCAGAAACCATGATCATAATCACAAGGGGGAAAAGAGCCAACCTTGAGATTGCATGCTGCATTCCGACTGGCAGACGGGATCTCCAAGCCAGTCAGAAGCCAGCCGGAATGACCGGTCTGATTCCATTCCGACCACCTCCATCAAAATGAGGCGGTTGGAAAGGAATCCAAGTGGCCCATTATGATGTGGCTCGCCATTCGAGCCGTATCGTAATAGGAACCTTAGTGTCATGGCTATGGTGTTGTCGACCCTCAGCCCATATGCTAGTAAATAAAGTGAGACAGGTTACATCATGGAACTTGCCCCAGACTTGTGCACCCAGCCCCTGTTATTGGCAGTGTCACCTACCTGGTGATGCATTTGATGGATTGGTGTCAATAAAACCGCTAAGGAACGGTACTTAAGTTCTGTGTTCATCCCTGCACCCCTGGTAGGCACCTCAAGAGATCCTCGCAGCCTCAAATGGGAGGCCGTGCACCAAAGGGGGCCCTGCTGGGGCCCTCGAACACACTTTACAACATGGTTTCCATCTCCGACAGACCGCATGGAACCCATGTCAGAAACCATGATCATAATCACAAGGGGGAAAAGAGCCAACCTTGAGATTGCATGCTGCATTCCGAATGGCAGACGGGCTCTCCAAGCCAGTCGGAAGCCAGCCGGAATGACCGGTCTGATTCAATTCCGACCACCTCCATCAAAATGAGGCGGTTGGAAAGGAATCCAAGTGGCCCATTATGATGTGGCTCGCCATTCGAGCCGTATCGTAATAGGAACCTTAGTGTCATGGCTATGGTGTCGTCGACCCTCAGCCCATATGCTAGTAAATAAAGTGACACAGGTTACATCATGGAACTTTCCCCAGACTTGTGTACCCAGCCCCTGTTATTGGCAGTGTCACCTACCTGGTGATGCATGTGTTGGATTGGTGTCAATAAAACCGCTAAGGAACGGTACTTAAGTTCTGTGTTCATTCCTGCACCCCTGGTAGGCACCTCAAGAGATCCTCGCAGCCTCAAATGGGAGGCCGTGCACCAAAGGGGGCCCTGCTGGGGCCCTCGAACACACTTTACAACATGGTTTCCATCTCCGACAGACCGGCATGGAACCCATGTCAGAAACCATGATCATAATCACAAGGGGGAAAAGAGCCAACCTTGAGATTGCATGCCGCATTCCGAATGGCAGACGGGCTCTCCAAGCCAGTCGGAAGCCAGCCGGAATGACCGGTCTGATTCCATTCCGACCACCTCCATCAAAATGAGGCGGTTGGAAAGGAATCCAAGTGGCCCATTATGATGTGGCTCGCCATTCGAGCCGTATCGTAATAGGAACCTTAGTGTCATGGCTATGGTGTCGTCGACCCTCAGCCCATATGCTAGTAAATGAAGTGACACAGGTTACATCATGGAACTTGCCCCAGACTTGTGCACCCAACCCCTGTTATTGGCAGTGTCACCTACCTGGTGATGCATGTGATGGATTGGTGTCAATAAAACCGCTAAGGAACGGTACTTAAGTTCTGTGTTCATCCCTGCACCCCTGGTAGGCACCTCAAGAGATCCTCGCAGCCTCAAATGGGAGGCCGTGCACCAAAGGGGGCCCTGCTGGGGCCCCCGAACACACTTTACAACATGGTTTCCATCTCCGACAGACCGGCATGGAACCCATGTCAGAAACCATGATCATAATCACAAGAGGGAAAAGAGCCAACCTTGAGATTGCAGGCCGCATTCCGACTGGCAGACGGGCTCTCCAAGCCAGTCGGAAGCCAGCCGGAATGACCGGTCTGATTCCATTCCGACCACCTCCATCAAAATGAGGCGGTTGGAAAGGAATCCAAGTGGCCCATTATGATGTGGCTCGCCATTCGAGCCGTATCGTAATGGGCCCCTTAGTGTCATGGCTATGGTGTTGTCGAGAGACTGCCGTAATCGGGAGAGGAGCACGGAAAAGACTACCACTCTAGGAGCAGCGCCCTCGAGTCCGGTACTCCAGCAAGGGAAGCGGAGGCTGAGGCTCCCCTCCCCACGGCCCAGGAGGGTCATGGGTTCAGGCAAGTGCCGGGTTCTTTTTGGTTTCTGGGTTGGTGGGAGGGAATACGGGACACGACACACTAAGACACAATACTGCCTTCCCTCCCTTAGACACCTCACAGCTAGGACCCGGTGGCGGAAGCACAAATCCCTGTTGACCCTTCTGTCCGAGGGAGAGAGCCCTAATACTCTTGTTTATTCTTTCTTTGCTTCCCTGATTGAGGAGACGGACACCCAGAACCCAGAAGCTGACCAGACCCGGAGCGACTCCACAGCAAAGGACCCAGAGTACAGAGAGAGAGATCTACTGACCGAGAAACTTTCACAAGAGACATTTAAGGAAAGAACCCCACTTGTTGTCTGGCCGCAGGGCTTTTTTTTGTATGTTGTGTCTGCAATCCGAAAACGCCGAGCTCACCCTGGGACCACGGAATAACAATACCAAGTATCAATACCAAGATCCAAAACCTTCCCCCCCGCCTCTCTTTTTGGATTAAAAATAAAAGGCTCCAAAAGTCCCCGAAACCTATGTCTCCCGTGGATTGTTTTTCCTCCCTTTACCTCAGAAAGGGAACTATAGATCACCCAGGAGCCAGGGGCACGATTACATTCACGTTTTCTAGGGAGACAATCAGGACCCAAAAGGGTTCCGTCACTATTAACTCACAAGATACTACAGTCTGTTTAAGTACATTTTGCCAGAATGTAATCATTATAAAACTGCTACATTTATGTAAAATCCAATTTATAATTAAACGTTTTGACCCTCCGAGGATGATCTGAGTTTTGTTTTGTCCTTCTTGTGTCATTTCCCCTTGTTACTCTCTCTCTATTTTATCAAAAGGGCCCTCAGCTTGCCGCTTTTTGACCAGGGTCCTAGCATCTATTTTTTAAATTCTTAATTACTTTCCTGATGTGAAAGTGAATGTCTTTGTAAATTTGTGGCCTATTAACTTATGCCAATCCATTTTGTTTACATGTGTTTATTGGGTTCTTCAACTTACATAGAAACATAACATACATCAATGCAGTGTGTAAATGCACAGCACGGACAATAAGCATACCTACTGCTAGAGGTAATTCTGTAATGTAGTATCTACAGTGGTTCACAATAGCATTTTAACAGGCGTTTGTTAATTAAGCACAGACCTTCACTATGATATGGGCACAACGTTCCTAAAGAGACATAGACAGACAAATGAAATACACTTATCGTGCGTTCCTCCCCACCCGCAGGGCCCCCCAGCTGAATGTAAAGTTCATGTACCCAAACCCAAAGCACACAGGTTCAGATCGAGTGTTCCCTCAGATAATCCACCAGGGGCTCCCAGATGTCTCTTGGGCGAGACAAGGCTGGCAGGAGTTCCGCATAGTTCATTAACTGATCCTTACAATAAATAAGGTCTGCTTGCCATTCCATTAATTTGGGGATCCGCCCTCTGCCCCATCTGCACGACACCCTCCGTTTGGCCAGCAACAGATTCATTGCTACAAATTTTCTGTATGATGTTTGTACTTCAGCTTTGTAGCCCAGAAGTGCTAGTAGGGGGGACACGGCAAGAGGGGTGTCTATTGTTTGGGACAGAGCAGCAATCACCTCATGCGAATACCCATGAACTTCGCAACACTGCCATGCAAGGTGTAAGAAGCCGGCCCCCGCATTACGACATCTCTCACATAGGTCGTCAGTTCTCAATTTGTATTTGTAGAGCCACGTGGGTGTATAGAAAGTTTGATGCAAGTATTTGAAGTGTATGATTCGTACGCAACTGCTTGCTGTAATAGCTTACGTCTGTGTGCAGCAATATATCCACCGTCCGTCCATCAAGGACAGCTCCAGCTCATGATCCCATGCCTCCCTGACCCAGTGTTTTGGCTGTGTCCTCTCGAGCAGTGCGGCCCGGTATATGCAGGAAATCGCGTGCTCCGGTACAGCCACTTTGAATAGGGTGTGTAGTGTTTATAGAGTTGGGGGTTCCTGAGGGAATCCCAGGACATTGGCCCTAAGTTTGTGTTTCAGTGTTATGCAAAGAAATATCTCCAATGGAGTGACATTATCTCCTGTCATTAACTCCTGCCTTACCCCGAACGCACCCCCCGGTAAAGGTCGCCCCAGCAGTTTAGGTCTCTCCTAGGGAGCATCTTGTGGCATACAGCCCACTATTTTAGCTAGGCGATCCCAGGCTTGGTTAGTGCAGGTTACTGTGTGATAGGCTACTCGAGGGACGCGTGTTCCCAAAAAGTAGGTCGTGGGCATAGGAGCCATATATCCCTGCTCGATGGCCACGTGTGGCATAAAGGGTGGCGGATGGAGCCAATATATTGTGTAGTGGGCTTGAGCAGCCAGAAAATATAGCTCCATATCTGGGGCCTCAAAACCCCCATTGAGGCATGGTTGCGTCATGGTCCGTCCGCCATCCCACTCGGGGTTGTTTCTCGTCCCATGCTAGTCTTATGAGTATTGATCGGAGGGTGTCAAAGAAGAGGCGTCCCGGGTTAAAGGGTATATTATTGAATATATACAATAATTTAGGTAATAGGACCATTTTCATCAAGGCCAATCTGCCAGCCAATGAGAATGGCATCGTGATCCATCGAGACACCCAGTTAGTGATGGTTTCAAGCACAGTTTGCGCGAAGCGTTTCTTATTTATTTCTTGTTATTATCACGCCTAGATATTTTATTTCCATTTCGCACCATTTCAATGGGAACTGAACAGTGCTGGGCGTGAGCGGGAAAAATCTGCGATTTACTCCAGTTGATCCCTATCCCGAAGAGGAAACTAAATCTGATGAACGCTCTTAGGATCGGTTTGAGGCTAATCAATGGGTCCCGTAAATAAAGGGTGACATCGTCGGCATATAATGATATTAGTATCTGACGTGAGGAGTATGGTATAGCATGCTCTCTATGATGTTGCCGTACCTTGGTCGCGAGGGGTTCTATGGCGAGAGCAAAAAGCAAATGGGACAGAGTGTAGCCCTGGCGTGTGCCTCGCATAATGGGGGTTGGTTTGGAGTATAGACCGTTAATCTGTATAATGGCCTTAGGCCAGCCATACAGCAGCTTTAGCCATGCCAGGAATGGCAGGGGAAGGCCCATTCTACCCAATATTATGAACATGTGTGAGAAAGTGCCATCTTTCTTGCATGGTATGCCCCCACTTTTTGCTAAATTGCTGAATGAACTTTGATTGAGTGTACCCTGGGTTCCTGCCAATCAGGTGCCTAGGGCCTATGTTCCTTCCTTAAACCACACAAACTCCAAATTGGCAAATCCTAGCCACATGTCAGCCCCTAGTAAATGGTACCCTAGGTACCCAGGGTCTTGTGGCCAGGGAAGGCCTCTAAGGGCTGCAGCACTCATTGTGCCACCCTCAGAGGCCCTGTACCCTTACACACACACACTGCCCTTGCAGGCTGAGTGTCTGGGTGCAGGACAAAACAAAGAGTCGACATGGCACACATCACTGTGTACCATGCCCATCACCTACACTGCCAAGGCATATGTCAGCCACCCCTCTAGCTGGGTGCATTACGTCTATGGTGTGGGCACAGGAGCAGGAGCCCTGTGCCCCTACAGTACCCGGGTCCATTCCTGGGCGCTGTAAGTGCAGTGCTGTCATTTAAGAGTACATGGTGCTGAGAGCTCGTCAAACACGAGCTCCACAGCACCATAATGGCAACACTGAAGCCTGGGAAGTTTGGTATCAAACTTCTCAGCACATTGAACCCACACTGATGCCAGTATGGGATTTAATGTACTAAGCACCCCAGAGGGCATCTTAGAGATATCCCCTTACAGCTAACTTACAATCCACGTCTGCTCTGAGGCTGCCCAGGCTGCCACACAGCAGACACGTTGCTGGACCCCTGGGTGGGAGAGCTCCTGCTCTCCCGGGCCTGCAACAATGCACATCCTGGGTGAGGTGAGAAATCTCCTCCCCCAGGACGAGCAAAGGGAAGCTTCAAAGGCATGCCGCCATTTGGAGTTTCCCCAGGCCACTGCAACCCCCCACTCTGGCGGGAAGCTTGGCCGGAAACCCCATACAAGGACAGGGGATGTGCCAGCCTGCCCACCAAACCCCTCAGGTGGGGGAGGCGAGGTGAAGCACATCTCCGGGCTCTCGCCATCTTGAAGATGGGAGGCCCCACCCTATCAGGATTAGGCTACTGCCCCCCTCCCACAGGAGAGAGGCAGGATAGGGGGTGTAACCACCCCAGGACAAGGACCCATTGGTCCCTGGCCTTCACCTACCTGTAACGCCCCTAAATCTAGTATTTAGGGGCACCCTGAACCTTCCTTCCTCAGATTCCAGATAGAAAACTACAAGAAGAGCAAGAAGAACAAGGACCTGCCCTGCAGCTGCTAAAAAGAGAAGAAGACACCAACTGCTTTGGCCCCAGCCCTACCGGCCTGTCGACTCTCGAACCTGCACCAGCGCGACATCTCTCGTGGCCAGCAACCTCACCAACCCCGGAGGACCTGGCTACCTTTTGGCTCTAAGCCCCTGGGACTCCCATGAGTAGAGGCTCTGCTCAAGAAACCTATTCTCAACCCCTGGCAGCAGCCCGGAACCGCGGACCCAACACACTCTGCACCAGCCAAGCCTGGCCAGTGCCGGAGTGGACAAAGACCCTGAACACGACCCCACGGCGACTGTGACCCCGAGTCCAGCACCCAAGGACCCCCCTCGACATTCCGGAAGAAGCCTGCAGCCTCAGAACAGAGTGCCACCCCAACCGCGATCAACTAGAGGGTAAGATTTTCGACATCAAAAGGCACCCCTGCACCCGGCGCCCTGCGGCCCCCTGTGCCCAATCCCGGGGTACCCACCTAACCTACAACTACCCAACTTACCTCTCGAAGTGGTGGTGGCACCTGAAGCATCCTCGTCCCCGAGCTTGCAGCCTTTTTCCAAACCGGAACATTCTCATTGATTTCCATTGAGCGCCCGAGGGCTCAAAAGCACCCTGCACCCAGCCGCCCGAGTGGCCCTGGCAGTGCACTCTCTACACTAACCTACTTCCCCACTTGCCCTGAGTAAGTGACCAGGAGCCCAGCTCCCACAGCCGCGTGCCTTGCCAGACAGCAGCCACCAACCAAGGCCCCCCTATCCCTCATAGGGTAACATTGGGCCTAACTCTCTCTGCACCCGGCCGTCCTGAAACCGCTGAGGGTGAACCAACTGTACCTACCTGACACTGGGGGACCCCTGAGTCTATGCCCGGGATTTCAACTCTGCCAGTCGAGTACTTACCCTTAAACCGCTAACTTCATTTTCCTCATAGGGTAACATTGACTGGCTTTTTCTTCAAAAATCTTCTAAGTGTGAACTTTTCAAAACTGCAAATATTCACCAAAAATCAGCCAAGTGACAAAAACGAATTTACTCACCTGCTCCTAGGTGAGCTCCCAGTGCTGGATCTTGGTGCCCAGCCCTGACTCTGAAAAGTGTCCACAACTATACTTACCTCTAACTCATTTTTCTCCCATAGGAAACCATTGTCTGCTTTTCTGTGAAATTTCTTCTAAGTGTCTATTTTTGCAAATTTGAAATATTCTTTTAAAATCGTACCATTTCTGCAAACGAAATTACTTACCTGTTTTTGATAAGGACCCCAGTCCTGGGTCTAGGTACCCAGTCCTGGATTACTAAAGTAACGATAAAGTACTCTACCTGCAATTTGAATTTCTTGCCATAGAGATCCATTGAATGTTTTCCTTGAAATATTTTCTAAGTGCTAACTTTTGAAATAGCTAAATATTATTTAAAAATCATTACAGTTATTAAGTCGACTTTCATCACTTGATTCTGAATACTGACCCAGGGCTGGATCTAGGAGCCAGACCTGGAATTCCAAAAGTAATCTGAAAAGTAATTTATGACAAATAACCTGAATTTACCATTGAGCTCAATGCATTGTTATGTTTAGGAAATAGGATTGTTTATTGCAACCAACTGTGACTGTTTACAAAAATTTATTGCTCAAGGCAAAAGTATTTATATTCAACCTCTCATTCTGAGAAAGTATATTTTTATCCCCTTTGTGGTTCTAAAAATAAAACAAGCATATATTTTATATATATAAACCATTGGCCTAGAGTTCAGTTATTGAGTGTGTGAAACCATTTGCTGACTGAGTGTGTACAATAAATGCTTTGCACTGTCCTCTGGTACTGCCTTACTGCTCGACCAAGCTACCACTTTTGAGAGTAAGGTCATACCTAACTTTGACCTCTATCAGCCTCTGGGGGACTGTGGACTCTGTACACCCTGTACCTATTAGGGAACAGTATATACAGAGCCACTTTCTCACAACATGTAATCCCATTTCAGGGAATCAAAGGCTTTAATGGCATCTAAGCAGATATCTGCTGCGCTGATCTCCGGGTCAATGTCGTGCAGTAATGCGAATGTTGTGCGCAGCTTATGGGAGGTGGCCCTGCCAGGTATGAAACCTGCCTGGTCTGGGAGGACCAGGCCCTCCATCAGCAATGTCAACCTATTTGTGACGACTTTAGCTAGGATCTTGATGTCACAGTTGATGAGTGACAGGGGTCTGTAGGCCTCAAAGCTGCTGGCTTTTCTGCCTGGTTTGAGCAGGGATGTGATCATGGCTTGCCGCAATGTCATGGGAAGAGTCCCAATCTCTCTGGCCTCCTTGAAGACCTGCTTAAGGAAGGGGGCTAGCTTGTCTATGTAACATTTATAAAAGTCCACCGGGAGCCCATCGGGTCCCGGGGCCTTGACGGAATGCAGGCCCATTATTGCAGCCCGGATTTCGTCCTCCGCTATATATCGGCAGACAGAAACTCTCTGCGAGAGTCGTTGGTCCACCCAAGAGCAGTTTTCTCTAAGTAGGACGCTATGTCTGGAGGTACTTTTCTATGCGTGCGAGTTTTGCATAGTCGGCAGTCAAATTATTAGGGATCTCCTGCGATTCGATATGCGTAGTGCCTTCCTCCTCTATTATTTACAAAATCTGATTAGCGAATCTAGGGGGTCTGGTTGCCTCGGACAGAGTCCTGCCGGGATGCCTGCCTTCACCGAATGATATGGCCACATGATATTTAGATTGGAATTTAGATTCATGTTCCGCCTCATTGGAATATTCAATTAGTAGATCTTTAAGCTGAACCTTTTTCTTTGGGCTAGGGGCGGAAGTTATGAGCTCCTCTGTTTTTTGAAGTCTCTTTATAGTCTATTTAGTGTTCCCCTGATGGAACGTAGGATCCCTCTGCTTTTGGCTATACATAGCCCCTGATTGGTGACTTGAAGCTTTCCCATACACATGCAAGTGTTGAGACACTGTTTTTATTGTGAGGGAAGAATTGAAGAATTTCCTGATGTATTTCTTCACAGAAGGCTCTATCTAGCAAGGTTGTGGGCTGGAGTCGCCAGGAACGATATGGAGATTCATTGTCCGGCGGCTTTAGTCTCATGAGCAGGGGGGAATGGTCTAGGGAGGTTTGCGCCAAGTGCGTCACAGCCTGGATCCGAGTGTTAAGTCCCTTCGACAGCAACCATAGGTCTATTGAGGACCAGCTGGAATGCACACTAGACTAGAAGGTGCCCTCCCCTCATGATGGATGGAGGGACCTCCAGGGGTCAAATAGCTGGTGATCTGTCATGATGCCTGTGAGGTGTTTGGTTGCCTGCGGATGTGAGGATGAGGTGCCATGTGAGCAATCGGAAAGAGAGTCTAGAGCTAAGTTGAAATCAGCTCTCCATATAATGAAAGTGGAACCTATTGCTAATATGCGACCCCATACCTTGTCAAAGTAGCTGGCATCATCAATGTTGGGGGTGTAGCAACTAACAAAGATTACTGTGTGTCCCTCTAATCTGCCCCACTTCACGATGAATCTGCCCTGTGTATCTTGTAGTGTATCTATCTTGTGCAGTATCTTATGCTATCTTTGATGAGGATTGCTGTGCCTCTAGCATATGTCGAGTAGGAGGAGAAGCAGCTGTGTGCTGCCCATTACTTTCCAAAGGTGGGTGCTGCTTTAGGGTCCAAGTGTGTTTATTGCAACATAGCCACCTGCACTTGGTGTCTGTCTAAGTATCGTAGGATCTGCCTGCGTTTGCGAGGGTCTTGGAGTCCTCAAATGTTCCATCTCAGGAAGTGTAGACGTGGGTCTTGTCTGCTCTTGGCTCCGCTATATCTGTCTTGTCCTCTCTGGGACTGGAGGGGTCAATGTGTTCTGCCATGGTGAGTTTGTATGGATCGTTCTTTATGCTTTTGTAATTGTATGTGCTCAGTATTAATCTGTGCAGCACCGCTGTGTGTATCAAAAGTAAGACCGCCCCCCCCACCCATACCTGTAGCCCAAACCCGTAGGTAAATAGTATCCCTCCCAAACACCCCATTATGTGTTCTGCCTGCCGTATTGTGCAAGGATGGATGTTGGCACCTCCAGGAGAAAAGACTCATTAATGACAATTTAGTACGTGCAAGAGGTGTGTCTTATACAAAACTAAGACTGGTAAAAGCAGTATACTAACATTTGAGTCAATTAGTAACATAACTTCAACACACTACATCATTCAGGGAATTCCCACTGGGGGAATGCACCAGAGAGGCTGTCAGCACACCTCGCAGGAGCGAGGATGCGTGGGAAGTCATTATTGCTTGGCGATTTCATTAGTCCCGGCAGCACCGCCCATGCTGGCTCCATCAGGGTCCGTGTGTGGCCATTCCCCCCAGGGCCGGCGCAGATTTTCAAACCGATTAGCAATGAAATAGGGAATGCATAGTCTTACCAGTGATGCCTGTGACCAATTCCATACAATGACCTAGACTTAGAATTCTTCAGGAGCCGGTGGTGTCCGTCGGGAGCCGGGATCACCATCCCGAGTTATGGGTGACCGTCTCTTAACAGTTTTTAAGAAATCTTAAGCTTGTTGCAGGGTGTTAAAGATGTGTGTCATCCCATGGTAGGGGATTCACAGTCTGAGGGGCTAGAGCGTCAAGCACTGTATGTTGGTTTGCTGGAGTTTCCGCTTGACCGGTAGGAACTTCCTGCGTGCTTCTTGTACTGCCGTGCTGAAGTCTGGGTAGATCGAGTGCTTGTTCCCTTCGTAAACCAGTTCTTGCTTTGCCCTTGCTAGTCTCAGCACCGTGTTGTGGTCCTTGTAATTGAGTAACCACGCCAGTATGGGCCGCGGAGGCGTGCCCCATGGCGGTCTGGCTGCAAGTGAACAATGGGTTCTCTCCACCACTAGAACTCTGGAGATTGCCTCCGCGCCAAAGATCCCAAGCAGCAGTCATTCTACACAGACCTCCATGCAGCCAGTTGCGGTAGACTCCGGGGTCCCCACTATAAGCACATTGTTCCTGCGTGAACGTGCCTCCAAGTCTTCAGTCTTTGCAGCAATAATTTTTAACAGTTTATCCATCTCTTGGAGTTGTTCACGGCACTCAGAGGTAATGTGGCCATCATGCTTCTCCAACCTTTGTGTGATGTAGTCCATGTTCATATTCATGGCGTCCATTTTGGACTCGATGGAAGTGAGGCTTTGGCACATCATGAGGAGAAGTTCTTTTATATCTGTATCTTGTGGGGTAGTTGCTGCTGTGCTTTCCTCTTCCCAGCATGAGTCTGTGTCTTCAGTGGTATTGGTAGTGCTTTTCCAGGCCGGGAATTGGAGTTTGGCCTGTTTGCCATCCGTTGGACCCATGATTCTCCCCTCTGCGTGGTATGGGCGGGCACGGTATGCCTCTCAGGAAGATCAGGATGCAGCAGCTAGCTCCTCTTGTCCCTCAGGGTGAGCAGATCCCACTCAGGTCAACAGGCGCCAGTTTGTGCCTTTGGGCGGTTATACAGGCCAGTTTGTGCCTTTGTGTGGTTATTTAGACGAGCCCTAGCTCTGCCACGGCCCAACTCTTCACCCTCCGCCCTGATTCTTGTGTTGCTGAAGAGGGCCCGGGCCCACATAAAGTAGCGTGTCTTGCTTGGGATTTTGCAGGTAATGTCCACTTCAGCCTGTCTTACCGAGTATTACAAGGCAGCAAGGCTGCTCTGCGCCCCAGGATCAAGGCATCACCATTCCATGCGCCGCCTCCCGGCGCTGTACAGGTCGCACAGGTCTATCAGCGCCCTTCTAGCAGCACGTCTCAACAGTGTTCTCCTCTCGACCCCTTCAGGCCCCAGGTGAGTGTGCGAATGGGGATCGGGGAGCCAGCCGCATCAGCAATCTCGCAACTCACATCAGAGCGGCCCATCACCTCAGCCGAGGCCCAAGGTCTCTCAGGGGAAGCAGCATGGGCTCAGCCCAGCTCAGCTTTAGCGTTGGCGCAAGCCTACCTCAGCCGGTCCCGATCTCACTCAGCGGGCGGCCCTCTCCCCGTAGTGTAGCTCCGCGTTGGGCAGCTCCTGGTTCCTGGCAGTGGTGCAGCCGGGGTCTCTCTGCAGCAATTCCGTACAGCAGGGCCAGGCAATGCAGACCCGGTTTGCTCAAATCTTTGCCACCATCTTGAATAGTCGTAGGCCGCAAAACAGGGATGCGCTGCATGTGATCACTTAGACGGTGTCAGCGAGTCCGCACTCGTCTCATCAGCTCCCTGGTGAGTCGCGTTGGGCGTAACGTGTTTAAAGGTAGTTTTCGCCACCTTAGGAAGGAGTATTCTAGCGGTTTATGGTCCTGGGCTAACAGAGCCTCACTGCAGTATGGCCATCTTGTTCGATGGCTCTCAAGAGCCCCCTAAGTCATGGCAATCCATGTAAAAAATGTGTGACATGCTGTGGCACATGGGAAGAAGAAAAAGTGTGGTGTAAAAACAATTGTGTGTAGTATACTTCATCATGGTTATAGATGGTGCACTGGTCATTACTGAGGAAAAAGTATATGTTTCTACAATGGTTCAAACCCCACCAGGAAAAATTTGTTTTTATAATATTTCCCTTAATTTTTCTATTTTACCGAAATGAAAGATGTCCCTTTGTAAATCACCCCTAGCAGTGTCTGGGAGATTTGTGGCCTTTTTAGTCAAGCCAGTGCATATCAGACATTTGTGACATGCTGTGGCAGGTGGAAGGGGGGCACGGTTTGCTATGAAAAAAATCCCTTAATTTGTGGAATGAGACTTTGGGAATGGTTGTGGTAGAAAACTAAATGCATGGGCCAAGTGCCAGAGTGAGAGGATGGAAGGGCTCCTTGTTTATAAATAACGAAAATCAAGTTTAGATTTGTGGCATGTAAAAACAAAAACGGCATGGAAACAGAAGAAGGACATCACCCTTTTTCCAAGACACTAGGGCTTTGGGCACATACAATCTATCCAGAACAGATGGTACAGTGGTAGGTGAGAGGGGCAATGAATGCTTTTTGACAAGGGTTCAAACCCCAGCTGGGGAAAATCGATTTTTATATTATTTTCTATTTTTTTTTCTATTTTACCCAAATGAAAGATGCCCTTTTGTAAATCACCCCTAGCAGTGTCTGGGAGATTTGTGTCCTTTTTAGTCAAGCCAGTACATGTCAGACATTTGTGACATGCTGTGGCACGTGGAAGGGGGGCAAGGTTTGCAATGAAAGAAATCCCTTAATTTGTGGAATGAGACTTTAGGAATGGATGTGTAAGAAAACTAATTGCATGGCCCAAGTGCCAGGGTGAGAGGAAGGAAGGGCTCTTTGTTTATAAATAATGAAAATCAAGTGTAGATTTGTGTCATGTAAAAAGAAAAACGGCAAGGAAATAGAAGAAGTACATCACCCTTTTTACAAGACACAAAGGCTTTGGGCAAAGAAAAGCTATCCAGAACAGATGGTACAGTGGTAGGTGACAGGGGCTATAAATGCATTTTGACAAGGGTTCAAACCCCAGCTGGGTAAAATCGATTTTTATATTCTTTTCTATTTTTTTTTCTATTTTACCCAAATGAAAGATGCCCTTTTGTAAATCACCCCTAGCAGTGTCTGGGAGATTTGTGTCCTTTTTAGTCAAGCTAGTGCATGTCAGACATTTGTGACATGCTGTGGCACGTGGAAGGGGGGCAAGGTTTGCTATGAAAGAAATCCCTTAATTTGTGGAATGAGACTTTAGGAATGGTTGTGTAAGAAAACTAATTGCATGGGCCAAGTGCCAGGGTGAGAGGAAGGAAGGGCTCCTTGTTTATAAATAACGAAAATCAAGTGTAGATTTGTGGCATGTAAAAAGAAAAACGGCATGGAAACAGAAGAAGGACATCACCCTTTTTCCAAGACACAAAGGCTTTGGGCAAAGAATATCTATTCAGAACAGATGGTACAGTGGTAGGTGACAGGGGCAATGAATGGTTTTTGACAAGGGTTCAAACCCCAGCTGGGGAAAATCGATTTTTATATTCTTTTCTATTTTTTTTTCTATTTTACCCAAATGAAAGATGCCCTTTTGTAAATCACCCCTAGCAGTGTCTGGGAGATTTGTGTCCTTTTTATTCAAGCCAGTGCATGTCAGACATTTGTGACATGCTGTGGCACGTGGAACGGAGGCAAGGTTTGCTATGAAAGAAATCCCTTAATTTGTGGAATGAGACTTTAGGAATGGTTGTGTAAGAAAACTATTTGCATGGGCCAAGTGCCAGGGTGAGAGGAAGGAAGGAAGGGCTCTTTGTTTATAAATAACGAAAATCAAGTGTAGATTTGTGGCATGTAAAAAGAAAAACGGCATGGAAACAGAAGAAGGACATCACCCTTTTTCCAAGACACAAAAGCTGTGGGCAAAGAAAATCTATCTAGAACAGATGGGTCAGTGGTAGGTGACAGGGGCTATGACTGCTTTTTGGCAAGGGTTCAAACCCCAGCTGGGGAAAATCGATTTTTATATTGTTTTCTATTTTTTTTTCTATTTTACCCAAATCAAAGATGCCCTTTTGTAAATCACCCCTAGCAGGGTCTGGGAGATTTGTGTCCTTTTTAGTCAAGCTAGTGCATGTCAGACATTTGTGACATGCTGTGGCACGTGGAAGGGGGGCAAGGTTTGCTATGAAAGAAATCCCTTAATTTGTGGAATGAGACTTTAGGAATGGTTGTGTAAGTAAACTAATTGCAAGTGCCAGGGTGAGAGGAAGGAAGGGCTCTTTGTTTATAAATAACGAAAATCAAGTGTAGATTTGTGGCATGTAAAAAGAAAAACGGCATGGAAACAGAAGAAGGACATCACCCTTTTTCCAAGGCACAAAGGCTTTGGGCACAGAAAATCTATTCAGAACAGATGGTACAGTGGTAGGTGACAGGGGCTATGAATGCTTTTTGACAAGGGTTCAAACCCCAGCTGGGGAAAATCGATTTTTATATTCTTTTCTAATTTTTTTTCTATTTTACCCAAATGAAAGATGCCCTTTTGTAAATCACCCCTAGCAGTGTCTGGGAGATTTGTGTCCTTTTTAGTCAAGCCAGTGCATGTCAGATATTTGTGACATGCTGTGGCACGTGGAGGGGGGGCAAGGTTTGCTATGTAAGAAATCCCTTAATTTGTGGAATGAGACTTTAGGAATGGTTGTGTAAGAAAACTAATTGCATGGGCCAAGTGTCAGGGTGAGAGGAAGGAAGGGCTCTTTGCTTATAAATAACGAAAATCAAGTGTAGATTTGTGGCATGTAAAAAGAAAAACGGCATGGAAACAGAAGAAGGACATCACCCTTTGTCCAAGACACAAAGGCTTTGGGCAAAGAAAATCTACACAGAACATATGGTACAGTGGTAGGTAACAGGGGCAATGAGTGATTTTTGACAAGGGTTCAAGCCCCATAGTTTATGTATTTGGAATTTGTTATTATGTTTTTGTTAATTTAACCCAGATGGAAGATATATCTTTAAACTATTCCACTAGCACTTCTGGAGGGTTTATAACACAATTATACCTCAAACAACATATCCACAAAATGTGGCATGCTGTAGCATTTGTCATGGCATATGCCACATGCCGAACTTGGGCTCCAACCCCTTCTCTTGGAGTGTGTGCTGTGGAAGCGTGCGGTATAAAGCAAAACATTATTGTGATGTCTAAGGTATTGTGGATTTCTGTGCATGACAGATTATAGCAACACTCGATTGCATCATTTCAGGGTCAATATTTAATTGTAGCCTTACAAGACTTTGACTCAAAGCTAGCTGTGGAGATTTTCAGGATTTCCTTCTAGATGATCCCAGCCCAGATGTTTTGTTTTTTCCTCTTACTGGAATTCACACGCAGTGTCCGTGGAGACTCGTGCATGAGTCACAACCTCGTCGTTGCTACCTCTAAAATCGCTTCAATCACTATTTCTAGTAATATTATACAACGGAAAAATGTTTCCCACAACGGGTGTTATTTTAGCAGAAAAAACATTTAGAATGGGGAGGGTGTAATAAGTAGGATGACACGTAGTTGAAGTGTAGATGAAGTCTTCTTTATTCAAGTACTTCCATCATAGCGTCCCAACCACAGCAGGTTCATCCACAACTGTCACTTACAGAACACCCCAGCTATACCACTCTACATTCTACATTCTAGTTCCCGCACCAATGACAGGAACAAATAAATAAATTAAGAGCAACATCGTGAACATTAAATATCACATTACCACACACCTCCCCCCGCATATAACACAAAGCAAAAAAAAAAAAATCAAACTAGTCACAGATATAATCCTGGAACTTGAAAGGAATAGAACAAGTGCGAGAACTCCTACGCAGAGGAGATGCATGCTGAACTGGGTGAGACTGGTGAGTAGGAGACTCACTAGGAGCAACATAACGTATAGGAGCAATCCTATTAAGGTTCCAAATACGCCCATCATCAAGTCTCACAGCATTCTTAAATAATTTAACAACCTTGTGCGGAATAGAGAACTTATTACCTCCACTCTTTTGTGGAGACTTAACCCATACACAGTCCCCAACATGAACTAACGTACGAGCAACAGCATGTCTAACATCAACATTTTCTTTCATCTTCCTAGACTTGGAGTCTTGACGAATCCTCCACTGAGGATCTTCAGAAATACATAAATCAGAACCATAACCTCTCATCCAAGATTGAAATAATTGAGTGTTAGGAGTACGCCCCCTAAACAACTCAAAAGGAACCTTTTCAGTTGTGGAATGAGGAGTCAAACGATATGCTAAAACCTTTTCTTGAATAGCATTTCTCCAGTCACGCCCTAGTTCTTTAGCAGACTGTATAGCTTCCTTCAACACACGGTTGAATCTTTCAACCATCCCGTTACATTCAGGATGATAGAGAGAGCATTTCCTATGAACAATACCCCTCTTGCCCAGAAAGTCTTCCATCTCCTGTGAGACAAGTTGCACTCCATTGTCACTTAACAAAGTTTCAGGGAGACCTTCTCTGCAAAATACCTCTTCTAAGAACCTTATAACATCTCTGGTTTCAGAGCTCTGAGTGACTTTGACCTCTGGCCATCTTGAATACTTATCAACAAGGACTAAAACAAAGAATTGACCAGAGCTGGAATGAATTGGTCCCAGGAGATCCAAAGCAACATCTTGCCAACACCTAGAGGGAGGATCGCGAATAATCATAGGTTGGGTCCTAGTCTTGCAAACTTTGTCCGGCAACCTACATTCTGAACAATCCCTAACTAGTCGTTCTATAACAATATCAACCCCCGGCCACCAGAAGTGCACCCGAACTCGTTCTTTAGTTTTTGAAATACCCTGGTGGCCATCATGTGTGAGACGAACAATCTTCTCTTGCAAAGCACTAGGTGGAACTAGACGAGAACCTCGCCATACCAGATCTTTGTGTAGAGAGAGTTCATGTCTCACATTCCAAAACTTCTTCGCACCCTCGGATAATGATCTAATCCCTGTCCACCCATCAGACACAAATTGGCAAACCTCAAGTAATACCTTGTCATTCTTTAAAGAATTTCGCCATTCCATCTCTGAGACTACTCCATCAACAATCTCGCACACTTTAAATGTGTCAAACTCCCAGAAGTCTTCAGAGTCACATACATCATGGCATTCGGGTACTAAACGTGATAAACAGTCAGCAACTTTATTGTCAACACCAGGGATGTATTTGACAAGAAAGTCAAAATCTTGTAAGGCAATGATCCACTTACAAATTCTAGAAGAAACTGCATTAAGATCTTTCTTGCCAAACAGATCCTTTAGGGGCTTATGATCAGAATGAACAAGAAAAGTAGAACCCCACAGAAATTTCTTTAGTTTTTTGATGGCCCAGTATATGCAAAGTGCTTCCTTCTCAATTACAGAATATTGTAACTCTGATCCAACAAGTGCCCTAGACAAAAACATAATGGTTTCTTCCTTCCCACCTTTGAATTGTTTGATAACCGCCCCCTAACCTTTAGAGCTTGCATCCATGATTAAGATTGAGTCTAAGGAAGTGTCGAAGCTCTGTAAGGAAGGAGCTGATTTGAGAGCTTCTTTGACCTCTACAAATTCCATCTGACATTGAGATGTCCAAACGAATTTCACACCTTTTTTTAAAAGGGATCTAAGAGCATAGGTGCGAGTAGCAAAATGTGGCACAAACTTATTATAATATTCAGCCATACCTAAAAAGGTTACGAGTTCCTCACGTGACTGAGGGACTGGCAAGTTGTCAATGGTCTTGACTAAGCTTTCCTTAGGTTTAACACCCTCAGAAGTCAATTTGTGCCCAAGTACTCTATTTCCCTAAGATTAAATCTACATTTATTTTCGCGAAGCGTCAAGCCTCTCTTGCTAAACCGTTCAAGAACACACCTAAGTCTTGAATCATGCTCAGCCTGTGAAGAGCCATGAATCAGCACATCGTCCTGATACATTTTTACTCCCTTTATGTCCTTCAACACATCTTCCATGACCCTCTGAAAAACGGAGGCGGCAGAAACAAGCCCAAATGGAAGACGGGTGAACTTGAAAGTCCCGAACGGGGTGACAAAGGCTGTTAGAATCATGGATTCAGGATCAATTCTTACCTGACGGTAAGCAGCACGCGAATCAAGGGTTGAGAAGACACATGAGTTCTCCAGTTGCGTGAGCATCTCAGCAATGTTAGGAAGTGGATACTTGTCCGCAACCACAGCGCGGTTAAGTGCACGCAAGTCCACACAAAGACGCACCTCACCTGAGGCCTTGCGTGCAAGAACAACCGGAGCCAACCACTGGCAGGCTTCCGTCTCTACAATAATACTATCTCGTTTCAATTTCTCAAGCTCAAGACGCATGGAATCTCTCATGGCAAGGGGAACATTCCTTACCTTGCAGGAAATGGGACTTGAATCCGGCTTTAAAACTATTTTGTGAACATAATTTGAATGGCAACCCAGGCTCTCATTGAAGACTTCACGGAATTCAGACTGTAAATTTATTTTAAAATCATCCATGCAAGCAGCTTGTTTATCGTGAAGTCCTACACTGCTAATGGTTTTTGAGACATCCGCATCTGAACTTGTTAAATCTCTAAGAACGATACACGGATCTGCCCCAGGTACTAAGGAAACCCCCAGGTCGGCCTGGTGAAACCAGCTGATGATGCTGTCACCCCTACATGAAATGTATATTTTCCCAGCTGTTAATCTTTGTTTGTATTCTATACAACCAAGAAAGTAACCAAAGAGTTTTATAGGTTGCCCTCCATACGCCAAAAGTTTGATATCAGGCATATGCACTTCCACTTTACCTTGTAACTTTAAATCGAAGAAATCTTTCGGTATAAGAGAAATTTTAGCACCCGAATCAAATAACATTCTAATGTTACAATCATTCACCAGGACACAGTCTACAGGGCCTTTACACTTGTTGAGAACACCTGTAGAGATAATTTCCCCACAATGCAGACCCTCACATTCATTTTCAGAGTCGACTTCATCAAAGAAGATTTCTTTGACACGTTTGCTGGACTTGGGTTTCTTAGACCTGCAAGCTTTGGACACATGACCAACCTTCCCACAATTGTGGCATTTGGACGAAAGGGCAGGATAAGATTTGTCATTAGCAAGATGACCAAAAACATCACATCGAAAACATTTGACTCTGTTATCATCTTTCCATCTGGAGTCGGATGTAAAGTAATTAGTAGGTCGACTCTTCATGCTTGAGACTAAACTTTTCAAAGAAGATTTCGAAGAGGACTGTTTTTGAAAGCCTTTGTCGATAGCCTGAACTTTTTCTTGACCTTTATCTAGACCTTTTTCTCGAGAATGGTCATTTTCTTTCTTTTTAATAACCTCCACACATGCCACAGAATGTTCAATTCTCTTTGCCAGCTTGATAACTTCATCCAGGTTCGGATCATCCTTTTGCCAGAGTTCATCTTTTATCTTTTCCACATTACAACCAAGCATGAACTGGTCACGAATCCTTTCCTCTAATGAACTTTCAAACTTGCAGGTAGCACCCAATTTTCGTAAAGCTGTAATGTAACTTTCGACAGAATCCTCTGATTGTTGGACACGTCTCCCAAAGTGGTATTGTTCTAAGATAGTACTGAGTCTTGGAAGATAATGCTTATCCAACTTCTTTAGAGCGATTTCAAATTCATTAAGATTATCTGCTTCATCCTCTTCAAGATCTGGAAGGTGCTCAAAAACATCTTGACCCTCTGATCCTAAACAATGTAACAAAAGTGAAAATTTTCTCTCTGCGCTTAGAGACACCCCGCAAACTCTGGCATAATTTAGAAATACTCTTTTCCATTTTGACCAGCGTATTGGAGGATCCCCAGGATCAGAAAGAAAAAATGGTGCTGCTGTTACATTCTGCATTTTTTTTCTTTTTAAATAAAAAAAACAATACATAGAAGGTAATATTGTCAAATAATATAATATACAATGATCAACTGTATAATAAAGCAGACATGAAATAAATCCCGCATTTA
Source organism: Triturus cristatus (assembly GCF_964204655.1). Taxonomy (NCBI): domain Eukaryota; kingdom Metazoa; phylum Chordata; class Amphibia; order Caudata; family Salamandridae; genus Triturus; species Triturus cristatus. The sequence goes on along the minus strand of NC_140579.1, from coordinate 965,187,273 downwards.
CATGTAAATTAATAGCAACAATAAAGATTGACAAAATGTTCCCTTTAGCTGTGTTTGCCAGCGAAATATGACAAACAAAAGGCTGTGTTTGTCAGCGCAAGATAAATGAGAAGCTGTGCTTGTCAGCGAATCATGGAAACAAGCAGCTGAAATATGACAAACAAAAGGCTGTGTTTGTCAGCGCAAGATAAATGAGAAGCTGTGCTTGTCAGCGAATCTTGGAAACAAGCAGCTGAGTGGCTGTAGGTATTCAGAAAATAGAATCAAATGCTAGGAAACATGAAACACGACAGCGTAGAATTAGGAAGTGTGTCATTTCCTAAATCAGCCCGTTTCTTGAAGGTGACGGTACTCTAGAGGGCGCAGTCCGAAGCCTTTAGATGATTTCTTAAGGTGATGCCACTCTTGACGTTGCAGTCGGCGTCTTTCACGCAGCGTCGTGCGAGAAAGTCTCAGCAAGACGCGCTCGATACAGCGCGCGGCACCATGTAAAATTAGGGTCCTCGTGTTGATCTTAAGGCAGTAGTATGATCAACTAAACAAAACTGGTAACGGAGGGATTCCGAGAGTGCCGAAGCTTCCAATAAGTGAGTACGTCACAAAAATTAGATTAAAAGATCGGGATGGCAGGCAGTTAAGTGAGCGTGGAGTCAGACTTAAAAAAAAAACATTTTTTTCAGTGTGGGGTAGCAATCACAAATTAAAAGTTGCGAGGAGAGAAGTGATAGTCTTAAGCAGAGCGAGCGTGAAGCTCAGCTGGGACAGGCATTTCAAACGGGAACAGAACTCGGTGTGTTAGGACGCTTATGGCGCTTACTGGTCAGATCTCACCTCACAGCAAAGTAACGTCGAGGAATTCAACTGCGTGAATTATCAAGGTTCACCACGGGTTTCTATTTCTTCGATCCTGGTCGTCGCCAGTGTAATAAGTAGGATGACACGTAGTTGAAGTGTAGATGAAGTCTTCTTTATTCAAGTACTTCCATCATAGCGTCCCAACCACAGCAGGTTCATCCACAACTGTCACTTACAGAACACCCCAGCTATACCACTCTACATTCTACATTCTAGTTCCCGCACCAATGACAGGAACAAATAAATAAATTAAGAGCAACATCGTGAACATTAAATACCACATTACCACAGAGGGGTTGCCGAATGAGTGGAGGGGGCAGCTTTCGATCACTTGGAATGCAGATGCATATAATGTGGGAAATCCTCTCCCCCACCAAAAACAATCAATTGCAATGCAATAGGTCTCACATTCGTTAAATGCAAAGCTATTGGCTTCACATATGTAAAAGTAATACGGGAGACAAACAACTTTTTTGTCTTTTTTTTCAGTTGTGTAACAATGGCGGCACGCCGAGCGGCATGCCTCCATAACTACAAAAGCCAATAAATAAAAAATAAAGTGAAATAAAAGTTATATGCCTGCCGTATTACTTTTCCATTTACAAAGCCAATAGCTCTGCATTTAACTAATACGAGACCTATTGCATTGCAAATAGTAAGTTAAGTATGGGAACTGTGCTTCATGGGTTTTACAAATTAAGATCACATTTTCTATTGAATTATTGGTTTCAGAGAATTAACTTACCTAAAAATGCACTCAGACACATATGCGAAAAATCACCATGTGTGGAATTAACGGTAGCGTATGGAAAATGAACAGAGAAATGCAAGAAAATCCATTCCTGCTGGAGAAGCTTAGCTTCAGGAGTTCAAAGTGAAGGTAGCAACTATGGCAGATCATGGGTTTGTGGCCACAGAGGTACTTGTTCTTTTGTCTATGTTCATTTCAGGGATAGTACATTTGCACGCTGCAAAAAGGCGCTTAGAGATGCCACTTACCCTCAGCGCCTTGAGACCCTCACGGGTGAGTAGCGCACTTACAATTCCCTGATTGATTGACTTAAAAGAAACTGTCATGGAAGCACAGGATGTTTCTCAGACCTATCTCGTTTTTCCTTCAAAGATTTTAGCATTTTGGCACTAGGGAATGGCAGAGCTCCCTTTGGCTACACCCCGTTTCATGAAATGATAATTTTAATGCGAAAAAATTGGACAAACTATATACATTGTCTTTTTTCTGGGTTTTAATGTCTTATTTCGATTCTAGCGGACGGCTTACTCTGTCATAACATACCAAACCTTATATAAGGCCCTTAGACTACATGACTCGATCATGCAAGACTTTGGAAGTTTCTTCAACAGCATGATCGCTATAACCATATAGAGGCTAGCCTTTGTGAATCTAAATCCTCATAATGGACCTTAAAAATAGTTTCCTTCATATGTAGGGTTCTTGGTATGGCTTCGGTAGACAACTCTTACTCTGGAATGACTGCTTAAGGGGTGTAAGTAAGAGCTGGCTGTCGCCCTAGGACAGCTAATGGCAGCGTCTCACCATAACAAGGGTTGTGTGTTCCCCTAGTCCAACTAAAGGTTGTATGTCACTCTTGTGCAACTAAGGGTTGTGTGTCATCTTAGTGCAGTTAAAGGTTGTGTCTCACCTTAATTCAGATAGTGCTTTAACAGTTATCGGTCACATTAATGCTGTTAAGGGTTGTTTGTCACCCTAATCCAATTAAAGATGTGTGCCAACCTTGGGCAGTTAAGGGTTGTGTGTCATTCTAGTGCAATTAAGGGTTGAGTGTCACCCTAGTACAGGTAAGGGTTGTATAGTATCTTAGTGTAGTTAAGTGTTTTGTGTCACCCTAGTGCAGCTAAAGGTTATGTGCCAACCTATTGCAGTTATGGCTCGAGTGTCACCTTGGTGCAACTAAGGGTTGTGTGCCGCCCTAGCGCAGTTAAGGTTTGTATGTCACCCTAGTTCAGTTAGTGGTTTTGTGTGGTAAGTGTGTGTAATATCCTTTTATTGACATTTACATATTTTGCAGTTGCTTGTTTTCCCTTCCACTACACCCATAGTTTTTTCCCTGCATGTGAAATCATACCTTGCTTCTATTCTCTTAGCAAATAAGACTTTGCAATATAACTTGCCTCCAACACAAAATCACTTTTATTTTCTCTCACTCATCTCCTTTCCTCAAAATAAGTAGATTTCTTCTAGAAGTCAGCGCTTTATGGTTTAAATCTTTTTATTGAAGGACAAGTCATGATATTTAGAGCAATTGGCCAGTGCGTATGTGGGTCACGCAGGACCGCATAACGGCTCGTTGACTTGCGTGGTATACAAGAGAAACATAGGGAAAAAATCAAGGAAAGAGAAACGATACCCCCCGCCCCGCCCCATGAAAAGTCAGAGAGGAAAGAAGAGAAAGTGGAAAAGAACCTCCCGCACCCTCACCCGGCCAGAGACAGGACAATGGTAGAGTCGTTCCTGAGGGGTACCCTCTCAAGCGGGCGCGTTAGGCGCCTCTAGGTGGAGTAAGCACAAGTAGCTGGGGCATATTAACTCCCTAAAGTCCTGGGTCAGCAAGGACAAGAGTGGTTGCCATAATTTGCTAAAGTCCGCCTCTTTTCCCGCCATGGTGAGCGAGATTTTTTCCATTCCTAATATGTGCCACAGTCGGTGTAGCCACCCCGTGTGAGTCGGGATTCGTGTGGAGTTCCAATGGGTGAGAATATTTTGAGTGGCAGAACCCAATGCGAGCGCTATCTGCTTGCCCCATCTAGACTTTAATGGATAGGTAAGTGGGTTGGGCACCCCTAACAGAACGTATGGTGGAAAGCGCGTCATCTCTGTGTCAAGATATTTGTTCACTTCGTCAAGCACCTGGGTCCAGTAAGGAATCAACCGATCACAGTCCCAGAGCAGGTGGACGAGTGTGCCCACCCTCCCGCACCCCCTCCAGCAGTCAGGGTTATGTGTCCTGTCCATGTGGTGCAGTCGTTCGGGGGTGTAGTACCAGTAGTATGCAAGCTTGGTGTAGGTTTCCGTAAGGCCTGTGTGAGTTGCGGTGTGTCACGCTCTGTGACAGTTCCCTTCCAATTCTGCGTTAGTGAGATCTCGGCACAGGTCCCTCTCCCACCTAGCCCTACCAGCATGGAAAGTGTGGGTGTGGTGTGACAGGAGCATTCTATATAGGTCTGTGATCAACTTCTTATCCGAAGAACGGGTGATCAGCCACCGCTGGTAGGGTGTGAGAAGTCTGTGGGCCTGTGTACGGTTGTTGGGGTGAGAGGCCCAGTGGCAGAGTTGTAGGTAATGCTGTCGTTCAGTTTCGGGAAGGTCGTAGTCCGCGTGCAGTTGCTTGAAAGGGATAACCCCTTCCAAATCGTAGAGTGTACCCAATGCGCGGCAGTCTGTATGTCTCCAGATCGGGAAAGATGTGTCCGCCAGCCCCGGCCTGAAGTCGTGATTGCCATAGAGGGGACTAAGCGGGGAGGGGAATATCGTAAGCTCATACCGCCTATTTGCGTGATCCCAGGCCATCAGAGTGGTGCGCGTTATTTGAGATGCATAGAGGTTGGGAGGGTGTTGCAGCTTCCGGAGGAATGGGATTTTCATTTAGGAGGTGCCTGCGACCGCGCGATCCTGGAAGAGCCAGTGCTTCTCTGACTCTGCCTGGCTCCACTCCACCAAGTACCGCAACTGGACGGTTCTGAAATATAGTGCCAGGTCTGGGATCCCGAGACCTCCTTCGCTGGGAGGGAGGAAGCTGACCGACCTCTTCATTCTCGGTTTTCTGCCCTGCCAGATGAACTGCGATAGTTCTGACTGCACCCATTGGATCCAACCTGTAGGAGGCTGTAAGGGAAGGGTTTGGAAAAGATAGAGGAGTTTCGGGAGAATCGGCATTTTCACGGCTGGTGTATGCCCCAGGCAGGAAATGGGATAGCGTTTCCAGTGCCTGAAGTCCGTGCAGATATGGGAGTGCAGAATCCTGTAGTTAGCTGCCCTCGTAGCCAGTAGCGTAGGCGCCAGCTGGAGCCCCAGGTACGGGACCGTAGTCGAGGACCACTGAATGGGGTGGCGGTCCCGAAGTTCTGTCAATAGCGGAGGCGGTAGAGAGAGATTCAATGCGATGGATTTTGCGACGTTGACCTTGAATTTGGACACCCCTCCGAAAGAGACCAGCTCTTCCAGAAAAGTGGGCAACGATGTGGCTGGGACCGCTAAGATTACTAGGACGTCATCTGCGTATAGGCAAATGGGGTGTGTGTCGCTGCCAAAGCGAATGCCCATGATCTGTGGGTGTTCCCAGACTCTTTGAGCCAGGGGCTTCATGTACAGGGCGAAGAGCAGAGGTGACAACGATAGCAATTGAGGATCCAGGTCCTCATTTTCTCCCCTAGGCCGAACCGGGCCATCACCAACTGCAGGTAGGGCCAGTGGACCCTGTCGAACGCCTTTTCTGCGTCGATGGTGAGTAACATGTACTCACCTGGGATGCGGGAGGCTTTCTCGACAAGGTGGAGGACTCTCTTTGTGTTGTCGGCAGTTTGTCTCTGCGGTATGAACCCGGCTTGATCAGGGTCAATCAAACCGGGCATGTAAGGGGCCAGGCCAGAATACTGGTATAGAGCTTCAAGTCAATATTCAAAAGCGAAATGGGCCTATACGCCTCGCATAGCAAATTGTCCTTGCCCGGTTTGTGAATAACCACCAGAGCCGCCGCTAACATAGAGGGAGGGATCGCTCCGGCCACAGCAAAGGAGTTAAAAAGACGAGTGAGAAGAGGTGTAAGTGTGGGACAAAATTGCTTATAAAAGGCCGCGGTGTACCCGTCCAGGCCTGGGGATTTGGACAATTTCAAGCGGGAGATAGCGGAGATCACTTCTTCTGGGCGGATCTCTCTTTCGATGTGGTCAGCTTGGGCCCGGGAGAAAAATGGGAGAACTATCTGATCCAGGTATGTCTCCACGGCCTCTCTCCCTAAGGGCTGTGCATTGTAGAGTTGGGCGTAAAGGTCTCTGAAAACCTCCACGGTGTCAAAGTCTTCTGTGCGGGTGTGACCCGCTTGGTCTTTGACCTCACGTACCCTTTCCCGCAACCTGGTTTCTCTCAGCTTGTGCGCCAAAAGCCGGACACATTTATCGCCCCCAACATAAAAGGAATGACGCAGCCGCAGAGCCGCATATTCTGCCTTGTCGCGGTCCAAAGATGCCAGTTTCTTAATAAAACCGAAGGGAATCCCGTGGTCTCACAAACCTCCCGCCAAACCAGGAAGTAAGGTTTTCCAGATCCCCGCTCTGGACGAAAAGAGTAGCCATTTTGAAGGTATGCAACGCTGTAGTCTATTTTCAGATGGGCGCTTTTCCCGGTTCCAACCAATTACGAATCAGTTAAATATCCCTTGCCAATGTTTGCACCACATCGCACGGAGCAGCACGGAGGCAGACAGAGGCGAGTAGAGACCTTTTCACATGTGAGTAAGACTGAGGTCAAAGTCTTTAAAAACCAGGCACTTTCACCGTATGCTCAGAGGTCTTTGCGATCGCGCCATGATGACACGGCGAGATCGATAAACACTAACGCCATATATGCTTTCTCACTTTATCTACAGTGACCATTCAGAAACCTGGTGTCAAGTGTTACTTGGGCAAGAAAAGGGCCTTATATCCCCTCTTAAAACATCGAATGGACTAAAGCAAGGATGTCTTTTAGCTCCTCTACTATTTTCCCTGTACCTCAGTGACCTTCCGGGCTGCTTCACGCAGGTAAACAACTTTCCTCCTAAAATAGCATTGTCTAAAATGTACACGCTGCTGTATGCAGACGATGTGATTATCCTCAACCTTACTCCATTCGGTCTTCAAAGGAATCTGGATGCACTTTCAATATACACTGAAAGGAATTTTTTAATCCCAAACATAGCAAAAACAAAAATAGTCCCTTTCCGAGGAAAACAAAAACATACAAACTACAACTGGACCTTAGGAGGGAAATTGCTGGAAATAGTGGAAGAATACACCTATTTGGGGCGGATTTTTACTCAAACTTTAAAAAATCATTCCCACTTCCAGCACTTGGCCCACAAAGCAGATGTTCACACTGGGGCGCTTCAAAGACTGTACTCCTCTACCGGGCGCAGGCATTTCTTATCCCTTCTGCAAGTCTTTAGTACAAAGATTCCATCTGTTCTTTCATATTTTCTGCCCCCCGCTCGCCGCTTGCTTCTGTGCCCCCTTTTGATTCTGTACCCCTTGCTAACTTCTGTGCCCCATTTTTAGGTCTCGCTGAGCCCCAGCGCATGCGCTGGCTCGGAGAGACATTTTGTAATGTGAGTTTTCAAAGTGCTGCTGGCTGGCCTAGCGCTTTCGTTCACGCGACCGTGCACGCGCTGACCGCTAGCCTTCAGCAGCACTTTGAAAACTCCTGCGTCATCGCGATCGTGATCACTTTCGCTTTCAGGGCGTTCGCGATGACGCACGCGCTTCTCCCCCTCCCCCACCACATATAGCATCTTGCGGCCGCTCGCGCGCGGCCAACGCTTGTTGTTGTTGTTAGTGAGGCTGAAGAAGAAAAGGGGAAATAGATTGTTTTGTTCTCACTTTGCGATGACCCCTTAAAAAATATATGACAGTTGATCATAAAA